>NC_053493.1:164766714-165384214 GCF_905171775.1 Rana temporaria
AAACCTAAAGTCCTGTCAAATAGGGATGAGCTTCGTATCGAACATCGTATGTTCGATCGTTCGTCGGAATACGAACAAAACAGGTCGTTCGCGCCAAATTCGAGTTTCACAGACCATAATTCACTGCGGCATCGCTGGCTGATGATTGGCCAAGCATGCACTATGACCCGCATGCTTGGGCAATCACAGCTTGCAAAAAACGGAGAGCCATAATTGGCCAAAGCCAGGGTGGCTTTGGCCAAATATGGCTCAGGGGGTTTAGTACACGCCCCACACTATAAAAGGCCACCTGCAGGTCGGCCTTGTGTAGTGTGTTTCGGTGGTTAAGAGAGGACAGAGAGAGTGTCATTTTTTGCAGGTAGATAGAGCAGGCAGGCAGGCTAGTCAGTTAAAGGGGAGGTTCACCCTAAAAACGACTTTCTATTATTACATTGGCCCCCCACATTACAATACAATTATGCCTATTATGTTTTTTTTTTATGCTGTACATACCTTGGTAGAGCTAATTCACCCGTGGCTTTCGGGTTGCGAGTCCCGCGGGAGTGGGCGTTCCTAACATGCTGGTGATTGACGTGATGACAAAAAACGAGCTCCCCCCGTCGCGTAAGCTGCGTCACGATTGGCGAAAGGAGCCGAACGGCGAGTCGGCGCTATACTGCGCCTGCGCACCGCCGTTCGGCTCCTTTCGGCAATCGTGACGCAGCTTACGCGACGGGGGAGCTTGTTTTTGGTCATCACATCAATCACCAGCATGTTAGGAACGCCCACTCCCGCGGGACTCGCAACCCAGAAGCCACGGGTGAATTAGCTGTACCAAGGTATGTACAGCATAAAAAAAAACATAATAGGCATAATTGTATTGTAATGTAGGGGGGGCCAATGTAATAATAGAAAGTCGTTTTTAGGGTGAACCTCCCCTTTAATGTTACAGTGTGTAGAGGATATATATACATCCCAGGTGTTGTACATATATTTATACACTGTATAGTTTAGCTAGATCATTTCTTCCTAATTTACTGGCAGGCAGGTGATTGTGCTAGCTGCAGTATTCTTACGTGGTTTATTGCCTGTGTCCTCTGTAGTTTGCACCTAAAGCTGCTTGGTGTGTACTGGCTGTGTGCTCTGTAGTTTGCACCTAAAGATTCAGGAGCAGTGATTTTAATGATGCTTAAATAAAAAAATTTAATAAATGAAAAATTCCTTTAAATATTGTACCTGCTGGGTGTCTATAGTATGCCTGTGAAAACGTCTTTGAGAACCAGGGTCTTGCCCCAGGGAACATGTATCAATGGAAAAAAAGTTTTAAAACAGTATTTTTTTCAAGAGTCCTGAAAAAAAAGACAGTTTTTAAAACTTTTTTCCATTGATACATGTTCCCTGGGGCAAGACCCTGGTTCTCAAAGACGTTTTCACAGGCATACTATAGACACCCAACAGGTACAATATTTAAAGGAATTTTTCATTTTTTTTATTATTATTATTTAAGCATCATTAAAATCACTGCTCCTGAAAAAACAACCGTTTTTAAAACTTTTTTTCCATTGATACATGTTCCCTGGGGCAAGACCCGGGTTCTCAAAGACGTTTTACGACAATAACTAGCATATTAGGCTTTAAAATTAGCACTTTTGAATTCGAACATTCGAGTCCCATAGACGTCAATGGGGTTCTAAATGTTCGCGCGAACGTTTGGTCCATTCAAAGGTTATATTGCAAACCGAACGGGGGGGGGGGGGTGTTCGGCTCATCCCTACCGTCAAACCTTTATAAAAAAGAAGATATGTTTACTTACCTATTTTTAATCTGCTCCAGTCCGGTCACATGATCCTGCAGTTCTGTGTGAGGGAGCATCCAAAAAAAAGACTGAGAATTCTGGTAGCTGTGATGTTCCCTATAGGCTCCCATGGCCCTCTCATTGTCCGCGCTCCCTCCTCTCCCTTGCAGCCACAGCTGGCTGACATAGAGGAGCAGAAGCTGCAGGAGCATGTGACTGGAGCAGATTAAAAATAGGTAAGTACACCTTACTGCGCCCCTCATCAACAAGCCACTACTGGATGCCACTATTTGTATTCCTCAAACAATTTTCGAATCATTTTTGCAGTGTGCCAGGGCATTATTCTGCTACAAAGCGAGCCACTGCCATCAGGGAATGTTATTTCCATGAAGGGGGTGTACTTGGTCAGCAACAATGTTTAGGTAGGTGGTACATGTCAAGTAACATTCATATAAACGGCAGATCCCAAGGTTTCCCAGCAGAACATTGCCCAAAGCATCACGCTGCCTCCGCTGTCTTGCTTTCCTGCATCCTGGTGCCACCTCTTCCCCAGGTAAGTGACGCACACGCACCTGGCTATGCACATGATATAAAAAAACTTGATTTATCAGACCTGGCTACCTTCTTCCATTGGTCTAAGATCCAGTTGTTTTGCTCACATGTCCATTGTAGGTGCTTTTGGCTGTGGACACAGGTCAGCATGGTGCCCCCCCGGTGGGTCGGGTAACCCGCGCCCCTCGCCACCCCCCCCATTTTGTCGGTCAGGCCACCTGCACCCCCCCCCCACCATTTGGTCGGTCAGTCACCAGCCCCGCACCTACCCCATCTAAGTCACTGGCAGCGCTCCTCTCCAGGCAGCGGGTTGGGGCATCATGGGGGCATTCCCTGCATCTCCTCCTCGGCAACTCTGAAAGGCTTCCGCCGTGCATCTCCTCCCTCCTCTGGCCAATAGGATCGCCTCTCCTTTTGGTTAATCGGGGGGGGCGGGTTTCAGCCTCTGGCTCTAATCACGTGCCCTGCATTACAAGCCGCCACTGATGGGCACCCTTACTGGTCTGCAGCTACTTAGCCCCATGCACAACAAACTGCAATACCCATTTTTTCTACTTTCAACACATCAACTTCATGGACAACATGCTTACTTGCTGCCTAATATATCCCACCCACTTTCAGATGTCATTGTAACAAGATATGTGATGGAAGTACTAAAATTTCTATTTTGTGTTAAGCTAATTCTTTTATTAGAATCACTCAAATGTTGTCTTTCTTTTATTATATTGTTTATTTGTTTTATTTCCTTTTATTGCTTGATCTATATAATATATATATGCATATGTATGTATGGGTATATGTTACAATAGTGTTTGTTTTCCTTAAGAGTTTATATCAGATATGATGTTTTAAAAGTTACAAGTACATCTTAAACTTTGAAAGGAGGGAAAAGAGCTATTCAGATGTCATTCTTCCTCAAGCTCGTCACTCCTAAACAGCTTCACTCAAAACCCCCCTCCTCCTCCTCCTCCTTCTGTTTATTTTTCTTGTATTCACTCAGGAACCATATATGGCTAAACCCTTGCAGAGCTGACCAAGGACCCCTGTATATGGACATTCCATAATGGACATTACATGAGGCTGCATGTGCTGTGAGAAGCCCCATACCTTATATGGACTTACAAGGAGAATGTGTGTAGTGTGCAAATATCAGATGTCACAGGGGGCGTGTAATAAGGGGCTGAATTATATGAGCTGACCAATGTGAATGCATATGTTTTGTGATGTCATGATGTTTATAAAGCTATAGGAAATAAAAGGTTTGGTCTCTTTATGGCTGAACGCTGTAAGGTGAAGATGTAAACTTTTTAGTCTCTCTGGTTTGCATGTTTCACTATTATGATTTGGGTCAAACGGCAGAATGGGGTTTTGCCCTGAGGTTGTATCAGGGGTCATCATTATCAGATAATCAATGGTATTCACTTTAGTTGTGAGTGATCTTAATGTTATAGCTGAATGTTTAATAGGAATAGCATGAAAACTGTTGCACAACTTGTATTCATGAATTTAGCCCAAGACGTTCTAATACATCTATAACACATGTAGTGCTGCCCTCTTGAGGGTCAGAAGATAAATCAGTACCCCCCCTGGTTGCCCTGACCCTGCCACCCTGGGTTCATAATTTTTTTTCTCTTTCCTCCAAATGACAGCAAAGAAAAGGGAAATACACCAGAATTGATTATATCAGCAAAATGTACTTAATGAGATGGAAGGAAAAGAAACTAGAGAGTCAACTCAAGTTTACACTTTAAAATGCTGTTTCCTACAGGAAAGATATCAATAACTAAATAGCAATCGTTTAACAGTAAACACTATAATCTCTGTGCTCAACCAACCACATATAATGCCTATGTGAACAGGCTACAGGAGAGCAGGGAAATGGCTCTCATGAGTGTCAGGCCCCTCTCTATTGATCCTTCACACATAAATACAGAACAGTAAACAACGAGTACAACTTTTGGCAAAGAGATCTGTATTTCAATTCAACCTGCTCTTTCAGAGAGTTCTTGGTGAATTATAGCTACAGTGATGAAAATAAGTATTTGAACACCCTGCTATTTTGCAAGTTCTCCCACTTGGAAATCATGGAGGGGTCTGAAATTGTTATCGTAGGTGCATGTCCACTGTGAGAGACATAATCAAAAAAAAAAAATCCAGAAATCACAATGTATGATTTTTTTAACTATTTATTTGTATGATACAGCTGCAAATAAGTATTTGAACACCTGAGAAAATCAATGTTAATATTTGGTACAGTAGCCTTTGTTTGCAATTACAGAGGTCAAACATTTCTTGTAGTTTTTCACCAGGTTTGCACACACTGGAGGAGGGATTTTGGCCCACTCCTCCACACAGATCTTCTCTAGATCAGTCAGGTTTCTGGGCTGTCGCTGAGAAACACAGAGTTTGAGCTCCCTCCAAAGATTCTCTATTGGGTTTAGGTCTGGAGACTGGCTAGGCCACGCCAGAACCTTGATATGCTTCTTACAGAGCCACTCCTTGGTTATCCTGGCTGTGTGCTTCGGGTCATTGTCATGTTGGAAGACCCAGCCTCGACCCATCTTCAAAGCTCTAACTGAGGGAAGGAGGTTGTTGCCCAAAATCTCGCAATACATGGCCCCGGTCATCCTCTCCTTAATACAGTGCAGTCGCCCTGTCCCATGTGCAGAAAAACACCCCCAAAGTATGATGCTACCACCCCCATGCTTCACAGTAGGGATGGTGTTCTTGGGATGGTACTCATCATTCTTCTTCCTCCAAACACGGTTAGTGGAATTATGACCAAAAAGTTCTATTTTGGTCTCATCTGACCACATGACTTTCTCCCATGACTCCTCTGGATCATCCAAATGGTCATTGGCAAACTTAAGACGGGCCTTGACATGTGCTGGTTTAAGCAGGGGAACCTTCCATGCCATGCATGATTTCAAACCATGACGTCTTAGTGTATTACCAACAGTAACCTTGGAAACGGTGGTCCCAGCTCTTTTCAGGTCATTGACCAGCTCCTCCCGTGTAGTCCTGGGCTGATTTCTCACCTTTCTTAGGATCATTGAGACCCCACGAGGTGAGATTTTGCATGGAGCCCCAGTCCGAGGGAGATTGACAGTCATGTTTAGCTTCTTCCATTTTCTAATGATTGCTCCAACAGTGGACCTTTTTTCACCAAGCTGCTTGGCAATTTCCCCGTAGCCCTTTCCAGCCTTGTGGAGGTGTACAATTTTGTCTCTAGTGTCTTTGGATAGCTCTTTGGTCTTGGCCATGTTAGTAGTTGGATTCTTACTGATTGTATGGGGTGGACAGGTGTCTTTATGCAGCTAATGACCTCAAACAGGTGCATCTAATTTAGGATAATAAATGGAGTGGAGGTGGACATTTTAAAGGCAGACTAACAGGTCTTTGAGGGTCAGAATTCTAGCTGATAGACAGGTGTTCAAATACTTATTTGCAGCTGTATCATACAAATAAATAGTTAAAAAATCATAAATTGTGATTTCTGGAATTTTTTTTTTGATTATGTCTCTCACAGTGGACATGCACCTACGATGACAATTTCAGACCCCTCCATGATTTCCAAGTGGGAGAACTTGCAAAATAGCAGGGTGTTCAAATACTTATTTTCCTCACTGTATATGAGCTTCAGTAAAACAAATCCCTAAAGTGGGGAGAGAGGTGAAAGTAGTCCTGTGTTCAGGGCCGGATTTGCTCTCCCTGCCGCCCCAAGGCCAGGTTCTACAAAGCACCCCCTCCCCGCCAACCGAATCCCCCCTCCCCCCAATCAATGGAGAATGGCAACCGGAGGGGACAGGGGCGGCACGGTTAGTTCAAATATTTTTTTTTTTTTTTACTTTTTTATCCCTTTTTTTTGTAGCTTGTCGTTTACTTTTTTTTATTTTTGTGTAATTTTCTTATTTTGAATATTATTTTTCTTATTCTTTACTTTTTAATTACTTTCTTAATTGAATTATTATAATTTTTTATCAATTTTTTTCACTTAACTTTATTGCTATCACACAGGAGAAAACAATTGGAGGTGACAGGTTCTCTTTATTGACCCTGTCACCTCCAAAACAGAAGTCCTAGCACTGTGCTAGAACTCCTGTCACAGCTGAGATGGGAAGAGCACAGCTGACCCCTCTCACTGTGTACATCGGCGGCAGGGACAGGAGACAGACTCGGCGGCTGGGGGGAGGAGGGAGGAGTCCCGAAGGCAGAGCAAGCAGAGAAAGGTATGTGGGGGGGGGGAGGACAGACAGCAACACAGATTTGACAAGTGATTTTGGCGACATTGCCGCAACCACTTAACGAGCAAGCGGATTCCCCCACTTAATTCTCCCACACAGCAACTTACCGCCCTCAACTGTATGTTACGGCCGTCAGGGGACTCCATGCCACTGCCGCCCCTTGGCACCCTGCCGCCCCGAGGCCTGGCCTCGGTGGCCTTGTGGGAAATCTGGGCCTGCCTGTGTTGCTGTGTGGCAGTCCGGTTGATCTTCAGCTAGCCCTTGATGTTTATGTAGCGGTACCCCCATAGGGGCAGCAGATTGATTGTGGTCCACCTGTCACCCTGCCCAGCCTGGCATTCACTTCCAGACACTCCAAGGCAATGAACAAGTCCACCAGCTTTCTGTTTATATTTTATTGAGGGATTAAAACTTGAATGGGGTTAAGGAATTCATGGGATACCCAGGAAAAAGATTCTTGCATGGTGTGGGAGAATTTAGATACTCTCCTCCTGCACAAAACTTGCTACAGACTATCTCTCCTTCTCCCTCCAGCACAGTTCTTCAGGAGCAGCTAGCACATGGTTGGGCCAAACTCTGTTTTCAGACAGGCCTTTGCAAAGTTCTATATTACAGGCAGCGGTCGTGGGTCCCTATGGTGTTGAAAAAGAAAGTTCTGGTGCTAGCTTCCCTCTTTGGTGGACTACTGCTCTCAGTCAGCCCTTTGCAAACCCTGACAGCCCCCCAGCTGCAGCGGCCCGACTTCACTGCCAGTAACATCACAGTCTCTCCCGCTGGCTCTACATCCATCTCAGACTCACACTCACAGTCTGCTTCTGGATGCCTTTCCCAGCTCTTCCAACTTAGCCTGCCACTAACAGACACCTGATGATCCTCCCTGGAGACTTGCCCGGCAGTATTCCCCGCTATCCTCTCCTGCTCCTGCACCTCTTGGGTTGTGTGGGGTTCCTGTTAAGCTCCGAGCCCCTGGCCCTAGGTCACCCCCCCCAGACTGGGGAGGCTTCCACCAAGGCCCCGACAGCCTAATACTCCATCTCCAGTTCTTCCACCGAACAGCTCCTCCCCCGCTGGGCTGACTCTAGGTATTTAAGGAGGCTTCCCCTTCCCATCCAGGTTGGGTATTGATCACTGTTCAGAGCTCCTTAGAACACCCCAGACAGCTTCAATCTTCTTCCCCACCTTCATTCTAGAAGCCACCAGAATCAGAAGGGAGGTACCCGAAAGATGAACCTAGCTGTGAGCCACCAGCCTCCTCTAAGCCACTCCCAGCCCCACAGATCAAAACAAACAGGCCTAGCTTTTAGCTAGGCCTGCCTAAATTAAGGTGACTCTCTGACCGCCGCCTCACAGACTGTCAAGTCTTATGCTCCAGGCCCTGGCTACTACTGGGTGGGGAGTGGAGGAAGATCACTCCGCCAGGGAAGGCAAGGAGATAAGCAGGCGGCTGGCTGGGACTTAAGCCAAGGCAGAAGAACATGTGAGCGGGAATAGGAACGGACACGCACCCGAAACTGAAGAATATTCCCTCCGGTCCGACCAGCACATGATCATCAGAAAGGGGCACAGATAATTAAAAAAATACACCCCCCCCCCCCCAAGCTAGTAGGAGTAGCAGAGCTGAGGTGTGTAATTCAGATTATTTTTTTATTAATTCTGCACTTACTGGCCCAGATTCAAGAAGCACTTGCGCCCGCGCAACCATAGTTGCGCGGCGCAAGTGCTTACTTGCTCCGGTGTAACGAGTGCTCCTGATTCAGGAACCTCGTTACACCGAATGCAGCCTAGGATGTGACAAACATAAGCCTCCTTATGCCTTCACATCCCAGGCTGCATTCTTGCATTGACCGCTAGGGGGCGCAGCCTTTGTGATCGGCGTGTAGTATGCAAATTGCATACTACCACCGATTCCCAAAAGTTGCGCGGGCCCTGCGTACGCAAGGTACGGAGTTTCCGTACGGCGCCTTTAGCATAAGGTTGCTCCTGCTAATAGCAGGCGCAGCCAATGCTAAAGTATAGCTGCGCCTCCCGCCCGTGAAATTTAAATTTCACGTCGTTTACGTAAGTGAACCGTGAATGGCGCTGGACGCCATTCACGTTCACTTAGAAGCAAATGACGTCCTTGCGACGTCATTTGCCGCAATGCACGTCGGGAAAGTTTCCCGACGGAGCATGCGCTGTTAGCTCGGCGCGGGAGCGCGCCTAATTTAAATGATTCCCGCCCCCGGCGGGATCATTTACATTAGGCGCCCTTACGCAGGGCTAATTAGCATAGCGCCCGCGCAATTTACGGAGCTACTGCTCCGTGAATCGCTGGGCAAATGGAAATATTTGCGTGGGCGCAGAGAAAAATCTTTGCTCTTTGCCCACGCAAATATTGCTCCATTCTACTTGAATCTGGGCCACTGTCTATGAAATTTCCCCAGCCACTGTTCAAATCCAATCCGGGGACAAAACCGGGGACAGACCTGGTCCGGGGACAGTGTCCTCAATCCGGAGACTGTCCCCAGAAACCGGGGATGTCTGATCACCCTAGCCTAAATTTACATCTCACTCTAGCACTTACCCTAGGTAGAGGGTGCTACATTTAATTGCATGCAGGGAAACTTTGGATGGCAAAGTAAAGCAACTGACTTAATAAATTGTGAATAAACAGCAATCTTTCTGTGTGAATTAAACTATACAGTGCTTTGCAAAAGTATTCACCACCTTGGCTTTTTACCTATTTTGTTACATTACAGCCTTTAGTTCAATGTTTTTTTAATCTGAATTATATGTGATGGATCACAACACAATAGTCTAATGCCGGGTACAGACGAGAGGATTGATCCGCGGATACGGTCCGCCGGACCGTATCCGCGGATAAATCCTCTCGAGGATTTCCGCGGATTTGGATCCGATGGAGTGTACTCACCATCGGATCGAAATCCGCGGCGACGTGCGCAACGCTGTCATATAAGGATACCCACGCATGCGTCGAATCATTACGACGCATGCGAGGGAGGGAATCGGACGGATCGATCCGGTGAGTCTGTACAGACCACCGGATCGATCCGCTGAAGCCGATTCCAGCGGATAGATTTCTTAGCATGCTAAGAAATTTTTATCTGCTGGAAATCGGTCGGCCCGAAAAAAATCCGCGGAAAAAGATCCGCTGGGATGTACACACCAGCGGATCTATCCGCTGGAACTGATCCGCAGATCAATTCCAGCGGATAGATCCTCTCGTGTGTACGGGGCCTTAGTTGGTGAAGCAAAAATTAGAAAAATAAATACATAAAACTATTTTCCAGAAATAAAAAAATGATAATTGGCATGTGCGTATGTAGCCGCCACCTTTGTTATGAAGCCCATAAAAAGCTCTGGTGCAACCAATTACCTTCAGAAGTCACATGATTAGTGAAATGATGTCCACCTGTGTGCAATCTAAGTGTCACATGATCTGTCATTACATATACACACCTTTTTGAAAGGCCCCAGAGGCTTCAACACCTAAGCAAGAGGCACCACTAACCAAACACTGCCATGAAGACCAAGGAACTCTCCAAACAAGTAAGGAACATGTTGGGGATTGGGCGGTGGATCTGCCTGACTCCTTGCCGATTCCGGTAGTGACCTCATTCAAATACCTGGGAATCCAAATATCGCCTAAACTTGCGGACTACTTTCCTATTAATGTACACCCACTGCTATCTAGATTTCGGGACAAAATTAACACATGGAATAATCTTAAACTTTTCCTAGCATGTAAGGCCAACTTAATTAAAATGATACTGATGCCACAGCTACTATACTTTCTACACAACTCCCCAGTTGTGATACACTTGAAAATATTCAGGGTGGTTAACACTCTGTTTAGACGCTTACTATGGAACACAGCCCCCCCCCCCCCACAATTAAACTAGAACACTTGCAGCATCCCAAGGACAGTGGAGAACTGGCAGTGCCCAACCCTTGGCTGTACTACATCGCGGCCCAAATGCAACATCTGATTAGATCCATGGCACACGATCCAGTGGGCTATTCGGCTCGATTGATGCTGATTGGCTCTGGAGCAGAGACTGTTCCGATGGGCTTGGAGGCTCAGGTGTTTCACAAACTTAATAAACAGAAACCCACTTTTACGCTGATCCAGAAAATATGGAACAAGGACAGACAGATACAGGAGGTGATGGGCTTCACAGAATATAGTCTGATATGGGGGAATCACTCCTATGTTGAACTGGCAAAGCCACAACAGGGCCCCAGGTGGCGATCCTTTAGAGTGACTTTGCTCTCCCATATATTTCAGGACGGCAAGTTATTATAATTCCCCGAGCTGCGGAGCAGATTTCATCTGCCCTCTACCATGTACTATTCCTACCTTCAGCTCAGCCACGCTGTAGCCACGCAGGGACACGCTACCCGCTGGGTTATGTGAACTACCCCATTTTCTACATGTTACAAACTAGCACTTAAACCAAAGAGATTATCTCACATTGTTACCAAATGTTATTGACGCACCACTAAAAAGCGCACCCCAATAAGGCACGGTCTCTATGGGAGAAAGATGTAGGTCCAATTACAGGTGACCAATGGGAAGAAGTCCTGCAGTCAATTACTATCTGCTCCCTCAACATGGCCCAAAAGGTTTTCCCAACTTTACATAGTACTCCGGGTGCACTACACCCCACTTAAATTATAGGATGGGCAGGCGGCCGGACCCCCAGTGTGGCAGGTGTGGGATACATCAGGGAGATCTTATCCATCTACTCTGGAGATGCCCAAAGCTCCATAGGTACTGGAGCACGGTGCTTGGGGCGCTTAATCAGGTGTTCCGGACGACCGCCCCCCTGGACCCAATTCATTGTATCTTAGGGGTATTGGAGAACGTTGTCCCAGAGGAGATGGCTAGGATAGCATTTTCTAGAGCACTGTTTCAGGCTCGTAAACTCATCTTGATTGGCTGGAAATTGGTTTCCCCACCCACGGTAGCCTCATGAATATCACATATGGGTAACACTTTGGTCATGGAAAAGTATATATATCAACATAGGGCAGTCCAAGCAGATTTGAAAGAATCTGGGCACCCTGGCTAGACACCCCAGGATTGAGTCCTGGGGAATTAGTGATGTTCAGACTATTGCAATGCCCTGCGGGTGGACTTTAATGGGCTAGTGTCAGATAACATCAGTTGCACGGTACTAATATGTACAGTATGTATCATTACATTGTGAACCTGATGGTTGAGATGACAGGATGAGAGAAATGTACATTTTACTTATTAATGTATGCACATGCACTGTCTGTAGATTGGCAATTGTTTGAATTTGTTCAATAAATACCTTTTTGATTCAAAAAAATACATATACTCTTGTGACTTGTTTCTAAAAACCCACAATAAGCACTCCAAAAGTCCCACAGATTCCCCCATTTTTGTAATTCTTTTTTTTTTGCCACTTTTCTATAAAGGGATGTAGGTGCTGAGTAATTTAACAATTTGCATATGATCACTCTTCCCTTTCTCAACACTTGAGTGGTTTAAGGGGAAACATGTAAATGTGTTGGAATGGCCTAGTCAAAGCCCAGACCGCAATCCAATAGAAAATATGTGACTTAAAGATTGCTGTTCACAAGCGCAAACCATCCAACTTGAAGGAGCTGGGGCAGTTTTTCAAGGAGGAATGGGCAAAAATCCCAGTGGTAAGATGGGGCAAGCTCATAGAGACTTATCCAAAGTGACTTGGAGCTGTGATAGCCGCAAAAGGTGGCTCTACAAAGTATTGACTTTAGGGGGGTGAATAGTTATGCACATTGACTTTTTCTGTCATTTTGTCCTATTTGTTGTTTGCTTCACAATAAAAAAAATAATCTTCAAAGTTGTGGGCATGTTCTGTAAATTAAATGATGCAAATCCTCAAACAATCCATGTTAATTCCAGGTTGTAAAGCAACAAAACACGAAAAATGCCAAAGGGGGTGAATGATTTTGCAAGGCACTGTACATCTGTAGTGTTTTCTTATCTCTCTCCAAACCCCTATGTCCTGTCTCCTGCTCAGTTCCTCTGTTAACTTTTGACAAGTTCTCGGAGACGGCAGCCTGACGTGTGTGTTGCTATAAATAGATTAGCAGTCAGCTTGCCGTTTCATAGCAGAGCTCTGCACATTTCTTTGCCAATGTGGAGTGGGGGTGTGTGCCTTTCCTCCAATCAGCTGTCTTGGCTTTATGCCAATAATCTACTCCCAGTGGTGACCAGGATTAGAAAATCTCTAACACGAAGAGCACTTTCTAAAGGATATATAAAGCTGAAGACAGCAGATATACATGTAAAACTTATATAGGGAGATTTGTTTCATCTCGGTGTATCTTCTTAAGCTGTTCACTTCACTGGGTATACGTGAGAGTTTACATCGACTTTAAATGAAAATAGTTTTGAGGCATGTCTGTAATTTTTTTTTCTACACAATTAAACAATTGAATTTACATTTTCCATAAGTTTTTCCAGGGGTTGTATCTTGTATACTATTTCTATAATTTAGGCACACATATACACACTTTTTTTTCTCCCTATTAATCAATTTAAATGGAATTTTAACAATAGGAATATTTTTGTGTAGTAAGGAAAGCAAGGCACCCAGGCACATCCAGAACATTCATTCAGTATGATTAGCAAGCAAATGTCCATTTCTCTGCAAAAAGCTTTGTTTAGCTTCAGTGGCTGTTTTCTGCAGTATTATAATAGAAAAGCAGAAGCGAGCAGCTTTTCCTCAATGTTCAGCTAAACTGTAGCAGCATGTGACTTAACATGGATTTCAGTTGTATACATTTATTAAAGCGGGAGTTCAACCAATTTCTTTTTTTTTTTTTTTTCTCCCTTAGCTTCCTGCTCGTTCGGTCTAGGGGAATCGGCTATTTGTATTAAAATATGAGCCGTACTTACCCGTTTTCGAGCTGCATCTTCTTCCGTCGCTTCCGGGTATGGGTCTTCGGGAGCGGGCGTTCCTTCTTGATTGACATTCTTCCGAGAGGCTTCCGACGGTCGCATCCATCGCGTCACTCGTAGCCGAAAGAAGCCGAACGTCGGTGCGGCTCTATACTGCGCCTGCGCACCGACGTTCGGCTTCTTTCGGAAAATCGTGACGCGATGGATGCGACCGTCGGAAGCCTCTCGGAAGACTGTCAATCAAGAAGGAACGCCCATTCCCGCAGCCCATACCCGGAAGCGACGGAGAGGATGCATCTCGTAAACGGGTAAGTACAGGTCATATTTTAAAACAAATAGCCGATTCCCCTAGTAAAAACTAGCAGGAATCTAAAGCTAAAAAGTGCCCTCTAAGGGTGAACCACCGCTTTAAATACAGTACCTCACAAAAGTGAGTACACCCCTTACATTTTTGTAAATATTTTATTATATCTTTTCATGTGACAACACTGAAGAAATGACACGTTGCTATAATGTAATGTAGTGAGTGTACAGCTTGTATAACAGTGTACATTTGCTGTCCCCTCAAAATAACTCAACATACAGCCATTAATGTATAAACCACTGGCAACAAATGTACACCCATAAGTGAAAATTTCCAAATTGGGCCCAATTAGCCATTTTCCCTCCCTGGCTTTATGTGACTCGTTAGTGTTACAAGGTCTCATGTGTGAATGGGGAGTAGGTGTGTTAAATTTGGTGTTATTGCTCTCACTCTCTCATACTGGTTGCTGGAAGTTCAAGATGGCACCTCATGGCAAAGAACTCTTAGGATCTGAAAAAAATAATTGTTGCTCTATATAAAGAGGGCATAGGCAAGGGGTAGGCAACCTTTTGAGCACAGTGTGCCGAAAAATATTTTCAAAGAAACTGATAGGTAGATTCAGTAAGAGTTAGGCCGGCTTATCAGTAGATAAGTCGGCCTAACTCAGAATCTACGCCGCCGCAGTCGATTTACGCCGTTTCCGTAAGGCCTTTACAGGCCTAAAGTTATTCCACCTATTAGGTGGAATAACAATAATAAAGTATGGCCGCCATTCCCGCCGCGAGGTTCGAATCTTTTACGTTGTTTGCGTAAGTCGTCCGCGAATCGGGAGTTACGTCGTTTACGTCCACGTCAAAATCAATAGGCCCGTACGGCGTACTTAGCCGCAATGCTCACTGGGAAATGTAGGCGCCCGGCGCATGCGCAGTGAAAAAAAAACGTCAAAAACGTGAGGTCAAGCCTCATTACCATTAAACACGCCCCCCCAACCCATTGGAATTAGGCGCCCTTACGCCCGCTCGTTTTAGGCTACGCCGCCGTATATTAGCAGGCAAGTATATAGAGAATCATTACTAGCCTAGCTAATTAACGGCGGCATAGCCTAAACAGGCTACGCTACGCCGCCGTAACTATAAGCCATTGTACCTGAATCTACCTATGAGAGTTCCAATTTTATAACTAAAAAAAGTCAACTTCACACTCTCAATCAAGAAAAAATTTTTTTTTTTAAAATAAATGCTGTAAACTACTTGATTAGTAGTGATAAATTACCATCCTGCACTCACGCCTCAGGTCAGTCCCAATTCCTGCAACTCCACACTTCAGATCGGACCCTATTCATGCACCTTCACACTTCAGATCGCGGTCTTCCCTACAAATATGTCCCACCACTGTAACCCCCTGCACCTCTGCCCCACCAGTGTAAACCCCTGCACATTTTCCCCACCACTGTACCCCCCTGCTCTTCTGTCCCAACACTGTAACCCCTTGCACATCTACCCCACCTTTGTACCATCCTTCTGTCCCACCACTGTAACCCCCTGCAAATCTGCTCCACCGCCGTATCCCCAGGCTCTTCTGTCTCACCACTGAACCATCTTCTCATCTGTCCTCACACTTATCTGCTCATCTGCCCCACCACTGTGACCCCCTTTCTCATCTGCCCCACCACTGAAACCCCATTTCTCATCTGTCCCACCACTGTACCTCCTGCTCATCTGTCCCACCAATGTACCTCTTTTCTCTCTGCCCCGCCACTGTAGCCCCTGTACATCTGCCCCACCTCTGTATCCTCTGCTCTTCTGCCCAACCACTGTATCCCCCTACTCATCTGTCCCACCAATACACCTCCTTTCACATCTGCCTCACTGCTGTACCCCCCTCCCCCTGCTCTTCTGTCCCACCACTGTACCCCCTGCTCTTCTGTCCCACCGCTGTACTCCCTGCTCTTCTGTCCCACTGCTGAACCCCCTTCTCATCTGCCCCAACACTGACCACTCTGCTCATCTTTCCCACTACTGTAACCCCCTTCTTATCTGGTCCAACACTAAACCCCCCTTGTTCATCTGTCCCACTGCTAAAACCCCTTCTCATCTGACCCACAACTGTACCCCCCATATTTTCTGTGCCACAGCTGAACTCCCTTCTCATCCCTCCCACTACTGTACCTCCTACACATCTTTCCCACCACTGTACCCCCTTGCTCTTCTGTCCCACCACTGTACCCCCTTGCTCTTCTGTCCCACCACTGTAACCCCACTGCTCATCTGCCCCATCAATGTACCCCTTTTCTTATCTGCCCCACCACCGTTTCCCCATGCTCTTCTGTCTCACTACTGAATCACCTCATCTGTCCTATCACTGAATCCATCTGCTCATCTTCCCCACCATTGTAACCCCGCTTTTTCATCTGCCCCACCAATGTACCTCTTGCACATCTGTCTTACCTCTGTACCTCCTGTTTTTCTGCCCCACCTCTGTCCCCCCCTGCTCATTTGTCCCACCAATATACCTCCTTTCACATCTGCCTCACTGCTCTACTCCCCCTTCTCATCTGGGCCAACACTGAACCCCCATGCTCATCTGCCCCATCACTATACCCTCCTGCTCTTCTGTCCCACTGCTGAAGCCCCTTCTTATCTCTTCCACCACTGTACCTCCCTGCACATCTTCCCCACCACTGTACCCTCCTGCTCTTCTGTCCCACCTCTGAGCCCCTTCTGCTCATTTTCCCTGCCGCTGTACCCTCCTGCTCATCTGCTCTACCGCTGTACCCTCTTCTCATCTATGAGATGCATGATATGCAGAGTGGTGAAAGGAAGCAGAGATAAGACACCGCTACCTGTCCTGGCACACTCCTCCTGCTCATCCAACTCTATCATCCAGCCCACGTGCTTGTATGTGATGTATGTGATGTATGTGATGTCACATACAAGCATCTGGAATGGATATGCAATGATGAGCTCAGGTCAGGGGCATTTTCTGAAAGCAGTGGGCCTGTGTGCAGGATCATAAGTTGGGCCCCCTCATCTGAGAAAAAGTGTGGCACTCATCGCCACAGTAAAAGTTGGGTGTGATTTTCATTGCGCTGAATACTGGCCATGGCTTAAAGGGACACAGAGTGCAGAGGGGTTCAGTAGTAAGTGATGCAAAGGTTCAGGAATCATTTCAACAAAGTTCCCAGAAGCTCAACAGCAATTCCACAAACTGTCACCTAATTGTGGTTTTCTCAATCAGTGAAATCCCTTTTTTCTGAAATTAGTAGTGTCAATCAAGTGAGTCATCTTCCTCCAGATGGTGGACGGGGCTAGCAGGACTGCGATTGGCTTTAGCAGTGGCCAATGACAGTCCTCCTCCTCCTGCAGAACTGCACCCAATCTCTTCCCCATCACAAAATCTGACGATCGCAGCTACAGCAAAGTTAGAGAACGGAATTGGAATGCATTAGTGTATCACTGACATTCCCTGCGCTGGTCTGTTGATGGGGAGGGAGTTGAGTTCTGGCAAAAGAGGCTTTGAGTCATGGGGCTATAACAAGATTGCCAAGACCCTAAAACTGAGCTGTAGCATGGTGGCCAAGACCATACAGTGGTTCAACAGGTAAGGTTCCACTCAGAACAGACCTCGCCATGGTCGACTAAAGGAGTTGAGTGCACATGCTCAGCGTCATATCCAGAGGTTGTCTTTGGGAAATAACAAGAGAGACCAAGAAATATGGGACTTTATGAGCACCGTAATGATGAGTAGACATATGTAAAAATTAAATATAGTAATTTATTAACCACTTGCCTACAGGGCACTTTCACCCCCTTCCTGCCCAGGCCATTTTTCAGCTTTCAGCGCTGTCACATTTTGAATGACAATTGCGCGATCATGCAACGATGTACCCAAATGCAATGTTTGTAATTTTTTCCCCACAAATAGAGCTTTCTTTTGGTGGTATTTGATCACCTCTGCGGTTTTTATTTATTGTGCTATAAACAAAAGAAAAGGGACAAGTTTGAAAAAACACAATATTTTTTACTTTTTGCTATAATAAATATCCAATTTTTTTTTTTTTTATTTCCTCACTTTTGGCCGATATGAATTCTTCTACATTCTTTTGGTAAAAAAAATCGCAATAAGTGTATATTGATTGGTTTGCGCAAAAGTTATAGCGGCAACAAAATAGGCGATAGATTTATAGCATTTTTATTATTTATTTATTTTTTACTAGTAATGGCGGCGATCTGCATTTTTATCATGACTGAGATATTGCGGCGGACACATCGGACACTTTTGACACATTTTTTGGGGCCATTCACATTTATAGAGCAATCCGTGCTATAAAAATGCATT
Organism: Rana temporaria; assembly: GCF_905171775.1. Lineage (NCBI taxonomy): Eukaryota > Metazoa > Chordata > Amphibia > Anura > Ranidae > Rana > Rana temporaria. Next base: position 164,784,846 of record NC_053493.1, read on the forward strand.
GATTGCTGTATAAAGATGACTGTCAGGGAAGGGGTTAACACTAGGGGGCGATCAAGGGGTTAATTTGTTCCCTAGGGAGTGATTCTTACTGTGGGGGGAGGGGACTGACTGGGGAAGGTGACCGATCGGTGTCCCTATGTACAAGGGACACACCATCGGTCTCCTCTCCCTGACAGGACGTGGATCTCTGTGTTTACACTGACCCAATCCGCTAAAATCAGACAGATGGCGATACGTCGCCATCCATCCATGGCGGATCGGATTGCGTGAGATCTGATGAAAACGGACATGCTGTCTGTTTTCATCAGATCTCTCCATAGGAGACAGTGGCGCTGGACAAGCCCCTTCCCGCTCAGTGAGCAGAGAGGGACTTGTCATCCACTGGCTCAGCGGAGATCTGCGGAGAGATCTCCTGCTGAGCTGGCAGACTGCTGAAAGCAAACCCGTCCCCGTGGGAAAGGGGCCTTAAGGCAGTTCTGAAGGCAAAAAGGTGATCCAACCCGGTAATAGAAAGTTGTACCTAAGAAAGTGGCTGATGAGTGTATGCAACTACTGCAACTGTAGGCCTGTTTAGACATAATAAAGTGCAATGTAACACATGTGTAGTGGTGCCCCCGTGGGGTCACTGCGTGTAGTAGTTCCACACATCACCCTGCTTGGCCAGGCATTCACTTCAGATACACATTGCCAGTCAATGAACAGTCCTTTTGGCTTTTTTTTGTTGTTTTTATTAGGGAATTTAATTTGAATTGGGGAAAAGGGATGTTGAATTGAACAAACGATTGTTACTTACTTAATATATAATTACTTAAACTTACTAAACTAATGAAACACATGATACTGTCTGGATTAAATGGTCAACAAAGGCCCCTTTATTAAATCCAAACAACCAAAATTGTATAAAAATATTTTTTTTCTATTAATATATATACAAATATATATATATATATATATATATATATATATATATATATATATATATATATATATATATAACATCTATTTATAACCAACATATTTTAACCAGAAACATTTTACTGCTACGTCTGAGGTTCCCGAAAGAAGGTCCCACTATCTCATCGGCTGACCACCACCACCACCACCACCACCACAGCATCCTGGCCCCTAGCCGCGATCCATTCAGCACTAGGGATGAGCTTTCTGTTCGAGTCGAACATGAGTTTGACTCGAACATCGGCTGTTCGATGGTTTTGCCGTATTTCGAACATTATGGAGCATTTGCGCCAAACTCGAGTGGTGCGTCACGCCCCATAATGCACTGCGTCATCGCAGTGCATTGCTGGCTGATGATTGGCCAAGCATGCACTATGACCCTGTTTAACAGGGGCATGTCATTACAATTTTTGCTGTAATATGTATGTAATATATGTATGTAGTAAATATGTAAGTGCATTTTATATACAACTATATAGATCAGACCAAAATGAGGGACAAATGATGTGGAAAGAGTGACAGAAGGACATTGCTCCAAATCAGGGACAGTCCCTCAAAATCAGGAACAGTTGGGAGCTATGGTTAACCAGGGTAAACAATCTGGCTCATGATCTATTTAAAGGGGTGGTTCCCCCTAAAACAAATTTCTAACAATACATTCGTAAGACAGCTTACACTGCGGGTAGGCAGGCTTTTGTTTTGTTTTTTTAGTACATACCTCGATATCGCCGTTTCGTCCCTTGGCGGTGGGCGTTCCTAGTTGATTGACGTTCCTCCGACGGGCACATACGTGACGTCACGACTTTCCGAAAGAAGCCGAACGTCGCTGTGCAGGCGCTGTATAGAGCCGACTCTATACGGCGCCTGCGCAATGACGTTCGGCTTCTGTCGGAAAGTCGTGACGCGCAGTATGCGCCCGTCGGAGGAACGTCAATCAACTAGGAACGCCCACCGCCAAGGGACGAAACGGCGATATCGAGGTATGTACTAAAAAAACAAAACAAAAGCCAGCCTACCCGCAGTGTAAGCTGTCTTACGAATGTATTGTTAGAAATTTGTTTTAGGGGGAACCACCGCTTTAAGCTGAGTTTGTAACAATGATTTGAGCCAGCACAGTAAGCTTGAGTAGGATTATCCAAACAGGCTGGGCCTGGCGGAAGGGATAGCATCAAGCAAGCATCCGTTAATATTTGGTAATTCACTGTCCCTTTCATTTCCATAGTTGGTATGGTTGAATAAAAACACTAGACCATCCAGTTCAACCTGTGTGGGTGTGTTCATACATGACCATCTGATTCATGCAGCTTTTCTCCAGGGTGTGACTGGGTAAAGTGACATATAAAATATCTTATGCTGAGCTGATTGCAGAATTATTTTTTTAGCTTAGTGTAGGGAAATAAGAAAGTTATTGCATCTAAAAATTCCCATTTGTGATATTGCAGTTTGTCAATAAATGTTGTATTGGGGTCCAGTTACAGTATATCTTATAAGGAAAGCATTGTGTATTTTCATTTATTTATTTTGAATCAAAAAGTTTTATTACCAAAAGAAGAATAGCAAACATGTAACATTACAAATACAATTCAGTTCAACTTGTTGTAATCATACATATTACATTATCATACATTTCTTAGCAGAAAAACACTGTGAAGTCAACAATATACACCTTCAGTCAAAAGAAGCTACAAGAGGAACTGCAGTCTGCTCACATAATTTGTAATAAAAACATCTTTGCCATTCTGAAGCTTCTCTCCAACCACTTTGTATATTATTTTATATATACTGTGATTCTGTACTTGCCAAATATGCTGCAGAAATCTCCCTCCACTAAGTCTGTCTACATCCATTTTAACTGTGGGAAGCTGAAGCTGCTGTCTGTTCACTTCCTGGATTTACGCAGACACACATAGGCACACTTCCAGCTCTGCAGCTTTTATTTTCTCTCTTAATGATTCACCCCCCTCCCTTCCTGGCAAACTCCCACGAGAGTGAGAGAGCTGTGCATGATGTCATATGCTAGGCAATGGCATTAGCCTAGCATTATGACATCATGCACAGCTCTCTCACTCTCACTCTTGTCTGGTCATTAGACCAGACAAGAAACAGGAAGTGGGCTGTATAAGGTATTTACTGACAGAAAAAAAAAAAATTACTATCCAAAGTAAAAAAAAAAACAAGGGCAGAAGATTTTATAGATGGAAAGTTGAAAAATGCCTGAGGCACCTTTCACACCTGCGGACCGTATGTCCGCTTTTTCAGCCATCCGTTTACAGATGAAAAAGGGACATACATTAATCCCTATGAGATCGCGGGTGTGAGTGGATAAACATCCGCTGACACCCGATCTCATCAGTGTCTGCAATCCTCCAATTCTGCAGACGGAGGAAAATCCTATTTTTCCATCCTTCTGCAAAGCAGACCGGGTGAACACGGACAGACGGTCCGTGTTAATCCGATCCCCCCCATAGGGTAGAGCGGAGAAAAGACAGGGCAGTCCCTGCACAGTGTGCGGGGACCGCCCTATCATCTGCCGGCACAGCAGGGATCAACTGAGCGATCCCCGCTGAGCAAACGGATACACATGTACGGATCCTTATGGGATTTTATTATTTGGTTACACTATGATGGTTCATCTTTTTTGTTTCTTATGTCATCCTTGAAAGATGTTGGTGGTCATCATTTGCCATAAAAGATTAATGAGTTTGTAATAAAAAAGCTTTAAGGTCAATTTATTGATTTAACTGGTTGTTTCAATCTAGTGAGTTAATTTCCACTGGGATATGTGCATGGATTAGTTGGACAACACGCCCTGCAACAACATTTTTGATTTATCCCCCCCTCCTCCTTCCTCATACACAAATGCTCACAATTTTTTATGATTGTTTTACCATTTTAGGTTTTATGGGGTTCCTGCCAAAGGCCAGGCTCACTGCCTCCTGGAATTGCTATGTCACAGCTATCCCAAGAGGCAGTGGGTTACTAAGCCACAGGTGTTTAGTGGATCTATGCACTTGATGGTGTGTAGGCAGATACCGTCTAAGTTCTCCACTGCAGGTGCTGCTCGACCACACCGGCAATACAGATGGGGGAGGAAGTTGAGAAGAACTTGGTTCCTCTATGATTTCCTCGGTCACAGGGAGACAGCTATTGGATGCTGATGCCTCATGTGACTTTGGCACCCATCTTAGAGGAGGGCTGAGCCTATTTATGCTGTGGCTCCCGGGCTTGGCACACATTTTGCGAGTGGCTAGCGCAGGGACAGTACTTAGGCTGCATTCACACCTAGGTGACAAAACGCCTGAAGCGCGACGCTCGTGCCGCTGGAGGAGCGAATTTCCATTGATGTCTATGAGATGGCTCACATCGAACGCTGAAACGCCGTACGCCTGCCGCCTGAAAACAAGTCCCGGACCCTTTTTTTCAGGCGGCATTGGCGTTCGGGCATAGACATCAATGAAAATTCTTTGTAAAAAAAAAAAAAAAGTAAACAAATCGCGGCAAAATACGCCATGTACGCGGCGTTACAATGTGAATGCAGCCTGAGGAAAAGGTTCCGGAGGAGTAGGGAAAGTACAGGGATTACGCCATCCTCTCCTAGGAAACCTCCCTATTGGGTTTAGACCTGCCAGGCTGCATTCTGCTCCTTGTGGCAGGTGCTGACAACATCTCCAGGTCTTCAGACTACAACTCCACTGCTGTTACAGTTGTGAATTGCTCCGAATGAGTTGCCCCTCCTAATGGGCTGGTTTATGCTTGCTGAGCTTTTCTTACAATATACTACTGTACTATTATTCCAACTATTACACTACACTATTACACTACACTATTATAACTTGGTCTCTGAGTGCTCACTGACTGCTGCACAACGCTGTACCTAGACTACAGGCAGTATAGTGGCAATCTGCAAGAAGCTGGCAGTGTTTGTGCGCATGTGCACAAATCCTGCGACACATGCGCACATGCGCTGCCTGTCCCTAAGTACCCACAAGACAGCAATGGTGCATATACACATATAATGCTGCATAGAAGTTCATACTTTCACTGCACACATTTTTGTTCCATCTAGCCAATTTGATTATATACAAGCTTCCCGAGAAATGGGGAAATCAGTTTGCCAGTTTTGATCTTCATCAATCTGGATGAAAGAGAGTTAAGAATCCTATCCATTGATGAAAATTAAAGCTTTTTTTTTTCTCTCTGTATCAATCGGTATCACCCCATTCCTGACTGCTTGTAAACTCCAACTGTATCTTGTGTACCTGCATTTTCTGAGACATCCATGCACACACCGTTACCCTGTACACCTGTCTCTTTGTGAGTCGAATACCCCTGTGTTGTAAGTGTTTATTAGTAGTAGTCCTGCTTGCCTGTAATGCCAGCTATTCAGTGCTACGCCATACTCCTGCCCAGTGGGGCCCGCTTCATACGGGGGGGCCGCCCCCTAATCCACGCACCTGGGCCCCTAATCTACATGCAGGGCGCTGGACGCATGGATACCAATGTTTTTTTTTTTTTTTTGTTAAGCACATGATTAGAGCCTGGGACTCTAATTGGCTTAAAAAAAGGGTGAGCTCAGGGCGTAGAGGACTGCGCCCTGTTTGCTGCCCCCCCCCCCCAGGCTGGAGCACCAGCCGCCACTGCTCCTGCCCTTCTTGTGAGTCCAGCATTCCATGCTGTCCTAGATTCTATCCAGCAGACATGTTGCACGGAGGGTCCACAATCACCAATCAACACAATCATACATGACATGCTGTATCTTTAAACAGAGTATAGTTCGTCAGTGGCAAACAAGCAAAGCAGCAGCATAAAGTAGCAATAAGCAAAGAACAAGCATAAAGTTGTTTTGGATGAATCAAACACAGCTCCATAGTGAAGTACTTGTATCTGTGCTCACTATTACCTGTCCAAATGGATGATCATATACAGTTCTTATGTAAAAATACAAACATCTCCTCTTTGTCTTGGATAATACTGTGTTTCCCCGAAAATAAGACACCGTCTTATATTTATTTTTTCTCAAGAAAACACACTATGGCTTATTTTCAGGGGATGTCTTATTTTATTGAAGCTTTTCCCCCTATCCCCTGGTGTTTGTGTGGCGTGAGAGACTGTTGCTGGTCAGTGCTGGGGAGCAGCTTTACTTCTTCTGATGTGGAGCACAGTGGAGCTAGGGTGATCTCTTTGGGCTCAGTAGTCTGCTGAAGCTTTTCCCCTCTTCGGTCACCTAGAGATACCGTAGCAGCTGTCACGATGGAGCACATAAGAAGGGCTGCACGACTTTTTTACAGCTCCACACCAGTACACTACGGTACATACGCCTATCACGTCTTGTTTACCGCTACGCATAGTCACGCCCATCACTACGTCTTATTTTCAGGGGTATGGCTTATATTTCGGAAATGCTTGGAAATCCTGCTACGGCTTATTTTAGGAGTATGTCTTATTTTCGGGGAAACACGGTAGCGTAAAGAATTAGTGTGAGCTTGTTATTATGGAATCTGAAAGCAGAGAGCATGTGATAGGGTGACCACATTTCCAAACTACAATTCAGGGACACCCCTCTTCCCAAAAATCAGCTTGTGCTGTAACTAATCACAGCACAGTGATTGGACACAAGAGGTTGGATTTATGATTTTTCCAATCACAAGCAGGGGGCGGGATTGTGCTCCTCCAGGCATTCCTGGTCAGGACAAGTACTGTCAGTGAGTAAAGCGGTGATGTGGTGGCCTTTTTTTGGGGGAATCAGATGGGCCTGGGGGGGTGGCTGTGTCAGTTTCATTCCAACACACTGTATTGTCCTAGAATGAAGGTGCCCGGGACAGACCTGAAAAATGCAAGACTGTCCCGGGCAATCCGGGACACATGGTCACCCTAGCATGTGATGATCTTTAATTTGCCGTCGCAGGCACGCACTGAGCTTTAAATACAGCTGCCTGCAACAATGGCTTTAGCCCTATTTGGGAGGGGGTTTGCTGTTATGACAAATGGTCCTCCCCCAAATCGGATATTTAGCAAAACCTGTGGATAAGTGAGATAACCAAAACCTTTGCGAAGTTGAAGAGCGAGTTTGATAAAGTTGGCAGTGCCTCCACCCAGGACAGGGCCTCTGTGAGCAGCAAGGATTCCTTTTCTGTTAAATTAACAGGGAGCAGAGGAACTGCTGCATCCAGATTATAACATTAACCATAGCTATAAAGATGCATACCAGTATGGAAGTAGTACAAGTTTTAAATTAGAAAAGATTATTAATAGTACATATATACATACAATGTAAAACCAGGTATGATCAGCAAAGAGTTGGGTATGAGTCCTGGTGGAATTGGGCACATATACCCGAATATTCATAGTTATTATAGAGATACCTCCATATGAATTTTGCAGAAATCTCCACTTGAAGGGGCCCCTGAGAATAATTGCAATGCAACATTTATCTTGGTTTTGGAGACCTGAAGACAAGATCTGCAGTGATAGGGAGATCCTCAAGCCCTTGTCTAAGCAGCCCCGAACGTAGCTTCTTGGATGCAGAAACCGTACCGAGCCAATTTATGTACTCTTTGCTCAAATCCCTAGTAGTTTCTAATCTGCCATGCAACTGAACTTCTAACTACCAGAAGTAGCCATCGGATGCCTAACCAGGCTCTATTATTGGATGGTTGGGTTATTGAGGCTTGAGCTAAAACTAGCTATAGAATCCCAGACCAGATGGGACAGGGTTAACTAAAAAAAGCAGGGGCTGTACATAAAGGCCACTGCAATAAACAGGTTGCCCAGCAATACACTGGAAGGTGACCACTACACACATGCAGTGGCACAGACCTAGCTATCTGGCCTTGTGCATGAAAGATAATAACAATAGGACACAAATAAGTCTGTCGCAAGGATACACATTCAAGATGCTAGGGGCAGGTGTAGTTAAAGTGGATGTAAACCCGAAAAAAAAAAAATTGATGTCACAATGTAGGGTATAAGATTTCCTATCATCTGTGCCCAGTCTTGCCACACAGAGTTAATACAGCTCTGAGCAACCCTCTTGTATTGTTCAGTGAAATAAAACGGACTTGGAGAGAAAAACCTTAGTCCGTTCCGCCCCCATTGCTGTGAGTGACAGGTTATTTACATATCTCATGCACTAGCCTGAGACAGAGGCACATCCTGTGTAAAAGGTTTACAATTCACATCCCCCTCCTCTCCCTTCCAGCTCTCCCAGGATTGGCTGCATTTACTGTGTTTTGACTGGATGCTTCTCATCATGGGGTGTGTTCCACAGTTCAGTGTGATGAGGAAATGCATGTATAATGCAGTGAAAACACAGAACAGAAAGCAGAATATACACAGACAAGTGATCTGATGTAGGTTAGATGTATCTAGTGAGATCTGGGCAGAATTGCAGTGTGTGTGTCTGAGGTCACCTGATCACAGTTGCAACATCAGGTTATTTACATATCTCATGCACTAGCCTGGAGACAGGCATTATTTTTTAATTCCCACCCCCACTCCTTTTTCTGAAGTCATGTGGTTACTTTTCTGGATTTTGACTGGATGTTAGGGATCATAGCAGAATTTAGTGTAAGGAATACACAAGAGAAAATGCATGTTGACAAGGGGAGTGTAGAGGTGGTCGGGGAGTCTACTGACATCACGACTCCACCCACCGAGCTCCAGACAACAGACCCACCCACAGAATCTGCAGTTTTTTTGGGTCTCATAACAGAGAGGGGGAGACATTTGACAGGTGAGGATACATGCAGGAGGCTGTATATCCTTATAGATCAGCACTATGGCAGTAGTTTAAAGTGGATGTAAACCCACTCTCATCCTTTCTAAACAATTAGAAGACAGGAATACCTGCCTAATGGCCTTGGTTTCTGGTCTAGATAAAAACACAGCAGCAGTAGTAGCCCCATGTATGTATAAGGTCATGTGGCTCAGTTCTCTGTCTCTATTTTTCCACTTCCTCCTTCTGGGGTTTCTAACCCAGACACCAGAGACAGGAAATTATGTACATAAATAATCTCTGTAAACATTAAGCAGCAAAGCCACTTACATAATTCCTGGCAGGAACACGCTAGTGTGGGCAGTGACTCAGCTAGCAGAGGTATGCTACCGTGGGCACCAGTATCACCTGCCCTGCAGCTTGTGCCAGCTGTCTGGGGTCTCACACATGTGGCAGCTGACATCTCTCCCCACTGATTGTCTGTCACACTAACTCACTGCAGAGAGGACTAAATCCACTTCTTACTCCTGGGCTCAAATGTTTTTTTATGTACACAGACAGAAGGAGGAGCTGGGGAGGAGGGGCAAAGCTCTGAACATACCAAGCTGATCTGAGGTCTGTAGTAAGTATGATGTAGATAGAGACTTGCAGTGGAGGCGGATGCCGGGTGTGGGGAGGCAAATTAACAAAGATGTATACTCAGAGTGATTTGGTAGAGGGAATAAGAGGATATGTGCTAGGGGGTGCTTTGGGAGGGGAGAGGACATGTGCTTGAAGTAGGAGTTGATTCTGAAATCTGACCCCCCACCCTTCTTCTAGCACAAGCTCTCTCCCTTCCCAAAGTCCCTAGCATATATTCTCTTACCTTCCCTTCCCCTCCCCAAAGCAAAGACATGCCAGCTGCCACAGAGGGCAAAAAAACTGGGGCAATTTCCCAGGGTGCCCACGATAGTCCCCCTGCCAGGCAAGTTAATAGAGCCAAGTGCGGAAACTCGGATTTATGGGATACTGGGATTTTGTTCAAATTTTATGAAGTTCCCACCAAAACCAGGAAAAGTACCAGGGAAGTATTGATTTATGTAAGGGGGAGAAAAATGTTGTGAGAAGGGGGATGGTTTGTACTGGGAAGGGGGGTTTGGGGAAAAGATAATGTCCTGCATAAAATGGGGGGGGGGGGGGTGGATTTGTTCTGGGAATAGGGACTTGGGAAGAAGAAGACATCCTGCAGAGGATGGGAGGGGGGGGGGGGGTATTTGTTCCAGGATAAGGGGGAGGGGCTGTACTGAAAGGAGGGATTTTGGGGAAAGGATTTGCACTAGAAGTGGGGAGAGGATTTGTGCAGGGAGTTTAAAGAATAAAGAGAGGGAAGAAGAGTTTGTGTGGGATTGGGGGGGGGGGGGGATTTGTGCTTGATGGGAGAAGACATTTTGGGGGATTTGTTGGACTGGGAAAGGGGATTGAGGGGAAGAGGATTTGTGCTGGGCAGATTTGGATGGGGGGAGGATATGTACTGGAATCCCGACGCATAAGGCGCGTCACGAGTTGCCGAAAGGAGGCTTCTTTCAGCAACTCGTGACGCGCCTTATGTGCCGGGGTGAAGCTTTTGTCATCACGTCAATCACTTAGCCTGTGCATAGGAACGCCCACTCCCGCGGGAACCACTACCCGGAAGCCGGCTGGGAAAATAGCGATACAACGGTATGTACGGCAAAAAAAAAAAAAACATCAGCGTACTTTCAATGTCGAGAGTGAGCACAATGTAATGTTAGAAAATTGTTTTTAGGGTGAACCTCCGCTTTAAGTGAAGTTCTTCTTTAACCACTTCAATACAGGGCACTTTCCCCCCTTCCTGCCCAGGCCGATTTTCAGCTTTCAGCACTGTCACATTTTAAATGACAATAGCCCGTTCTTGCAACACTGTACCCAAACAAACTTTGTATAATTTTGTTCCCACAAATAGAGCTTTCTTTTGGTAGTATTTAATCACCATTGGGTTTTTTTTTTTTTTGCTAAACAAATAAAAAAAGACAGAAAATGTTGAAAAAAAAAAAAAAACTTTTTCTTTATTTCTGTTATACAATTTTGTAAATAAGTAAATGTTCTCCTTCACTGATGGGCACTGATGAGGTGGCACTAATATGCAGCACTGATGGGCATTAATAGGTGGCACTGATAGGCACTTATAGGCAGCACTGATAGATGGCTCCTGTAGGAAGCACTGATGAGGAGGCACTGGCAGGCATTACTGATGGGCACCTCTTATGGGCACTGATTGGCACCTCTAATGGGCAATGATTGGCAACCCTGGCTAGGCATCCTCTGGGGCACTGCACTGATGGGAACTTATATGCAGCACTAATGGCTTTGACAGGCAGCACTGATGGAGGAGGCACGGGCAGGCATTACTGATGGGCACCTCTAATGAGCACTGATTGGCAACCCTGGTGGTCCTGGGTAGGCATCCTAGTGGACATCCCTAGTGGGCATAATTGGGGGAGCTGCGCTGATAATCAGCGCAGACCCTCACTGTCAGGAGAGAAGCCGATCGGCTCTCCTCTACTCACACTGACAGTAAGGAAAAGCCAATACACAGCTCTTCCGGTTTACACTGATTGAACACAGCTGATCAGGCACGCAATCGCTGCTTATCCTGCTGTATGTCATATGATGTCCAGTTAGGATAACTTAACCACTTTGTGCACATCATTCTTTTATATGGCAGGCAGGAAGTGGTTATGGTAGGCCCAGACAAAGTGTTAGTTCTCTGTATATTTTCAGTGTGTGCAAATTCATATATCATTTTTTTTTTCACTTTAAATGATTGTGCTGGAGTTTATAAATGTCCATGAGACTCTTGCTTGCCCAAGTTTGGTTTAACTATGCCCCTTAAGCCCCTCCCACTGTTAAGAGTTTGGTTACACCCACTATTTGCTGCAGCACACTATGCGTGCTGCAAGTCACTTCCTCACTCAAGTGTCCCTTTTTCTGAAGTTCAAAAGTTGGGAAGTATCTCAGGATGGATGACAGCATGGATCTGAAAAGACATTTGCATAATACCGGGGAAAAATGTAAAACTCAGCTGTGAAAACTGCACAGCAATATACAGGTCCACAATAGCCTGGGGAGACCATCACCACAGATCAGTTACCGTAATGTGTTTCAACCCTGTTTTATGCCTTCCTTAGAGGGCATTGTGCAATATACATAGTACACTTATTGGCTTCTATGTGCAGTACAGAACTAAAGACCAGACAGGCATCCCTCAGAGAGAGGAAAAAGGGAACTTTAATAAAATGATTACCTATCCTTCTCCCACACTAACTTCCCAGCAAAGATGCTACTTCTACAATTTATGTTATAGAAAACAACCAATGTTATTAGTCTCATTGAGGGCTGAAATTTGGTACTAAGAAGTTGTTGAATCCATCCAAATTCTTTCTGAAGTAATGACCGATCCCAGACGTTTCCCTGTTGGCTTTTATGTACTCGATCTATGACATAGTTTGGTTCCTGAAAAGTTGCCTTCCTGACATCACACTATGGGGGTGACTAACTAAAACTTGATAGTGCAAAATCTGGTGCAGCTGAGCATGGTAGCCAATCAGCTTCTAACTTCAGCTTGTTCAATTAAGCTTTCACAAAAAGAAAACCTGGAAACTGATTGGTTTCTTTGCAGAGCTGCACTGTGGTGTCATAAAGACAACTTTTCAGTTAATAACCAATCCTTATTTTTTTCTTTGTCAAGTATTTTATTGAATAAAATAAAACAGTACAGTTATTAGTACAGGTTTTAAAATAAATAGAAAATACTCATATTTGTTTAAAGCGGATCTCCACTCTAAAGTGGAGTCCCGCTGATCGGAACCCTCCCCCCCTCCGGTGTCACATTTGACACCTTTCAGGGGGGAGGGGGGTGCAGATACCTGTCTACAGACAGGTATCTGCACCCACTTCCGGCCCTACGATACGGGCAAAGGACGGGTTTTTTCCTTCCTTCCCGTCCGTCCCCCCATTGTATGCTGGGAACACTCGACTCCCAGCACACAGCGGGAGCCAATCGGCGGGCGCAGCGCGACTCGCGCATGCGCCGTAGGGAACCGGGCAGTGAAGCCGGAGCGCTTCACTTCCTGGTTCCCTCACCGAGGATGGAGGGGGGAGCAGCAGGGTGACGAGCGATCGGCTCGTCATCTGCTGCGATCACCGCTGGACTCCAGGACAGGTAAGTGTCCTTATATTAAAAGTCAGCAGCTGCAGTATTTGTAGCTGCTGGCTTTTAATATATTTTTCCCGTGGCACATCCGCTTTAAGAATCCCTTCTCAAACAAAAATCTAGGTGTAGCAGAAGGTTCATGTCCATATACTGAGCCAACTGAAAAAAAAACATTTAATCCATTAGATATACACTGCTCAAAAAAATTAAAGGAACACTTTTGAATCAGAACTCCTGGGATATTGATCTGGTCGAGTAGCAGAGGGGGGGGGGTGTATACAGAGGGGATTGTTAATTGAAATGAACAGCAAAGCAGCTGAAACCGATGAACAACAAGTACACTAGATGGGCAACAATGAGACGACCTAGAAAAAAGGAATGTTTTTTCAGGTGGAGGTGTCTGACATTTGTTTTCCCTACTCATCTTTTCTGACTAGTTTTGCATTTGGCGAGGGTCAGTGTCACTACTGATAGCACGAGGCAATACTTGGACCCTATAAAAGGTTGCACAGGCAGTCCAACTCTTAAAGGATGGCACATCAATACATGTCATTGCCAGAAGGTTTGTCGTGTCTCCCAGCACAGTCTTTAACCAGTTGGTAACCGCCCTATAGCCAAAATACGGCTACAGAGCGGTTACTGTACTCTAGGAGGGCGTCAATGTACGTCCTCCCAGAGACTGCGTTGTGCGCGCCCGAGCGGGCGCGCACACGCGATCGCCGGTGCTCGCCGGGTCTACGGGACCCGCAGCAACAGCACTCGCGGTAAGGAGCCAATGGACGCGGCTCCTTACCACGTGATCGCGCCGTCCAATGACGGCGCGATCACATTTGTAAACAAACCCTGCGGCTGGGTCAGATGCAGGTCATCTCTCTCCTCTCCTCACACCGTTGCAGCGTGAGAGGAGAGGAGAGAGATTTTTCAAATCAATAGTAAGTGCCCAGCAATCCCCAGCAGTGCCCAGCAGTGCCCAGCAGTGCCCAGCAGTGCCCAGCAGTGCCCCAGCAGTGCCCCAGCAGTGCCATCTGTCCCCTAGGAAGTGCCATCTGTCCCCCAGGAAGTGCCATCTGTGCCCCAGGCAGTGCCATCTGTGCCCCACTAGTGCCATCTGTGCCCCACTAGTGCCATCTGTGCCACCTGTGCCCCACAAGTGCCCCAACAGTGCCACCTGTCCTACACCAGTGAACACCAGTGCCACAAAAGTAAAAAGTAAAAGTAAAAACACTGCCACATCAGTGCCACAACACTGCCACCTGTGCCCATAAGTGCCACCTGTGCCCATAAGTGCCACCTGTGCCCATAAGTGCCCACAAGTGCCGCCTGTGCCCACAAGTGCCGCCTGTGCCCACGAGTGCCGCCTGTGCCCACGAGTGCCGCCTGTGCCCACGAGTGCCGCCTGTGCCACACCAGTGCCGCCTGTGCCACACCAGTGCCGCCTGTGCCACACCAGTGCCGCCTGTGCCACACCAGTGCCGCCTGTACCAAACCAGTGCCGCACCAGTGTCATCTGAGCCACACCAGTGTCATCTGAACCACATCAGTGCCGCCTGTGCCCATCAGTGCCACCTGTGCCCATCAGTGCCGCCTGTGCCCATCAGTGCCACCTGTGCCACACCAGTGCCGCCTGTACCAAACCAGTGCCGCCTGTACCAAACCAGTGCCGCACCAGTGTCATCTGAGCCACACCAGTGCCACACCAGTGTCATCTTTGCCACATCAGTGCCGCCTGTTCCCATCAGTGCCACCTGTGCCCATCAGTGCCGCCTGTGCCCATCAGTGCCACCTGTGCCACACCAGTGCCGCCTGTACCAAACCAGTGCCGCCTGTACCAAACCAGTGCCGCACCAGTGTCATCTGAGCCACACCAGTGCCACACCAGTGTCATCTGAGCCACATCAGTGCCGCCTGTGCCCATCAGTGCCACCTGTGCCCATCAGTGCCACCTGTGCCCACCAGTGCTCATCTGCACCCCACCAGTGCTCATCTGCACCCCACCAGTGCTCATCTGCGCCCCACCAGTGCTCATCTGCGCCCCACCAGTGCTCATCTGCGCCCCACCAGTGCTCATCTGCGCCCCACCAGTGCTCATCTGCGCCCCACCAGTGCCATCTGCGCCCCACCAGTGCCATCTGTGCCCCACCAGTGCCATCTGTGCCCCACCAGTGCCACACCAGTTCCACCTGCACCACTGCAGTGACGCCTGTGCCCACCAGTGCCGCCTGCTAATCAGTGACCCCAGAGCCACAGCAGTGCAACCAGAGCCACACCAGTGCCACATTTGCCCATCAGTTACACCTGCGCCACTGCAGTGCCACTAGTGCCCACCAGTGTTCTGCAGTCCAGCCTCACTAGCCACCAGTATGGCAAAAAAATTTTTTACCACCGAGCAGGCCTTCCAGAAACTATGGGCGTCTGATGACAGCTGTGAGGAGTCTCTGTCCGATTCCGATTCGGCCTATGAGCCCGTAACAGGAAGCGGGTCTGATACTGATTCAGAGGAGGAACCTGTGCCCGTTAAAAGAAGGCGTTCTGGCGTGGAGCAGCCTACTACTAGTGCAGTGCCGTCCACCTCGCAAGCAGTGCCGTCCACCTCGCGAGCAGTGCCGTCCACCTCGCAAGCAGTGCCGTCCACCCCGCAAGCAGTGCCGTCCACCCCGCAAGCAGTGCCGTCCACCCCGCAAGCAGTGCCGTCCACCCCGCAAGCAGTGCCGTCCACCCCGCAAGCAGTGCAACAAAGGTCAGGCACCAGTAGGGTGTCCTCTCTGCCCCAAAGGGATAGGGGCCATGCCAGCCTTCCCTATGGCCTTCAAAACCCCCTGTGGCTGCCTTCGAATTCTGGAGCATCAAGTATCCCCCCTTTCACCGCCCAACCAGGTGTACAGGTGAACACCGATAATTTTGACACAATTGATTTTTTTCATTTAGTTTTTACAGACGAATTATTGTCATCTATTGTGGCCCAGTGCAATCTCTACGCTCAGCAATTTATTCTAAGCAACCCCGATTCCAGCTATGCCCGCCCCTTTCATTGGAGAGACCTGACCGTAGAGGAGTTTAAAATATTCTTAGGCCTGACCTTCAATATGGGTCTATCAAAAAAAAACAAAGGGTACGCCTATTGGTCTACCAAAGCCATCCACCACATGCCCGTCTTCTCATCCCGTATGCCCAGATCCCGATACTTCATGATTCTACGGTTCCTCCACTATAATGACAACACCCAGTGCCCTCCCCGAAATGACCCTGCCTTTGACAAATTATTTAAAATTCGGCCACTTCTAAATTTTTTTTCTGAAAAATTCCCCCAGTTATATACCCCTCAACAAAATATTTCAATAGATGAGTCCCTTGTAAAATTCCACGGCAGGCTGGGCTTTAAACAATTCATCCCAAGCAAAAGGGCCCGATATGGGGTGAAGATGTACAAACTGTGTGACCGAGACACGGGGTACATCTACTCCTTCATTGTTTACGAAGGGAAGGACTCCCAACTACATCCCCCCGAATGCCCCGAATACATCGGAACAAGTGGAAAAGTCGTCTGGGAGCTCATCTATCCACTACTTGGAAAAGGATACCACCTTTACGTGGACAATTTTTATACTAGCTTGCCCCTGTTTAGAAATCTTTACCGGAGAGACACCCCAGCATGTGGCACAGTGAGAATAAACAGAAAGGGCTTCCCCCAAAAATTGGTGAATCAGAAGCTGAGACGAGGAGAGACGACGTCTTTACGGAACCAGGAGCTATTGGCTGTCAAGTGGAGGGACAGACGAGATGTCCACATGCTCACCACCATCCACAATGACACCTACGTGGAAGTCCCCAAAAGAAGCGGCCCAGTGCAGAAACCATCTTGTGTCTACGACTACAATTTATTTATGGGTGGCGTAGACTTCAATGACCAGATGATTGAACCCTATCTTCCCTCCCGAAAATCCCGTCACTGGTATAAAAAAGTGTCCATTTACTTTTTCAGTTTGGCCTTCTATAACTCTTATGTTATCTACAAAAAAGCAACACAGAATCCCGTTCCATATCTACTCTACCAAGAAGACGTTATCACCGCCCTTTTGTTCCCTGAAATGCCACCAGACATTCTTCGCACTGATTGCGTGAGCAGACTTCACGAACGGCACTTTCCTGACAAAATCCCCCCCCGTCGAACAGGTGCAGCCCGTCAGAAGAAATGTCGGGTGTGCGCCAGAGGAGGAGTCAGAAGAGACACAACAGTTTATTGTCCCGATTGTCCCTCCCAACCAGGCCTCTGTTTAGGTGCATGTTTCCGCCGTTACCACACTATTGAAAATTATTAGATAAACAAAATTCAAATTCCCTGTCATTTTCCTCCACACCCCTTATGCCACTGCACTGTACCTACCTCTGCCTTCTCCGTTACCGACCCTGGACTGTTTTATACGACCACGATTTTGCCTAATGCTAAAAATACCTCTGCTTTCTCTGGAACTGACCCTGGCTTGTTATACGACCACTCTTTTGCCTAACCCTAAACTGTACCTACATCTGCCTGCTCTGGAATTGACCCTGGACTGTTTGACCACGTTTTTTGCCTGCCCCTTGGATTGATCTTTTACCCTGCTATGCTAGTGGGAACACAGGAGTCTCACACATGTGAGGGGCTCCAGAATTGTTTTTCTGGATGAAAAAACTAATTTTTTAGTTTTCTCATTCCCAGATTAGGGTCTGGTTGCCCGGAGGCTTCAAAGAGATTTGGGTGGGAGAAGCCTCTACCCCTGTCCCCATTCTTTCCTGGCCTTACTACCAGGACCAATATTTTGGCACTGCTGGCTATGTACCGACTATGAACAATATTGCTGCCTGGACAATTCCATTCATTGTCGCTGACCACGTTCCTGCCTGCTGCCTGGATCAGGGCTCTCCTCCTGTGGACAATTGCACTACTAAAAACACAGGTAATCCTTTTTTTTTGTACCCATTACTCAGCAGAATGTATTTTAGGGTGTAATTCTTGGTATGTACATGCTGTGTTAGAAATATGAAGGGCCTTCAAAAATGTGATAGATTGTAAGGAAATTGGATGTGTAATTTGTGTCCCTACAACACCTGATGGTGCTTCTTGGATGTTGGGTCTCTATGTGGCCAGGCTGTGTAAAAGTCTCACACATGTGGTATCGCCATACTCAGGAGGAGCAGCAGAATATATTTTGGGGTGTAATTTTTGCTATGTACATGCTATGTGTTGGAAATATCCTATAAATGGACAACTTTGTGTAAAAAAAATGCGTTTTCATTTTTTTTCCACATTTTCCAAAAACATCTGCAAAAAAATGAACTGTTCAAAAGACTCATTATGCCTCATAGATTATACGTTGGGGTGTTAGCTTTCCAAAATGGGGTCACTTTGTGGGCGTTTCCATTGTCCTGGTGCTCCAGGGCCTTCAAAAGTGTAATAGGTGGTTGAGAGATTAGATGTGTAATTTATGCTCCTAGAATGCTTGAAGTTGCTACTTCGGTGTTGGGCCTCTGTATGTGGCCACGCTGTGTAAAAGTCTCACACATGTGGTATCGCCATACTCAGGAGGAGCAGCAGAATATATTTTGGGGTGTAATTTTTGCTATGTACATGCTATGTGTTGGAAATATCCTATAAATGGACAACTTTGTGTAAAAAAAATGCGTTTTCATTTTTTTTCCACATTTTCCAAAAACATCTGCAAAAAAATGAACTGTTCAAAAGACTCATTATGCCTCATAGATTATACGTTGGGGTGTTAGCTTTCCAAAATGGGGTCACTTTGTGGGCGTTTCCATTGTCCTGGTGCTCCAGGGCCTTCAAAAGTGTAATAGGTGGTTGAGAGATTAGATGTGTAATTTATGCTCCTAGAATGCTTGAAGTTGCTACTTCGGTGTTGGGCCTCTGTATGTGGCCACGCTGTGTAAAAGTCTCACACATGTGGTATCGCCATACTCAGGAGGAGCAGCAGAATATATTTTGGGGTGTAATTTTTGCTATGTACATGCTATGTGTTGGAAATATCCTATAAATGGACAACTTTGTGTAAAAAAAATGCGTTTTCATTTTTTTTCCACATTTTCCAAAAACATCTGCAAAAAAATGAACTGTTCAAAAGACTCATTATGCCTCATAGATTATACGTTGGGGTGTTAGCTTTCCAAAATGGGGTCACTTTGTGGGCGTTTCCATTGTCCTGGTGCTCCAGGGCCTTCAAAAGTGTAATAGGTGGTTGAGAGATTAGATGTGTAATTTATGCTCCTAGAATGCTTGAAGTTGCTACTTCGGTGTTGGGCCTCTGTATGTGGCCACGCTGTGTAAAAGTCTCACACATGTGGTATCGCCATACTCAGGAGGAGCAGCAGAATATATTTTGGGGTGTAATTTTTGCTATGTACATGCTATGTGTTGGAAATATCCTATAAATGGACAACTTTGTGTAAAAAAAATGCGTTTTCATTTTTTTTCCACATTTTCCAAAAACATCTGCAAAAAAATGAACTGTTCAAAAGACTCATTATGCCTCATAGATTATACGTTGGGGTGTTAGCTTTCCAAAATGGGGTCACTTTGTGGGCGTTTCCATTGTCCTGGTGCTCCAGGGCCTTCAAAAGTGTAATAGGTGGTTGAGAGATTAGATGTGTAATTTATGCTCCTAGAATGCTTGAAGTTGCTACTTCGGTGTTGGGCCTCTGTATGTGGCCACGCTGTGTAAAAGTCTCACACATGTGGTATCGCCATACTCAGGAGGAGCAGCAGAATATATTTTGGGGTGTAATTTTTGCTATGTACATGCTATGTGTTGGAAATATCCTATAAATGGACAACTTTGTGTAAAAAAAATGCGTTTTCATTTTTTTTCCACATTTTCCAAAAACATCTGCAAAAAAATGAACTGTTCAAAAGACTCATTATGCCTCATAGATTATACGTTGGGGTGTTAGCTTTCCAAAATGGGGTCACTTTGTGGGCGTTTCCATTGTCCTGGTGCTCCAGGGCCTTCAAAAGTGTAATAGGTGGTTGAGAGATTAGATGTGTAATTTATGCTCCTAGAATGCTTGAAGTTGCTACTTCGGTGTTGGGCCTCTGTATGTGGCCACGCTGTGTAAAAGTCTCACACATGTGGTATCGCCATACTCAGGAGGAGCAGCAGAATATATTTTGGGGTGTCATTTGTGGAATATACATGCCATGTGAGAGAAATAACCTGTTATAATGACAATATTGGTATGAAAAAAAAAAAAAAAAAAAAAATCTTAATTTTGCAAAGAATTGTGGGAAAAAATGGCAACTTCAAAAAACTAACTATGACTCTTACTAACTACCTTGGAATGTCTACTTTCCAAAAAGGGGTCATTTGGGGGGTATTTGTACTTTATTGGCTTGTTAGGGTCTCAAGAAATGAGAGAAGCTGTCAGTACTTCAGGTGTGATCAAATTGTTAAATTTTCAGAAATTGGTACCAAAGCTTGTAGACCCTATAACTTTCACCCAGACTAAATAATATCCAAATTTTTTTTTTTTTTTTACCAAAAATATGTAGCAGTATGCATTTTAGGCCAAATGTATGAGGAAAATTACTTTTTTACAAAATGATATGATAGAAATGAAGAAAAATTCATTTTTTTACAAAATTTTCGTTCTTTTTTCATTAATAGCGGGGAAAAAAAAAACCGCAGAGGTGATCAAATACCACCAAAAGAAAGCTCTATTTGTGGGAAAAAAAGGACAAAAATTTCATTTGGTTACAGTGTTGTATGACTGAGTTATTGTCATTCAAAACGTGAGAGCACCAAAAGCTGAAAATTGGTCTGGTTATTAAGGGTGTTTAAGTGCCCAGTTGTCAAGTGGTTAAGAGCATGGAGGAGATTCCAGGAGACAGGCAATTACTCTAGGAGAGCTGGACAGAGCCGTAGAAGGTCCTTAACCCATCAGCAGGACCAGTATCTGCTCCTTTGTGCAAGGAGGAACAGGATGAGCACTGCCAGAGCCCTACAAAATGACCAGCAAGCCACTGGTGTGAATGTCTCTGACCAATCAGAAACAGATTTCATGGGGGTGGCCTGAGGGCCAATGTCCTCTAGTGCAGGGGTCATCAACCCTGTCCTCAGGGCCCACTAACAGGTCAGGTTTGCAAGATATCTGAAATACGTCACAGGTGATATAATTTGCTGCTCGGTGATTGCAGTATTTTAGTCTGCATCTCCCCAAAGTAATACATAAAATCTGGCCCGTTAGTGGGCCCTGAGAACAGGGTTGATGACTAGGGATAAGCCGAATCCTACCGTCCCCCCCCCCCCCCCCGCCGTTCGGTTTGAACGGACCGAACGTTCGCGCGAACATTTAGAACCCCATTGAAGTCTATGGGACTCGAATGTCGAATTCAAAAGTGCTCATTTTAAAGCCTAATATGCAAGTTATTGTCGTAAAAAGGGGTTTGAGAACCCGGGTCTTGCCCCAGGGAACATGTATCAATGTAAAATAAAGTTTAAAAACAGTAATTTTTTCTGGAGCAGTAATTTTAATGAGGCTTAAAGTGAAAAAAAAAATATTGAAAAATTCCTTTAAATATCGTACCTGCTGGGTGTCTATAGTATGCCTGTGAAGTGGCACGTGTTAAGAACTGTCCCTGCACAAAATGAGATTATAATAAAAAAGTAATTTAAAACTGCTTGCGGCTTTAATTTAATGTCTGGTCCCTGCAATATGGATTAAAATCATTGAGGAAAAATAGCATTGGTCTCCCCCCAGGTCATTACAAGCCCCTTTGGCCCTATATACTTTGAACAGCAGTATACAGGCAGTGCAAACAAGGCAGGGACTGTAGGTTTGTTGTTAAGTAGAATCTGTTTGTAATTTTGAACTGGTACTTTTTTGAAGTGTAGCTCCAGTCATAAAATCTATTTTTAAGCTTTTCTGAAAACATAGAGAAGGGTTATCACCCCTGTAACATTTGTTTTGCTGTCTGTGTGCATCTGTTCAGAATATTTCAATTCACTTTCTGTCCCAATGACAAATGATTTTTTGAAAATGTGTGTTTTTTAGTGAAACAAGAATTGGTGATAAAGCATCAGTGGACAGAAGACACCTCTTACAGAAGAGAATTTCCCTTCCTAGGGGTAGATTTACACTCACTTCCTGTTGTCTCCTTCCGTTTGCAAGTAGGAGTCGTTTGTAAGTTGGATGTTTGAAAGTAGGGGCCTGCCGTATATACTCTGCATAAATTTGGACCCTAGGTGTTGCCACAACACTGTAAGCCCTCACAGTTAGTCTTGGTGGGCGCTGGAACGCCCTGCTGTGTGAACTGAATTGTAATTACATGCCATTGTTGAACAGTGGTAGAAAAATTGGGCCTTTGGTACTGGCGCCACAACACTAAGTCCTCACAGTTACTCTTGGTGGGCGCAGAAATTAGCCCGCTGCAAAGTATTGCATCATAAGTTGTAATTACATGCCCCTGTTAAACAGGGGGCAGAAAAATTGGGCCTTAGGCACTGGTGGCGGTGCCCAGAACCAAAAATGTTCTTACAAGCCATCAGCATGATCATTCAGGAGGAAAAAGATAGTCACTCAGCATAACAGGATAGTCACTCAGCATCAGCACAGGCAGTCTTGAAGGGATCTGAAATTTAAAAAAAAAATATTCAGTTACATCAGCATCAGGTGCTTGGTAGCTGGTGGTGATCCAAGCCCGATTCATTTTTATGAAGGTCAGTCGATCGACCAAGTCGGTGGAGAGGCGCACCCTGTGATCGGTTACAAAGCCTCCAGCAGCACTAAATGTGCGTTCTGAAAGAATGCTGGATGCAGGACAAGCCAGTAGCTCAATTGCGTACTGTGCAAGCTCTGGCCAGTGATCCATCCTTAAGACCCAGTAAGCCAGAGGATTTTCGGTGGGGAAGGTGTCCAAGTCTGATCTTGCCCCTAGGTATTCCCGCACCATGTAAAACAGACACTGGCGATGGTTGCTGGAACCGGTCATACCTTGGGGCTGCGGACCAAAAAATTGTCTGAACGCATCGGTCAGACGGCCACCTTCTCCACCGCTCCTTCTGTGACTGACCGAAGCCTCAGCAACATGTTGTCCAGGACCAGGATTTTGTAACCTCCCAGTCTCTGGGAACGCGTTGCACAGAACTTTCTGCAAGGCCTCCCGAAGATGTTTCATCTTCTGCTCCCTCTGCGCCGGCAAGATAAGGTCCGCAACCTTACTCTTGTAACGTGGATCAAGGAGGGTTGCCTGCCAGTAATGATCCCTCTCCTGTAGAACATGACAACGGGGATCCTTCCGTAGGTTTGCAGGATCAGGGAGGCCATACAACGTAGGTTTGCTGAGGCATTCGGTACGGAGTCCTCTGGGTCACTGAGGACGATAGAATCCGCAGCCACGTACAAGTCCATGGGTTTCTTGGTTGTGAGTGTCACCGGCGCAAAAGAAAATAAATAAATAAATAAATGTGAACTGTGATCTGCTGCAGTACTGTGTGCCCTTAGTGGGGGTCAATAGTGCTCTAAGAAGAAAAATGTTACTGCGCTGATCTAATTATCCAGAGGTATTTGATCTCTGGGAATATGGACATAAGTGAAATATCAGGGCCACAATGTACCCAATCTTAAGTGTGAATAACCTGAATACAAACAATAAAAAATATAAGAAATATATGAGACATACAAATGTGACACAGTGATTTCAAACTTAAATCATATATCTAGATCAGTGTGTCAGCATACAATCCATATGCCACAGTGCTTCTATGAGAAAAATGGCTGTTGCTGCTACTGACCAACCAAATAGTGAAAACAATACGAAAGATATTACAAAAAAATATATTATATATATATATGTGTGTGTAAAAACCCAATATGCGGTACGCCAACTGCACCGTGAGTTGTCCAATAACCAATATTGGAACAAAATAAAATAAATATCAATAAAAGTGAAATAATTATCAAACAACCATACAAATGTGCAATGTGCTGGCTGCACTTAAAAATAGTCCAAATGACAGGCAATCTTGCTCTTATACAATAGGTTCCAGCAAACACAAGGTTCAATGTTGGTAATGCTGTATACAGGAAAGTGCCGCTATCTCTTCCACCCGACAAAGATGTGCCACCATCACCAATGGTTAAAATCAACACTCACCAGACCCCAGATATTATTAGGCTCCAAAGTGGTGTCTTTTCTTTGTCCGTCAGTGGGTGTTGCCTCCTTTTCCCTTTTACAAGGTGTCATCAATTCCTCAAAAACAAGGGGCTCATCATGGTGTAGTATATTAAAATATGTATTTATTTAAAAAAGGTAAAAAAATATAACACTTACAATATAAAGTGCCTCTGACCGGCACTGAGTGTCTTTGGCAGTGTCAACCGTTAAAAGCCGCTGACCAGCATTTAAGTGGCGTCCTAAGAGGTGTGCTTGCCCCGCTGTGCTCCGCATGTATTGCTACAAGGGGTCCGTGCGCGCTGGTGTGCTGCACCCTCAATGTGTGTGTCCAAACAGCCTCTACGCGTTTCGCTAGTTGCGTCGTCAGGAGAGCTGTGGACACTACTGTTTAGGCTGTATTTATACCCCTGTGGATTCCCTGAAATGCTGCAAGGTAGTCACAGGAAACAGGAAGTCTTCCGGCCACCATCTTAGCTGGTGGTGCAGGAAGTTCCTGTTCCACCATTTTGGTTCCTGGATACCTGGCTTTTTGCCAGTCCTGGCCATTCACAGGAAACAGGAAGTCTTCCGGCCGCCATCTTAGCTGATGGTGCCGGAAGTTCCTGTTCCACCATTTTGGTTACTGGATACCTGGCTATTTGCCAGTCCTGGCTGTTGTTACTGGGTGTCAGCAATAAAAATATAAATATAAATATGCCCAGCAGCCAGGGTGGCTGTATGTGTGGGGCGCTATGTGCGCTGCTACCTCCGTTCGTTTGTGCACCTCCCCCCACCCCTGTGTGTGGGCGCTTGTCGCCCTGTGTGTTATTCCCTGTATTATCGCCGCAACCGGAAGTGCTTGTGCGGCCACCTTGCCTCCGTTACCGGAAGTGTCCGTTCCGCCATTTTGGTTACTGGCATCCTGTGTTAGTCTATGCCTATTTTAGGTAATGGCTAATTCCCCACACAGGATGTAATATTGGTTATTTTAGCTACTGGCAATAGTCCCTGTGTAGCAGTCACCGTCTCTGGTTGACGCTGCCAGGGACACTTTACAAACAACAACATTTTATCACCTATATTACTGTAAGTGGTCAAAAACTATGTTTACTAAAAGTTTTATTTACTAAAAATTAATCAAACACCATGAGGCCATAAAAAGCAGGAAACAAATACAGTTTTCATTTTTCTGCTGCTATATTTTAACTTTTCTATATAAACCCTTCTCAGTGTATATCATTACTGATATTTTAACCCTATATAATTAATACGCATACTCGTTGGTTTCTGATACTTGATGGTAGGTGATCCATCATCAAGTGATCTAGTGCTGTTTCTTAGATGCTGTTTCTTAAAGGGGAACTGCTCTAATTGCATACATACTAGAAATATTGGTGTTATCAACTTATTAATGGAATGCTTAGGGGGAATGAAATGCGGAATACTTAAAACATCAAAAATCTTCCAAAAAACAATTTATATCTAATTCCACATTCATTCCCTTAGGCTTTAATGTGTCCAATCTAAAAATCCACTCAGTTTCGTTCCTCGATACTTCCCTTCTTAAATTTATGTTCCTCCAATTCTGTTCAATTTTATCTATGGCATAAAACTTCATTTTACTGGGGTCTCTGTTATGTTTATTTCTGAAGTGTAATGACACACTATGATGTATATACCCTTTTTTGATATTTCTGATGTGTTCTCCCATTCGCACCGAGAGTTTCCTTGTGGTTCTGCCCACGTATTGCAGCCCACACTCGCACTCTATTACGTACGTTACGTGTGTGCTGCTGCACGTGATCAGTTTACCCACTTTAAATTGTTCATTATTGGCGTGAGATTGAAACTGGTCAACCTTTCTTGATCCTTTTGTGGTGCGACAAGGTTTGCATCTTCCGCACCTATAAAAACCCTTCTGGTCAAGGAAGGATATCATCTTTTTGGGTGGGTCCGGTACATTTTTAACCAAGGAATCTCGTATTCTCTTTGCTCTTCTGTACACAAATTTTGGTCTAGCTGGTAAAATTGTACTGAGTTGTGGGTCTCCCAAAATAATGGGCCAGTGTTTTCTAATGATGTCTTCAAACACTCTGTAGTCTGCATTGAAACCCGTTATGAAGGTGACATCATTCTCTTTAGGGGGTGCAATTACTCTCTTTTTTAGCATATCATCCCGGTTCAGAGATCCAAAGAAGGGAAGTATCGAGGAACGAAACTGAGTGGATTTTTAGATTGGACACATTAAAGCCTAAGGGAATGAATGTGGAATTAGATATAAATTGTTTTTTGGAAGATTTTTGATGTTTTAAGTATTCCGCATTTCATTCCCCCTAAGCATTCCATTAATAAGTTGATAACACCAATATTTCTAGTATGTATGCAATTAGAGCAGTTCCCCTTTAAGAAACAGCATCTAAGAAACAGCACTAGATCACTTGATGATGGATCACCTACCATCAAGTATCAGAAACCAACGAGTATGCGTATTAATTATATAGGGTTAAAATATCAGTAATGATATACACTGAGAAGGGTTTATATAGAAAAGTTAAAATATAGCAGCAGAAAAATGAAAACTGTATTTGTTTCCTGCTTTTTATGGCCTCATGGTGTTTGATTAATTTTTAGTAAATAAAACTTTTAGTAAACATAGTTTTTGACCACTTACAGTAATATAGGTGATAAAATGTTGTTGTTTGTTTTTTGTAAAGTGTCCCTGGCAGCGTCAACCAGAGACGGTGACTGCTACACAGGGACTATTGCCAGTAGCTAAAATAACCAATATTACATCCTGTGTGGGGAATTAGCCATTACCTAAAATAGGCATAGACTAACACAGGATGCCAGTAACCAAAATGGCGGAACGGACACTTCCGGTAACGGAGGCAAGGTGGCCGCACAAGCACTTCCGGTTGCGGCGATAATACAGGGAATAACACACAGGGCGACAAGCGCCCACACACGGGGGTGGGGGGAGGTGCACAAACGAACGGAGGTAGCAGCGCACATAGCGCCCCACACATACAGCCACCCTGGCTGCTGGGCATATTTATATTTATATTTTTATTGCTGACACCCAGTAACAACAGCCAGGACTGGCAAATAGCCAGGTATCCAGTAACCAAAATGGTGGAACAGGAACTTCCGGCACCATCAGCTAAGATGGCGGCCGGAAGACTTCCTGTTTCCTGTGAATGGCCAGGACTGGCAAAAAGCCAGGTATCCAGGAACCAAAATGGTGGAACAGGAACTTCCTGCACCACCAGCTAAGATGGTGGCCGGAAGACTTCCTGTTTCCTGTGACTACCTTGCAGCATTTCAGGGAATCCACAGGGGTATAAATACAGCCTAAACAGTAGTGTCCACAGCTCTCCTGACGACGCAACTAGCGAAACGCGTAGAGGCTGTTTGGACACACACATTGAGGGTGCAGCACACCAGCGCGCACGGACCCCTTGTAGCAATACATGCGGAGCACAGCGGGGCAAGCACACCTCTTAGGACGCCACTTAAATGCTGGTCAGCGGCTTTTAACGGTTGACACTGCCAAAGACACTCAGTGCCGGTCAGAGGCACTTTATATTGTAAGTGTTATATTTTTTTACCTTTTTTAAATAAATACATATTTTAATATACTACACCATGATGAGCCCCTTGTTTTTGAGGAATTGATGACACCTTGTAAAAGGGAAAAGGAGGCAACACCCACTGACGGACAAAGAAAAGACACCACTTTGGAGCCTAATAATATCTGGGGTCTGGTGAGTGTTGATTTTAACCATTGGTGATGGTGGCACATCTTTGTCGGGTGGAAGAGATAGCGGCACTTTCCTGTATACAGCATTACCAACATTGAACCTTGTGTTTGCTGGAACCTATTGTATAAGAGCAAGATTGCCTGTCATTTGGACTATTTTTAAGTGCAGCCAGCACATTGCACATTTGTATGGTTGTTTGATAATTATTTCACTTTTATTGATATTTATTTTATTTTGTTCCAATATTGGTTATTGGACAACTCACGGTGCAGTTGGCGTACCGCATATTGGGTTTTTACACACACATATATATATATAATATATTTTTTTGTAATATCTTTCGTATTGTTTTCACTATTTGGTTGGTCAGTAGCAGCAACAGCCATTTTTCTCATAGAAGCACTGTGGCATATGGATTGTATGCTGACACACTGATCTAGATATATGATTTAAGTTTGAAATCACTGTGTCACATTTGTATGTCTCATATATTTCTTATATTTTTTATTGTTTGTATTCAGGTTATTCACACTTAAGATTGGGTACATTGTGGCCCTGATATTTCACTTATGTCCATATTCCCAGAGATCAAATACCTCTGGATAATTAGATCAGCGCAGTAACATTTTTCTTCATGGGTTTCTTGGGACTGTAATTGAAGACTGCTGCTGATGCTGAGTGCTAGGCTCCACCTCCATGCTGACACAATCCTCCTCCTCTTCCTGTGTGATAGGCGGGCAGGCAGGACCACTGTCTGGATAAAGGGGGCCTTGAGAGGTAAGGAAGCCCTCCTCTTCCTCCCTCTGTTCTGCCTCAAATGGTGACAGGACAGTGCATGCATCCCCGATCATGACCCACTGGCGTGGGGGAAAAAAACAAGCTCCCCTGACCCTTTCCTGCTGCCATATTGGCACAGATACTCATTGATAGCCCTCTGCTGCGTGTGCAGCCGCTGCAGCATGGCCAACGTAGAGTTCCACCTGGTGGGCATGTCACAGATTAAGCAGTTCTTGGGCAGGTTGTATTCCTTTTGGAGGTCTGCCAGCCGAGCACTGGCATTAAATGACCATTGGAAATGCACAGTTTCCTGGCCTGCTTCAGGACATGCTGTAAGCCCGGGTACCTGCCCAAGAACCGCTGCACCACCAAGTTAAGGACATGAGCAAAACAGGGCACATGGGTCAGTTGTCCCTGTCGCAGGGCGGAGAGGAGGTTGGTGCCATTGTCGCAAACCACCATTCCTGGCTTAAGCTGGCGTGGCGTCAACCACCTCTGAGCCTGCCCCTGCAGAGCTGACAGAACCTCTGGCCCAGTGTGGCTCCTGTCCCCCAAGCACACCAGCTCAAGCACCGCATGGCATCTCTTTTCCTGCGTAGCCTCTTGAACGTCTATGGAACACCGCTGGTTCCGAGGACACATCAGCACAGGAAGAGGTCACAGAGGAAGAATAAGAGGAGGTGGAGAGAGGTGTGTCACAACCAGTAGTAGCATTGTGGAGGCGTGGTGGCGGAACAACCTCCAACACTACTGTACCTTGTCCTGCGTCCTTCCCAGCTGCGAGCAGAGTCACCCAATGCGCCATGAAAGATAGACAACGTCCCTGTCCATGCCTGCTGGACCATGAGTCAGCGATAATATGCACCTTACCACTGACCGCCCTGTCCAGCGAGGCATGGACATTGCCTTCCACATGCCAGTAGAGAGCCGGGATCGCCTCCCGTGAGAAAAAGTGGCGTTTGGGAACTTGCCACTGAGGTACCGCACATTCCACAAACTCACGGAAGGGGGCAGAATCTACCAACTGAAAAGGCAGAAGTTGAAGTGCTAGCAATTTAGCTAGGCTAGCATTCAACCGCTAGGTATGTGGATGGCTGGGAGAGAACTTCTTTTGGCGCTGCAGCAGCTGGGGCAGGGAAATTTGCCTGGTACAATCTGCCATCGGTGTACCGATAGTAGATTGCCCGCAAGTACTTGGTTGTGACACACCTAATTCTACACCTTCAGTCCTATCAGTGCAGGTTTCAGAGAGAACTGAGGGTATAGTGGGGTTGGAGTTCCCAGCTGATGAGGAGCAAGGGAAGGTCCGCTTTGTTCTTTGGTGTGGGTCTTTAAGGTCCGCTTGCCAACGAACTGCATGGCAGGTCGACATATGTCTGGTCAAGCATGTGGTGACCAAGTGGGTGATGTTTTGGCCACGCGAGATACGCTTGAGACATATGTTGCAAATAGCAGCGGTGCGATCTGATGCACTAGTCTCAAAAAAGGCCCATAACGTTCGTGACACGCCACTCGAAATTGGCGCAAACGGCCCGTAACGCTCGTATTTCAATGAACTCGGCTCATCACACTCACACACCTCATGGCTAAAGGGGTTGTAAAGGAAAAATGTTTTTTTTCATAATAAGCATCCTTTACCTGCAGACATTCCTCTTTGTTCGTTTTTGCTCAGAAGTTGCTCTATTTCTTCTCTGTTCTGTTCACTTCCTGCTTGTCTGATTTTACTGACCACTGTGATGGGAGGCTTTACTGCTGTGATCAGTAACATGCTCACCCTCTCCTGGGAACTACATCTGTGTGGCAGGACGCTCTCTATTAGAGTCTTCAAGGAGGTGTGAATTACTGGGCGTGCCGCAATTCATACTGGGAAATGTAGTTCTTACATAAACAAACGATGCAAACCAGGAAGTGAATGAGAGAACAGAAACTAGAATGCCGGAGGTGATATAGATGAAGGAATTTAATAGGTATTTACTCGTTTTTTAGCAGAATCATTACACTATTCTGTCTGTCTACCTTGCAGACATTAATTTTAGGCAAAACATTTTTTTTCCCTTTAGTGACCCTTTAAGGGCTCATTTTATAAGGGCTGTATACTGCAGGGTTTCGGCTGAAACCATATGCTACAGTACATCCAAAACAACGTTCACGCCACATTACAGAATAGATCCCACAAAATTGACAGTAGAATTAGGGGGGAAAATAATTGTTCAAGCAAATTCCTCTGTATCCTGTGAATAAATGAACAGAATACCTTATAAGTACCCATCCGTATAGTTATTTCCCAGTGTGTGCTGCCATGATGCAACAGGAAAACTGAAAAATTATATACTCGCCTTTCCGCAATTTTTCTATTGTATTGGCTGCTGTAGCTCATTCATTTTAAGGGTAAACCTGCTGCCTATTTATAAATACCAATTTGTATCCCACATTTGTAAAGAGAGTGGTTATGTAAACAGTTACAGACCCGTGTTCGCTTGATCAAACCTGACCATTCTCCCAAAGAGGTTTTCAGCCATAAAACTGCTTCTCATTCCCCCCCCCACAAGCATTGCATACCAGAACTTAAAAAAACACCATTAACTTAACATATTTTTTTCCACACACATTACCGACTGTGTTATAAGGTGTACTCCCTGTATTACCCCTTCAGGTAAATCATTTTATTTTTTTAATGCATGATAGCAACATTTTGCAGTTAAACACACTCAGTTTTATAAATGGTATAGGAAAACACTTCAGTACTTCCTTTTGTATGATCATTTGAGCTTAATGTGCATTTTAGAACCAAATTTTTTTTTTTTTAATTCAGTTTGGGTAGAATAGTAAGTACCTCTCTTAAGTGTTTATTGCAGTTTGTGTCCAAGCCAGTAACATTTCCCTCTTCTACAGAGCATTGTAATTGAAGTCACAGGAAATCCAACAAAAAAAAGGTGCGATGAAAGCTTCTAATATGGACACTTGTTTCTGTGACCATTGTCCAAGGGGAATTCTGTGCACTTTAGGTCCCTTACACACACGGGGCCATGAAGCTGCTGTGAATTTTTAGATGTTTTTGATAACCTTATCTTGCCACTTCCTAACAGTGCTCCTTTCCACCTTCCACGTCTTCCTATTGGCCAGTAAGGCTTTCCATCATTGTGACTGGTCAATAAGAAAGTACTGGAAGAGGACAGGGCTCAGCTATAAGGTTTTAAAATTAGCAAATTTCAGGGGTACATACACTAATCAGTATTAACTTTATAACCACTAACAGGTTAAATGATTGTCTCCATTACAACGGCGCCTGAAAATTGGTGGTATATATTATGCTGCAAGTAAACAATTAAGTTTGTGTGCAAAAAGTAGAAACCATGAGCATTGCAGTTTGTTTTTTTGGGGCGCCTTAGCCAGGGACTGGTTAAAGCGGGAGTTCACCCATTTAAAAAAAAAAAATAAAAAATCTCCCCTTAGCTTCCTGCTCGTTCGGTCTAGGGGAATCGGCTATTTATATTAAAATATGTGCAGTACTTACCCGTTTTCGAGCTGCATCTTCTTCCGTCGCTTCCGGGTATGGGTCTTCGGGAGCGGGCGTTCCTTCTTGATTGACATTCTTCCGAGAGACTTCCGACGGTCGCATCCATCGCGTCACTTGTAGCCGAAAGAAGCCGAATGTCGGTGCGGCTCTATACTGCGCCTGCGCACCGACGTTCGGCTTCTTTCGGAAAATCGTGACGCGATGGATGCGACCGTCGGAAGCCTCTCGGAAACCTGTCAATCAAGAAGGAACGCCCATTCCCGAAGCCCATACCCGGAAGCGACGGAGAGGATGCGTCTCGTAAACGGGTAAGTACTGCACATATTTTAAAATAAATAGCCGATTCCCCTAGTAATAACGAGCAGTAATCTAAGGGGGAAAAGTGCCCTCTAAGGGTGAACCCCCGCTTTAAGGTCCCCATGCTGACCAGTGTCCACAGCCAAAAGCATCAGAACTGGAGCAATGAAAGAAGGAGGCCTGGTCCAAAGAATTATAGATCATGTGGATGGCTGGGTGTGCATTACTAACCTGGGAAAGAGATAGCACAAGACTGCCATATGGAAAGAAGGCAAGCTGGCAGAGGTAATGCGATTCTTTGAGCAATCTTCTGCTAGAAAACCTTAGTCCTGCCATTCATGTGGATTTTACTTTAACCACTCCAACCCTGGACCATATTGCTGGTCAAAGACCAGGCCGCTATTTGGCTCTGCGTCACTTTAACCGACAATTGCGCGTTGTGTCTGGCGTCCTTTTTTCCCACAAATAGAGCTTTCTTTAGGTGGTATTTGATCACCTCTGCGGTTTTTAGTTTTTGCACTATAAAACAAAAATAAATCGAGCGACAATTTTGAAAAAAAAAAAGAATACTTTTTGCTGTAATAAATATCCCCCAGAAGATAATTTTTCCGAAAAAAAAAAAAAAGCAATAAGCATTTGATTGGTTTACGCAAAAGTTATAGCGTTTACAAAATAGGGGATAGTTTTATTGCATTTTTATTATTATTATTTTTTTTTACTAGTAATGGCGGCAGTGTTTTTTTGGACACTGCAACATTATGGCGGACTTTGACACATTTTTGGGACCATTGGCATTTTTATAGCGATCAGTGCTATAAAAATGCATTGATTACTATAAAAAAAAATGTCACTGGCAGGGAAGGGGTTAACACTAGGGGGCGATGAAGGGGTTAGGTATGTTCCATGGGTGCGTTCTAACTGAAGGGGGGGGGGGGGTGGACTGACTTGGGGAAATGACAGATCGCTGTTCATACATTGTATTAACAGACAGTCAGGCATTTCTCCCCCTGACAGGACCGGGAGCTGTGCGTTTACACACACACGGCTCCCATTTCTCGCTCTGCAACAAGTGGTTGCGGGTGCCCGGCAGTGATCGGGCTGGGGCGTCAGGGGCAAAAGGGAGGCGTGCATGCGCGCGCCCCTATTGGCTGCTCGGCGAGATGACGTAGATATACGTGATCTCGCCGACCTGCCGCCGTAAAACTGCAGCGGCTGGTTGGCAAGCCGTTAACATGTACTGTAGCATCTAAACATTGTTGCTGGCCAAGTACATCCCTTCCAGGAAATTGTATTCCACAATAGCAACGGCCTCTTTTTAGCAGGATAATGCACCCTGCCATAATGGTTTGAAGAACACAACAGTAAAGCCACACACACAGTTTTCCTGCAGGTTTAACCACTTAAGGACCACCTCCTGCACATATACGTCGGCAGAATGGCACAAGCACGTACAGGTACATCCTCTTTAAGTGCCCAGCCGTAGGTCGCGTCGCACTTCTGTGACCCTGTCTGAAGCTCTGTGATCACGGGATCCGGTTGCCGCTGGAGTCCCGCAATCAGTCACCAGAGCTGAAGAACGGGAGAGCTGTGTGTAAACACTGTGGCGCTGTCATTGATCGCGTGTTCCCTTATACAGTTAGAAACACAGATGAGGTCATACATAACCCCTTCAGCACCCCCTTGTGGTTAACTCCCAAACTGCAATTGTCATTTTCACAGTAAACAATGCATTTTGCTGACAATGGTCCCAAAAGTGTGTCAAAACTGTCCACCATAATGTCACAGTCACAAGGGGAAAAAAAACAAAAAAAAAAACCCAACAAAACTATCCCCCATTTTGTAAACGCTATACATTTTGCACAAACCAACCGCTAAAAGCTTATTGCGATTTTTTTTTTTAACCAAAAATAGGTAGAAGAATACGTATCGGCCTAAACAAAAAATTTATATATATATATATATATATATATATATATATATATATATATATATATATATATATATATATATATATATATATTTTTTTTTTTTATTTGGGGGATATTTATTACAGCAAAAAGTAAAAAAGAAATATTACATTTTTTTCAAAATTGTCGCACTATTTTTGTTTATAGCGCAAAAAATAAAAACCACAGAGGTGATCAAATACCACCAAAAGAAAGCTATTTGTGGGGAAAAAAGGACACCAATTTTGTTTGGGAGCCATGTCGCACGACCGCGCAATGGTCAGTTAAAGCGACGCAGTGCCAAATCACAAAAACTGGCCAGGTCCTTTAGGTCAAACCTTAAGGCCGGATTCACACTAGTGCAGTGCGAATTCCAGCTGTTATCTCTGCAAAAAAAATAGAGCTGTTCAGCAGATGATCTCCATTTTAGCTGCGAATTTGGAGACCTGGGGGAGGGGGGTGGAGTGTATTGAGTGGAATGAGAAGAATCCTGATGAGAAATGAACACATCTGCGAATCAGATGATTGCCCATAGAAGATAATGGGCCTGAATTCGCACCGCAATGCCTAGAAAACGCACACATTTTTTCGGCAATGCGCATGCATCGCACATATGTGAACCAGCCTCATTGAAATTAATGTAATTAGAAATGTTCTACAAATTGGATGCGGTTTAAGCCGCACTCAATTCACAGAGGTGTGAACCCGGCCTAAGAGTTTCAATTTGTATGCAATCAGGTAGGCCCCTTGCACTACATGGTGTTGGTAAACCCGAAGAGAAAAACCTGCAGGAAAACTGACAGTGTGTATGGGGCTTAAGTCTGAGGTGTTGGCCTCCAGATCTCTATCCAACTGACCATCTGTGGTGAAAAACAAGCGATTCATTGAAGGCCCACTTCGTCATTACTTGTGATAAAAGGATCTGACGTGTGGCTGGCTATTGTAAATGTTACACTTAAGCCCTGTACACAGGGTTTTTCCTGACGAGATTCTTGGCAAGAAGCTCTTGCCGGCCGAGTGTACAGACACTCCATTTAAAAAACCCGCCGTTCTTTTGAATGTAACAAACGCAGTGACGTCATCGACTACGACGAGCATGCGCTCGTCACATTCGATTCCGTCGCCGCCTTCTTGCTACACCCTACCTAGGTTTCTACGGCGACAGGCAAGTATACACACTCTCGGGTTTCTCTGCCGAGAATCACGACGAGAAAATAGAGAGCAAGTTCTCTCCGAGATTTTAGGCAGTTTTCTTGACGAGAAACCTGAAAGCCTTGTATACACGCATGGTTTACGCGTGTACGAGACTTAAGGTTACTTTCACACTGGGGTAGGCGGGGGTCTGGGTAGCGGTAATTTTAGCAGCTTTTTCAGACGCTAGCAGGGCACTTTTAACCCTTTATTTGGCTGCTATCGTGGGTTAACAGCGACCGAATTGCTTTGCAGGCACTTCGGCAGCAGTGCCTATTGATTTCAATGGCAGGGGCGGAGGAGGAGCAGTGTATACACTGCATGAAAGATGCTGCTTGCAGGACTTTTTCGAATGTTCCTGCAATCGCACTGCCCCCGTGTGAAAGCATTTAGGCTCACACTGGGACTGCAGGGGAGGTGTTTTTCAGGCACTATTTTTAGCCCAAAAGCACCTGAAAAATGCCGAGATCGGAGATGCAGGGTGTCAGACTGACACCCCGCATCACTGATCGCCGCACCCCCCTCTGGGCGCGTGCCGGCATGAAATCCTGCAGGACGTCAATAGACGTCCAGTCAGGATTTCACAACCACTTCCCGGACGTCAATCTCCTATTGACCGGGCGGGAAGTGGTTAAAGAGACAGTGACAAAGTCACTATATAGTACAGCTTCCTACCCTTCTCTGCTTCCCAAGGGGCGTGTTTCTCCACAGTTCCAACCCTATATATTCTCTGTGTGGGATGGTGTCAGGGCTTGATGAGGTTACCCCCTTCCTCTCTCTCTCTCTCGACACCTGAAAAATGCTCCAGGGGTCTTAAGGAAAAATCCTAGACTCTCCTGCAAAGAAGCATGGGGAGAAAGTGTTGTAGCAAGTGAATTCTTACAAATCAGTTTTGCGGTTTTCTTATTTCTGTGACTTTAGAATAGATTTTCTTTCCTCCCATAGTTTGTGTTGATGGGGGGGGGGTGTTTGTGTGGAATACCTCCTGCAGTGCCATTGTATTCTCAGTGCTCTGTGTTGAGCAGATTCCTGTTCATTCATAAACTGAAGCATAGTAAACTGTTTACTATGTTTCAGTTATGAATACACACAATGAGTGTGTTCATTTAGAAAAGGGGCTGGCATATTACGTATTTACTAGCCCCTTCCCCTCACTATCCATACTGAAAAACGGGGGGGGGGGGGGGGAAGCCCAGGCAATAGGGGGGAACCTGCACCACACGCAGTGATTAGGGTGGGTCCCGGAAAACCTGGCATGCCTATGAGGAGAGCAAAGAAACCACTCACCTGCTTCTATTCATGCTTTTCCTTCATTGAAAAGCAAGGTCTTGAAGCTTTTGGACCAGTAAAGAAGCAACACCATAGAAATACATGCATCATTCTTGTGGCTGGCAAGGTGCCACCACTAATAGGTTTGCTAGTCTGACAAGGACAATAGAAGCAACACACAAAAAGTATTTTTTTCTATATCTATTATTCACATAAATATTAAATGTAACCACACACACATTTTCTTAAGTACATAAGCACACAGGTTTTGTGATGTAGACAGCCAAACTAGAATTTCTTGGATATACACACTTAATATCTTTTGCGAGTCATCTAGACCGATAACGGATGTCACAAAACTCCCTAAAGCTCAACTCCAGTCCAGATACACAGCGAAATGCACAGCTCAAATAAATATATGTGAACCGTTTTACCTGCCAACTCATTTGAATTATGATCATCAGTTTTTGATCCAGGCAATTAGCAGGCTATACCAGACAGCATAACCAGGTCTTGTCCTCCCTGCAGGCAACATTGCATGTAAGCAGCGCAGCCTGGCCCAGGATAAACTTCTAGCTTGTGATTGGACAATAAAACAGAACATTGATAAAAACTAATGGTTCTCTCCCTTCCTCTCAGCTCGTATTAGACTGGCAGCATTGTGCACAGCAATAAATACGCAATTGGCGGGAAGTGCCAACATACGTTACAACCAGACTATACAATCCACTTTAGATAAAACATTTTTCCTTTATTAAACTTCCTAAACTAGTCAATCAATTTGAATCCAATCAGGTGGGCCCTCGCATTACATACTTGCGAGTTTATTTAAAGGAGATTGTAATGTGCAGAATGAGTTATAATGCGCAGGAAATTACAGGCAGATATTAAGTCTGGATATCACATTTGCTTAGCAGTACTTGTGGTCCCAACCACGGCACTACCTGCAAAGAGTTTGCGTGTTCTCCATGTACTTGTGCGCAATTCCTCCCATGTTTAAAAGCCATGCTGGTAGGCAAATTGGCCCTAGTATAAAAGGAATTGGGGACCTTAGTTTGTAAGTGCCTTGAAAACAGGGCTATATGTAAAGCACTGTGTAAATTGACAGCGCTATACAAGTACCGGTAATGAGTAGGTTTGATTTAGGGAAAGGAGGGGGGGGGGGGGGGGGGATAGGCTAATTCTATGTAAAAAACACACGCAATTCTTTAAATACATTTGTAAAAATGGATTACATAGCGATTTCTATATCTGCCTGGAGTTCAGCTTCAAAATATACAGTGGCAGTATCCTTTTATGGTTAACTAACCACATTTGTCAATGACGCCTATGAATTAGCTGGCATGTTACTAGTGTGAGTGACATGCTGTTAACTTATTAGATCACGGTTGATAGTGCAGTCTAGCTGTCGGTCATTACTTATTTCTCATTTCCTACTGAAATTGCTAAAGAGAAATATATAGTGCTTCTAGATGAATTATTAACAAAACGTTCCAAATATGCCATTATATGTGCTTGTGTAGGAATGCAGTCAGCAAACGATGAAACGGGAGGGTTGATGATTCTTCACACATTCCTTCAGCTGAAATCTGAAAAACACAAAAAATATCACTAGATAAAACGAAAGTCATTAATCTGATTTGTAAACTTAGTATGTTCCCGTTTGTTATATTAACCACTTCCATACCAGGCACTTACGCACTTTCCCGCCCAAGCCAATTTTCAGCACTGTCGCAATTTGAATGACAATTGCGCAGTCATGCTACACTGTACCCAAATTAAATTTTTATCATTTTGTTCTCACAAATAGAGCTTTCTTTTGGTGGTATTTGATCACCTCTGCGATTTTTATTTTTTGCGCAACAATTAAAAAAAAGACCGACATTTTTGAAAAAAATTGATTTTTTTCTTTTAATTGTTTTGTAAAAAAGTATGTTTTCTTCTTCAATTATGGG
Organism: Rana temporaria; assembly: GCF_905171775.1. Lineage (NCBI taxonomy): Eukaryota > Metazoa > Chordata > Amphibia > Anura > Ranidae > Rana > Rana temporaria. Next base: position 164,823,577 of record NC_053493.1, read on the forward strand.
CACCGATAGGCGGCACTGATGGGCACCCATATGCGGCACTGGGCATAGATGGGCACTAATGGATACTGGGTGACACTGGGGGGTGGTACTTATGGCATTGCTGGGCAGTCAGTGCCCATATTGCCAGTCAGTGGCTATTTGTGGGCATTGATTTAATTTTAAAATGATTATTTTTTTATTGTTTTTTTTTTATCCATCTGTGCTCTATTGAGCACTGGGGGGCACTCCCTGGTGGTCCAGTGTGGCGATCGGCTCTCCTCTACTCGCGTCTGTCAGACTGTCAACGGCTCTTCCCGTTTACATCGTAATCAGCCGTGATTGGACACGGCTGATCACGTGGTAAAGAGCCTCCGCCGGAGGCTCTTTACCGAGACCGGAGATGCAGGGTGTCAGACTGACACCCCGCATCACCGATCGCCGCGCTGCGTGCCCCTCCGGGCGCGCGCCGGCATGAAATCCTGCAGGACGTCAATAGACGTCCAGTCAGGATTTCACAACCACTTCCCGGATGTCAATATCCTATTGACCGGGCGGGAAGTGGTTAAAGACAGTGACAAAGTCACTATATAGTACAGCCTTCTCCCCTTCCCTGTGCTTCCTCAGGGGCGTGTTCCTCCACAGTTCCAACCCTATATATTCTCTCAGGCCCGAGAATTAGCTGCGCTCATGAGGAGGTTACATGCTGCAATATTCCCACAAGCATAAAGTATGTAGCAGTGGCCTCTTAATCTGAGAAGGCTAGTACATCTTAGAGGGATGGGCATTAAAGAGATTCTATCACTTTTCCCTCAAATATGTAGGCCTTTCATGTAGGGATAACCCCAGCTTACCTAAAGCCTAAACTTTTTTTTTGATTTCCTGGTTGAATTAATAAAATTTGCCTTAATTCTTTTTTTCTGGATACTCTGATTTACAGCATTGATCAAATAATAAAAAAAAAATAAATTGTAATAAATCTTAAACTTTAGTTATAGTATAATTTACTGAAAAGTAATACTGCCATTATGCTGGATAGCCAAGGGATGTGACCAGGGCTTTTTTTCAGGGGGAACATGGGGGAACTCAGTTCCACCACCTCTGGCTCAGACCCTTTGGTGCCTGCTCACCACAATCACTTGTAAACACAGAAGTCTGGTTTCTGTGTTTACAATTGACAGCTTTGTAACCCCCTGAACTCTGCACTTTGTATGTAATGCGATTCTGGCATTTAATGTCCCTTTAAGACCCTTCTACTGTTTGTGAAATCTGAACGGGTCGTGGTTGAGTTCCTGCACCTATTTTCTGAGAAAAAAAGCTCTGGATGCGACCACTATGCAAGTTAAGGTTTTTAGGCCATTACTTGGTTGCCTTAAAAGGCGCAGCAGAGGTTATGAGTTGGAGTTATTTTCAACTGGTAATTCTGCAAGCAATATACTTCCTGTCCTAGGGGGGACAACACTGTATCCATGGAGGAGCAGCCTGGTTACATCAGGCCACTTTGCAAGCACCTCTCCTCTGTTTTATAGGGAGGATGTGCTCTGTATTTCACATAAGATAGCAGGGAAAGCGAATTCTGTACTTGCAGAAAATATACTTAGCCTGAAAAGGAAAACAAATACAGCCACGACATTCAAGGATTAGGAAGCTTCAAAATTTTAGAACCATTTTGTTCTTCAGGTTTAGACAATAATTTAAGTTCTATGACACTTACTTTTGAAGGTCTTGGACTTCGGTGTAGCCTTCGTCTCTTGTTCATCGTTATGACGAATCCAATCATCTCCATAACCATTGCTAAGCAACTTGCCAAAATTAACTGCATCATCATTTCCATTGCCTGGCCTTTAGCGTGAGCAAGAAAATCGTGGGGGGGGGGGGGGGGGGGGGTGGAAGAGACACAAAGATAAGGAAACAAAAGTGAATTTTTTTTTTCGCCACACACATTTAAAACATAACGTATTTTCCATTTTTTTCTTCTATTAAGCCGCAACCTATACAAAATTATATATATATATATATATATATATATATATATATATATATATATATATATATATATATATATATATATATAAAATTTATAAATAAAAAAGTCATCTAAAATAGTTGTGCGTTTGTAATATAGTATGCTCCGACTGCTAAAAAAACAGTAGAAGCGAGTCTACAGGTACATTTACAGCGTGAGATCGTTTAAGACACTGCCGCCTGCCTGGCCTCATGAGGTTTGGAATGAGATTTGGTCGTGTCACCATCGTTCGAGAATTTCTATTAAAAAAAAAAAAAAAAAAAACGGTGCATTCACTGTCACAGTGGATTAATGTTAGTAGTGCAATGTTAAAGGGGTTGTAAAAGGTACAATTTTTTTCCTAAATAGCTTCCTTTACCTTAGTGCAGTCCTCCTTCACTTACCTCATCCTTCCATTTTACTTTTAAATGTCCTTATTTCTTTTGAGAAATCCTCACTTCCTGTTCTGTCTTTAACTCCACATAGTAATGCGAGGCTTTCTTCCTGGTGTGGAGTGTCGTGCCCGCCCCCCTCCCTTGGACTACCGGAGAGTCAGGACGCCCACTAACACACAGCTCCTTTATCTGCAACGTAGAGAGCATCCCGACTCTCCTGTAGTCCAAGGGAGGGGGCGAGCACGACACTCCACACCAGGGAGAAAGCCTTGCATTACTGTGTGGAGTTCCAGACAGAAGAACAGAAGTGAGGAAAAAAGGGGAAGAAGAGATAGACACAGACACACACACACACACACTCCCCATCAAAATTGCTCTTGATTGGCAACAGATAAAAAAAGTGGTTCTTCCACGCTACCTTAACTTGTAAAAATGATTACAGCTGAACTCCAAGCTAAAGCCATCTGTCGGTTGACGTCACTGATCCGCTCCAGACTCGCCAGAGATCCCAACAATAATGTCAGGATCCACCTAGATTCCTGACTGCCAGCTGGCTCAGCTTCTCAGTGCACCGCTGAGAGCCTGAGCCAGCCTCTCCCATCTCCTTCCCAGCCCGGTACTCTAGTGACTGTTGGATGGGTAGAGCAGAGAGCTGTGACTGACAGTCACTGCTCTGTGTTCAGAGTGGACCCTAAGAACTGAGCAATCAGCAGTCATTTGATTGCTCAGTTCTCGAGCTTAGAGGCGGCAGGGAACAGCTTGGCATGTACGTTTAGAATTCCTGCACTTTTCTACTTGCCATCATCCAGCTGGCTGTGCTGTATGAGGTATGGTACTCAATACATGGATGGACAGAGAGAAAACATCTTGCTTGCATGTGTTTTATGTATAATGAGTCAGCCACGATGTATAGAATAAATCTTTAACAGGTAAAGGGCTAAAATGTGCTCCATCAGTGATTTGCCAATTTGTTCCCTTTATCATAAAGGTTTCCAGTATCGGCTTTTACAGGGAATTCCCTCCCCCCCCCCCCCCCCACCACACAATTTGGAATTATCACCATTTAGTGTCCACACAAGTCTCCCCCTTTCCAGGCATTTATTGTCGTCAGTCATCAGAATGGGTGCCATCAGTCCAATAAGTGAAAAAGGGAAGTTTGGCAAGTATGTAGCTATACCACAAGATTGTATACTAGACTCACAATCAAAGCTTGCTACATTTTAGAATACATGATTATATATTGTGAGCTACTGGCTGGCAGGACTGTGGATGGCGTTTCATCTACACATAGTGCGGAACTCCAGGGTTTATGAATGATGGAGAAAACTCAGTCTTAGAATCTTATCAAGTCATGGCAGAAACCCACATAGATGTCTGAAATCGCAACCAAAATCGGGACCGGAATGCGGGAAAGAAATCAGCTAAATTTGCATGGCTTCATTCCCGCAGCTCAGTGTGAACCTGGGCTGTCACGGTTCTAAGCAGGTCTTTATGTATGCAAGCTGGCTGATGCTCCATCTCTTGCTCACTGCTGTGAGAGCTTGCTGCTTGGTGAAAAGGCTGAGCACTAACCGAAAACACATATACATACGGAGCACCCGGAGGAAACTCACGCAGACACAGGGAGAACATGCAAACTCCAGGCAGATGGTGTCGTGGTCGGGATTTGAACCAGCGACCCCTTTGCTGCCAAGTAACTTTTTCTCAGTCGCACGATAAATTGCGCTGCAATGCTGGCAAAATAGCAACGCACGAAGCTTGTCGCTCAAAATGGAGCTTCATTTGACATCAGCACGCATTGAGATTTGCCACAATTGCAGCGCGATTTATCTTGCGACAGCAGTGCACCGTGATTGGAGTGCCATTAGAGTATTGGCATCTCAAACGCGCCCTGCATTTTGCCATGATTCTGGAATCACGGGAAGAATCGCCTACGATTCCGGAACACGAAGGTGCGAATGGAAAAAAAAAGTTTAACATGGTTTTTCTATTCCGAGTTTTCACAGTGGAAAAAGAGAAACACACACACACACACACACACACACACACGGGTTAACAGTATTAAAAAAAAAAAAAATGAACAGAAGTTTTAGGTGTTCCCCGCTCTATTCCAATCCAGAACTTGTTTAGGGTTGGGTTTCCACGCACACATACCAGGCAAAAAAGAAACCATCTGTCCCTATTACATAAATTATAGGTACTATACACGTACCAGTAATAAATAAAATATCCCTATGACTTCCTTGTCCTTAAATAATTTAGCCAATCCCAAACCTGCTGCAGCTGTATGTTACATTGGCCAAATGGTCCTGAACAAGTCAGGAGAGCTGAATACCCCGTTACTACTTGAACTATTTCATTCACTGGATAACTATCATACCAAGATTCAATTCATTTCCATCTCTAGTTAGGGCTCATTAACACTAGCCCCACACACAAAATGCTGGGCAAGGTCCGTTGTGTAGGGGCGATGTGATGCGTTGTTGCAGAAAGTATAGCTCAGACAGGAGAGACAAACAAAGATGCACTATCCAGTCCTGGCACGCAGCCCATTTCAGTCCCTTTTTATATATTTTAACTAATAAGAAGGTTAGGGTATAGTTCCACACCAAAGAAAGGATTACATTTTAACATTACATAAAACACATTTTCTGTAAAATACGCTTCATGTTAATGTGGTTTTTCTAAAAATATATATATATATATATATATATATATATATATATATATATATATATATATATATATATATATATACACACACATATACATATACACACACACACACACACATATATACATACATATACACACACACACACCATTATTTTGCTTGTACCACACCAACACGAAGATTCTAGTTAAGCCAACACTAATGCATCTGGAATACTTACATTGGTGGAAAGAAACATTTTTTCCCAGGCCTATCATGTCCCGTCTTTGTGGGAAGAGGTCCTTTACCAGATGCAGCCACATTGGTGTCTTGCTTTATTGCAGGAAGCTTCACCTAAAGAATGACATTTATAAAAAAAAAAAAAAAAAAAAAAAAAAAAAAAAAAAAAAAAAAGGTAAAAAGTGAGTTGAATGGCTAGGATTACATTTTCAATGTATGCATGGTCTGACTGTCATGCAGTATTCATAGCAACCAAGATGTGCTGATGAGGGAGTCATTACATGCACAAAAGCAAAGGCCTGATCCCAGGGTAATTGAAACCTTTGTAAGTAGACCTACACATTTTTACATAATGCTACGCAGTGGTTTGCTCAACAATAATACATTAAACCACTTTCTACAAACACATTTCATTTGGTAATTTGTTTTTAAAAAATAACTTTTTTTTTTTTAAAGCAGAGAAATGGGTGGGGGGGGGGGGGATGATAAATAAGTTACTGCCCATCAATTTAGTGTTAAATTAAAATGACAGCCTGTCAGGTAGGCATTATGGGGCCCCATGATTTCCAATGGCCACTAGCCAGTGAATGCATGGTTAACCATGCAGAATGTTAGACCAGTAAACAACCACAGTGATCCCCTTGGGGTTCTGCAGCTGTAAACACAGGACTGTAATAGCCTACAGGCACCAAAGTACTTGAAGGTACATTTACAGTGGGGGGGGGGGGGGGGGGGTCGGGATTGGGTTACGTGGACATGGCAGAGCAGCTCCAGGATCGGACAAAATTCTCGGGTTCCACCAAGATGCCCGATCAGCAGCTAGCTCAGGCTCTCAGCGCATTGCTGGAAACAGGAGCTAGCTGCTCCTTCTCTCAAGCCTGGCTTCGGTGAGCACTGAAGAAGCAGGGCAAAGAGTGGTGAATGGCACTCTCGGCTCAAAGCAGACTGAGAACTAAGCAAATCGGCAGTCATGTGGTTGCTCAGTTCTCGGTGTTAGAGCCAACATGCTGCAGCATGGAGGCGAGTATGCACAAGGGAAGAGGGTTTTTACAGAGGAATGGTTACGGTCAAAAATGAGAAATTATATATCCCCCTCTCTACCTGGGCTTGAAATAAGAATGTAGAGGGAAAAAAAAAACACACACACACACACACACACACACACACACACACTTTAAAGGAGAACCTTGAATTTAAAGAAAATACGGTTCGTTAAACCCGGACGATTTTGTAGAACAAGCCTGAGCTGATTAACTGACAGGAAAATATAAGAAAATATAAGCCCTTTGTTATGAATATTTGTACTTCGAATTATGCAGTAAAGATGTCAATGGTACACAGTGTAGCATGCAAATATCACCAGTATGAGAATAAGTTAACCACTTCCATACAGGGCACTTATACATCTTCCCGCCCAGACCAATTTTTAGCTTTCAGCGCTGTTGCACTTTGAATGACAATTGCGCTGTCGTGCTACACTGTACCCAAACAACATTTTTATCATTTTGTTCCCACAAATGGAGCTTTATTTTGGTGGTATTTGATCACCTCTGGGATTTTTATTTTCTGCAAAAAAAAAAAAAAAAAAAAAATTGTTTTGGTTTCAGTTAAAAAAAAAAAAAAAAAAAAAAAAAAACAACATTGGAAACAAGTATGTTTTCTCCTTCACCGATGGGCACTGATAAGGCGGCACTGATGAGGTGGCACTGATGGGCACAAATATGCGGCACGGATGGGCACTGATAGGTGGCACAAACGTGCTGTACTAATAGATGCCAATCAGTGCCAAACAATAATGCCTGCCAGTGATGCCCATTGTGGGCACTGATTGGCATCCATTTGTGATTGTCATCCCTGGTGGTCTAGGGTGGCATACCAGTGGTGAGCGTCCCTGGTGGTCCAATGTGGGCATCCTAGCGGGGGCTGTGCTGATAATCGATTACCGGCTCTTCCTGTTTACATCGTGATCAGCCGTGATTGGACACGGCTGATCACATGGTAAAGAGTCTCCGTCGGAGATTCTTTACCTAGATTGGTGTTGCGGGTTGTCTGACAGACTGACACCCTGCAACAACGATCGCCGCGATGCGCGCCCCCGGGGGCACGCAGAGGCTCAATATCCTCAGGACGTACACTCAGGGTATTGAAACCACTTTGATGACGCCTTTTTGCATAAGGCGGGCGGCAAGTGGTAAAAATGGTCTGATCTCTCTGTACCACATTATCAGAAATGTTCTGTTGTATTAACTTTATATAATCCATTTTAAATCTGCATATTCGTTTGCACAAAAAGATCCATCATTTAACTGTTTGCATTATTTCTTCTGAGTGCCTCCAATAAATCTGAATGCCAAGAAAACTGCTGGATAAACATATGAATTACATAAATGGAGAGCGGTTTAACTTCCAAAATAATTTATATTTCTGTCTATTCATTCTTGAGATTTACACAACGCTGCCTCACAGCACATCTCTGTTCTGCAGGGGACAGGGTTTTAATCTGCTGCAGCTTGGGGCATTGCTAAGATTGTGCAAGACCGTTGTAAGTGGACCCAACTTATTTCCACATGGCTATACATTCACGATTAATGGCGGCACAGGTTTCAAAACATATAATGGTCACATGCACAAATGAATGTCCTAGACCCCCCCTCTCCATCCTCCTGGTCACTTCACCATTAACCCCCTTCCCGCATGGAGTACCCACACATATAGGCCGAGGTTTGACAGAAGCTCCAGAAATACAGCCGACATCCCGGGACACATGATGCGTGCTGCATAAGGGGGTTCTCCCTCACCTTCAGGTGAACGACTCCCTTTCCTCCACCACCACCCACTCCAGATCCAGCCAGGCTTGCACCAGCAAAAAAAATAAAATAAATAAAATATATATATAAATATATATATATATATATATATATATATATATATATATATATATATATAAATAACTCTTTCCTCTCCCCAGGTATTGACTGAACTTGAGGTACTTTAACCCCCCCCATTCAGTCTTTGCAAGGACCCAGGGGTGCTTAATGCACAGAGTGCAGGGTACGGGAGGTCAGGAGTATCCAATGCAAATAGCGTAGGGCTCAGGAGTGTGCAACATGAAGAGGGCAGGGGTCAGAAGTGTGCAACTCAGACAGCAGGGTTCAGGAGTGCATAATGTACAGTGTTCAGGATTGTGTAACAGAGTGCAGAGGTCAAGAGTTCAGGGGTCAGAAGCATTTACCACACAGGCCAATGTACAAATTCACTCCTCCTTCCCCCAAGTACAGGTCCCTACTCCCTAAATCTATCCTAGTATAGATCTCCCCAGTACACATCTGTACTCCCCCTTAAAATGTTCTCACAGTACAATGCGCCCTTCGTACCGTTCATCCCCCCCCCCCCCATATCAAGATCTACCCTACCGCCCCAGTATAGAGGAGATGCCATGCACATCAAAAGTCAAGGGGGAGTTTAGGAGAGCCTTCTGTGGCTTTGCACTTCCACAGTATCTGAGGTCTGACAGGCAGAAGCATGCAACTCAATGCAAAAAAATCACTGGAATGAAAAAAAAAAAAAAAAAAAAAAAGGCTGCAGATTCACTGCAAGTGTGCGTTTCTCGCTTTTAGTCTCATCTACCATCACTAGTAGAAAAGATTATTCTTAATCTGGATATATATATAGATATATATATATATATATATATATATATATATATATATATATATACACATTTATTTTAACCAGCTCTTCTAGCACAATATGCATATTTGTAAATAGTATTACATTTTTTCCCATACCTTTTTTTGTTTGCATATATACAGTGGGTACGGAAAGTATTCAGACCCCCTTACATTTTTCACTCTTTGTGATAGTGCAGCCATTTACCGTATATACTCGAGTATTTCAGCCAGAGTTGCTGCCATTACTCCCGCCCATGCCATGGCGATGACATGTCCCAGCAGCCCACTGTCTGTATTAAAGATCCTCCTGCAGTGGGCGGGAGTCAGGAGATGAAAGAGCGGAAGTCCGCTCTAATAAGGCAAGCAGCACTGTACACTACACAGTAATACGGTACACAGATAATGGACATTGATGGGGACACTCACAAGGCTGATGGGGAAGAGATTGTGGGAGAGGTGTGAAAAGGCTCTGATGGGGACAAATACTTTTTTTATCCTGTTAGAAGTGGATCCCAATGCCGGTACTTCTAATCCTGGACCAAAACAAAACGGAGGTCATATGAAGCTGGTTTCAAACTTAAGGTTGCATCCAGAGCAGAAGAAAGCAATAACAGTATTGCAAGTAGGGAATTTTGTGTTGACGAAAAACAAGTAAGGGAGTGGCGGAAAATGAAAGCCGACTTGGAAAAGATTCCAAAGGCAAAAAAAGCTTGACGTGGTTTAACAACTTCATATGAAGCTCTAATGACCAAATTGCATGAATGGATTATGGAGTGTCGTCAAAATGGTTACTGCGCAACACGCATGGGTATTAGTTTATGTGCCCTTCAAATGGCTAAAGATGACAAATTCAAAGCACCAGGCATTGAAAGTTTTGGTGCTTCAGCAGGATGGTGTATCCGCTTTATGAATAGGTTTGCCTTATGTTTGCTGCAAAGAACAAAGATTTCGCAGAAGTTGCCAAAAGACCTTGATGAAAAAGTGATGTCATTCCATTCATTCATCATAAAACAAAGAAGAATCCATAACTATGACCTGGGAAATATTGGGAACATGGATGAAACCCCTATGACCTTTGAAAGGTTTACTTAACCAAGTTCAAAGACCATGTGCGAAAGATGTGGCATGAATGGATGTCATCTGGTCAAGCCCGACTGACAAAAGTTGGAAATCTGGTGAAGCCCGACATAGAATTGATAGAGAAGTGGGTTCATGATGCATGGGAAGAGATTTCAGAGGACATGGTGCAACGCGCCTTCAAGAAATGTGGCATTAGTAATGCTATGGATGGCAGTGAAGACCGCGCTTTGTACGAGAACAACAGCAGTGATGGCGATGACTGCAAACTCAGTGATGACAATGTCTACGCTGATAACCTCACACCAGCTAATGCTGAAGCTCTTTGGACATACAGATGAGGAGGAATCCAGTTTTGAAGGATTTTAACTTGCGTTTTAGGTTTTAGCTTGGTTGCTGATTGAGCTACCATATTGTTTTTGTTGACCCTCTTTTGCACTTACAGAACTACAGCTAGTTTACCACTTGTCTTTGAAATAAATATTTTAACATTCAAATCCGATGCCTCAATTAATGTAATTTTATTGGTAACCATTTTTATTTTTGAAATTTACTGTACCAGCAGCTGCTGCGTTTCCTACCCTAGGCTTATAATCGAGTCAATACGTTTTTCCATTTTTTTTTTAATGGTAAAATTAGGTGCCTCGGCTTATACTTGAGCATATACGGTGAGTTAATCCCCCCCCCCCCCCCCCCCATTAATGTACATACAGAACCCCATATTGACAGAAAAACAGAATTGTCGAAATGTTTGCAGATTAAAAAATTAAATATCACATGGTCAAGTATTCAGACTCTTTGCTCAGCATTTAGTAGAACCACCCTTTTGATCCAAAACCTGGATTTGGGGGATCCTCTGCCATTCCTCCTTGCAGATCCTCTCCAGTTTTGTCAGGTTGGATGTTAAACGTTGGTGGACAGCCATTTTTAGGTCTCTTCAGAGATGCTTATTTGGGTTTAAGTCAGGGCTATGGCTGGGCCATTCAAGAACAGTCATGGAGTGGTTGTGAAACCACTGTTATTTTAGCTGTGTGCTTAGGGTCATTGTCTTGTTGGAAGGTAAACCTTCCGCCCAGTCTGAGGTCCTGAGCACTCTGGAGAAGGTTTTCGTCCAGGATATCCTGTACTTGGCCACATTCATCTTTCGCTCGATTGCAACCAGTCGTCCTGTCCCTGCAGCTGAAAACCATCCCCACAGCATCATGCTGCCACCACCATGCTTCACTGTTGGGACTGTATTGGACAGGTGATGAGCAGTGGCTGGTTTTCTCCACACATATCGCTTAGAATTAAGGCCAAAAAGTTCTATCTTGGTCTCAGACCAGAGAATCTTATTTTGAGTCCTTCAGGTGTTTAGCAAAACTTAATGCGGGCTTTCATGGGTCTTGCACTGAGGAGAGGCTTCCGTCGGGCCACAGTGATGGTTGACTTTCTCCCATCTCCCGACTGCATCTCTGGAGCTCAGCCACAGCAATCTTTGGGTTTCTTACCTCTCTCACCAAGGCTCTTCTCCCCCCGATAGCTCAGTTTGGCCGGACGGCCAGCTCTAGGAAGGGTTCTGGTTGTCCCATACGTCTTCCATTTAAGGATTATGGAGGCCACTGTGGTCTTAGGACACTTCAAGCGGAGCTCCACCCTAAAGTGGAACTTCCGCTCATTGTATTCCTCCCCCCCTTCGGTGCCACAATTGGCACCTTTCGGGGGGGGGGGGGGGCTATCCTTTCCCACTTCCGGGAGTCCTGCCGTAACATAACCGCAGGGCTCCTTCCTCCTCCTGGCTAATAGGCCTCGCGATGCGCAGTAGGGTTCCTGGCGTGAAGCTGAAAAGGTAACACTGACAGGTTCCCTTACCTGCAATGGCGGCGGCAGTGTAGCCTTTCAGTTTCACACCGGTAACCCTACTGCCAACATCGCTGGACTCCAGGACAGGCAAGTGTCCATTTATTAAAAGCCAGCAGCTGCAGTATGTGTAGCTGATGGCCTTTTTTTTTTTCCCCCGGACCTCCTCTTTAAGTGCAGCAGAAATTTTTGTAACCTCGGCCAGATCTGTGCCTTGCCACAATTCTGTCTCTGAGCTCCTCAGGCAGTTCCTTTGACCTCATGATTCTCATTTGCTCTGACATGCACTGTGAGCTGTAAGGTCTTATATAGACAGGTGTGTGGCTTTCCCAATCAAGTCCAATCAGTATAATCAAACACAGCTGGACTCAAATGAAGGTGTAGAACCATCTCAAGGACGATCAGAAGAAATGGACAGCACCTGAGCTAAATACATGAGTGTCACATCACAAATGTCCTAAGTATTCAGACCCTTTGCCATTTCAGTTTTTCCTTTTTTCATAAATCTGCAAAAATGTCAATTGTGTTTTTCTGTCAATATGAATATAAGAGCCCATTCACACTGGGGCAGCACGACTTTGGGGGCGACTCGGCAAGGCGACTTGCAAAATGACATCTGTATAGAAGTCAATGCAAGTCGCCCCCAAAGTCGTGCAAGAAACTTTTTCTAAGGCGGAGCGACTTGCGTCGCTCCTATTAGAACGGTTCTATTGAACAGACGGGACGCGACTCGTCAGGCGGCTGTCGCCTCTGACAAATCGCCCGTGTGTGAATGGGCTCTAAAGATACACTCCGAGAAGTGCGATTCCTCAGGTGGGACTTTGATTTGAGTGAATGTTTTGCCTCATAAAAAGTTATGTACCAAAGGTTCTTTTAGACTCCCCCCCCCCCAATAAAACAAGGTAGAAAACGGCTGCTTTTCTGTCAATATGGGGTGCTGTGTGTACATTAATGAGGAAAAAAATAAATACAAATATTAACTTAAAATGGCTGCAATATAACAAAGTGAAAAATTGAAGGGGGTCTGAATGCTTTCCGCACCCACTATATATATAAAAATGCAATCATACCTCTGCTTCAAGTCAGAAGCTCTGCCCAGTGAGTCTGTAGTATTTACGGTACACTTTGTTTCCACTTCTTTACAAAGTCGTACCAAAGCAAGGTTGCAAGGAAGGAGCAAACTTGCAAAGATGTTTTATATCCATCAGATTTCTAAACACATTTCTTACTTTATAGCCATTTTTCTTACTTAAAGTGGAGGTTCCATAAAAAAAAAAAAAAAAAAAAAAAAGTTGCTTTAAATTGTAGCTTACACCATGCCTGTTGCTATGCGGTCCCACGAAATCTGCCTTTGAAACCACCTAGGATTCTGACATCATCTCCCTCTAATGCTCCTGGGAAATGTGTGTCATAATTTCCCAGGATGCAGTGCGCTGTCCAATTATCACTCCCCATCAAAGACTTCCAGGAAGTGCTTGTAGGCTTCACAATGCCCACAAACAAAACGACAACGGTGTAGACATAGTTTTATAAAACTATCTTTTTGGAATATCTATGCAGATCGGCGGCAGATTGTAAAATAGTAAGTGACCGGATTTAGATTATAAAAACGCAGGATGAAAGGACATTCATTTAAAAAAATGCTAATTGTGGTTGGAACTCAGCTTTAAAAGGGGGAGTTCACCCGAAAAAAAAAAGTTAACATTCAAGATTTAGGCCAATTAAGGGGAGCAGAAACGGGTATTTTAAAATCAATGCCGTACTTACTGTTTTAGAGATAGATGTTCTCCGTGGCTTCCGGGTATGATCTTCGGGACTGGGCGTTCCTATTTGATTGACAGCCTTCCGACGTTCGCATACAGCACGTCACCAGTTGCCGAAAGTCGGTGCGGCTCTATACGGCACCTGCGCACCGACGTTCGGCTGCTTTCGGAAACTGACGCGCGGTATGCGACGGTCGGAAGGCTGTCAATCAAATGGGCACGCCCAGTCCCGCAGCCCATACCCGGAAGCGGCGGGACAACATCTATCTCTAAAACGGTAAGTACGGCATTGATTTAAAAATACAGTTTCTGCTCCCCTTAATTAGCCTCAATCTAATGTTAAAAATTGAATTTTTGGGTGAACCTCCACTTTAAAAAAAAAAAAAAAAAAAAAAAAGCCATAATATAGCTTGAAATACCTTTTTGTCATGAGGATTATCCTTTTCATAATCGTCAGATTCACGCTGCCAAATGGTTTTCTGATCAAAATCAAATGGGCCTTTTCTTGCTTCATATGTCTCCTCACCTCCTTCCTTGTCAAATTCTTCATGAATCATGTAGTCTGGCACATTTCTCAGGGGCGCACTGTCATGACAAGATGCAATATATTGATTATTGGTATACATAATAAAAAAAAAAAAAATGTAAGCAATCACAAATGACAGCTAATGTATTTGACTAAAGAACATCGACTTTACTACTTTGGGGTAAAGCCTCCATCAGATTTTTATTGCAGTTTTTTCTACATTAGACAGTCCTCCCTTCCTGTCCTAGCGAGGTCCGTGCAGCAGAAAGCCCAAAATTTTCAATTTTTCTTAGTAGACCGATCAGAACAGGATGAACTGTCTGGAGGATCCTTCAAGGTTTCCACTCTGTTCTAGTAACCATGTCACTTTGACCTAGTATAGAGTATAGTAGAATATAGGGCACCTTGCAGAAATCAAAGTGGAACCTTCTATGCTAAACAAACAATGAGCACAGCACAATTTAAAGCGAACTTTGCATGGTCTAAATAGTACCCATATTAATCTTCAACCAGTCTTTGTGTACATATGTTGCTCCCTGGATCGGAAGCAAAGAGTGTACACAGAACCAGAGGTGGCTCTAGGCTTAGTGAGGCCCTAGGCAAAAACTTAGGCATGAGGCCCCACTTACGCCCATAATGAGAAAAAGGATTAAAGCAATTAAAATGAACGATATAAATTACATACATTGGGTATAGAAAAGAACCCCCCCCCCCCTTAAAATAATCATATTTTTTTTTGCTTTGCAGCCTGAAATGAAGACAGACACTGTTTTTGTTTTATCTAGCTGTATTTACTAGTGCAACTTATAACATCAAATTGAAAGACACCAACAAAAAAATTTCCACTTGTCTGAAAGATCTCTGTCACTGCAGAGAACACTGGGCAGTGGCAGGTATAAAACTGAAACAGGCTGCATACTACACTGGCTCTGACCACAAGCTGCATATACAGACTGATTTAACTGTTGTGAGTTTAGTAACACTTTACCCATCACAGCACCCTTCCTCTTAGATCACCAGTCCCATTCTTACATCAGTTTCCTGAGATCCCCTGCACATCACAGCGCCCCCCCCCATAAACAGCATTATCCTAGTCCCCCTTCACAGTAGTGTTCTCAGCACCCATTCACAATTCTCCTTCCATCCCATTCAACTAGTGTTCCTAAACCGCCCACCCAACAGTTTTATTCTCAGACGCCACCCCCCTTCACATCACACCCTCTTCACTGCAGTGCCCTCTGCCCCCTCACATTGACCCCCCACCATAGTGTCCTTAGCGCCCCTTTACATAAACCCTTGTCCCCCCCCCCCCTTCACACTAGTGTCCTCAGCCCCCCTCCATACTAGTGCCCTCAGCCGCCTTTCACATCTCCCATCCCTTACAGCAGTGTCCAAGCCCCCTTCACTGTCCCACCACATGGGACAGGAGGCACAGCAGGTCTGGGTGGAGTTAACAAGCTGGTGATGGGTTGCCAAGACTGCCCTGCGTCCTACCAACCAGTCACCTACTGGTTAACTTTAAAAGTAAACACGGGTAGCTCCACTCCTCCCTCCAGATCCAGACCGCAGTCCGCCATTTAGTAATGCTTGCTTTGCTTAAAAGTCTGCTAAAAGGGCCTATAGCGAAAAAAAGGTTGCACATGGACAGGACCACACAGCTTGGTTGCTCAGTAGAAGACAGAAGTACCGACTGGCATATACTGCAGATTACAGTCCAGGTCTATTGGCGATATGATGTCTAGTAAAGTCTTATTTTGCTACATGCTAGTTGAATTGGTTTCTGCAATTCCTTTTGTGATATGGTGCACCAAGGAAGGTCAATGTTTTGACCACTTAAGGGGTTGTAAAAGGTAAAAAAAATTAAATAGCTTCCTTTACCTTAGTGCAGTCTTCCTTCACTTACCTCATCCTTCCATTTTGCTTTTAAATGTTCTTATTTCTTCTGAGAAATCCTCAATTCCTGTTCTTCTGCCTGTAACTACACACAGTAATGCAAGGCTTTCTCCCTGGTGTGGAGAAAGCCTCTTGAGGTGTCGAGCAGGAATGTCAGGACGCCCACTAACATACAGCTCCTTTCTCTATCTGCAAAGTAGATAGCGTCCTGACCCTCCTGCTCGCCCCCTCAAGAGGCTTTCTCCACACCAGGGAGAAAGCCTTGTATTACTGTGTGGAGTTACAGGCAGAAGAACAGGAAGTGAGGATTTCTCAGAAGAAATAAGGACATTTAAAAGAAAAATCGAAGGAGGACTGCACTAATGTAAAGGAAGCTATTTAGGGATTTTTTTTTTTTTTTATCTTTACAATCCCTTTAAATAAGCATTCACATATACATGTGCCTTATTTACTGGCGTTTATTGAAATCTTTTTCGGAGACAGCAGATTAAAAAATCATGCATGTGTGCTGGCTGTGGCTACAGGGGGTGTATCTGAAATACCCCCAGCAGTGTGAGCTATGGCTTTTTCATTTTTACAGTCACCAATTCATGATACCAGCATACACGCAACACGGCTTTGTTCCTATATGATGTGCACATGTAAAATTCCCATCAGGGGTCAGATATGGTGTTTTTTTTGCACACACACACACACACCGCATTATGGCCACTAAATGGAACTGAGGATCATAGGAAATAAACACTTATTTTCAAATCATTGTCAGCTCCATCTATTAGCCTTAATGTGGTACTTTTCCCATTTACTCCATTTAAACAAAGAACATGGAGAGAGAATAGCATATTAATATCAGTTTTGCTGGCATTCACAGGGAACATACATGTAGTTTTTGCAGGGCGAAAAGCTCAGCAAATTGGTTATAAACGTATCCCTTATTGTAGGTCAGAGAGTCACACAGTATTGAAGCATCTACTGTAGAGCAGCCTTTTTCAACCAGCAGAAGGCTGCTAGAAGTTTGAGCACTCTGACACCATTTGTATTGTCTGTATGGAGGGCATTCTTCCCACTTGCTGCCAATGTAAGCAGGTCGGAGGGGCATTTTCTAGCCGATTCTCCTAAAGACCATTGGTGTAAGGGAATCCTTCACCAAACTAAAGCTGGTCATACACTTTCAAAAACGCAGCCACAGGGAAATCACGTGGTCTTTTTGACCATGCGATTTCCCTGCGGTTCCCACACATACACTGATTTTACATGTGTGGGGGGTGCTATTCAGAATAAATGGCATTTACACAGAGCAGTGCATTTTCACTGCAGGTGGTTGCGGGAAAGTCTACATATATTCTCTGCACAAGTTTCTTCTAAAGAGTAGCTCTACTCTGCAAGCTTTGCCCAAAAGACAGGCAATGGGCATAGGACTAGTCACCAGTATTTACTATGGAGCGGATCTTCTGCACATTGATTTATTGTGTTTTGCACTGTGCCTGTGTGTGGAGGTGGCCATCTTGGTAGAGACAGACCTTTGCTTCAAGTCAGAACCTTCATGTTAGAAATTCCATGCAAGTAGAACAATGAGCAGGACAGTAGGCACCACCTAATGACACTAGCAGTTACGGACACTGTTTTAGGACTCGCACTTCAGATATACAGATATCTGCATTCTAAAAATAAATACAAATGAATAGTATAGAAACTTAAAGACAAGCACATTTTTACAAGGCTTAATGGAGCGAAACTAATTCTCAACTGTGGAATTATTATACAGCAATTGCCAGAGTGTATAAAATGGCTCACTGAACACAACTTTATGAGACCTTAGGTGATGCACCCGGGTTTGGAAGAGACATATACACTATATTTAAATTATAAGGTTTCATTTTCTTGGAACTCCGCTTTAACTTAAAGTGGTTGTAAACCCCATTCATGAAATCTAACACACACACACACACACACACACACACATCTGTAGCATTTACTTATCCCTCGCTCTCTCCAAAGCTCCAAGTGTCACATCTTTCTGCTGTTCCATTCCTTTATATATAGCGCGATAAGTTCTGACACACGAGATAACAGTAGCTAAAAATTTGTGTCAGGGAGGGTGCTTAGAGATAGATAAAAAGGCAGAGCTTGTCTATTCACAGTACAGCTCTGTATGTTCCTTTGTACCTCTGCCTATGTGGAGGGGGGGGGGGGGGGTGTGTGCGCCTTGCCTCCAATCAGCGGTCACACATTGCAAGCCCAGGACTCCCCTCCCACTGCTGAAACAGGAAGACACATTTCTAACACAATGTGCACTTTTTAAAGAGTATAGAAAGCAGATATACATGTAAAAACTTATGTAGGGAAATTTGTTTCATCTGAGACTATTCACTTTACTGGGTATAGGAGAGGGTTTACAACCACGTTAATGTTTTTATTTTATTCTAGATGTAAATTATTCTGCCTAGATTCAAAAGTAATTCAACTTTAACCATTTCTGTACGGTAGGACGTCATAGGACGTTCTGGACTTCAGTGGGGGGGGGTGGATATCTGAATGAAGCCTACAGCTACAGGCATCCAGTGCTTCTGCGGGCTCTCCCGTGCCATCGGAGGCCCGGAGAACGAATCGGCCGCCGCCGGATGAAGAGCATAGAGATTTCTCTATGCCCGTCGGAGGCCCGGGTGCGACGTTACGACGTCACGCCCAGGTACCCGTAAACAAAGCCGCAATGGCAGCTGAACGCATGATCGGGAAACCCCCCCCCCCCCCCCCCCCCGATCTCATGCTTTCCAGCATGGAGGAGAGATGTGGGGTCTTATTTACCCATAAAGAGGACCGGTCACACACACACACTATTCCTATTACAAGGGATGTTTACATTCCTTGCAATAGGAATACAAGTGATCAAAAAATAAATAAAAATAAAATTAAAGCACCCCTGTCCTCAGTAGCTCGCGCTCAGAAGCCTCCAACTCTAAACTGGTAACCTGTAAAAAAAAAAAATTCAAGCGTCGCCTATGGAGAGTGTGCAATTTTAAAGCATGTCAAGTTAGGTATCTATTTACTTGGCGCAACATCATCTTTCACATTCTACAAAAAAATAAATTGGGCCAACTTCACCGTTTTATTAATGAAACCCCCCCCCCAAAAAAAAGCATGTGAAAAATGATTGCGCAAATACTGTGCGAGAAAAAGTTGCACTTTATTTCCTAGGGTGTAAAATTTATATATATATATATATATATATATATATATATATATATATATATATATATATACATATACATATACACATATACACATATACACATATATACATATATACATATATACATATATACATACACACACACACACACACACACACACATACACACACACACACATATACATATATACACACACACACACACACACACACACACACACATAAAAATATTTGGGGGGTTCCGAGTAATTTTCTAGCAAAAAAAATTATTATGATTTTTACATGAAGGAGAGAAGTGCGTATGGAAGTGGTTAACACAGCATCTACTAAAACAATACACCATAGTGTGGACTTACCATTTCTTCTGCCACTAAACACAGAAGGGATTGTAATGTACGATGAAACCCACACATTTATCATAACAGACCCATGTTAAATAAAAAAAAATTGCACCTGCAGGTTTGGAATAATAGACACTCTAAGGCTTAGTTTACACTTGTGGTTGGGAGGAGTAAAAAAAAAAAAAAAAAAAAAAAAAAAAAAATAAAGAATATAAATTTGTTTATTTATATTAGAGGTGCAACGGATTATTATTGATCCGAACGGGTCGCCGCATGTGAATCGGCACACACCACGCGATCTGCGGCCATAGGAAACGCCGTGGCTTCAGCCTAGCTCCGGCCATCTTGGTACACCCGGCGACGACGGCTTAGGTGAGCTCCCCAGAGCGGTGCGCTGACGAGGGAGATGTGGACATTGCAGTGGGGAAGATGACGTGGATATTACAGTGGGGACTATATATGGTGGTGATCCGATCAACGATCCGAACCATGAGTTTTTTGATCCGTTGCACATATATACGTGTTGAGCTACACTTTTAGCGCTCCTACTTTAGGTGAAAAAGCAGCCGATTGGGATTGTACATGTTGCAGCTGCAATAATTATCGTTGCTGCAACCCAAATGCTAGGCTTTCAGTTGCACCGCGGAATTCCTATTCAAAAAACCCTGTTTAGCAGCATCGTCTCCTTAATAACTGTAAGCCATGCCTGCAAAGCAATCCCTTGTGGATCGCTCTTCAGGAGACCAATGCAGATTTATACAAGCCCTGACTTAACATTGCAAGTGTAAAGTTTCAATACAAATCTATTGAACGAAAAGATAAACTTACGCAGCTTGTTCAGGTGGGGTAGTTGAATCATCTTGGGTGTACCAGTCAGGTGCCGCATGGGACACAGAGGGATTATTCTTTGATACAGGCGCCATATGCTTTAACAAGTCTTAAAAGATTTAGAAAATATTTGTCAAGAAAAGGAAACCATTTACACAGTTTTATAATGTCGTTTTAAGAATATGATATGCATGCAAAACTGTAGTTAGCCGATTTGTTTCAATATTAAAAGCAAGTCAAGGTTTTCAAATGTCTTACTACTGTAATATCTGTCATGTAAACAATAGTTAAAAGCTGCAATAAGGTAACTTCAAATTATTTTACTGCCCATGGCGCAGTCTTGACGCAACAGTATTGCCACCCCACTTCTTAAACAGATATTACTGATTACAGGACTGAACTGTTATACGACCTGCTGATTACATTTGATACCAATGTGAACAAATGCAGATTTAGGCTCGGTTTCCACTTGTGCAACTTGGGACTGAAAAGTTGCATGACAAGTCGTACCCCATGATTTCCAATGAGTACCGTTCATATCTGTGCGGCTATAAAAGTAGTTCCTGCACCACTTTGGTCCCACAGACCTCAAGAATACACAGGAATCGCTTAAAGTGGCAGCAAAATAAAAATCATGCGACTTTGGGGTTGCAATAGTGGAAACAGACTTACAGCCAATCTTCTGTTCTCCAAGCATTTTAAACAGAAGGACCTGGCTCCCACGCATCCTTCTCATCTATCAAAAAGCTGCAGAATATGTAATGGACAGTGGAATATAGACTGGACTTGGAAAAGTCCATACACACTATTCAGAAATACAGTCATCAATATCAGATATCTTACTAACCTTTTTACTCACAGCAGAAAACAAGTGCTTTCCCACTGATTGCCAGACTTTCTGATAACCTTACTCTTATGTTTTATTTTTTTTATTTCTATTTTTTTTTTTTTTTTGTGGTTGGACTGGATGGACTTGTGTCTTTTTTCAACCTGACTAACTATACTATGTAACTGTCAGCGTTTCTCACCTTTTTCCTCCCATTACATCAGAGTGCCCTATGACATCAGAGCCCCCCCCATCACATCAGATGCCCCATCCTTTACATCAGAGCTCCCCCTATACAGGACATCAGACTACCCCATTTTCATCAGAGCTCTACCCTGTGGCTCCAAAAGCATGGCAGAAGATGGGAGACAGAGCAGGTCTGGTTGGAGGTGCACTTTCATTCTCTCCCAATTGCCATCTGCCCTGGATCATTTTTATTTGTTGCCATGGTTCGGGTGGGATGCCGTGCATCCAGGCCCTGGGCCCAGAGCTTCATTGATCGTTATGGTGCTGGTGGTTGGCTAGCTTGCATCGCGGCAATGCATGATGCTGATTCAAGACCAACTGCGTTCCATATTTGTAGCAACCTGGGGGAACGAAACAGCACCCCAGGGTGCCATGCCTACTGATTTATGAGATATTCTCAACACATGCACTGTATATAATAACTATATAAAGACTAAACTATCCAATTTGATATTTTGCTCATGTTCATACCATCGCGATAAGCCCAAACGTGGTCCTTACCTGGTTGACCTCCTTGCTTGGATAGTTTGACATAATCAGAGTCTGTATCTCTGATCCACTTTTTTTGATTTCCAGCCATTAAATCACTAGGAGGTTCCGCAAGGTCACTCAAACCGGGTATTTGGGAAGTAGGTGGATGTGAAACTTCACTTTTCGTCTCAGGTTTCAAAGGCACTTGGTAATACCAATCTGTGAACATGAATCATGTGAGGTGTTAAGTCAGATTCTACAGATGAACAGCGTTTTGGCACACATACACATTTTTTTGTAATAGCGATTAGGGAATATTTTATTCAAAAGTTCACTTTTATATTAAAACCCAACAATGGCCCATGCACAATGGCACATGGTCAAGCGCAAAATCTGGAGAAGCTCTGCATAGAAACCTCCAGTTTTTTTTTTGTTAAGTTTAATTGAACAAGCTGAAGTTAGAAGCCGATTGGCTACCATGCAGGCATTGCACTCTCCAGTTTTGGTAAACCATTCCCAGAGTCCCATTGCAGAGAACTTAATGCATAATCCAGAAGTTCACAACAAACCCAGTGGGAAAGCACCCAACTGGGAACACTCACAGCAATGTGTATCAGGTCTGGATGTGCTGACAATGTATCTTGGGGGGTGAAATGCAGCCTTGCTGGTCCGAGCCCAAATAGGAAGGTTGCCAGAAGGATAGAATGTCCCTATACTTTCCCCTATTCGTCTGGAACCTCTCCCTGCCACTAATCACTGTCCCTGTCAGAGGTGACCTGTCCCTACACTGTCCACACACAAAAAGGGAGCCAAGCCTGGGAGCAGGGCCTTAAAAAGGCTTTGCCTGAACCAAGATGGCTGCTAGGGCCACAGCATCCAATCTGAGAGCTTCCCCAGTAACTCAACTCCTATCCTCAGGACCCACTAAAAGGCCAGGTTTGCAAGATAACTGAAATACATCACAGGTGAGATCATTTGCTGCTCAGTGATTGCAGTATTCTAATCTACATCTCCCCAAGTTAATACTTAAATCTGGCCTGTTAGTGGGTCATGAGGACAGGAGTCGAGACCCACTGCTATAGAGGAACCATGTTCCTCTGGCCTCCCTTTTCGCACTGCAGGTGAGCGCCACCTGCAGTGCAGAAAATGTACTGCACCTGCCTGCAAATCTACATCAACAAAAAGATAACACAACATTTTTCTTTTCAAGTAGGATTAGTCCCAGCAAAATTAAAGGAAAAACATGGCTTACCTCAGGCTGGAAGCTTTATTGCAAGAGTCAAACACCGTAGAACCACATGGCTCAGCCAGGCATGAAGCATTTGCTTATGTGTGGCCAACATCTGAACAGGTTTAACCAACCCCAAAAAAAAAAAAACAACACCCACACACCTCTCTCTGCTTCCCATTTCTTCCATATCAGCCTTCTTCCTTACCCTTGCTATGTCTTTCAATGTCCAAGCACCCGCCACAAAGAGGGGATACATACCTTACCTACCATTCCCGTACATAGCCAACATAAGAGGTGGTGGCGCCAGTGGAGCCAAAACAATTGACCTGAGAAGGAGCATTAGCATTCCGATGACGTTATCCAGGTCTGTAATTTACCACAAACTAGAACTCATGGAGTGCCAGGAACCACCAGGTTATCTGGGCATTTGTCCTTATTCTGTTGCATTGATGTTAACATTGCATGATTGGAAACCAGCAGAATATCCTTTGCAGTAAATAGTATTGTAGAGATTCACAAAAGGCTCACTTATTGGCTAAACATTCTTATTGTACCACTGCATATTTTTTTTGCCCAGTTCACCTTTTTTTTTTTAAATAAATGCACACATTTTTGCATGTAAAAAAAATAAATGTATTTGAATATATTTTTTCTGCAGAGCATTGCACCTTCGATTGGCTCCTGCATGCCCACACCTTGTATGGGCATGCAGTTATCTGGGAGCAGGAAGATCAGTGGATTACGAGGATGCTCACCAGCACCCTCGCAGCCCATTGAAAACTACAAGCCATCAGCCGCAATGACTGATATTACTTGTAAGGCATAATTCACAGGAAACTGTAAATGAGTGACGTGTGGGTGCAGCCCCGCATGGTAGTGCCATTTTCAAATAGCGACAGCAGATACGGGGAGACGTTCCCTGGCCCTCTGTTACAGAGAGAGAGCTGCAAATACTGGAACATGTTAGCCATTACAAAATTAACTTATCCTTAGACAACTGTCACACTGAAGCGTTTTTACAGCGTTTTAGTGTTAAAAAAATAGCGCTATTAACCACTTAAGGACCGCCTCCTGCACATATACGTTGGCAGAATGGCACAAGCACGTACCTGTACGTCCTCTTTAAGTGCCCAGCCGTGGGTCGCGGGCCCTGGTCCAAAGCTCTGTGGCCGTGGGACCCGATCGCCGCCAGAGTCCCGCGATCAGTCCCCGGAGCTGAAGAACGGAGAGAGGTGTGTGTTAACACAGCTTCCCCGTTCTTCGCTGTGGCGCTGTCATTGATCGTCTGTTCCCCGATATAGGGAAAGGCGATCAATGACTTCACACGTCCAGCCCCGCCCCCCCTACAGTTAGAAACACATATGGAGGTCACACTTAACCCCTTCAGTGCCCCCTAGTGGTTAACTCCCAAACTGCAATTGTCATTTTCACAGTAAACAATGCATTTTTTTGCTGTGAAAATGACAATGGTCCCAAAAATGACAAAATTGTCCGACATAATGTCGCAGTCACGAAAATAAATAAATAAATTTAAAAAAAAAAAGCTGATCGCCGCCATTAGTAGTAAAAAAATAAATAAAAAAAATATCCCCTATTTTGTAAACGCTATACATTTTGCGCAAACCAATCAATAAACGCTTATTTCGATTTTTTTTCACAAAAATAATACGTATCGACCTAAACTGAGGAAAAAAATAAAATTTATATATTTTTGGGGGATATTTATTATAGCAAAAAAAATTGAATTTTTTCAAAATTGTCGCTCTATTTTTGTTTATAGCGCAAAAAATAAAAACCGCAGAGGTGATCAAATACCACCAAAAGAAAGCTCCATTTGTGTAAAAAAAAAAAAAAAGCCGCCAATTTAGTTTGGGAGCCACGTCGCACGACCGCGCAATTGTCAGTTAGAACGACGCAGTGCAGAATCGCAAAAACTGGCCAGGTATTTTACCTGCCTAAAAGGTCCAGGTCTTAAGTGGTTAAAGTGGATGTAAACCCACTCTCATCCTTTCTAAACTACTGCCATAGTGCTGATCTATAAGGATAGACATGCCTCCTGCATGTATCCTTACCTGTCAAATGTCACCCCTCGGTCTGTTATAAGAACGGAAAAACTGCAAATTCTGTGGGTGGATCTGTTTGGAGTCGTGATGTCAGTAGACTTCCCGCCCTCCTCTACACTCCCCTTACACTAAATTCTGCTATGATCACTAACATCCAGAAAAGTAACCACATGACTTCAGAAAAAATGTGGGGGTGGGAATTAAAATAATGCCTTTCTCCAGGCTAGTGCATGAGATATGTAAATAACCTGTCACTCACAGCAAGGGGGTGGAACGGACCAAGGTTTTTCTTTGAAAGTTTGTTTTATCTCACTGAACAAAAAAAAAAAAAAAAAAAAAAAAAAAAAAAAAGGGAGGAGGATTGCTCAGAGCTGGATTACCTGTGTAGCAAGACTGGGCACAGATGATAGAGATAGAGATTTTATTTATAGATTTTTTTTTCGGGTTTACATTGCAATACCATGGGTTGTTCCATGGGAGGCATCAGTTTGAACAAAACCCTTTGGGAAATTGGGAGCCATTAAAAAAGACAGAATGCTGGCACAGTGCCACCTTGAATTGCAGGGAGGTCTTCTCTGCATTTGTGTTTCATTCAACCAAAGACTCTGGTAAAAGCTTCTGGGAGCCTTACCCAATTTAAACCAAATCAGACTGGCTCATCCAAAATAAGACGCTGGCCCATAATCACCGAACACAAATTAATAGCCACAAAAAAGTTATATAGGGGCCAATGCGCGATATATTGAAAATTAATACTTTATTATACAAAAAAAAAAAAAAAAAAAAAAAAAAGAATAGAAAAATAAACATCCACAATATAAAATGATGTTGTCACTCTAAAAACACCATGGAAGTCCAGACCACACTCACACTACCAAACAGGCTTTCCAGATTGAACCATTATGCTAATATGAAAGCAAGATCCCCAGAGATCACTGCCAGTAAAAGGTCTAATGTTTGTCCTCTTATCCTCACAGTCACATCAATGTTTTAAAGGCAACCTTGGGTTCCATGCTTTTTTATGTCTATACAAAACACACACACACACACACACACACACACACACACACACACACACACTATTGTATATGCAGCACTTTACCTTCAGGGACCACACAGTATGCAGATTCAATTTAACACACACACACACACAATTTATCACCAGAGCTGTATTATTGCACGAGTCCTAATATGTAATAATAATAATAATAAAGCCCTGGTGATGAATTGTGACAGCAGGTAGAGGTAGTGATTTTAATCTACATACTGGGTGATTCCAGTATGTAGCAGTTGAAATGCTGCAGATACAGTATATAGGCATGAAAACACATAGAACCTAGGGTTGCCATCTCATCACTTCAAAACGCATTACACAGGTTCTGTGGCGGATTAAGGCGGCAATCAAATTCACTTAGCCAGGATATTGGTCAGTCTGAAGGCAATATAAGGAGTATGATTACAGTCTTGGGTTTATCATTTTGTGCCTCCAGTATTTGCCATCTGCCAAATTCATGGCGTGGAAGTACTGCACCTTAGGCAGCTAACAATTCCTCAAGTTGAAATTGTATATATATATATATATATATACACACACACACACACACACACACACGGTAATCATGGCGAAACCTGAATATTTATTTTAATACAGGATTAGTTTGAATGAAAGATACCAAAATGCCTCCCTTCTTCCTGTTTAAAATACTAAGCTAAACTGTATAATGGTTGAGAGGGGGTAGTTGCATATCATATCTCTGTTTATATATATATATATATATATATATATATATATATATATATATATATATATATATATATATAGATGGGATGGAGGAATCCCTTGCAGTAACTTTAGAAACCCCACTCCAGCCACAGACAAACATGTAACATATGCAGCACTTACCTCCCACAGCAAAAGTCATTTAGATCTCATTGATACGAGTAAAAACCCTCCTGTGGCTATTATATGGAGAAAACCTGTGACCAGGATCCCAGGTGTTCCAATCATCATTCAGTTGTACAGGCCTAGTGGCAGCCAATGATCAGAACACTTAGGATTCTGACTGCAGATATTCTCATTATGCAAAAAAAAAAACCCTGAAAAGTATGCATCGTGGGCGTGTTATGAAGAGGTGACCATACCGTATGCCAGTGGTTCTCAGCTCCTGTCCTCAGGGTCCACTAACAGGCCAGGTTTGCAAGATAACTGAAATACATGACAGGTGATATCATTTGCTGCTCAGTGATTGGAGTATTCTAGTCTGCATCTCCCCAAGGTAATACATAAAACCTGGCCTGTTAGTGGGTTCTGAGGACAGGAGTTGAAAACCACTGCCCTATAAGATAAGGGGAGGTTCTTCCAAAATATATGTAAAACAACCACCAAAAGAATACACGACTACAAGGGCTACCAATTTCAATACCAAATATAATTTATTGGACATATAATTACTGTATATCAAAAAGCATTGGCAAGGGTGAGGAACCCCTCCTCACAAAATCCACCTGGGGGACATCCCATCAACCTCACCCTGACCACCTAGTGGCTAATAGGCTGAAAGCCTATGATTGTTGTAGTGTCTGCCTGCTTGTTCACCTTATGAAGCTGCATGTGGAGTCAATTGTATTCCATTTTCTCTGTTATATATCAATATTGTACTGTAAAAATAGAGCATTGAAAGAGCTACAATGTAGCAGCAGCATGCTTCACTTGGATTGATGTGTGTGATAAGCGATCTAAAAATATAAATGCATGGACAGGGCAGGTTGCAGTCATATGGGGGGAAATTGTATGTCTCCAAAGATGCCGTTATGATGCTAAGCCATGACAGGCTGGTCTGTGGTACAATAGACTCTTAATTATCATATAGCTCCTGTTAAATCCCGTCAGGTCCAGTTTGCTATGTAATGAAAGCTGGTGTCCACATAACATTTAGCAGCTGATTGACCTCTGCTGGGTCCGCTGGGAGATGGTGATTGTGAGAGATCTATAATCACCGACCATCTGCATGTGTGTGTCTGTAGGCCCTGGTTCACACTGGTGCGATTTGATATGCGATTTGTCAAATCGGCAGCAATTGCCGGCAATGGCACCGTTCTAATCAGTGAGCCACATCTGCGACGCTGCACCGATTTTAAAAATACGTTTCTGTACTACTAGAGACCTGCACAGATGTCTTGGTAATCGCGAGCGAAATCGGGACTGACAGGCGGGAGTGAAATCGCATGACTTCACTCCCGCAGCCCAGTGTGAATCTGGGCAAAGGCCAGGTTCACACTGGTATGACACGACAGTCGTATGACTGTGGATCCGACTTTGCACTCTGACTCAATGAACAGGGATCCGACTTTGATCTTGACAATGCCAGGCACTTTGTGTCTGGTATGAATCTTTAGGGGAAACTCCACACCAAATAAAATAAAAAATAAACGGCATGGGTTCCCCCCCCTTTGGTCTGGCATGGATTTTAAGGGGACCCCCCCAAAATCCATACCAGACCCTTATCCGAGCATGCAGTGGGGCAGGTCAGGAAAGGGGGTGGGGATGAGAGAGCGCCCTCCCTCCTGGACCATACCAGGCCACATGCCCTCAACATGAGGGGGGGGGGGGGTTTGGTGCTTTTGGGCAGGGGGGACCCTGCATCTCCCCCCAACCCAAAGCACCTTGCCTCCATGTTGATGAGGACAAGGGCCTCTTCCCGACAAGACTGCAATCCGACTTTGATCTGACTTTATCTGACTTCAGTGATATTCAATGGGCTGAAGTAGCATCAAAGTCGGACCAAGGTAGTGCAGGGAGCATTTTCAAAGTCGAACCGACTTGTGTCAGACCAGTTAAGACGACTCTCATAGGGAAACATTGATTTTCACACGTCATGCGAAATGTGCTCCCAAAGTCAGAGTGTTTGTCGTACCAGTGTGAACCCAGCCTCAAAGTTGGTGACTTGACAGTTCAAGTAACTTGTGGCTTGGATAATAACTTGAAGATTATTATTAGCCACACTAAGGCCCCTTTCA
The DNA here is from genome assembly GCF_905171775.1 of Rana temporaria. Classification (NCBI taxonomy): domain Eukaryota; kingdom Metazoa; phylum Chordata; class Amphibia; order Anura; family Ranidae; genus Rana; species Rana temporaria. The sequence goes on from NC_053493.1 coordinate 164,852,828, forward strand.
CATTGAGGAGTTTTTCAGGCGGTACAGCGCTAAAAATAGCGCTGCTATCCCGCCTGAAAAACTCCTGCCCAGCTACCTCAATGTGAAAGCCGAAGGGCTTTCACACTGAGGCGATGCGCTGGCGGGAGACAAAAAAATCTCCTGTCAGCAGCATCTTTGGAGCGGTGAGAGGAGCGGCGTGTATACCGCTCCTTCCCATTGAAAACAATGGGAAACCGCGGCAATACCGCCCGCAATGCGCCTCTATATAGGCGCATTGCGGGCATATTAACCCTTTATCGGCCGCTAGCGGGGGTTAATACCGCACCGCTAGCGGCTGATTTCCACGGCAATCCCGGCGGTATAGCGCCGCTACTTTTAGCGGCGTTATACCGCCACCGCGGCTCCCGCCCCAGTCTGAAAGGGGCCTAAGGCCCCTTTCACATTGAGGAGTTTTTCAGGTGGTACAGCGCTAAAAATAGCGCTGCTATCATGCCTGAAAAACTCCTTCACTGCAGACTCAATGTGAAAGCCCGAGGGCTTTCACACTGAGGCGATGCGCTGGCGGGAGACAAAAAAATCTCCTGTCAGCAGCATCTTTGGAGCGGTGAGAGGAGCGTATGTATCGCATGTATACCGCTCCTTCCCATTGAAAACAATGGGAAACCGCGGCAATACCGCCCGCAATGCGCCTCTATAGAGGCGCATTGCGGGCGGTATTAACTCTTTATCGGCCGCTAGCGGGGGTTAATACCGCACCGCTAGCGGCTGATACCCGCGGCAATTCCGGCGGTATAGCGCCGCTATTTTTAGCGGCGTTATACCGCCACCGCAGCTCCCGCCCCAGTCTGAAAGGGGCCTTATGCTATATGCTGCTGGTTGCCATCCTTGGACCTTCTCTGAGGTTTTGGAGCATGCCTACATCAATTTCACTGATCATGCATGTTCCCTTTTTGTGCTCGCAAGAATTGGGCACTGGCTAATGAATATGCGAATGCACATATTCATGTGCCCTCACACATTCTCGTGTGCTCCGGCGCGTGCACCTGTGACAGATGTTGGAGTCAAACGGGCTATTTAAACTCGGCCAGTGCTCAGGACCAGTGCTGCTTTGTCGTCAGCCTCCTGTGTGCATCCTGTGATTTTGTGATTCTGTATCCAGATTCCAGTTGCTGGCCCAGCTTGTCTTGACCACTCTCTGAGCTCCACTTGCACTGACTTCTGCTTGTCCCCTGACCTCCACTTCTGTGTGCTCCATTGGCTCCTGCTTTACTGATCGGTTCCAGACCCGGCTTGTTTCCTGACCACGCACCTGCCTGTACCCGATCAATCCTGTCTGTGTATGACCTAAATCTGCTACTCTGCCTGCTGTTGCCAGTATCAGCTGCCCACCTGCTTACTGGAGCCGTCTGACGACTTCTCCTGCCCAGCGTGCACATCTGTCCTACTGCTAGCAAGACTTAGGCCTCGTACACACGACCGAGGATCTCGACGGGCGAAACACATCGGTTTGCTCGTCGAGTTCCTTGTTAGGCTGTCGAGGAACTCGACGTGCCAATTTTCTCCATTCCCTTCGAGGAAAAAGAGAACATGCTCTCTTTTTGGCTCGTCGAGTTCCTCGACAGTTTCCTTGTCGAAAAATGTACACACGACCGATTTCCTCGGCAAAAAAAAAACAGCAAGTTTATTGCTGGTTTTTGCCGAGAAACTCGGTCGTGTGTACGAGGCCTTACAGGAACTTGAGCCACTCTGTACTGTGCCTCCTGTCTACTCTATCAGGGGCCCAGAGTTAGAGGTGTAAGAGAGGCCTTCCTCACCACATTAGGCTCTGCTACCAGGTACATGATAGGAGGATGTACACTCTGAGCACCAGAGAGAAAAAAAAAACCTTTTAAAGGGTAAGTAAATAAATGCACCTTCCCAGGCATCATTACCTTCCCAAGTACAGTAATTCTGCATGTGGTCCTGAGTTCCAAAAGATAAAAATGTATTCTTCCAATAGCAAACAGTATACACAAGACATATTCCTGTAACACGTTTCTGCATTCTGCATATGAACATAGGACATTAGGCCCATGCAAGGGGCAAATTTAAGCTGGCGAAACACCTATACATTTCTGAAGGTTGAAGGAGAAATTTAACAGATTTCTCCATCCACACAAGCAGTGCAGATGGATAAACCTCCCACTGTGGGTTATTGTATTCTGAAAGCCAGCTCCGCTGTCTGTCAGAATACCCAAACAGTGCCTGCATCTGATTGGAAGCCCATGCTGTTTAGTTGACTTATGGAGCGAAACTCAATGCATGCATGACTGGCTTTAACAGCTTGTGGGAGACTGTTACAGCTATAACACACACGTAAATCCACTCAGACATTGTGCAGAGTTGCACAAATTTGAATGACTGCCAAAATAGGACAAACAGCTGTACCAGAAAGCTCAGACTGATACTTTAGAACAGAGTCCAAGTAGAAATCAGTGAAAACCTTTTTGGTTGTATGTTTGTTAAAGTGGTTGTAAACCCATTACAACCACTTTAACCTACAGGTAAGAATAGATTTAAGCCGCGTACACGCAATCAGTCCATCCGATGAGAACGGTCTGATGGACCGTTGTCATAGGTTAACCGATGAAGCTGACTGATGGTCCGTCGTGCCTACACACCATCAGTTAAAAAAACGATGGTTGTGCCTACTAATGATCGTTTTTTTCCCATCGGTTAGGAATCCATAGGTTAAATTTAAAGCAAGTTGGCTTTTTTTTAACCTATGGTTAAATAACCTATGGGGCCCACACACGATCGGTTTGGACCGATGAAAACGGTCCATCAGACCGTTGTCCTCTGGTTAACCTATCGTGTGTACGAGGCCTAAGGCTTACCTGTAGGTGCAACAAATATCTCCCAAACCTAAAAAGTTTAGGAGATATTTGCAGAAAATACCAGCACCAATGTCTATGTAGACATTGGGCGCAGGCGCACTGAGCGTGCCACTTCTAACGGCGATCATGCCGTTAGTGGTGGCACACAGTGCCGTAGCAGCGATAACCGGAATTCACTCTGGGTATCATGGCGGCGATGGAGGAGGTCACCCAGGACCGCTGCAGGGGCTTTAATCTCAGGTAAGTACTACATAATGAGCTATGCATACTAGCTCATTATGCCTTTGCCTTGCAGGGTGTTTTTTTTATTTTATTTTTTAGAGAGGGTTTACTTCCTCTTTAAGGTTTACTGGTTCGTCTAGAGCAGGGGTCTCCAAACTGTCCGCGTGGGGGCCGAATGTGGCCCTCTGCTTGCCTTTATCCGGCCCTTGGGGCACTATTCTTCCTACTGAGACCAATGATGGGACACTATTCTTCCTACTGAGACCAATGATGGGATACTATTCCTCCTACTGATACCAATGATGGCACACTATTCCTCCTACTGATACCAATGATGGGACACTATTCTTCCTACTGAGACCAATGATGGGATACTATTCCTCCTACTGATACCAATGATGGGACACTACTCCTTCCCTAATACTGAATATGGGTCACTATTCCTCCTATTGAAGCCCGGACATTTTCTGCTCCCACTGGCCACAGTCCGGCCTCCTGAGGTCTAAACAACAGAAAAGTGGCCCTTTGTTTAGAAAGTTTGGAGACCCCTGGTCTAGAGTAAGTAGAAACCGGTGGTCAGTAAATTCCCCTTGGAAAGAGAAAACACTCCTCTAGATCAGGAGTCTCCAAACTTTCTAAGCAAAGGGTCAGTTTACTGTTCTTCAGACTTTAGGGGGGCTGCATTGTTGCTAGTGGAAGTAGAAAATGCCCCGACATCAGTGGGAGTAGACAATTCCTCAGGCTTGATGGAGAGTAGGAGTAAAAAAAATTGCATGTTGTTATTAGGAAGAGGGATAATGCCCTATCATTGGCGTTAGTGGAAGAAATAGTGCCCCATCATTGGTGTCAGTGGGATGAATAATGCCCCGACCGCTGGGAGTCAGTGGAAGAAATTGTGCCTCAACCTAGTTAACAGTGGGAGGAATAGTGACTCAAGGGCCTGATAAAGGCAAGCAAAGGGACACACCTGGCCAGCCGGTCGTGTCCCTTTGGGGGATCGGATGAACATGGACCGTATGTCCGTGTTCATCCGATCCAATCCGGCAGACGGAAAAAAAATAGGATTTTCTTCCGTCCGAAAAATCGTATCTTTGCGGAGGCGGACGATTACGGTGTCAGCGGATGGTCATCTGCTGACACCCACAATCACATAGGGACCAATGTATGTCCCGTTTTCATCCGCAACGGATGGATGAAAATGCAGACATACGATCCGCACGTCTGAAAGGGCCCTAAGGCCTAATACACACTTGACGTTAAAATAACGTTAGAAAAACCCAAGTAGCTTTGCAGTGAGTTTTTCAACTTTTTTCAAAGTTTTTACAATAGCGTTTTTTAGCTTTATTAGCGTTTTTACGTGCTTTTTTTTTTCAATGGATCAAAAATGCTAAAAAACACTGATGAGTGACGTTTTTAAGCATTTATCAATGTTTATCAGCGTTAAGAGAGTTTTTACAGCTGAAAAACGTCTCTCAGAACCCACTAGTTTTTTTTTTACTGCTCAAAAACGCCACTGCCCAAAACTTCTGATAACAGCCTATGTGTGCATGGACACATAGGATAACATGATGGAGAGTTTAATGACTGTAGAAAAAAACGTCTACTGCCAAAAACAGCTGCTGTAAAAACGTCCAGTGTGCATGAAGCCTAAAGATCATCTACTAGTTTTATCTGTGTAACGGTTTTTGTTTTGCCAATTTCCAAACCACCAAGGGCCGCAGCAAAATAGTTTAACCACTTTACATCCGGCCAATTGACAAAAGACGGCCACAAGGTGGCTCTCAATTGCCGGGAGGACATCTATGGACGTCCTCCGCTCCTCCAGCCACTGGGGGGCGCGCGAGCCCCCGCCGCATCACTGAAGTGCCAATGCGTGTGCCTGGCAGCCGTGATGTCCGCCAGGTGCCCACGATCGGCGGATACACAGACAAGGACGTGGATCTGTGTGTGTAAACACACAGATCCACGTCCTGTCAGGGAGAGGAGACCGATGCTGTGTCCCTTGTACATAGGGACACAGATCGGTCACCTCCCTCAGTCAGTCCCCTCCCCCCACAGTTAGAAACACTATGCAGGGCACACATTTAACCCCTTCCTCGCCCCCTAGTGTTAACCCCTTCCCTTCCAGTCACATTTATACAGTAACCAGTGCATATTTATAGCACTGGTCGCTGTATAAATGGTCCCAAAAATGTGTCAAAAGTGTCCGATGTGTCCACCGTAATGTCGCAGTCCCAATAAAAATCGCAGATCGCCGCCATTACTAGTAAAAAAAAATGAATAAAAAAAAAAAAATCATAATTCTGTCCCCTATTTTGTAGGCGCTATAACTTTTGCGCAAACCAGTCGCTTATTTCGATTTTTCTTATTTTTTACAAAAATATGTAGAAGAATATTTATCGGCCTAAATTGAGAAAAAAAAAGTTTTTTTTTTTTAAAAAATGGGATATTTATTATAGCAAAAAGTAAAAAATATTGTGTTTTTTTTTCAAAATTGACGTTCTTTTTTTGTTTATAAAGCAAAAAAAAACAAAAAAACGCAGAGGTGATCAAATACCACCAAAAGAAATCTCTATTTGTGGGGAAAAAAAGGACGTCAATTTTGTTTGGGTGCCACGTCGCACGACCGCGCAAATGTCAGTTAAAGCGACGCAGCGCCGGAAGCTGAAATTTTGCCTCGGCAGGAAAGGGGTATATGTGCCCAGTAAGCAAGTGGTTAAAATCCCTCAACAGACTATAAAAAAAGTGCATATACAATAAGGCCAACATACTTGTCCTACATATGAATAACTAAAAATAGGTTACCGTATTTGCCGGTGTATAAGGCGACTGGGCGTATAAAACGAACCCCTAATTTTACATTTTTTTAAAGATTTATTTGCCTGTACTCACCGTATAAGACGACCCCCCTTTCCGAAGCTTCCGACACTTCATATTTCTTCCTTCTGGAGCCATATTCTTCTTCCTTCTTGCTGGAGCTGGAGCCAATCACGGCAAGCGATGTATTCTATTAAAAAATACAAAGTCTGCTTGGATTGGCAGAGGCTGTAACATCATCAGCCTGCGCCTCTCTGACTCTCAAAGCCAATCCGTGCAGGCTACTGAATACATTGCTCACCGGGATTGGCTAAGCGGTATATACTGTATGTAGCCGAAGCTACATACAGTATTACCGCACATCCAGCAGGCATTTGAGCAGCTGACCCGGCGTATAAGACGACCCCTGCTTTTTGGCCAGTTTTTTTAGATGTAAAAGGTAGTCTTATACGCCAGCAAATACAGTAATTAAAATAATAATAATAATAATGTAATAATAATAATAATAATAATAATTAGAATTAAAAAACAGGTAAAGATAAAATGATGTTTTTATTTGTGTAGGACGTATGAACCAAACAGGCAAATTCTGATAAACCCCTCCTGCACTGAAATCCCTCAGTAAAAATACCTGTCCATAAAACAGACAAGGAAGAGTTAAAAAATGAATGTAAGAAATTTTGAAAGTAAGATCACACTATAAATAAAAAATACATGGAAATTATGAAGCCGGAAAAAAAGGCATTTAAAGCGGTAGTTCACCCTCCTTTCCATCATTAGACCATTAAATTCGGCATCGTAGCGCGAGCTACGGTATGCCGGTCTTAAATTTTTAATCCCCGTACTCACTGTGCTATTGTTGATTGAAGAATCCGACTCCCGCGGGGAATGGGCGTGCCTATGGAGAGGGAGGATGATTGACGGCCGGCTCTGGCACGTCACGCTCCCCGAAGACAGCCGGAGTAGGTCTCGGCTATTCACGACGCCTGCGCACAGGCTATGCGCAGGCGCCGTGAATAGCCAAGCCTATTTCGGCTATTTCCGGAGAAGCGTGACGTGCCAGGGCCGGCCGTCAATCACCTTCTCTCACCATAGGAACGCCCATTCCCCGGATTCTTCAATCATCGATAGCACGGTGAGTACGGGGATAAAAAATGTAAGACCGGCATACCGTAGCTCGCGCTACGATGCCGAATTTAATGGTCTAATAAAAAAAAACTTTTTTTTTTTTTTTAACAGGGTGAACCCCCGCTTTAATGATGTGAAAGGAAACCCAGTAATCAGACAGAAAGGGGAACGATACAGCGACTGTATTAATTCATTGAAGATAATGAACTGTGCAAACTTAAGTCATCTTAATTATTTATGACTGTGAAATAATTGTGCAGTATGCATCAAGCTATATTTAGCTGTAAAAGTTCAAATTCCCACACTAACTGGCTAGTTGCTAGAGACGGATATTTATATTCTATGGCGAGTTTTCCCTGTGCGTGATATCTCTAGAGAATGGCCTATTCTGTTTACCACATTGGAATCCAGGCAACCTTTATTTTTATTTTTATAATTTTTATATATTTTTTAATCTTTATTTTTCTGTACGTATTTTTCCAGTGCGGATATTCTTTATTTCTATGTTATTCCTTCATTAAAATATATATTTTGTAGTGTAACATTGTATAATGAGTGCATCTTAAGAAAGAATTTGATGGACCTAATAAAATCACTGTATTAATTAATTTTTCTTGCTGCAATAAAAATATGAAAAACATGTCCACAGCTCAGTCTGTTATGTTGAATGGTCATGTTTTTTATTCTTTCGTGGCTGGTCTCATACCATTTACGTTTGAATTGACCAGCGCAGTATTTATTCCTATACACATGTTATGTTGAATGATTGCTGTTTCCCATACCCAAATCCTGGATGACTGCCTTGCCTACACACGGTCGTGAAAAAAAAATGCTTGAGCAAAGCGCGGTGACATACAACACGTACAACAGCACTTTAAAGGGGAAGTTCCATTCAGATGGCGCCACCCTTTGGGCTGCTTTTGCTGATTTCGTGTTAGTAAAAGTTTGGTGAGAGACGATTCGCGCTTTTCAGTCTTCGTGCTTTTCAGTCTGTGACAGCGTGACGAATGTGCCATCTCCATTACAAACGCTATTTTTACCAGAACAAGTGCTCCCGTCTCATAACTTGCTTCTGAGCATCCGCTTTTTTTCCCCGTCGTTAAAGCCTACACACGACCGTTTTTCACGACGTGAAAAAACTACGAGAAAAAATAGAGCATGTTCTACATTTTTAATGCCCATTTTGCACGCCGAGAAAAATGCTCTGGAGCGCACACACGATAGTTTTTAATGACCAATTAAAAAAAATAGCATTTTTCTCCTCATGAAAAACGGTCGTGTGTACGCGGCATTATCCTCAATGTAACTCTGTCCCTACATCCAAAATGCGCCATAGGCATGTTTTTATGCATTTGCTGTACGCTTGTGGTACATTTCAATAGAAGTGAATGGAGACAGTTGCAAAGCATCAATGCCTAGCAAACTGTGCAGGCAATGGTTTTTTTGTCTCACCCCAATGCCAGGCAATATGAACGCTGCAGTGTGAACACCCTCATCTGCTCCCTATTTTACCAATTTTGAGCAGCATTTAGATCCCTTTCACACTGAGGAGCTTTTCAGGCGGTACAGCGCTAAAAATAGCGCTGCTATACCGCCTGAAAAACTCCTGCACTGCATTTTCAATGTTAATGCCCGAGGGCTTTCACACTGAGGCGATGCGCTGGCGGGAGAGAAAAAAATCTCCTGCCAGCAGCATCTTTGGAGCGGTGAGAGGAGTGGCGTGTATACCGCTCCATCACCGCTCCTTCCCATTTAAAACAATGGGAAACCGGGGCAATACCGCCTGCAATGCGCCTCTGCAGAGGCGCATTGCGGGCGGTATTAACCCTTTATCGGCCGCTAGCGGGGGTTAATACCGCACCGCTAGTGGCCGAATCCCGCGGCAAATCCGACGGTATAGCGCCGCTATTTTTAGCAGTGCTATACCGCCACTGTGGCTCCCACCCCAGTGTGAAAGGGGCCTTAGGAAGTATTAGAAATGCAACCCAACTGCCTATTTTCAACACCTGTGTAAAGCCTCATACACACGATCTGACTTCCATCTGACTTTTCCGTGGATTTTTGTCCGAATGGGCGTTGGCCGTGAACTTGTTCTGCGTACACATGGCAGAACATTTTCAGCCAACTTTCACCAAATCAAGTCCGATGGAAGTCTGATCGTGTGTATGAGGCTTTATGCCTCGTACACACGGCCGGACTTTCCGAGAAAAAAAATTAGACAGGTTTTTTTTCTCGGAAAGTCCGGCCGTGTGTAGCCTCCATCTGACTTTTTTTGTCGGAAGTCCGACGGAACTTAGATAGAGAACCGGTTCTCTTTATTTCCGTCGGACTTCCAACAGACTCACGGCGGACTTTTGCACGGTCAAAAGTCAGATCGTGTGTTGTGCAAGGTATAAGAGTCTTTAAACCTAGAAGCTGATTGGTTACTATGCACAGCTACAATAGATTATCTGTTTTAGTAAATCTCCCCATTGTCTCTGGACTGGAATACCTTTGCTGTGTGCTGTTGTGATCTGGACCACAACCCGCAGTGGTTAAAGTTCATATGAGGCCCCGTACACACGACCAAACATGTATGCTGAAACTGGTCCGCGGGCCAGTTTCAGCATACATGTTCGGTCGTGTGTGGGCGCGAGCGGGCCGAATTCCAGCAAACATTTGCCCGCCGGGCCTTTTCCCAGCAGACAAATATTCCTGGACGTGTTTTAAAACCGTCCGCTGGAATCCTGCCCGCTCGGACATGTACGGTCGTCAGTACAGACCTACCGTACATGTCCAGGCGCCCGCCGTCCCTCGCATGCGTCGAATGACTTCGACGCATGCGTGGAAGCCTTTAAATGGCAGGCCCGCCCACGTCTCCGCGTCATCGCCGCGTCATCGTCGCGGCGACAACGCGGACACGCCCCGCGTATTGTTTACGCGCGGACTTCTGTACGATGGTGTGTACAACCATTGTACAGAAGCCCTCTGGCAGACATGTACGGTGAAAACGGTCCGACGGACCGCTTTCACCGTACATGTTTGTTCGTGTGTACCCGGCCTGAGAGGAGCTTATGACAGGAGCTTTACTCCTTATCAAAAGTGAGTTTTTCTTTTTTTACTGCACTTAGATGCACCCTCCTTTGTTCCTTTTTGTTGCTTTAGAGGTGTCTTCAGTCTCTTTAGGAGCTGCACTGAGTGTTGGAAGCCAGCTGAGTTAATCTCTGATGCCACACATGAACTTTATGAACTCTTCTATTTTAGAGGAGTTACCGTTTGACAGCTTGCGCCACAATATAGTGTCAGATTAACCAAGGCTAATCTGACAGGGTACTCAAGTAGTTCTTGGGGAAAGCCAAACTTTAACCAGGACACCTGATTGCTATAGCTGCTCCAGAATTTTCAGAGAATGCCCTAAGCTTACAATCAGTTCAACAATTTGGACAGCTGCAGCATCACCTAAAGCACAGGTGTCAAACACAAGGCCCGCGGAGCGGCACCATTTACCTGAATGGGTTTTATTCAGTTGTTGTACTGCCTGCCGAATGCGACAGGGGGTATAATTTTTGCCATGGCATGTTTACAACCGCCTCTATATGTTAGGTTAAGAGAAGTAGTAAAAGCACGGCTCATCTGCATATGTTTACCGCCCCCTGGCCACATATGTGAATGAGCCCATACAGTATACTATTATATTTTATAAAATCTGTGGCCTTAACTCATTTATTTTAAGGGCTCATTCACACAATAGTTTTCTATGTGTTATGTTCACATCGCGACGTTGTGTTACTCTGCTTAAAATGTTTGCATAATATTGCAGCATAATGCACAGGAACTCGTGTAAATGTGTGCAAACGCATCAAAATGCACCTTAAAGCATGTCTCACCTACAACAATAGATTAGAGGAAACATGACTTTGAAAATAAATACAATATCTCACAAAAGTGAGTACTTTATTTATTTATTTATTATATCTTTTCATGTGACAACGCAGAAGAAATGACACTTTGCTACAATGTAAAGTAGTGAGTATACAGCTTGTATAACAGTGTAAATTTGCTGTCCCCTCAACACACAGCCATTAATGTGTAAACCGCTGGTAACACAAGTGAGTACACCCCTAAGGGAAAATTTCCAAATTGGGTCCAATTAGCCATTTTCCTTCCCCGGTGTCATGAGACTCGTTAGTGTTACAAGGTCTCAGGTGTGAATGGGGAGAAGGTGTGTTAAATTTGGTGTTATCACTCTCAATCTCTCATACTGGTCACTGGAAGTTCAACATGGCACCTCATGGCAAAGAACTCTCTGAGGATATGGAAAAAAGAATTGTTGCTCTACATAGAGATGGCCTAGGCTATAAGAAGATTGCCAAGACCCTGAAGTTTTGTGCACATGCTCGGCATCATATCCAGAGGTTGCCAGCATTGCTTCAGAGGTTGAAAGGGTAGGGGGTCATCCTCTCATTGCTCAGACCATACGCCGCACGCTGCATCAAATTGGTCTGCATGGCTGTCGTTACAGAAGGAAGCTCTTCTAAAGATGATGCACAAGAAAGCCAGCAAACTGTTTGCTGAAGACAAGCAGACTAACGAGATGAATTACTGGAACCATGTCCTGTGGGCTGATGAGACCAAGACAAACGTATTTGGTTCAGATGGTGTCCAGCGTGTGTGGCGGCAACCAGGTGAGGAGTACAAAGACAAGTGTGTCTTGCCTACAGTCAAGCATGGTGGTGGGAGTGTCATGGTCTGGGGCTGCCAACACTGGAGAGCTACAGTTCATTGAAGGAACCGTGAATGCCAACATGTACTGTGACATACTGAAGCAGAACATGATCCCCTCCCTTCGGAGATTGGGCCACAGGGCAGTATTCCAACATGATAATGACCTCCAAACACACCTCCAAGACGACCATTGCCTTGCTAAAGAAGCTGAGGGTAAAGGTGATGGACTGTCCAAGCATGTCTCCAGACCTAAACCCTATTAAGCATCTGTGGGGCATCCTCCAATGGAAGGTGGTGGAGCGCAAGGTCTCCAACATCCACCAGCTCTGTGATGTCATCATGGAGGAGGACTTCAGTGGCAACCTGTGAAGGTCTGGTGAACTCCATGCCCAAGAGTGTTAAGGCAGTGCTGGAAAATAATGGTGGCAACACAAAATATTGACACTTTGGGCCCATTTTGGAAATTTTTACTCACTTTTGTTGTGTGTTGAGTTATTTTGAGGGAACAGAAAATGTATACAAGCTGTACACTCACTACTTTAAATTGTAGCAAAGTGTCATTTCTTCAGTGTTGTCACATGAAAAAGATATAATAAATTATTTACAAAAATGTGAGGGGTGTACTCCCTTTTGTGGGATACTGTATATGCAGAAAAACATGCAAAAAAATATGCACAGAAACACGCGTAAATAAACGTAAAAAATACAACGCACTGCAGGTGCATATTTATGTGCATTGTAGTGTGAATGGGCCCTTAGGCTGCATTCACACCTAGGCGTATTGTTGCCTGTAGCACGACGCTATTGCAGCCTGCAATACGCTGGAGGGGTGATTTTACATTGCCGGCTATGGAGATGGTTCACATCTCCACGCCGAACGCCGAACGCCTGAAGCTCAAAACAAGTCCCGGACCTTTTTTTCAGGCGGCTTTCGGCGTTCGGCCATAGCCGACAATGTTGATCACCCCTCCTGTGTATGTTACCGTGGCGTATTTTACCGCGTTTTGTCGTGGCAAATCGCGGGACAAAACGCTGCAATTTGTCGCTGCAAATCGCGGTAAAATACGCCGCGTTCAGGTGTGAATGCAGCCTTACACTGTCAAACATACAGTGCTTTGTGTTCCCTAGAGCTAGTGTAAACAATTGATGAAATATACCATCGCTACAGAAAAAACACTTTGGATAGAAGCCCCTGTCAGGATTTATTGCTGTCTGTGTCCAACCCCTCTATTTGTCCCTGTCACCATTGCGACTAGAAATGAAAGTGATGGGAAATCCAAAATTTTGAGTTGTCTCCAGAACAGGACAGTAAAAACTTCCACTGGGGTCATTTATTTTGGTTGACAGCTGTCAGAGGGGATACAACTCGCACTGGAGACATTTTTATGTCTAAAGGTCAGGAAGCGAATGAAAATCTCCCCCGTGGGACACAGAAAGCAAGAAAAAAAAAACTTCTATCCAATTTTTTTAAAATGGCTATAGATTTACAGTACTTTAATCCAAAATATAAATAATGAATAAATGTTCATAATAAAAGGTAGAAAGAAATCCAGAATTGCTTTCTGGCTCCTCCTCCAGGATTGAGCATCACTTTGCTTGTATCATTTTGAAGGTTTGGCCAACAGATAGTTGAAGATTTTGTTTTGTCTGCCTTTCTCTTCTGAGAAATCCTCACTTCCTGTTCTTCTGTCTGTAACTACACACAGTAATGCCAGGCTTTCTCCCTGGTGTGGAGAAAGCCTCTTGAGGGGGCGATCAGGAGTGTCAGAACACTCTCTACTTTGCAGATAGAGAAAGGAGCTGTATGTTAGTGGGCGTCCTGACACTCCTGCTCGTCCCCTCCCACCTCAAGAGGCTCAGGGAGAAAGCCTCGCATTACTGTGTGTAGTTACAGACACAAGAACAGGAAGTGAGGATTTCTCAGAAGAAATAAGGACATTTAAAAGCAAAATGGAAGGATGAGGTAAGTAAAGGAGGACTGCACTAAGGTAAAGGAAGCTATTTAGGGGGGAAAAAAATACCTTTGCAACCCCTTTAAGAGTCCATCTGAGTGTAATTTAATCTCAGTATAAATACGGCTGTTCTGTGAAGCCCTCAGATGTTTGTTAGAGAATCTTAGTGAACAAACAGCATTATGAAGGCCAAGGAACACACCAGACAGGTCAGGGATAAAAAGAAGTTTAAAGCAGGGTTAGGTTATAAAAACATATTCCAAGCTTTGAACATCTCACCGACCACTGTTCAATCCATCATCCAAAAATGGAAAGAGTAGGGCACAACTGTAAGTCTACCAAGACATGGCTGTCCACCTAAACTGACAGGCTGGGCAAGGAGAGCATTAATCAGAGAAGCAGCCAAGAGGCCCATGGTAACTCTGGAGGAGCTGCAAAGATCCACAGCTCAGGTGGGAGAATCTGTCCACAGGACAACTATTAAGCCGCGTACACACGACCATTTTTAATGTCCTAGAAAAAACAACGTTTTTTTCGACGTGATTCTTGTCAAGCCTGCCTTGCATACACACGATCGTAAAAAAAAAAAACGCTTGAGCAAAGCGCGGTGACGTACAGCACGTACGACGGCACTATAAAGGGGAAGTACCATTCAGATGGCGCCAACCTTCGGGCTGCTTTTGCTGATTTCATGTCAGTAAAAGTTTGGTGAGAGACGATTCGCACTTTTCAGTCTTTGCGCTTTTCAGTCTGTTACAGCGTGACGAATGTGCTATCTCCATTACAAACGCTAGTTTTACCAGAACGAGTGCTCCCATCTCATAACTTGCTCTGAGCATGCGCGTTTTTTTCACGTCGTTAAAGCCTACACACGACCGTATTTCACAACGTGAAAAACGACAACGTGAAAAACTACGCGAAAATTTAGAGCATGTTCTAAATTTTTAATACCCATTTTTCACGTCGAGAAAAATGCTCTGGAGCCCACACACGCTCGTTTTTAACCATTCGACATCCGAGGACATCCATGGACGTCCTCGGCTTTGTGCGGTGATATCTGAATGATGCCTGCAGCTAAAGGCATCATTCAGATATCACCGTCTTCAGCCGGCGATTCTGTGCAACATAATAATGATCATAGCGTCAGTTCCACCGCTTGATCGTTCTTATAGGTGGCGGGAGGGGACATCCCCCCCTCCCGCCGCCATCCGGTGCTTCTCCGGGCTCTCCCGTGCCATCGGGGGCCCGGAGAGCGAATCGGCCAGCGTTCGTTGGGAAAGCATAGAGATGACCGTCGGAGGTCCGGGCGCGACGTTATGACGCCACGCCCGGTACCCGGAAGTAAACAAAGCCGCAATCGCGGCTGTCGGCATTAGATCGGTGAATTTTTTTCACCGATCTAATGCCTGTAAGCCTTAAGGAGAGATGTGTGATCTTATTGACCCCACATCTCTCCATAAAGAGGACCTGTCACAGTGATTCCTATTACAAGGGAAGTTTACATTCCTTGTAATAGGAAATAAAAGTGATCAAAAAAAAAAATATGTAAAATAAAGTGTTAAAATTAAAAAATTAAGTAAAATAAAAATAAAATTACAAACATTTTTTTTTTAAAACGCCCCTGTCCCCGGTAGCTCGCGCTTAGAAGTGAACTTGCATGCAAGTCTCGCCCACATATGTAAACGCCCTTCAAACCCCACATGTGAGGTATCGGCGCGTGCGTTAGAGCGTGTGCAACAATTCTAGCACTAGACCTCCTCTGTAAGTCGAAAATAGTAACCTGTAAAAAAAATTAAAGCGTCGGCTATGGAGATTTTTAAGTACTTAAGTTTGGCGCCATTCCATGAGTGCGTGCAATATTAAAGTGTGACATGTTAGGTATCTATTTACTCGGCGTAACATCATCTTTCACAATATACAAAAAAATTGGGCTAACTTTACTGTTTTGTTATTTTTTAATCCATGAAACCGTTTTTTTCCCAAAAAAGGGCATTTGGACAATTATTGCGCAAATACCGTGCTAGAAAAAAAGTTGCAATGTCCGCCATTTTATTCCCTAGGGTGTCTGCTAAAAAAATATATATAATGTTTGGGTGTTCTGATTAATTTTCTAGGGAAAAATTTAGATTTTTATATGAAGGAGAAAATTGCCAAAATAGGCCCGGATGTCAAGTGGTTAATGACCATTTTAAAAAAATAGCATTTTTCACGTCATGAAAAACGGTCGTGTGTACGCTCATTAGTCGTGCATTCCACAAATCTGTCCTTTATGGAAGAGTGGCAAGAAGAAAGCCATTGTTAAAAGAAAGCCATAAGAAGTCCCGTTTGCAGTTTGCGAGAAGCCACATGGGGGACTCAGCAAACATGAAGAAGAAGGTGCTCTGGTCAGATGAGACCAAAATTTGATTTTTTGGCCTAAAAGCAAAACGCTGTGTGGCGGAAAACTAACAATACACATCACCCTGAACACACCATCCCCACCGTGAAACATGGTGGTGGCAGCATCATGTTGTGGGGATGCTTTTCTTCAGCAGGGACAGGGAAGCTGGTCAGAGTTGATGGGAAGATGGATGGAGCCAAATACAGGGCAGTCTTATGTCTAGTACACATGATCGGGTCAAAAGCCCGCCGGGAAAACCGAGGGGAAAACCTGGGAAATAGTTCGGTCCCTTTTCCCCTGTACACACGGCCGGTTTTCCCGACAGGAAAACTCCTAGGAGAACTTTGGTCGGGAAAACCGTCCGTGTGTATGCTCCCTCGCAGTTTTTCCCATAGGAAAACTGTGGGGAAAAAAACGCAGCGATTTGCGGCGAGAAAAAAGAGAACATGTTCTCATTTTTTTAAACCGCAGTTTTCCTGTGGGAGCATACACACGTCCGGTTTTCCCGGCCAAAGGAAAACACAGCAGTTTTCCCGACGGGAAAAACGATCGTGTGTACTAGGCATTAGAAGAAAACCTGTTTGAGTCTGCAGAAGACTTGAGACTGGGGCGAAGTTTCACCTTCCAGCAGGACAACGACCCTAAACGTACAGCCAGGGCTACAATGGAATGGTTTAGATCAAAGCACATTCATGTGTTAGAATGGCCCAGTCAGAGCAGAGTCCAGACCTATCTGTAGCAAGACTTGAGAATTTCTGTTCACAAACGCTCTCCATCTAATCTGACAGAGCTTGAGCTATTATTTTGCAAAGTAGAACGGGCAAAAATGTCACTCTCTAGATGTGCCAAGCTGGTAGAGACTAGGGTTGTCCCGATACCACTTTTTTAGGACTGAGTACGAGTACCGATACTTTTTTTCAAGTAGTCGCCGATACCGAATACCGATACTTTTTTTTAAATGTGTCCCCAAATGCAGCCATGTCCCCCCACAAATGCAGCCATGTCCCCCCATATCCAGCAATGTCTCCCCATATCCAGCAATGTCCCCCATATCCAGCAATGTCCCCCACATCCAGCAATGTCCCCCACATCCAGCAATGTCCCCCGTATGCAGCAATGTCCCCCACATCCAGCAATGTCCCCCGTATGCAGCAATGTCCCCCATATCCAGCAATGTCCCCCACATCCAGCAATGTCCCCCACATCCAGCAATGTCCCCCACATCCAGCAATGTCCCCCGTATGCAGCAATGTCCCCCACATCCAGCAATGTCCCCCACATCCAGCAATGTCCCCCGTATGCAGCAATGTCCCCCATATCCAGCAATGTCCCCCGTATCCAGCAATGTCCCCCACATCCAGCAATGTCCCCCGTATGCAGCAATGTCCCCCACATCCAGCAATGTCCCCCGTATGCAGCAATGTCCCCCACATCCAGCAATGTCCCCCGTATGCAGCAATGTCCCCCACATCCAGCAATGTCCCCCGTATGCAGCAATGTCCCCCACATCCAGCAATGTCCCCCACATCCAGCAATGTCCCCCACATCCAGCAATGTCCCTCACATCCAGCAATGTCCCCCACATCCAGCAATGTCCCCCGTATGCAGCAATGTCCCCCGAATGCAGCAATGTCCCCCACATCCAGCAATGTCCCCCACATCCAACAATGTCCCCCACATCCAGCAATGTCCCCCGTATGCAGTAATGTCCCCCGTATGCAGTAATGTCCCCCGTATCCAGCAATGTCCCAATATCCAGCATTGTCCCCCGTATCTAGCATTGTCCCCCGTATGCAGTAATGTCCCCCGTATGCAGTAATGTCCCCCGTATGCAGTAATGTCCCCCGTATGCAGTAATGTCAGCCGTATGCAGTAATGTCAGCCGTATGCAGTAATGTCAGCCGTATGCAGTAATGTCCGCCGTATCCAGTAATGTCCCCCACATCAATGTCCCCCACATCCAGCAAGGTCTCCCCATATGCAGCCATGTCCTGTCCCCCTTACCTTCATCGCGCCGCATCCCCGCTGCCGCCGACTGCTTAATATGGGCGGGGAACATTACAGCTTTGAACAGCTGTAATGATTGGCGCCGCGCTGCGTATAGACACTCCCCCTTGCTCGGGATTGGACAGTTCACCCGAGCAAGGGGGAGTGTCTATACGCGGCGGGCGGGAAAGACTACAGCTGTTCAAATGAATGCTGTAATGTTCCCCGCCCGTATTAACCAAGCGGGGAATGCGGCGGGATGCTTTGTAGCGACGGGATGCGTAGGCGGCGGCGGTGGGGGGGGAAGTATTCTATTTTGGTATCGGGGGTATTTGCGGGAGTACGAGTACTCCCGCAAATACTCGGAATCGGTCCCGATACCGATACTAGTATCGGTATCGGGACAACCCTAGTAGAGACATACCAAAAAGACTGGAATTGCAGAAAAAAGGTGGTTCTACAAAGTATTGACTCAGGGGGCTGAATATAAATGCACGCCAAACTTTTCAGATTTTTTTTTTTTCTATTTGAAAACCATTTATCATTTTCCTTCCACTTCACAATTATGTGCCACTTTGTGTTGGTCTACCACATAAAATCCCAATAAAATATATTTAGGTTTTTGGTTGTAACATGACAAAATGTGGACAATTTTAAGGGGTATGAATAATTTTTCAAGGCACTCACTGTAGGTGGAACATGTTAAGTCACATTAACATGAATGGCAGGACCCAAGGTTTCCCAGCAGAACATTGCCCAAAGCACCACACTGCCTCTGTCGACTTGCTTTCTTCCCATCCTGCATCATGGTGCCATCTCTTCCCCAGATAAGCGATGCATATGCACCTGGTCATCCACATGATGTAACCGAAAATGTGGTTCATCAGACCAGGCCACCTTCTTTAATTGCTCAGCGGTTCAGTTCTAATACTCACATGTTCATTGTGTCACTTTTAGCTATTGACACGGGTCAGCATGGGCACCCTGACCAGTCTGTGATGCCCAAACTGTGATACCCATTTTATCTGTTTTCAGTACATCAACTTTAGGGACAACATGTTTACTTGCTGCCATATATATCCCACCCACTTTCAGATGCCACTGTAACAAGCTCATCAATGTTATTCAATTTACTTGTCAATACTAGCCACAACCTACAAGGCCATCCACAACTCTGCCCCGAGCTACATCACCAATCTTGTCTCCAAACTTATCCCAAACAGTCCTCTCCGCTCTTCTCGGGACCTCCTACTGTCAAGCTCTCTCGTCTCCTCCTCCCATGCTCGTCTCCAGGATTTCTCCAGAGCCTCTCCCAACCTCTGGAACTCACTACCTCAACCTGTCCGGCTATCCCCTACTCTTGCTACCTTCAGGCGATCTCTGAAAACTCACCTCTTCAGGGAAGCCCATCACATCTCCAACTTTTACCACTTCCATCAGCTCATTTCCCACAGTTACAACCTTTTGTACCACCTGCCCCACCCTATTAGATTGTAAGCTCTTCTGAGCAGGGCCCTCTTAATCCTCTTGTATTTTATTGTATTGTAACTGTATTGTCTCCCTTTTATATCGTAAAGCTATATAAATCCTGTATAATAATAATAATAATAATTGCCATAATGTTAAAGCGGAGGTCCCGCGAAAAAAAATATATATTAAAAGCCAGCAGCTACAAATACTGCAGCTGCTGACTTTTAACAGATGGACACTTACCTGTCCAGGAGTCCAGCGATGTCGGCAGCCGAAGCCGAGCAATCGCTCGCCTCTTGGCTGCCCCAGCCGCCATCCTCGGTGAGGGAATCGGGAAGTGAAGCGTTGCAGCTTCACTGCCCAGTTCCCTACTGCGCATGCGCGAGCAGCGCGTCACACACTCATTGGTCCCTGCTATTTCCTGGGAGCAGTGTGTCTCCCGGAAGACAGCGGGGGGTGACGCGAAGGGGCGTGACTCCCACAGGAGTCAATACCCGGAAGTGGTGCAAATACCTGTTTTATACCCCTCCCCTGAAAGGTTCCAAATGTGACACAGGAGGAGGGGAGGGCTCTGAAAAGCGAAAGTTCAATTTTTGGGTGGAGCTCCGCTTTAAGGCTGATCTGTGTATATTCCTAATGGGGAAATACTGGGCCAGATTCATGTACAATGGTGCAGATTTGCACCGGCGTGGTGCATCATTTTTAGACTACACCGGTCCAGCGCGAAGAGGCAGTTAGGTGATTCAAGAAACTTTTTTTGTCTACGATGCCCCAGCGGGGCGGATTTTAGACGGCGTAAGGCGGGGTAAGGCCAACTGGGAGTCACCCTATGCTAATGAAGTGCCGACCGTGGCGCAGGGGTCACGCCGGGGCGCATCTTAGACCGCACATGCTCAGTGACATCCTGGGGGAAAATGCCCCAATCTGCACATGCTCAGAACTGCGCCCCGGCGTGATCCCTGAGCTACGCCGACCCACTACCAAAGCCCAGTCCATGAATCAGCCCAGACTTCCGCCCTGCAGCTGCAAATGTACTGAAGCTTTTTTTTCTAAGCTAGGTCGTTTGCATTGTGGTGGGGCAGTTATGGCTGATGAGGAATCCTCAGGTGGGCGGATGACCAGCCCAGAGGAGAGGGCTGTAATTATTGAGGGCCTCTCCCAACATGGGGACCGCCTCTATGTGTTGTCCAGCAAGTGTTGTTGCTCAGTTCGTTTGTAACGCTGCTGCTTTAGCTGCTCTCCAGCTGACCTCTGCAAGTTTGGTGCAAAGTTACCCCTGCTTTTATGAGGTGTAACTTTGCACCGGAAATTTCAGCTCCGCTCACCGGGAGTAGCCTGCGCCGGTCAAGCTTAAGTTGATGAATCGGCCCAAAAACCTCATTTGCATATTTAAAACACAAAAACCATGGCCGCGCCAGATCCGACCAGCGTAAATCTGCGCCAACGCCGCGCCGGCGTGGAAAGGTTACACCGAGGCGATAAAGTCTATTTGGAGGCGTAATCTGGTTCTCTGGGTAAGGCGCAGCGATCCGCCGGCGCAAATCTGCACTTACGCCGTGCATCTACCAAAAAAACGGTGTAAGTGCTTCATGAATCTGGCCCAGTATCTCTGCAAAGATGACCACTAGGCCTACAAGAGCTGTTGCTTCTACTCAGCGGGACGAAGATATCATTAATGCTGACCCCTACTTGCTAGTTTTTGTTGTAGCTTAAACAAGACTTTTCCCTTGAAAGGACTTACCACAAGTAGCAAATCTGCTGGGGGGAGCAGATGATTGTTTTGGTCGCATTGCGTCTTTTCCTGAACAAACTAAATAAAAAACAGAAAATAAATAATGTAAATAAGAGGACAAAACTGGAGAAAGCTTACAGCAAATAATAAAAAAAACAAGCATAGGTACCAGAAGGAATCAACTGGGTCAATCCACACTTGCACTGAGATCAGATGGTCAGTAGGTGGAGTTGTGGAGGGCTCATAATTGATTGCCTTAGGTATGTGTGAACCTTTAGGCTGGCTACAGATGGAGAGATACAGTGAGCCGGATTCAGATATCTGAGCGTATCTGTCCAGTCGGCGTAACGTATCTCCGATACGTTACGCCGCTCTAACTTTGGGCGCAAGTTCTTTATTCTGAAAGAATAACGGCGGCGTAACGTATGTGTTGCGGCGTAAGGCCACGTAATTCAAATGGGGATGTAGGGGGCGTGTTTTATTTAAATTTGTGTTGACCACGTGTTTTTTTACGTTTTATTTGAACGGCGCATGCGCCGTCCGTAAAATATCCCAGTGTGCATTGCTCTAAATGACGTCGCAAGGACGTCATTGCTTTCGACGTGAACGTAAATTACGTCCAGCCTTATTCGCAAACGACTTACGCAAACGACGTAAAATTTCAAAACTTGGCGTGGGAACGACGGCCATACTTAACATTAGCTACGCCTCATATAGCAGGGGTAACTATACGCCGGAAAAAGCCGAACGCAAATGACGTAAAAAAAAAAACGCCGGGCGGTCGTTCGTTTCTGAATCGGTGTAAATCCTAATTTGCATATTCCTCGCGTAAAACATACGGAATCGCCACCTAGCGGCCAGCCTGAAATTGCAGCCTAAGATCCGACGGTGTAAGACACTTACACCTGGCGGATCTTAGGGATATCTATGCGTAACTGATTCTCTGAATCAGGCGCATAGATACGACCTGCCGGACACAGAGATATGACGGCGTATCAGGAGATACGCCGTCGTATCTCTTTCTGAATCCGGCCCACTGTCTCTATAACAGGGATCTCCAAGCTTTCTAAAGAATGGCCCAGTTCATGGTTTAAGGGTTTTTACTTTAACTTATCAACCATTTCCATGAACTAAGGGGCATGTTCCCCATATTTTAATCTCAAAGTTTTGGCTGTCCTCATTTGAACTCAGGAATTCTACATGGAATCCATCTGTCATCTCCTTCCTATACCAGGGAGATTTTCTGACTTTTGTGGACATCAATGGGGCATACCAGATTGTCCTATATATTCTACATTTTATTGCAGGGTCTGTACACTAACAGTTTGTGGCCATGGCCTCTTGTCTGCATCTTGGGTGTTCACCAAAGTGCTAGCTCTGTCGTTAGCCTTGCTGTTCTTCTCTTCCATGGCATCCCCATTGTGGGACACATTGTTTGGATTATCAGGGTCTAGTCCTGGACACAGTTCAGGCCAGAGTATTTCTTCCATGGGAGAACACTAAAGGCCCGTACACCTGATCGGATTTTCCGACGGGACTTGTGTGATGGCAGGTTGTACGCCCCATCAGACAATTGTTGTCGGAATTTCCGACAATAAATGTGGGATAGCATGCTTTAAAATTTTCCGACAACAAATGTGTGATGTCATATTTTTCCGATCGCGTGTTAAGAAGTCCGTCGGAAAAAAATCCAATGCTCATGCTCAGAAGCAATGCTAACCATAACACAACATTAGCAGAAGTTGCCCAAAGGGTGGCGCTAAAGAGCAGAAAAATCATGTTGTTTCTGTTTGTTAGTAGGGGATCAAAAAACTCACGGTTCGGATCGTTCCTCGGATCAGAGTCACGGATCGGATCACCCACTATGGCCCCCCCTCAGTACAGACACCCGCCAGTAGTGCAGACCTCAGACAGTAACCCGCCAGTAGTGCAGACCTCAGACAGTAACCCCCCCAGTAGTGCAGACCTCAGACAGTAACCCCCCCAGTAGTGCAGACCTCAGACAGTAACCCCCCCAGTAGTGCAGACCTCAGACAGTAACCCCCCCCACAGTAGTGCAGACCTCAGACAGTAACCCCCCAGTAGTGCAGACCTCAGACAGTAACCCCCCAGTAGTGCAGACCTCAGACAGTAACCCCCCCAGTAGTGCAGACCTCAGACAGTAACCCCCCAGTAGTGCAGACCTCAGACAGTAACCCCCCCAGTAGTGCAGACCTCAGACAGTAACCCCCCCAGTAGTGCAGGTCTCAGACAGTAACCCCCCCAGTAGTAACCTCCCCAGTAGTGCAGACCTCAGACAGTAACCCCCCCAGTAGTGCAGACCTCAGACAGTAACCCCCCCAGTAGCGCAGGCCTCAGACAGTAACCCCCCCCCCCAGTAGTGCAGGCCTCAGACAGTAACCTCCCCAGTAGTGCAGACCTCAGACAGTAACCCCCCCAGTAGTGCAGACCTCAGACAGTAACCCCCCCAGTAGGGCTGAAAAGGATTAAACCCATGACACAACCTCAGGGCATAACCCATTCTGCTGTTGACCCAAATTATGAAAGCATACAGAGAGCTGAGGAACAAACTGCTTCTTTCTGTGTTCCAGCGTCCAAGAGAAGGAGGCTGGACTTTTATTGGCTTTTTAAAGACAACATGACATCATTCACATGAGCACATTTGATTGGTTCAGTCTATACATGGTGGTTTCTCCTTGCAAGTCCATTTTTGGCACAAACAGTCCTTGTGTCATACAGGGTCCTTACACCCAAGTTCACAGGGGCTTTCTTCACTCAGAGCCATATTTGGTTCCTCAGTGAAAGAAGGAGGAGGGGTGACATCTGTTTGGTATCATTAGTTCCCTTTGTCTCCATTTCAAGCTGAGATATACTTGTAACCTTAAAACATTATAATCTGTCATAGCTTCTTTTAAGGATACTAACAGTATTGTAACATATACCCATACAAACATATGTATTATAACTCTATATACACACAATATATATATATATATATATATATATATATATATATATATCAAGAAATAAAAGAATATAATGAAAGAAAGGCAACATTTGAGTAGCTCAGGAGAGAAGAAACATAACACAAAAATATTCATTTTAGTAACTTCCATCACAGGACAGACCTCAGACAGTAACCCCCCAGTAGTGCAGACCTCAGACAGTAACCCCCCAGTAGTGCAGACCTCAGACATTAACCCCCCCCCAGTAGTGCAGACCTCAGACAGTAACCCCCCCCCCCCAGTAGTGCAGACCTCAGACAGTAACCCCCCCAGTAGTGCAGACCGCAGACAGTAACCCCCCCAGTAGTGCAGAGCAGACCTCAGACAGTAACCCCCCACCCCCCAGTAGTGCAGACCTCAGACAGTAACCCCTCCAGTAGTGCAGGCCTCAGACAGTAACCCCCCCAGTAGTGCAGACCTCAGACAGTAACCCCCCCAGTAGGGCAGACCTCAGACAGTAACCCCCCCAGTAGTGCAGACCTCAGACAGTAGACCCCCCAGTAGTGCAGACCTCAGACAGTAACCCCCCCAGTAGTGCAGACCTCAGACAGTAGACCCCCCAGTAGTGCAGACCTCAGACAGTAGACCCCCCAGTAGTGCAGACCTCAGACAGTAACCCCCCAGTAGTGCAGACCTCAGACAGTAACCCCCCAGTAGTGCAGACCTCAGACAGTAACCCCCCCAGTAGTGCAGACCTCAGACAGTAACCCCCCAGTAGTGCAGACCTCAGACAGTAACCCCCCCAGTGCAGACCTCAGACAGTAGACCCCCCAGTAGTGCAGACCTCAGACAGTAACCCCCCAGTAGTGCAGACCTCAGACAGTAACCCCCCAGTAGTGAAGACCTCAGACAGTAACCCCCCCAGTAGTGCAGACCTCAGACAGTAACCCCCCCAGTAGTGCAGACCTCAGACAGAAACCCCTCAGTGTAGACCTCAGACAGCAATCCGCGGATCGCATAGTGTGCCGATCCGAAGGGGGGTGACCCGTTCGGATCACGGATCAACAGTGATCTGTTGCACCACTATTTGTTAGTCGACAAAGTTTTGCCGTTTGCATGCAGAACAAGTTCATGGCCAACATCCTTCGGACAAAATTCCACGGCTTTGTCCGATGGAAATCCGATCGTGTGTGCGAGGCATTTTTTTTTTACCCAATCACACTTATCTAGGTGGTTGCAGCATCGGTTCAATGCTGCATCTGTCCCCTGGCGTCTCTGCGCTGAGAACCGAGCCATTGAACATAATCGATGGCTCGGTTCTCTTGGCTCCCCTAGAGGAGAGCTGCTGACTGTCAATCAGCAGCTCTCCTCCTCCATGCTCACTAGAGTGCTGAGCTGTCGAGGGGGGGCGGCAGCTTGCTGAGAGG
This sequence comes from Rana temporaria, assembly GCF_905171775.1. NCBI lineage: Eukaryota > Metazoa > Chordata > Amphibia > Anura > Ranidae > Rana > Rana temporaria. The sequence goes on from NC_053493.1 coordinate 164,878,449, forward strand.
CTGACACAGCCATAAGTCTAGGCACCTGGCGGATACAGACTTCCAGAGTCAAGATGATGCAGTGCCTGGACTGATCTGTGTGACGTCAGCAGAGAGAGGACTTCAGACCGCTCTCCGCTGAAAACAGGTCACAGGAGTGCAAAACTAATTTCGCTCCACTTTCGTGACACTTAGGAGAGCCAGCTGAAGTTCTCCCTTAAGTGCAATTCCTTTTTTTATAATTATATTTTTTATATATTATAAAAAATATACTATTGTGAAGCAGCTGATTCCACCAGGAGAGTTCAGAGCAGTGGCGGCCCGTCCATAAGGGGAGCCGCCCCCCCTAATCCAGTGTACATATTCGCCGACACACCATGGATCAACAACTTCAGTCCAAAGGTTTATTTTCTTGAAAGAGATCACATCACAGAGATAAGTGCAACATTTCGGAGCCACGCAAGGCCCCTTCGTCAGGCATGTGATAAAGTGCAACAGTGTCAAAGCAGAATATAAATACATTAGCCACCAATCAGAACATGCAAATGTACGTCAATATGATGTCAGAATCCCGCCAAAAAAAGTTAAAAAAGAAAAGGCAACCAGATGTGCTTGATCTAAAACAAGCAACCACTAGGACCCAGAGGTTAGGTTGCTATTCAGAAGCTCCGGCCGCCAATCACATCGTGCCACGTATGCCGCACATGTGCACGGTGCTCATGGCAACGCTGAAACCTGTGACGTATGACCGGCACCGCATTAGGTATACTAAACCTGCTGCTTTCCATAGTGAATGCAACAATCACATACCGGTACATTTTTTTTTATTATTTCAAATTACAAGTTGACACATGCATGCCACAGTGCACTGTATTGGAAAAGAGGGCATAAAAGCAGCATTATTTTGATGCATTGAATGGTACGCTAGATAGGTTCAGGGATTGTGAATGCATGTATGTTCAAGGCAATGCAAGTGTATCGCAGCCACTTTACTCTGTTGTTTAGTAAATCAGGCCCACTGTGCTAAGACCGGACTGATACAAAGGGGGCTGATACAATAAAACCGGAGAAAACACAAACCGGAGAGAACAAAGGTGGTTTATTGCAACCAATCAACGTTTAATTCATACATTTAAAAAAAAAAAGTAAACAATTAAATAATGGTTATGGGAACAACTCCACCTTTGCTCTTAATTTCATGTCTGCAGTTTTATTGAATCTACCCTAAATATCCGTTAATAAGTGACATACTGATTACAAAAGGTTCTGTTACTGATTAAATGAGGATCTGCAGAAAACAAGGAGTAGGGTAGCGTTTGTTTTTCAGTCAGCTTTCTTTGCTGCCTGTCCCCCCTTGAGTGGATATCCCCTCACGTTTGGTCTCAGTGACACCCAGCGCATTGCAGTAAACTGACCCCCCCCCCCCGGTTTCTCTGCTTTGAAGTGTATATATTGTTATATAGAATCCAGTAGGAAGACAGTGGCACTGTTAGGGGTCCCTAGTGAACATACAGTACCCCAGAGGAAGCTCAGTTCATAACAATGTCTTGGTTGCCACAGGAACAGGAAGTGAGGGGCAGGCATGGGAGCCGAAATATCTAATGGAGGATTCACTTTAAGATCGGAGACCTTGACTAAATCAGATTTACCATGGAATCTCTGTGATTTTCAGATGTCCGTACATAAAGGGATTTGGTGGCAACCCTTGTTGTAAACAACGAGATCATTTGTACTAAACAATACAGCTGGGATTTTTAACAATGTTTTCTGGTTTATCCCCTGTGTCTTGCTAAATACATATATACTTTGTTTATGTATTATGTTGTTTGTGTTAGCCTAGATCCTGGTTTCTCAACCAGGGTTCCATGGAGCTCTGGGGTTCCTCCAGAGGGTGTTAGGGGTTCCTTGAGCAATGAGCAATTTCTGCCTTTTAGATACGTTCCTACTGCCACCATTGATCTTTTTAGCTATATAAGGAGCTAATTCTTCCCAATGTCCACAAGTATAATGCCGTGTACACACAACCGTTTTTTTATGATGAGAAAAATGCAATTTTTTAAATTGGTCATTAAAACGATTGTGTGTAGGCTCCAGAGCATTTTTCTCAACGAGAAAAATGTCCATTAAAAATTTAGAACCTGCTCTATTTTTTCTCGTCGTTTTTCACGTCGTGAAAAACGGTCATGTGTAGGTTTTAACAACAGGGAAATAAAACGCACATTCTCAGAAGCAAGTTATGAAAAGGGAAATTTGCATAATCAGCCCAAAAGTGGCGCCATTCAAATGGAACTTCCCCTTTATAGTGCCCTCGTACATGTTGTACATCACGGCGCTTTGCTCGATAATTTTTTATCACGATCGTGTGTATGCAAGGCAGGCTTGACAAGGAACTCGACGAGAAAAACGATGTGTTTCGCCCGTCGAGTTCCTCGGTCGTGTGTACGAGGCTTAATTGTGTGATATTGCTCCGCACATCAGCTATCTACTGTGTGGGGAGGATTAGCTCTGCTAAGTGTGCTGCCAGCAGTGTCAGTGACTGCTATGAATGCCAAGGATCAAAGGCATCTGTTACACAGTAACAATGAGAGATGCAAGAGGAAGAAATGGAGGGGCAGGGCTGGAGTTATTCCAGTTGGACTTGTGACTATAGGTACAAAAATGCAGTCAGAGCAGTTTGAATGTTTTGCTGCCTTTGACAGCGTTAACCCTGTCCATAAACATGACCTGCCTCTCTACTAGCAATCACCACTGCACTTGCAAATACAGCAGTTGGGATCTACTTTCCCGGGCTGTAATGTGCAGTTTGTTTACACAGCAGGCTCCTCCTTCTGGGCTGCAATATGCAATGTGTTTACACAGCAGACTCCTCTTCCCGGGCTGCATTGTACAGTACAGTGTGTTTACACAGCAGGCTTCTCCTCCTGGGATACAATGTACAGTGTGTTTACACAGCAGGCTCCTCCTTCCCGTCTGCAATGTGTTTACACAGCCGACTCCTCTTCCCGGGCTGCAATGTACAGTGTGTTTACACAGCAGGATCCTCCTTCCCGTCTGCAATGTGTTAACACAGCCGACTCCTCTTCCCGAGCTGCAATGTACAGTGTGTTTACACAGCAGGCTCTTCCTCCCTGTCTGCAATGTGCAGTGTGTTTACACAGCAGGCTCCTCCTCCCCGTCTGCAATGTGTTTACACAGCAGACTCCTCTTCCCGGGCTGCAATGTACAGTGTGTTTACACAGCAGGCTCCTCCTCCCCGTCTGCAATGTGTTTACACAGCAGACTCCTCTTCCCGGGCTGCAATGTACAGTACAGTGTGTTTACACAGCAGGCTCCACCTCCCCGTCTGCAATGTGCAATGTGTTTACACAGGCGACTCCTCTTCCTGGGCTGCAATGTACAGTGTGTTTACACAGCAGGCTCCTCCTCCCTGTCTGCAATGTGCAGTGTGTTTACACAGCCGACTCCTCTTCCCGGGCTGCAATGTACAGTGTGTTTACACAGCAGGCTCCTCCTCCCTGTCTGCAATGTGCAGTGTGTTTACACAGCCGACTCCTCTTCCCGGGCTGCAATGTACAGTGTGTTTACACAGCAGGCTCTTCCTCCCTGTCTGCAATGTGCAGTGTGTTTACACAGCAGGCTCCACCTCCCCGTCTGCAATGTGCAATGTGTTTACACAGAAGACTCATCTTCCCGGGCTGCAATGTACAGTGTGTTTACACAGCAGGCTCCTATTACCCGTCTGCAATGTTTCAGGTGACATTTGACAGGCAGTGAGCAGGTGGTTGTGGCGTAGCCCCATATAATTGCATTACTTGAGTTCAGTGGGAACAACGTCCGCCTAAAGTGACATGCTGTAAAATTCTTGCCTTGGCCGCCAAGCACAGTATCGCGGCTCTGGTATATATACAGCCATGAGCTACTGCATGTCAATGTAGGGTGGTTGGGAGACAGTAAAACTGCAGCGCAAGCACTAGGTTTTACTGCATATGTTGTTTTTTTTTCTCTTTGAGTTACTTTCCTAACTGACATTTAGTGACTGTAAATATAGCTCTCAATTGTCTCCTATTTGGAACCAAATTCTTCTGACCCTCATTTCCTTCTCAGTTGTCCCACTCGTTGATCTGATGTATAGACCTCTGTACAATTAAATATTATTCAACTATTAAAAGCATTGTATTACACTAAGTCCCCTTTCACACTGAAGCATTTTTACAGCGGTTTAGCGTTAAAAATAGCATTATTAAAACGCTCATAAAACGCTCTCCATGCATCTCAATGGACCCTTTCACACGGAGTCCTGCAAGCAGCATCTTTGGAGCAGCTTTTGGGCGCTGAAAAAAAACGCTCCAAAAACGCCCCTCTCCATTGAAATTAATTGAAAGCTCTGTAAAAACGCCTTGCCCTTTCACACTGAGGCACTGCAAAAACGTCCTAAAACGTTAGGGTCTTAGCGGTGCTTTACCAGTGTTTTTTGGGCACTGGCAGTGTGAAAGGGCTCTGAAAGCACTCAGGCTTTTACATTGGGATTGCAGATGAGGCTTCGCTCGAATAACGCTCGAATAACGCTCGAAAAACGCCCCAGTGTGAAAGGGGCCTAAGGGCTAAACACTCGTGTATGGGCCTAGACTTTTGGGAGACATAAAATGGGGGGGTTGGACATTGGAGAGACAGAAAAACTAGACAAAGGAGGACTGGAATTTGGGGAGTCAGAAAAATAGGGGGCTGGAATTTGGGGGGTAAGAAAATTGTGGCTGGTCTTTGGAGGGACCGAAAAGGGAGGGGGGGGGGTTGGACACTGGAGAGACATAAAAACAAGGGGAAGGAGGACTGGAATTTGGGAGACAGAAAAAAAAGGGGAGGTTAGTTAGGGGAGATAGATAAGTGGGGATCTGGATTTGGGGGGGGGGGGGGGGGCTGGATTTTGAGTAGATAGAAAAATGGGAGCTAAGCTTTGTGGGGACAGAAAAATAGGGGGCTGGATATCGAAGAGACAGAAACATGAGGGTAAGGAGAACTAAAATTTAGTGAAACAGAATCGGAGAGAAAAATGAGGGGAAGGAGGACTGAAATTTTGTAAAATAAAAAAATGGGACTTCGCAGAAATAGACAAAATGGAGGCTGGGCTTTGGAGAGTAAAAAAAAAAGGGAGGGGGTTTGACATTGGACAGACAGAACAATGAGGGGAAGGAGGAAAAAAATTTAGGGAGACAGAAAATGGAGGACTGGTCTTTTGGAAGGTAGAACTATGGGGGGGGCAGCTTTTGAGTAGATATAAAAATGGGGGCTGGACATTGGAGATACAAAAAAAATAGGGGGGTTGAATATTGAAAAGACAGAAGGGGGGGGGGCTGGATATTGGTGATACAGAAGAGTGAGGGGAAGGAGGTCTGGAATTTATAGAGGCAGAAAATGGGGTGCTGGACTTCGAAGAAATAGAAAAAATGGGGGCCGGACTTTGGAGAGACAGAAAAATGAGGGGAGGAGGACTGAAATTTAGGGAGACTGAAAAGTGGGGGGCTGGACTTTGGAGAGACAGAAAAATGAGGGGAAGGAGAACTGGAATTTGGGGAGGCAAGAAAGTGGATGGAAGGGGCTGGACTTTGGAGAGACAGAAAAATGAGGGGCTGGACATTGGAGAGACAGTAAAACAATGGGAAGGGGGGTCTGGAATTTGAGGAGACAAAAAAGTGGGTGGAGGGGCTGGACTTTAGAGAGACAGAAAAAAAAGGAGGGTTTTGAAAAGACAGACAGTCAATGTACAAGTGTTCTTTGTTTGGCTAATGTTACCCAGCTCATTGTCTTTGTAAGATTAGAAGTTCTTATGTATCATTATTTTAGTATGCAAAGCAGGCACTGCTGCCCCTGACTCAACTTCTTACACAAGCTCCAAGTCCACTGGTTCTCAGTTGGAGAATACAGGGGGGCTCTCATCCACCAGTTGGCAGTCCCCTTGTTTTCTTTTACAGCACCCCCAGATCAGACAAACTAGATCCGGACCTGATATGTACGTTCTGTTTAAAGTGCAACTGTCATGGAGGCTGCCATTGCTGGCTTTCCTCTGAAAATGTCAGTTGCCTGGCTGTGTCCCAAACCTAGAACAAGCAAATGTCTCTGCTTTTCAAAGGTCACAGTCATTTTTCTACATTCAGCCCCGGTTCACACTAGATGTGGTGCAAATTCGCATCAAAATTGCAACCCGCTAATACGAACCAATTGCAAAGTGTATGTTAAATTAACGACACATCGAAATCAGTTTGCAAAACGCAATGCAATTTGCAGAATCGGATCACATGTGAAAAAAAGGGTCCTGCATGAGTTCGGTATTGAGCTATCATGGCTCAAATCGCACCCAAGACACAGCGCATGTAATTCGCACAGGAATGTGCTGCGATTCCTGTGCGAATTACATGCAGTGTCCCGCACCGCTTTAGGGCTTACTATGCAATAGAAAACTCTGTGAAACGGGTAAATAAATAAAACAGAAGCAGACAGAATCTGGAGCAGTTGTGCATAGCAACCAATTAGCTTCTAGCCCCAGCTGGCCATACACTATACAATTGCCTTTAGGTTTACCAGAAATATGTAATATGAAGTACAACTGAAACAATCCTTTTAAATAGTATCGAACCAGACAGGTCCTTATACTACATAGTTAACGGTAGATCTAAAGGAGATTGTACAATCCGATTGTATAGTATATGGTCAACCCTAAGTTTTGAAATTTAAACCTAGAAGCTGATTGGTTGCCATGCATAGCTCCTCCAAATTCTATCCACAGAAGCCCCCCTATTCATGCGTCCGGCCCCTTTCAAAGCACCAGACACATCAATTGCCAGGGTTTTTTTTTTTAAGCACCTGATTAGAGTCAGAGGGCCAGATTCTCGTAGAATCCGCGGCGGCGTAGCGTAAGCCATTTACACCACGCCGCCGCAATTTACCGGAGCAAGTGCCGTATTCTCAAAGCACTTGCTCCGTAATTTGCGGCGGCGTAGTGTAAATGGCCCTGCGTAAGGCCGCGTAATTCAAAGGGGGTGGCTTGTATTTAAATTAAGCGCGCCCCCGCGCCGATCAAACTGCGCATTAACCGGCCGTAAAAATAGCCCAGTGCGCATGCTCCAGCTCACGAGGGAAAACGTCAATGAAGCCGACGTGAGCGTGATTGACGCAAAGTCCTATTCGCGAACGACTTAGTAAAACTACGTAAACAAAAAAGACGACGCTGTCCCGACGCCATACTTAACATGGCATACGACGGACCTTCGTAAACGTACCCCTCATATAGCAGGGGTAAGTTTACGCTTACGGAAACGACGTAAACGACGACGAGGCGGCGCAAAAACATTCGGGAATCGGCGTATCAGGCTCATTTGCATAGACAAATGAGAAATCGTCGTAAACGCCATCTAGCGGCCAGCGTGGAATTACATCTAAGATCCGACGGTGTAAGTGACTTACGCCAGTCGGATCTACGCCGAATCTATGCGTAAATGATTCTAAGAATCACTCGCATAGATACCCGGGCCCAGAAACAGAGATACGACGGTGTATCTGGACATACACCGTCGTATCTCTTTTGAAAATCTGACCCAGAGGCTCTACTAGGCTTCAAAATAGGGTGGGCTCGGGTCCCAGAGGATGCGCTCCGATCCCACCCAGGTGTGTTACAACAGTGAATGAATATTCACTGTTGTAAAACTGATCCTCCTCCCGGCCAATCTGGAAGTAGGTAGGAAACCCGTTTCCTGATTAGCCAAAACGTCAGGCGACCCTATTGGACGCCTAGTGCTGGGAGGAGCAGAGAGGAGACGCACCGCGGAAGCTGCACCAGGGGAGGACACCGGAGCACCGCAGCTTTCCCCGAGTCTGCCATGCTTAGGGACGACCATGCTGGAAGATGGCAGTATCAGCTCCGACCGCTGCTCTCACCGCCAACATCGGGTGGCGGGGGGGGGTTTGCTGGGGGTGTTAGTGCTGCGCCACAGGAGGAGGGGGGGTAGGGGCAGTTGTGTTTGTGCCGCTCACATGGCAGCCCAGGGGGGGTTGTTTGCTGCCCCCCCCCCCAAAAAAAACACCAGCCGCCACTGGTCTTTCGGACTTATTGTTGGTGTCCTTGGGAGGAACTGTGCCCTTCACTGGCAAAAGCAAGCAAAGGGCCACATCTGGTCCCCGCCCACTGTCCTGGTGGTAGCTTTAGCCCCTAGTCACATCAAATCCGACTGTGATGTCGTGCGACTTCAGTTACGATTTCAAAACGACATGTCAGTGCGACTTGGCTGACATCTGTGCGTTTGCATGAACAGATGCCTATGTAAGTCGCACCTGAAATCAGCAAAAGTAGCGCAGGAACACGTCAGCGCTGCACCGATTTGAACAGTTCCATTGCCGACAATAGGGTTACACTTGGAATGCGATTCGGACCTGTCAAATGGCGTGACAAGTCGCACCAGTGTGACCGAGGGCTTAGTACAAAAAGAAGCATAAGGAAAACATAAAACAGGGTCTATTTATCAATGTTTTCACACCACATTCACCCAGCTTTTACCTTTTTCTTCCTATACAATCCGTGAATCTTGGGTGAAAAAAGATGATAAATAAACCCCGAGTATCCTGTTGTATCTATATTTATAGAAATTCCTTTTGTTGTTGTCCTTTAGATACAATAATACAATTTAGTAATATACAACAAACAACAATACGTAGGTGTTACAGCATAATATAAAATACGCTGATGTAATATTGTGGCCTTCTTACCTGGAGGTGGATAGCTTGCCTACTTCCTGCTGCCGTCGCTCGTTGGGAATGAAGAACACAGCCCATTTGACTGTAACAGTTCCTGGTCCCCATAGCAACTCCCAACACACACACATGGCTCTGAGGCAGCCAGTCACGTTTGGAATGCTGTGAAGCTACGCGACTGCAAACAGTCTGCTGCATTGGGGAACGGCAGCCATGTTTCTGACTACCAGTAGCCATTTTTTCAGAGGAATGACAGTGTTAGCAAATGCAGAGGTTTCTGGGTTTCCTAGCTTTGTGGCTGAATGGAGTAAATCTATCTATACATGCCCACTAGCACTGAATCTAGGGCAGTCCTTGCATGTTTTCTCCCTAAATAAACAAAACCCAGTGCAATCCCTGAATACAGATCGATTGGATTGATTATGATTAATATGTTATATTATTTTGGTAAATCAGAAGTTGATTGTATACTTCTCTATATCAGGGGCGAATCACACTAGTGCGATAACAGACATCGCATGTGATTCGTGTGTAGGGCTGCCACCTTTTCTTCAAGTCAAACCCGAACACTTCAGCGTCACACAGCAATTTTTTTTCCATATTATGCATAGATGTTGCTATTAAATAACATTTCTAATCATATGAAGTTAATCACAAGAGTCACCTCTTTATATCAGAGTCCACAGAGTTCCCCCTTTAGAACAGAGTTCCCCCTTTAGATCAGAGTCCACGGAGTTCCCCCTTTAGATCAGAGTCCACGGAGTTCCCCCTTTAGATCAGAGTCCACCCAGTTCCCCCTTTAGATCAGAGTCCACCCAGTTCCCCCTTTACATCTAGAGTCCACAGAGTTCCCATTTTACTTTTGAATCCATAGAGTTCCCTTTTACTGTAAGGGGTGACTTTGCAGACTCTGATGTAAGGGAGAACTCTGGGGACTCTAACATAAGGGATGCTCTGGTGTACGGCGAGGACTCTGATGTAAGGGGGAGTACTGTGGCCTCTGGTGTAAAGGGGAGCTTTGATGTAATGAGTGCTCTGAGAACCCCGATTTACCTTAGCATACTTAGAGGCAGGAGAGAGAAGGTGGGAAACTTAGTCTGGTCTGAATAATGTGTCCGGGTCTCAGACAGTCTGAAATCCGGATGCATGATTCCAAACCCGAACTGTCCGGGTGAATCCCGAACAGGTGGCAACCCTATTCGTGTGGCATGCAGATCACATGCGATGTCTGTGTGATGCAAATTTCAGCCATTCAAACTGTATGGCTGAATTCCTATCACATTTGGACCAAACTCGTACAGGACCCTATAGGTTGGTCCGCACCAAAATCGGATGGCTTAAAGGGGTTGTAAAGGTACAATTATTTTCCTAAATAGCTTCCTTTACCTTAGTGCAGTCCTCCTTCACTTACCTCATCCTTCCATTTTGCTTTTAAATGTCCTTATTTCTTCTGAGAAATCCTCACTTCCTGTTCATCTGTCTGTAACTCCACACAGTAATGCAAAGCTTTCTCCCTGGTGTGGATTGTCGTGCTCGCCCCCTTCCTTGGACTACAGGAGAGTCAGGACGCTCTCTACGTTAGGGTGACCAGACATCCCCGGTTTCAGGGGACAGTCCCCAGATTGAGGACACTGTCCCCGGACCAAGTCTGTCCCCGATTTTGTCCCCAGATGGGATTTGAACAGGGGCTATGGAAAATTCAAAGACAGTCAGTGCAGAATAAAAAAAAAAAAAAATTACCCCTCCAACGCTACACCGCTCCTACTAGCTTAGGCGGGTGTATTTTTCCATTATCTGTGCCCCTTTTCTGATGATCATGTGCTGGTTGGAGCGGGGGGAATATTTCTTCAGTTTCGGGTGCATGCCCATTCACCTCCGCTGTTCTTCTGCCTTGGCTCAAGTCCAGGCCAGCCACCTGCCTGTTTATCTCCTTGCCTTCCCTGGTGGAGTGATCTTCCTCCGCTCCCCACCCAGTAGTAGCCGGGGCCCGGAGAGTAAGACTTGACAGGCTGTGAGGTGGGCGGCGGCGGCAACGGGCAGAGAGTCGCTAATTGACGCCATTACTAGTAAAAAAAATATATATATGTCCCCGGATTTTATTTTAAAAATCTGGTCACCTTACTCTACGTTGAAGATAGAGAAAGGAGCTGTGTGTTAGTGGGCGTCCTGACTCTCCTGTAGTCCAAGAGAGGGGGCGAGCACGACACTCCACACCAGGGAGAAAGCCTCGAATTACTGTGTGGAGTTACGGACAGAAGAACAGGAAGTGAGGATTTCTCAGAAGAAATAAGGACATTTAAAAGCAAAATGGAAGGATGAGGTAAGTGAAGGAGGACTGCACTAAGGTAAAGGAAGCTATTTAGGAAAAAAAATTGTACCTTTACAACCCCCATATACTCGGAAATCAGTTTGCATGAACAGGTTTGTGATTTAGATACGTGCCAATTTGCAGCGAATTCGCTGTGAATTTGTGCCACATCTATAGTAGGATGACCAGACATTCCCGGTTTCCGGTGACAGTCCCCAGATTGAGGACACTGTCCCCGGACCAAGTCTGTCCCAGGTTTTGTCCCCGGATTGGATTTGAACAGGGGCTGGGGCAATTTCAAAGACAGTCAGTGCAGAATTAAAGGGGTTGTAAAGGTAAAAATGTTTTCCCTAAATAGCTTCCTTTACCTTAGTGTAGTCCTCCTTCACTTACCTCATCCTTCCATTTTGCTTTTAAATGTCCTTATTTCTTCTGAGAAATCCTCACTTCCTGTTCTTCTGTTTGTAACTACACACAGTAATGCAACACTTTCTCCCTGGTGTGGAGAAAGCCTCTTGAGGGGGCGAGCAGGAGTGTCAGCACGCCCACTAACACACAGCTCCTTTCTCTATCTGCAAAGTAGATAGCGTCCTGACCCTCCTGCTCGCCCCCTCCCCCCTTTAAAAAAAAAAAATCGGAATTACACCCCCCCCCCCCGCTCTGCCGTGCCTACTAGCTTAGAGGGTGTATTTTTTTCCATTATCTGTGCCCCTTTCTGATGATCATGTGCTGGTCGAAGTGGAGGGAATATTTCTTCAGTTTCGGGTGCATGCCTATTTAGCTCCGCTTGCATGTTCTTCTGCCTTGGCTCAAGTCCCCAGCTAGCCGCCTGCCTGCTTATCTCATTGCCTTCCCTGGTTGAGTGATCTTTCTCGACTCCCCACCCAGTAGTAGCCGGGCCTATAGAGTAATGCTGCATACACATGCTCGGAATTTCCGACAACAAATGTTCGATGGGAGCTTTTTGTCAGAAATTCCGACCGTGTGTAGGCCCCATCGGACATTTTCTGTCGGAATTTCTGACAACAAAAATTTGAGAGCTGGTTCTCAAATTTTCCGACAACAAAATCCGCTCTTGTAAATTCCAATTGTGTGTGGACAATTCCGACGCACAAAATTCCATGCATGCTCTGAATCAAGTACGAGACGGAAGCGTTCGGTCTGGTAAAACTAGCGTTCGTAATGGAGAAAGCACATTCGTCACACTGTAACTGACTGAAAAACACGAGGCTGAAAAGCGCGAATCGTCTCTCACCAAACTTCTACTAACATGAGATTAGCAGAAGGAGCCCAAAGGGTGGCGCACTTGGTATGGAACTTCACTTTTATTGTGCCGTCGTACATGCTGTACGTGACCGCGTTCTTGACGTTTGCAATTTCCGACAACATTTGTGCGGCCGTGTGTATGCAACACAAGTTTGAGCCAAAATTATCCACGGTTTTGTTGTCGAAATGTCTGAACGTGTGTACGCGGCATAAGACTTGACAGGCTGTCAGGCAGGCGGCGATGGGCAGAGAGTCGCTGATTGCCGCCATTACTAGTAAAAAAAAAAAATATATATGTCCCGGGATTTCATTTAAAAAATCTGGTCACGGTCCGGTGGTTCTCCCAGCCCAGACAAAACCCGGCGGTCACCCTGAAGGCGGCTATCCTGGGCTCCTATGCAGCCCTGAGTAACCTGCCATTCCGAGGCCTTAGGGCGGGCCCCTCTATGACGACCCTCATGCGGACCACAGTTAAGGTCTGGCAGGAGGCTTGAATCATCTATGGGAGACCCGTCCACATGTCACCGCACATGCCCCTGTGGGGTAACCCTATGTTGCCCTACTTGAATAGCATTCCGGACCCCTCCCTATGGGCAAAAAAGGATATTATTACTTTGCGCCATATAGTCCTCGAGGGTAGACTTATGCCCTTCCAGGCAATGAGATGAGCGTACGCCCTGCCTGTTTCTTTTCAGTTCCGATACTGGCAGCTTAAACATGCTTTTGAAGCCCAATTTCCTGAACCCCTAACTCTGGAGTCTGACTCCATAGAGCGACTCCTGGCCTCTAGGGTAATGGAACGCCCTCTCTCGTCCCTGTACCTGTATCTCACTGTTGCGTATGACACCAAACTTACCAAATCCTGGGATAAGTGGAGGGCCGATTTACCGTCCTTAGACGAGGAGGACTGCATCTCCTCGTATATTCCCTCCATGATTGCTGCAAAGGACAGGTTTATACAGTTCAAATTTCTACACAGGGCCTACTATACCCCGCAGAGACTGGCCGATATCTACCCGTTACGGGATCCTAACTGCCAAAGGTGTAAACAGGACATAGGTACGTTCTGGCACATGGTCTGGTCGTGTCCAAAACTCCGGCCATACTGGACGGCGGTCGCCTCCAGGCTGTCTGATGTGAGTGGGACGGATGTCAAGGTCGATCCGACAGTTCTGTTGCTGAGCCATTTGGAGGATGTGGAGGGGGACAGGTACTGTAAGCTACGCCTGACCTTCTCCCTATTTTATGCTAGACGAGAAATTCTGCTGAAATGGAAATCTGAGGACCCCCCCACCTGTGTCTCCTGGCAGCGCTCTGTGAATTCGGTCCTGCCCTTGTACAGGTTGACTTATGAGAATAGACAATGGGAAGTTTGATAAAATCTGGTCTGCTTGGATGGAGACCCGCGCTGCCCTTAACCCCCTTCCGGACTGAATAAGCAGGACGTTTGGCCCTCCCCTGACGGTTGTTGTTCCCCCCCCCCCCCCCCATGACACTGTTGTTGGTTGTTTGAAGTAGCCAGGATGTACCTGATAAGATATATTTTTTATGTGTGTTTGACATTTACCCAATCCTCATTGACACTCTGATTTACACATTGCTGTAATTTCTGTGATGTATCTGTACTGTAATGCTGATTTGTCTAATAAAACTTTTCTCTGTTAAAAAAAAATAAAAAATATGGTCACCTTAATCTAGAGTGAACCAAGCCTAAACAGTGCTGACCTGTGTAAACAAATGGTGCTACATTACATCAATGTGCAAATAATCATAAACATAAAGTGCTAATAAATGCAAAAAAATTGTAGTCCACAGTGAGCATAAAAGTTCAATTCTTACAATCTTCCACAACAAAAGTGCCAGTGTACTGTGCAATACATTTTAGTATCAACATTTTCCACAGTAAGGGCCAGTTCACACTGCTGCAATGCGGGAACCCTGCAAATCCACTGCGGGTTCCCACATGGCATGTCTCCTGGCGGCAGTTCACACTGCCCTATGCAAACTGATGGGAGTGTCAATTAAAAGTTAATGACACCCCCAAATCAATTTGCAAATCGCAGTGCGATCTGCAATTTTGGACAGGAATCGGATCGCATGGGTGTCCCACATGGCATGTCTCCTGGCGGCAGTTCACACTGCCCTATGCAAACTGATGGGAGTGTCAATTAAAAGTTAATGACACCCCCAAATCAATTTGCAAATCGCAGTGGGATCTGCAATTTTGGACAGGAATCGGATCGCATGGGTGTTCACACCCATACGATCCGATTCTGCTGCGGACGAAAAAAAGGTCCTGTGCGAGTTTGGTCCGAATGTGATGCAAATTCAGCCGTACTATCTGTATGGCTGAAATCGCATTGCACAGAGATCGCATGTGATTTGCACTGCAGTGCGGTGCGAATCACATGCAATGTCAGACATCGCACCAGTGGGAACCGGCCCTAAGTGCAAAATTCAACTCCACAGACCTCAAAAAGAAGTGCCATTCTGCTGGGCAAATAAAAGTGCTATCCAACATGATAAGAAAAGTGCTTCAAAAAGTGCTTCAGTGCTGAAATCAAGCTGGAAAACTCACCAGATAGCCATGACCACCCATTACAGATGAGTCATGGAAGGCATATTTTAGGGAGTTTATACAGCTGCTTTAACCAATTGCTGACTACCCCACGTACATTTAGTGCGGGCGGCAGCTCCTGTGTGCAGAATCACGTACAGGTACGTGATCCTGTACATTTCCAGGTCTGTGACGCGGAAGCAGGAGAGGGTCGCCGTCGGAGTGCGTGCGCGCCCCAGACCTGAAAGTGCAGGATCATGTAATTCTGCGCACATGAGCCACCACCCCACAGTAAATGTACACAATTGGACACAGTGGGAGCCAATCAGCGGGTCCGGCAGGACCTGCCGATCATTCCCTGAGAGAGGCAGTCTACCTATGTAACAAGGCAGATCTCCGTTCTGCTAGTAGGGAAGATAGAGATCCTATGTTTCTGCTAAGCAGTAGGGATGAGCCGAACACTCCCCCGTTCGGTTTGCACCAGAACCTTCGAACGGACCGACCGTTCGCACGAACATTTAGAACCCCATTGAAGTCTATGGGACTCGAACGTTCGAATTCAAAAGTGTTTATTTTAAAGCCTAATATGAAAGTTATTGTCATAAAACAGGTTTGAGAACACGGGTCTTGCCCCAGGGAACATGTATTAATGTAAAAAAAAGTTTTAAAAACTGTATTTTTTTCTGGAGCAGTGATTTTAATGATGCTTAAAATGAAAAAAAAAATGAAAAATGACTTTAAATATCGTACCTGCTGGGTGTCTATAGTATGCCTGTGAAGTGGCACGTGTTTAGAACTGTCCCTGCACAAATTGAGATTACTATAAGAAAAAAGTAATTTAAAACTGCTTGCGGCTTTAATGTAATGTCTGGTCCCTGCAATATGGATGAAAATCATTGAGAAAAATAGCATGGGTCCCCCCCCCTCCCCCCAGGTCATTACAAGCCCCTTTGGCCCTATATACTTTGAACAGCAGTATACGGGTGGTGCAAACAAGACAGGGACTGTAGGTTTGTTGTTAAGTAGAATCTGTTTGTAATTTTGAACTGGTACTTTTGTGTAGCTCCAGCCATAAAATCTATTTTTAAGCTTTTCTGAAAACATAGAGAAGGGTTATCACCCCTGTAACATTTGTTTTGCTATCTGTGTGCATCTGTTCAGAAGATTTCAATTCACTTTCTGTCCACATGACAAATGATTTTTTGAATTTTTTTTTTTTTTTAGTGAAACAAGGATTGGTTATAAAGCACCAGTGGACAGGAGACACCTCCTACAGAAGATAATTTCCCTCCCTAGGGGTAGATTTCCTCTCACTTCCTGTTGTCTCCTTCCGTTTGCAAGTAGGAGTCGTTTGTAAGTTGGATGTTTGAAAGTAGGGGCCTGCCGTATATCCTCTGCATAAATTTGGGCCCTAGGTGTTGGTGTTGCCACAACACTGTAAGCCCTCACAGTTAGTCTTGGTGGGCGCTGGAACGCCCTGCTGTGTGAACTATTATATCAAGAATTGTAATTACATGGCCCTGTTGAACAGGGGCAGAAAACATTGGGCCTTTGTTGGTGGTGGTGGTGGTGCTGGTGCCACAACACTGCAACCCCTCACAGATACTCTAGTTGGAGCGCAGGAATGAGCCTGCTGCAAAGTATTGCATCAAAAAATTGTAATCACACGCCCATGTTAAACAGGGGCTGAAAAATTGGGCCTCAGCCACTGGTGGCGGTGCCCAGAACCAAAAATTTTCTTACAAGCTATCAGCATGATCATTGAGGAGGAAAAGGATAGTCACTCAGCATAACAGGATAGTCACTCAGCATCAGCATAGGCAGTCTTGAAGGGATCTGACATTTAAAAAAAAATATTCAGTTACATCAGCATCAGGTGCTTGGTAGCTGGTGGTGATCCAAGCCTGATTCATTTTTATGAAGGTCAGTCGATCGACTGAGTCGGTGGAGAGGCGCACCCTGTGATCGGTTACAAAGCCTCCAGCAGCACTGAATGTGCGTTCTGAAAGAACGCTAAATGCAGGACAAGCCAGTAGCTCAATTGCGTACTGTGCAAGCTCTGGCCAGTGATCCATCCTCAAGACCCAGTAAGCCAGAGGATTTTCGGTGGGAAAGGTGTCCAAGTCTGATCTTGCCCCTAGGTATTCCCGCACAATGTAAAACAGACACTGGCGATGGTTGCTGGAACCGGTCATACCTTGGGGCTGCAGGCTAAAAAATTGTCTAAACGCATCGGTCAGACGGCCACCTTCTCCACCACTCCTTCTGTGACTGACCGAAGCCTTAGCAACACGTTGTCCAGGACCAGGATTTTGTAACCTCCCAGACTCCCAAAGATGTTTCATCTTTTGCTCCCTCTGCGCCGGCAAGATAAGGTCCGCAACCATACTCTTGTAATGTGGATCAAGGAGGGTTGCCAGCCAGTAATGATCCCTCTCCTTGATAGCACGAATAAGAGGATCCTTCCGCAAGGCTTTGCAGGATCAGGGAGGCCATACAGCGTAAGTTTGCTGAGGCATTCAGTGCAGAGTCCTCTGGGTCACTGAGGACGACATGATCCGCAGCCACCTCGTCCCAGCCACGTACAAGTCCATGGGTTTCTTGGTACTGTAATTGATCCCTTGAAGACTTCTGCTGATGCTGAGTGCTAGGCTACACCTCTATGCTGACACAATCCTCCTCCTCGTCCTCTTCCTGTGTGGTAGGTGGGAAAGCAGGAACACAGTCTGGATAAAGGGGGCCTTGAGAGGTAAGGAAGTCCTCCTCTTCCTCCCTCTGTTCTGCCTCAAGGGCCCTGTCCATTATTCCACGCAGCGTGTGCTCCAAAAGGTGAATAAGAGGGACAGTCTCACTGATGCATGCACTGTCACTGCTCACCATCCTCGTGGCCTCCTCAAATGGTGACAGGACAGTGCAGGCATCCCTGATCATGGTCCACTGGCGTGGGGAAAAAAAAACAAGCTCCCCTGACCCTGTCCTGCTGCCACATTGGCACAGATTGATGGCCCTCTGCTGCGTGTGCAGCCACTGCAGCATGGCCAACGTATAGTTCCACCTGGTGGGCATGTCACAGATTAGGCGGTTCTTGGGCAGGTTATATTCCTTTTGGAGGTCTGCCAGCTGAGCACTGGCATTATATGATCGTCGGAAATGCACACAGACTTTCCCGGCCTGCTTCAGGACATGCTGTAAGCCAAAGTACCTGCCCAAGAACCGCTGCACCACCAAGTTAAGGACATGAGCAAAACAGGGCACATGGGTCAGTTGTCCCTGTCGCAGGGCGGAGAGGAGGTTGGTGCCATTGTCGCAAACCACCATTCCTGGCTTAAGCTGGCGTGGCGTCAACCAGCTCTGAGCCTGCCCCTGCAGAGCTGACAGAACCTCTGGCCCAGTGTGGCTCCTGTCCCCCAAGCACACCAGCTCAAGTACCGCATGGCATCTCTTTGCCCGCGTACCTGCATAGCCCCTTGAACGCCTTACGGAGCACCGCTGGTTCCCGAGGACACATCAGCACAGGAAGAGGCCACAGAGGCCACAGAGAAAGAAGAAGAGGAGGGGGTGGAGGAGAGAGGTGTGTCACAACCAGTAGTAGCATTTTGGGAGTGTGGTGGCGGAACAACCTCCAACACTACTGTACCTTGTTCTGCGTCCTTCCCAGCTGCCACTAGAGTCACCCAATGCGCCGTGAAAGATAGGTAACGTCCCTGTCCATGCCTGCTGGACCATGAGTCAGCGGTAATATGCACCTTACCACTGACCACCCTGTCCAGCAAGGCATGGACATTGCCTTCCCTATGTCGGTAGAGAGCCCGGATTACCTTCCGTGAGAAAAAGTGGCGTTTGGGAACTTGCCACTGAGGTACCGCACATTCCACAAACTCATGGAAGGGGGCAGAATCTACCAATTGAAAATATGAGCAGATCCCTGCCTCTAGGAGTAAATATGGGAAACACCAGCTTTACGTTAGGTGCAGAGGACGCGGACAGTACACACACCACGTAGCTTTAGGTGCACACTGCAGAGGACACAGACAGTACACCACGTGAAAGTACTTGCAGCAATATACCCTACCTGTAGTATTAATGTGAGAAGATCTCTGCTTCCATGAGTAAATATGAGAAACACCAGCTTTACGTTAGGTCACGGTGCACAATGTGCAGAGGACATGGACAGTACACACACCACGTAGCTTTAGGTGCACACTGCAGAGGACACAGACAGTACACCACGTGAAAGTACTTGCAGCAATATACCCAGCCTGTAGTATTAATATGAGTAAATCCCTGCTTCTAGGAGTAAATATGAGAAACACCAGCTTTACGTTAGGTGCACAATGTGCAGAGGTCACGGACAGTACACACACCACGTAGCTTTAGGTGCACACTGCAGAGGACACAGACAGTACACCACGTGAGAATACTGCAGCTAGCACAATTACCTGCCTGCCTCTCAGTAAATTAGGAAGAGCGGATCTAGCTAAACTATACAGTGTATAAATATATATACAACACCTGGGATGCATATATATCCTCCACACACTGTAACTCTAACTGACTAGCCTGCCTGCCTGCCTGCTCTATCTACCTGCAAAAAATGACACTCTCTGTTCTCTCTTAACCACCGCAACACAATACACAAGGCCGACCTGCAGGCGGCCTTTTATAGTGTGGGGCGTGTACTAAACCCCCTGAGCCATAATTGGCCAAAGCCACCCTGGCTTTGGCCAATTATGGCTCTCCGTTTTTTGCAAGCTGTGATTGGCCAAGCATGCGGGTCATAGTGCATGCTTAGCCAATCATCAGCCAGCAATGCAGTGCGATGCCGCAGTGAACTATGGGCCGTGACACGCCACTCGAATTTGGCGCGACCGGCCCGTAACGTTCGTATTTCGACGAACTGTCGAACATACGATGTTCGAGTCTCTACTAAGTAGCAACACGGATCTCTCTCTTCCCACAGTAAAAGCATTCCCCACACAATTAGCAAGCACTCCCTAGGAACACATTTAACCCTTTGATCGCCCCTGATGTTAACCCCTTTCCTGCCAGTGTCATTAGAACAGTGGCATATTTTTTAGCAGGGATCACTGTATTAGTGTTACTGGTCCACAAAAAAGTGTCAAAAGTGTCACTTGGCATCCGATTTGTCTGCTACAATGTCAAAGTCCCGCTATAAGTCGCTGATCGGCCTTCATTACTAGTAGAAAAATAAAATAAATACAAATTCCATAAAAATTTCCCATAGTTTATAGATGCTATAACTTTTGCACAAACAAATAAATATGCGTTTATTAAGCTTTTTTATTTCACCAAAAACATGTAGCAGAATACATATTAGCCTAAATTGATGAAGAAATTCGATTTATGTAGAACCCTCTAGTGTGCTAGAAGTAGTATGGCTAAAGTTTTGTGATAGTAGGTAATTTTCCAGGCTTGGCTGGCAGCCAAGCCTAGGTGTGTTTTGATCTGGGTTGGTAGCAACTCAGAGCAGAGCTGGTGACTCACAGGCAGCATCACCAAGACCTCCACTTCTTTCCAGAATATTCTAGTATCTTCTGGAAAGGAAGGAGGAAAGGAAAGGTGGAGCTGCCTGGGGTATTCTAAGGAGCCCTGACCATTCCCCAACTTGGATTGGCAGGCCTCCTTAAATAACCAGGGTCAGCCCAGCTGGGGAGCAGGTGTTCTGGAAAAAGCTGGAGATGGGGTGCCGGGGGGTGACCTTGGGCCTGCGCTTGGGTGCGGACAGGACCTTCTAAAAACATGTGGAGGTGTCCTGGACAGGAGGCACAGGAGGAGCAAGAGAGAATAGCAGGAGAGAGCACTGTCGGGCAAGTCTCCAGGGAGGAACAACAGGTCACAGCCAAGAGGGCTGGTGAGTGACACACAGTCAGGAGAGGACTGGGGCGGCACGCCTGAGAGGACTGGGAGATTGCAGAGCCAGTGGAGTGGACAGTGTTGCCATGGGCTGTGGAGAGGGGCAACTGCAGCTAGGAGGGCTGGCAGGGCCTGAATATGTGGTACTGGGCTCAGTAGCCACATGAACAGCTAGCACCAGGACTACCTACGTACTTTTTGCAATACTAAAGGGACCTGCGGTCCCTGCCTATAAAGGGCATTTGCTAAGGCCTGGCAGTGTCAGGTCTAAATGTCAGTGCTAGCTGGTCCTGGAAGAACAAGCAAGTGATGTGCTGGAGGTGTTAAGGAGAGATAGTCTGCAAGAAAGTGTTGTGCTGGAGCTGAAGTGTGTAGTTGTATATAACAGAGGTGTGTATACAGTATATATTTATTTTTTTATATATATATATATATATAGTTGGTCCCATATATTTTTGTGCAATCAGTTGGGCATCTCATGAATATCCTATCCCCAGCCAGGCAATGTGATGGACGGACCACAATACTTAGCAGCTCCTACGGGGGTATCGCTACACTTACATTTTTTAATGGATATGTTTTATAGCAGAAAATAACAAAAAAATATATATTTTTTTCAAAATTTTCTTTTTTTGGGGGTTTATAGTGCAAAACATTTAATCCGCAGATCAAATACCACCAAAAGAAAGCTCTATTTGTGAGAAAAAAGGGCATCAATTTTATTTGGGTACACTGTCGTGCCACTGCGCAATTGTCAGTTAAAGTAACGCAGTGCCGTATCTCAAAAAGTGGTCTGGTCATGAAGGGGGAAAACTTCTGGAGCTGATGTGGTTAACCTGCTATTCATTTATCCAAAGTGATGGTGATTTGTAATCCAAAAGTTGATTGTACAAAGATTGTACAGTCAAGCCTCGTACACACGCAGGGTTTTCTCGGCAAGAACCAGCAAGAAAACTGCTGGCAGAGCTTTCTTGCCAAGTAAACCGTGCGTGTGTACGAGTGTAGCGCCTGTGTACTTTTCGTACAGGTGCTATGTTTAAATTTAGTGGGGGAATGAGAGAGTTATGTTGCTCTCATTCTTTGATTTGACAAATTTGTCTGTCGCTAAATCTGGATTGTCCTGTGGGTCAGTCTGTGCCCCAGAGATGCAGTCTCATCTCTGGGCGGCAGGTGGCGCCAGAGGGGTCCAGGCGGAGCCGCTTCTTCCCAGCAGCCAAGTAGAGGAGTTTTCCCTCGTGGGGCATGCTGGGGAGGGTTATTTCTGTGGCAAAAGCCTGTGGTTCGGGTTCTTTGCGGGTTCCTGGTTCCAGGTGCGGCACCCACCTTTAGGGTGTGCGCACATCACGGGCCCCACCACTATGGCCTACCTGGCCGGGGTCGCGTGCTACGCGGAGTTCCTGACTCTGGGCTCTCATAGCTCGGAGCAACTAATACTACAGCGGGGCCCCAGTGACTTACTGGGTCCCCATTTCTATTGAGAAGATCCCAAGCTGGGTGCTGTTCGGTGGGGGATCGGTCTGAGGAGAACCCGGAGGCAGGTGATCCAACAGGGCTTGAACAAACCATCGGGGATCTGGGTGACCGGACATTGACAGGTCACATTCAACCTGTCAGTCGGTAACCCCAAGAGACATACTGGGAGGATTCGCTCAAACATTCACAATTTTAGCACTAGGCCTGTGGCAGAGGTCGCATCTCATATCTTGATTTAATCAGAGCCAAGTCGGTGGCAGAGACTTGTTCCTCCTAGAAGCTTTAAGTGGCGCTCTGGCTGCCAGGCCTGTGAGAGAGGTCTGTCCAGGGGCACTTTTACCCACTCCGACTGGAGTGGCGACGCAGATTAATACAACTACAAAAAGGGGCAGGACTGCCTTTTACTATCCATAGCCTGATACTGTGAAGTTGCTCTTCCTTCACCAACCTATCCTGTCTACCTCAAGTTTACATGTTGGTCGTGTTTGACCAGGAAAATAAAGCATTTGAAAACGTCAACCAACGGTCCTGGACATTCTGTTATTGCTCTCAGCACTACCATCACCCCTAGACACAGTATAGAGCAGTGATGGCGAACGCGTGGCACGCGTGCCGCTCCTGGCACGGCAAGCTGTTTCGGTAGGCACGCCGTGAAATGAAAGCATACAGTGAAAAATCTAATTGTCCACACCGCACTGCAAACTACATCCCCCATAGTTCTACCTATTGCCTAGCGGTGACGTACCTGAGTAGGAGTGACAAAGAATAAGTGCCAGGGGGGGGGGACGGGGGACGTGCGCACGCTAATCCAATCCACACTGCACCCACCAATCAGCAGCTAGCTGCCGAAATAATCAGATCTGCGCTTCTAATATTTTCTCCACCCACCACCGCCTCTCAGCCAATCAGTATTGCTGTAACCCGCCCTCCTCCTGCAGCCCGCCACATTTGACAAGAAGATGCAGGCAGAGATGAAAGCGTGGCTGTGCTGTATTGAGGTGGGCGGGAGTGTGCTCTGCTCGGCTCTGTTCCCTGCACTTGCCGTGTTGTAGAGAGCCTGCTTCTCCTCTGTCAGGACCGGAGCTGCTGTGACTCTGACAAGAGCCATCACAGAGCAGGCTTTCTGTGATGGCCCCCCCTTCTCCGGTCAGTAGCACCAGCAGAGAGACCTTCCTCGGCAGGACTGAGTGGTTTGCAGAAGGGGACTGAATTACAGGTAATCATTGTTCAGTAACTTTTCATTATGCAGTCATTTTTCATTATGCAGTCATTTTTCATTATGCAGTCATTTTTCAGTGTGCAGTTATTTTTCAGTGTGCAGTATGTTTTCATTATGCAGTCATTTTTCAGTGTGCAGTCATTTTTCAGTGTGCAGTATGTTTTCATTATGCAGTCATTTTTTCAGTGTGCAGTATGTTTTCATTATGCAGTCATTTTTTCAGTGTGCAGTATGTTTTCATTATGCAGTCATTTTTCAGTGTACAGTCATTTTTCAGTGTGCAGTATGTTTTCATTATGCAGTCATTTGTCAGTGTGCAGTCATTTTTCAGTGTGCAGTATGTTTTCATTATGCAGTCATTTTTTCAGTGTGCAGTCATTTTTCAATGTGCAGTATGTTTTCATTATGCAGTCATTTTTCAGTGTGCAGTCATTTTTCAGTGTGTAGTATGTTTTCATTATGCAGTCATTGTTCAGTGTGCAGTCATTTTTCAGTGTGCAGTCATTTTTCAGTGTGCAGTCATTTTTCATTATGCAGTCATTTTTCAGTGTGCAGTATGTTTTCATTATGCAGTCATTTTTCATTATGCAGTCATTTTTCATTATGCAGTCATTTTCATTGTGCAGTCATTTTTCAGTGTGCAGTCATTTTTCAGTGTGCAGTATGTTTTCATTGTGCAGTAACCTAATATAATTCTGAAACCTACATTCTGAACAAATTTGGCTGAAACGTAAATTTTTTGTTCATTTGAGGTGATTTAAGAGGGATGATCAGTCCCATCCTCTGTACAGAGACGCTGGCAGGTTTAATTCTGTGTTGGCACTTTGAAAGAAATAAGTTGGTTTTGTGTCGCGGTTTGGGCACTCGGGCTCAAAAAGGTTCGCCATCACTGGTATAGAGGTAACTTAAACACGCTGATTCCAAATCTAATCAGCGGCTCCTCCAGGGGTAGCGCTACACAAGGCTTTGAGGTTTCTTGTCAAGAAAACTGCTCAGAATCTCGACGAGAAAAACAGAGAACCTGCTCTCTATTTTCTCGTTGTGAGATTCTCGGCAGGAAAACAGTTTTTCCTGCCGAGAAACCCGAGCGTCTGTATACTTTCCTGTCTTTGTGGAAATCCGCGCATGCTCGAAATGACTTTGACGCATGCGCGGTAGCTTCCATGGGCAGTGTAGGGTGTAGCAAGATGGCGGTGACGGCATCGAATGTGACGAGCGCATGCTCATCGTACTCGATGACGTCACTGCATTCTTGCCATTCAAAAGAACGGCAGTTCTTTTGAATTGAGTGTGTGTACACTCGGCCAGCAAGAGATTCTTGCCAAGAATCTTTTCAGGAAAAACAACAGTTTTTCCTGACGAGATTCTGGCCCGTGTGTACAGGGCTTCAGATTGTACCAATCTTTGTAATGCAATATGCAGAGAGAAGAAAGATGGGCTTTAACTCACAGCCATTGCAAATATGCGTTAATGCCAGCAAGAGAGACAATCACAGAGGTCCAATCATGTAGAAGGCACATGACTTCCCGGGTGTTAAGGCCCGCGTAAGGGGTGGGTTCACCTTTAACAAGAAGCTGCCTATGCAAATAAGGGGCATCTGTAGATGAAAACAAGCTGTGCAGCTTTGGCCAAAATTGAATAATGCTCTTGCTGAAGGTGTAGGCCATTTACATGTTGTCACGCTTACCGCTAATGCAGGTTGTCAGACACTATAACTAGCTTCTGTGTTCTTCACCAATAGCAGCCCCCTTTCCCATAAGGCAAGCAGGTCTACCAGTACTCGGTGCCGCCAGGGCAGGCTCAAACTGAACAAAGCAAACAGGTACTTGCGGTTGGCAGACAGGCAGAGGGGTTGAATGACCGTCCAGGTACAAGACAAGCGAGGTTCAGAATAGTTGGGATCATTCCATAGTCAAAAGACAGACAGAGTTTAGAGAATAGTCGGATTCTGATCCAAGGTCGTCAATGAGGGAATCCAATCTAGCAGAGCAGGGCAGACAAACAGGGAACCTGAAACAAGTATTTATTACACATGCATAAAACTTCAGATTTGGCTGGCTTGAATCAGGTTTGTCTACATCCAGAGACTGGTTACATTGCAGGTGGACATTACATGCTCCTAACACATACCTCATGAGGCCTAACCTGAAAACTCCCAGTACATTGCTGGGACACTACTAAGCAAGGCATAGATATGACTGTTCATCACCACCATCACAGGAGCTTTTTTCCTCTGATTCAAACCTGTGCGCTTATACTACTGTGCTGTAGTTATAAACTCAGAGCCTGAAAGCTCACTCCTGTGATGTGAAAAAGAACAACCATAGCTAGGCCTCCCTTAGCAGCATCCTAGCAACCTCCTGGGAGCTTGCAGGTCAGTAGTGTTAGGCCTGAGGATGAGTTTGGGCCAAACATTGGTGGTTTGGCCCGTGTTTGTCCAACACCCGAATTTGCAGGGTGTTCGGCGGGTGTTCGTCCAACCAAATGCCCAGCAATGCACTGCGTGCTGCACAGTGCATTCTGTGCCCTGATTGGGCAAAGCTTTATAAGTATAAGCTGGTTGTTAGGGAGGGGAGCCAGAAATCCGTCTGCGGCATCCTTAACAACCGATAAGTCATCAATTGTCAATAGGCTTCCCTGCTGACAGCTGAATAAAAAAAATGGCTGTTAAAAAAAGAAAAAAAAAACGGTGTGGCCCCCCCCATTCCACACCAATTATTATTCTTTTAAATGGCATGCCCCCCCAAAACCCATACCAGACCTTTATCTGGGAGCATACAGCCTGTCAGGTCAGGAAAGCTCAGGAAAGGGGGAGACAGACAAGAACCCATGATTACCCTATGATTAAGTGGCGTGCACAGCCACGATACGCGTGAGGGAAGTGAGCTGTTGGTGACGTCCTCTCCGCTCTCGGCCGGGAGTGGAGATACTACTGTGTTTGATGTCTGATGTTTGAGATCCTTAACTGAAATGTGAGTGTTTATTATGTCTATATTAAAATTATGCTGACGTTTTTACACTATTGTGAGCGTTATTCCTTCCATATGTGCCTTATGGGGAGTCATTGATTCAAATGAAGAGGGACTTGTACACTGGCTAAGCGCTGCCTTTGTGGAGTGAAGTTGATCTGCAACGCTGCTGCATTTGGAGGGAAAGAGGAGCTGCCATTGGGATTTCACATAAGGCTTATTTTAAGCCTCTTAGAGGTAAGAGGCTGGTGAGACTGGGCACGTGGGGAGTGAAGCACTTTCTGAGCACTGCACATTTGGAAAACATCGTGGACTTTACTTTTTACATATTTTTTTGCATGTTTGGATTTTTGATCCTGAATTTTTGGAAGTTTGCACTTTCAATGCGTTTTTGCACAATTGCATGAAGATATTTATTTTTATTGCTTATATTGGACTCATTTTGCACATCCAGTGCCGTTTGCTGAATTTAGTTTCAATGTATGGATGCACCTGATTAGCACTTATTTAATTGATCCGGAATTTTGGAATTTTGCACCTTTAATGCGTTTTTGCACAATTGCATGAAGAAATATATATATATATTTGTTTACATTGGACTTATTTTGCACATCCAGTGCCGTTTGCTTGAATTTATTTTTAATGTATGGATGCACCTGATTAGCACTTATTACCTATCATGCACCTTAGTGCTGCACATTTTTGATGTTGTATTTTGTCATGCACTTAGTGCACGGAAATTGCATGGGATTTTTCATTCTGGGATTTTAGATTATTTATTTACTAATTATTATTCTTAATTAGCGAGCGCTCCAACACATTACCTTCAAAGACAAGAACCCAGGCCACCATACCTGGCCACATGCCCTCAACATGGGGGGGTGGATGCTTTGGGGAGCAGGGGGCTCTGCCCCTCCACTCCAAAGCACCTTGTCCCCATGTTGATATGGACAAGGGCCTCATCCCCACAACCTTGGCCGGTGGTTGTGCGGGTCTGTGGGCGGGGGGCTTATCTGAATCTGGAAGTCCCCTTTAACAAGAGGGGCCCCCAGATCCTGCCCCCCCATGTGAATGAGTATTGGGTACCTTCCCATTCACCAAAAAAGTGTAAAAATTTACATTTTTTAATAAAGGAATTGTCAAAAACTGTACTGCACTATGCACTATATTTAAAGGACTTTTTCATTTTTATTGCTGCACTTTAAGCATCATTGAAATCACTGCTCCTAAAAAAAAAATTGTTTTATTGATACATGTCTCCCAGGGCAGTACCCGGACCCCCACTCAGCTTTTATGGCCAATTACTTGCATATAAGCCTTCAAAATTAATATTTAAAAAAAATTCTGTTCTGCTCTCATAGACTTTAATGGGGTTCACCGTTCAAGTTAGAACTTTTTCCCTGCCCATTTCTACAGGTCAGACTCCTATTTAAATAGCCTACACCTATAGAAAGACATTATTCAAATGTAGTCAAAGCTGCAGTTTAATTTTATCTACATACGCCTCTTATCTGCATAAGCAGTTTTTTAGTAAAGGTGAACTAGCCCTTTAACCACTTCCCATCTGTGCTATAGCTGAATGATGGCCACAGCCTGGTCAGCCTGGTCAGCCAGTTTTGGGAAGGTATCATATGACTTCCTCCGGCAATCGTGCACACTCTGACGCACGAGAGGCCCACGAGCGGCGCGCTCTGTGATTGCTGTGTCCTTAGGACATAGCTCCGAAAGGTCTCTGATTTCGAGGGACGGACCCTGATTTGGACCAAAGTCCCTCTGTCCCTCTTTCCTTCTCATTTGTCCCTCATTTTGGTCTGATCTATATAGTGCACTATACTTAAAAAAGTGTTTCACCGTGCAAAAACCTTTCATCCAAATTCTAAATTGCTGCATTTGTAAAATTTCAAAAGTCAATAAAAAGGAATAGTAGTAATAAAAAAAGGACTAGATTTAACTAATTATTTGTTTTGTATAATTCTCCTTTAACCACTTCAGCACCAGAAGGTTTTACCCCCTTAATGACCAGCCCATTTTTTTGCTATATGGCACTGCGTTACTTTACCTGACAAATAATATTGATGTCCTTTTTTTTGCCACAAATTTCTTTTGGTGGTATTTTTTGCTCTAAAAACAAAAAAAGACTGTCAATTTTGAATTTTTTTTTTCCTGCTATAAAACATACACAATAAAAAAAATGTAAACATTTAATTTCTTCATCAATTTAGGCCAAGATGTATTCCGCTACAAATTTTTGGTAAAAAAAAAAAACAATAAGCATATATTGATTGGTTTGCACAAAAATTATAGTGACTACAAAATAGGGAATAGTTTTAAGGCATTTATTTATTTTTTTACTAGTAATGGTGGTGATCAGTGATTTTTAGCTGGACTTTGACATTGCGGCGGACAGATCACCTAGCTGACATTTTTGACACTTTTTTGGGAACCAGTGACATTATTATAGTGGTAAGTGCTACAAATATGCACTGAAATTGTACTAATGACAATGGCAGGGAAGGGGTTAACCTCAGTGTGTTTACTAACTGTATGGGGGATGGGTTGCCTGGGAAAACAGAGATCCGTCTTCCTGCATAGCATAAAAGACAGGATCTCAGTGTAATCCCCTGTCAGAACGGAGATCTTCCTTGTTTACTTCGGCAGATCCCCGTTCTGTCTCTGTGGAGGAGGCCGATCGCACGCGGCCAGCGGACACAGAAGCTAGTTCATGAACCACCGTACCAGTACGGCGATTTGCACAGCTGAGCCACCTTGCTGCAGTTTAACTGCGGCAGCTGGTCAGTAAGTGGTCAAGGGTGTGTGGCAGGGGTTCCATCCCCAGCTCCAGTCACAGTGTTTGATTGACAGCGGGAGCCCACTGCTGCCTCTGTGTCTTGTGAGGAAGGGAACAGAGACCAGCACTGCTAGAGGCGGGCACAGTGCTGGATCAAGATAGGACACAGGCACTGTAAGTATATAATAAACAAAAAGAGTGCACAAAACCTCTGACCATAAAAATCACAATGAAAGCAAACAATAGTGATAATATCAGCGTCAACAAATAAATCAATAAAGTGGAAAAATAAAGGCATATTCAAAATAAATCAAACAATGATATAATAGAAATGAAAGTCCACTCCAAAAGGAAAATACAGGGCTTCACTATGGGGCCAATATAAACAATCTTGTGTGAAAATTAAAGCCAACTCCTAAAATATTATTACAGGGCTACACTAGGGGGCCAGTGTAGAATCTTGTGTGAAAATGAAATGCCACAGTTCCACGTGTTTTAGTCCCAACCACCTTGGCTATAGATACAGTATATGAATTCCCTTATCAGATAACCAGGATCTCCAGATTATAAGAGATCACTAGGGCATGATACACCAAATATGATTTAAATCAGGGCATGGTAACAGCCTCCATGCCCACCAGGTCTTCCGCTGGCTGTCTGGAAAGCACAATTCTGTGCAGTAAGTTTCAAAGAAAAATACAAAGGACCTTAGAGTAATATTGCTAAAAACACCAATTAATTTTTATGCAAATATACTCACAAGCATCTTGGTAATAAAAGCTCACAGACACCATTCTGCAGTACAGCAGAGTGTGTGATGATGTCATGGGCCGCTAGCCCCTCCCTACGTGTTTCGTCTATGCAAGGGAAATCCTCAGGGGCCATAAAGAGGGTGTCACTCGCATATATGAAATGCATAGGGAAGGGCTAGTAGCCTATAACATTATCACATTTGCTGGTATACCGCAGCATGGTTTTTGTGAGCTTTTGTTACCCTTGTGAGTATATTTGCATGGAATATATTGGTGTTTTTAGCAATATTACTCTATGGTCCTTTGTATTTTGCAGGGAATGTGCATTCCGAACAGCCAGCAGAGGACATGGTGGGCATGGTGGTTGTTACCATACCCTAGTGTCATTCATATTTGGTGTATCCTGCACTAGTGATGTCTTATAATCTGGAAATCCTGGTTATCTGGTAAGGGAATTGCTATATCTATGTCTGTGGTGTTTGGGACTAAAACATGTGGAACTATGGCATTCCATGTTCACACAAAATTCTACACTGGACTGAAATATTCTTTTGGGAGTGAACTTTCATTTTTTTGGAGTTTGAATGGCTGAATGTTGGTGAATCTGAAAGAAGAGTCGTCTCTTTCAGCACCATCTGTTTCAGCACCATGTCACTTCTGTAAGAAAAAAAATGCTGTATTCATAGAGAATCTCAAAGGCATCTCTGCAGCGGAATGCTTGATGATAGTATGGTTTCCATTGGAAACAATGGTTTCCACAATACCAACAGTGACGTGAATGCTGTGGCCCTACCAGAAGGGTTTCTTATACAAATGGTGGTCGGAATGTCTGACACAAGGATTATTATCTCCCCATACAGTATGTGAGAAGTAGGGATGAGCTTCGCGTTCGATACGAACGTATGTTCGACTTGAACATCGGTCGTTCGATCGTTCGACGAAACACCACTGCTGTTTAATACCACCTAAACGCAGTTGGTGTCACTGTGTGTGTGCTGTTACATAGCACTTGAGGGCAGTCGCTCTTACTGTGCGGGTGTTGTTTAATACCACCTGAACGCAGTTGGTGTGACCGACTATTTTGTTACATAGCACTTGAGCGCAGTCGCTCTTACTGTGCGGTTGCTGTTTAATACCACCTGAACGCAGTTGGTGTGACTGCGACTATTTTGTTACATAGCACTTGAGCGCAGTCGCTCTTACTGTGCGGTTGCTGTTTAATACCACCTGAATGCAGTTGGTGTGACTGCGACTATTTTGTTACATAGCACTTGAGCGTAGTCGCTTTTACTGTGCGGTTGCTGTTTAATACCACCTGAACGCTGTTGGTGTGACTGCGACTATTTTGTTACATAGCACTTGAGCGCAGTCGCTCTTACTGTGCGGTTGCTGTTTAATACCACCTGAACGCAGTTGGTGTGACTGCGACTATTTTGTTACATAGCACTTGAGGGCAGTCGCTCTTACTGTGCGGTTGCTGTTTAATACCACCTGAACGCAGTTGGTGTGACTGCGACTATTTTGTTACATAGCACTTGAGCGCAGTCGCTCTTACTGTGCGGTTGCTGTTTAATACCACCTGAACGCAGTTGGTGTGACTGCGACTATTTTGTTACATAGCACTTGAGCGCAGTCGCTCTTACTGTGCGGTTGATGTTTAATACCACCTGAACGCAGTTGGTGTGACTGCGACTATTTTGTTACATAGCACTTGAGCGCAGTCGCTCTTACTGTGCGATTGCTGTTTAATACCACCTGAATGCTGTTGGTGTGACTCCGACTATTTTGTTACATAGCACTTGAGCGCAGTCGCTCTTACTGTGCGGTTGCTGTTTAATACCACCTGAACGCAGTTGGTGTGACTGCGACTATTTTGTTACATAGCACTTGAGCGCAGTCGCTCTTACTGTGCGGTTGCTGTTTAATACCACCTGAACGCAGTTGGTGTGACTGCGACTATTTTGTTACATAGCACTTGAGCGCAGTCGCTCTTACTGTGCGGTTGCTGTTTAATACCACCTGAACGCAGTTGGTGTGACTGCGACTATTTCGTTACATAGCACTTGAGCGCAGTCGCTCTTACTGTGCGGTTGCTGTTTAATACCACCTGAATGCAGTTGGTGTGACTGCGACTATTTTGTTACATAGCACCTGAACGCAGTCGCTCTTACTGCGTGTGTGCAGTTTACTAACACCTGAACGCAGTTGGTGTGATTGTGCCTGTTTTGTTACATAGCACCTGAACGCATAAATATGGCTGGAAGGACAAAGAGAGTCACGAGGGCAAGCAGGCTCTGCATCTAGAGGTAACGCTGGTGGTGGATGTGGTGCATCCTCTTCAGCACGTGGCCGTGGCCGCTCGTCCTTCTTTTCGGGAGCTGGCCGTGTTGAGCCTCAACATGCAGAGAAATTAGTGGAGTGGATGACCAAGCCGTCCTCATCCTCCTCATCCTCTCTCACACAGACTGATCATAGTTTGTCTGGCAAAGCAGCTGCCAAGGCGTCCTCTACCCTCTGCACAATGGCATTACACAATCCTTCCCTAGTCCCACGAGTCCTCCTGAGGAGTCCCCCGAACTGTTTCAACACAGTGTTGGGTACATGCTACATGAAGATGCGCAGCGTTTTGAAGACTCTAATGACGGAACACAGATAGAGGAAGGAATTGATGTGAGCCCAGGGAGAGGGGGTGGCCGAGAGGGACAACAATCTGGGAGTGATGTTCCCCCAGCTGGAGCATACCGCCAGGTTTTCGACAGTGATGATGAGGAGGGAGGGGATGATGAGGTCATTGACTCTACCTGGGTGCCTGATAGGAGAGAGGATGAGGAAGAGGAGGAGGAGGACGAGGCACAGTCACATCTCCAAAGAGGCAGGATGCCCTCCAGGGGTCAGCTTAAGGGCAGCACACCAACTGCATTACGTGGCGCTGCTGTGTCTCAACGGTACAGCAAAAGTTCTTTGGTGTGGCCCTTTTTTGAAACATGTCCATCAGATCGTACCTTTGCTGTTTGCAACATATGTCTTAAGCGTATCTCGCGTGGCCAAAACATCACCCGCTTGGGCACCACATGTTTGTCCAGACATATGTCGAGCTGCCATGCAGCTCGATGGCAAGCATACCAGAAAGACCCACACCAAAGACCGAAGCGGACCTCCCCTTGCCCTTCTTTGACCTCCAACCCCACTAGACCCCCAGTCCTCTCTGAAGCCTGCACCGAAGGTGTAGAAATAGGTGTGTCACAACGTAGTAGTGGTAGTACATGCGGGCAATCTAATGATAGTAACAGACAAATTTCCCTGCCCTAGCTGCTGCAGCACCGAAAGAAGTACGCTCCCAGCCATCCACATGCCCAGCAGTTGAATGCTAGCTTAGCAAAATTGCTAGCACTTCAACTGCTACCTTTTCAGTTGGTAGATTCTGCCCCCTTCCGTGAGTTTGTGAAATGTGCAGTACCTCAGTGGCAAGTACTCAAACGCCACTTTTTCTCCCGGAAGGCGATTCCGGCTCTCTACCGGCATGTGGAAGGCAATGTCCATGCCTCGCTGGACAGGGCGGTCAGTGGTAAGGTGCATCTTACCGCTGACTCATGGTCCAGCAGGCATGGACAGGGACGTTACCTGTCTTTTACGGCCCATTGGGTGACTCTGCTGGCAGCTGGGAAGGACGCAGGGCAAGGTACAGTAGTTTTGGAGGTTGTTCCGCCACCACACCTCCAAAACACTACTACTGCTTGTGACACACCTCTCTCCTCCACCCCCTCCTCTTCTTCTTCCTCTGTGGCCTCTTCCTGTGGTGATGTTTGCTCAGAACCAGCCGTGCTCCGTAGACGTACGAGGGGCTACGCAGGAATGCAGGCCAAGAGATGCCATGCGGTGCTAGAGCTGGTGTGCTTGGGAGACAGGAGCCACACTGGGGAAGAGGTTCTTTCAGCTCTGCAGGGGCAGGCTCAGAGGTGGTTGACGCCACGCCAGCTGAAGCCTGGAATGGTGGTCAGCGATAATGGCACCAACCTCCTCTCTGCCCTGCGACAGGGAAAACTCACCCATGTGCCCTGTTTTGCGCATGTTCTCAATTTGGTGGTGCAGCCGTTCTTGGGCAGGTACCCGGGCTTACAGGATGTCCTGAAGCAGGCCAGGAAAGTCTGTGTGCATTTCCGGAGATCATATAATGCCACTGCTCGGCTGACAGACCTCAAGAGGGAATACAACCTGCCCAAGAACCGCCTAATCTGTGACATGCCCACCAGATGGAACTCTACGTTGGCCATTCTGCAGCGGCTGCACACGCAGCAGAGGGCCATCAATGAGTACCTGTGCCAATATGGCAGCAGAACTGGCTCAGGGGAGCTTGGTTTTTTTTCACCACGCCAGTGGGCCTTGATCAGGGATGCATGCACTGTCCTGTCACCATTTGAGGAGGCCACGAGGATGGTGAGCAGTGACAGTGCATGCATCAGTGAGACTGTCCCGCTTATTCACATGTTGGAGCACACCCTACGTGGAATAATGGACAGGGCCCTTGAGGCAGAACAGAGGGAGGAAGAGGAGGACTTCCTTACCTCTCAAGGCCCCCTTTATCCAGACACTGTTCCTGCTTGCCCACCTGGAACACAGGAAGAGGAGGAGGAGGAGGAGGAGGAGGATTGTATCAGCAGCATGGAGGTGGAGCCTAGCACTCAGCATCAACAGCAGCAGTCTTCAAGGGATCATTTACAGTCCCAAGGAACACGTGGACTTTTACGTGGCTGGGATGAGGTGGCTGCGGATCCTGTCGTCCTCAGTGACCCAGAGGACTGTGCACCGAATGCCTCTGCAAACCTACGCTGCATGGCCTCCCTGATCCTGCAAAGCCTGCGTAAGGATCCTCGTGTACGTGCTATCAAGGAGAGGGATCATTACTGGCTGGCAACTCTCCTTGATCCATGTTACAAGAGTAAGGTAGCGGACCTTATGTTGCCATCGCAGAGGGAGCATAAGATGAAACTTCTGCGGGAGGCCTTGCAGAAGGGTCTGTGCAATGCGTTCCCAGAACCGGGGGGATTACCAAAACCTGGCCCTGGACAACGTCTTGCTGAGGCTTCGGTGAGTCAGAGAAGGAGCAGTGGAGAAGGTGGCCATCTGACCGATGAGTACAAACAATTTTTTAGTCCGCAGCCCCAAGGTCTGACCGGTTCCAGCAACCATCGCCAGCGTCTGGTTTACATGGTCCGGGAATACCTAGCGGCAAGATCCGACTTGGACACCTTCCCCACGGAAAATCCTCTGGCTTACTGGGTCTTGAGGATGGATCACTGGCCAGAGCTTGCACAGTACACAATTGAGCTACTGGCTTGCCCTGCATCCAGTGTTCTTTCAGAACGCACATTCAGTGCTGCTGGAGGCTTTGTGACCGATCACAGGGTGCACCTCTCCACTGACTCTGTTGATCGACTGACCTTCATCAAAATGAATCAGGCTTGGATCAACACCAGCTACCAAGCACCTGATGCTGATGTTACTGAATAAGAATGTTTTGTTGAAATGTCAGATCCCTTTGAGACTGCTGATGCTGAGTGACTGTCCTGTTATGCTGCTGATGGAATATCCTTCTCCTCCTCACTTTTCTTGCTGATAGCTAGTAAGAAATTTTGTTTTTCTGTGCTCCGCCACCAGTGCCTAAGGCCTATTTTTTCTGCCCCTGTTTAACAGGGGCGCCTAATAAAAAATGTTGATGCAATACTTTGCACGTGGCTCCTTGTTGCACTCCAATTAAATATATTGGGAGGGGTTGCAGTGTTGTGTTGTGTTGTGCCTAAGGCCTAATTTTTCTGCCCCTGTTCAACAGGGGCGCCTAATAAAAATTTTTGATGCAATACTTTGCACGTGGCTCCTTGTTGCGCTCCAATTAAAGATATTGGGAGGGGTTGCAGTGTTGTGTTGTGCCTAAGGCCTAATTTTTCTGCCCCTGTGTAACATGGGCGCCTGATAACAATTTTTGATGCAATACTTTGCACGTGGCTCCTTGTTGCGCTCCAATTACAGATATTGGGAGGGGTTACAGTGTTGTGTTGTTCCTACGGACAAATTTTTGTGCCCCTGTGTAACAGGGGCGTCTAATAACAATTTTTGATGCAATACTTTGCACGTGGCTCCTTGTTGGGCTCCAATTACAGATATTGGGAGGGGTTGCAGTGTTGTGTTGTGCCTATGGACAAATTTGTGTGCCCCTGTGTAACAGGGGCATCTAATAACAATTTTTGATGCAATACTTTGCACGTGGCTCCTTGTTGCGCTCCAATTACAGATATTGGGAGGGGTTGCAGTGTTGTGTTGTGCCTACGGACACATTTTTGTGCCCCTGTGTAACAGGGGCGCCTAATAACAATTTTTGATGCAATACTTTGCACGTGGCTCCTTGTTGCGCTCCAATTACAGATATTGGGAGGGGTTGCAGTGTTGTGTTGTGCCTAAGGCCTAATTTTTCTGCCCCTGTGTAACATGGGCGCCTGATAACAATTTTTGATGCAATACTTTGCACGTGGCTCCTTGTTGCGCTCCAATTACAGATATTGGAAGGGGTTGCAGTGTTGTGTTGTGCCTACGGACACATTTTTGTGCCCCTGTGTAACAGGGGCGTCTAATAACAATTTTGATGCAATACTTTGCACGTGGCTCCTTGTTGGGCTCCAATTACAGATATTGGGAGGGGTTGCAGTGTTGTGTTGTGCCTACAGACAAATTTTTGTGCCCCTATGTAACAGGGGCATCTAATAACAATTTTTGATGCAATACTTTGCACGTGGCTCCTTGTTGCGCTCCAATTACAGATATTGGGAGGGGTTGCAGTGTTGTGTTGTGCCTACGGACACATTTTTGTGCCCCTGTGTAACAGGGGCATCTAATAACAATTTTTGATGCAATACTTTGCACGTGGCTCCTTGTTGCGCTCCAATTACAGATATTGGGAGGGGTTGCAGTGTTGTGTTGTGCCTACGGACAAATTTATGTGCCCCTGTGTAACAGGGGCGTCTAATAACAATTTTTGATGCAATACTTTGCACATGGCTCCTTGTTGCGCTCCAATTACAGATATTGGGAGGGGTTGCAGTGTTGTGTTGTGCCTACGGACAAATTTATGTGCCCCTGTATAACAGGGGCGCCTAATAACAATTTTTGATGCAATACTTTGCACGTGGCTCTTTGTTGCACTCCAATTACAGTATGTTTGAGGGGTGCCCTTTTTTCTACAATTTTGCTTTCACAAAAAAATAATGGCCCCCCCACCACCCCTAAAAAAATCGAGATATTGTTGCCACACAGCACGTGCGCAAGCAGTATTAAATTACTTTGTTCTTATAATAATTTCATGTTGTGCAGGGACATTTCTAAACACGTGCCACTACTATACACACACAGCAGGTGTGATATTTGAAGGAATTTTTCATTTTTTTTTTCACTTTAAGCATCATTAAAATCGCTGCTCCGGAAAAACTGCCGTTTTAAAAAAAAAAAATTCCATTGATACATGTTCCCTGGGGCAAGACCCGGGTTCTGAAAGACGTTTTCCAACATTAAATTGAATATTGGTCTTTAAAATGAGCGTTTTTGAATTCGAACGTTCGAGTCCCATAGACTTCAATGGGGTTCTATATGTTCGCGCGAACCCGCGGTCTGTTCGAACGTTCTGGTGCGAACCGAACCCGGGTATGTCATCATCCCTAATGAGAAGGAGCCTTTAGTGGTGGAGGACCAGAGAGCATCTCCTGAACTGTTATTCACTCATTCCCACACAGTTGATTTTAAGCAAGTTGGATGCTGGTGAGTACAGATGTGGAGCTCTTTGTTTGGGGGAATCAGTTCAAAGAGTTTGGTCCCTTTCCTTGAGGAGACTTGTGTCAAATATTCTAGAAATGAAGGTAGCACTGCAGGCTTACTAGTTTTTCAGAAATTGATTTGAGGCAAGTTAGTACTGCTGACAATAGACTACACCTCAGCAATGTCTTATATAAGTCAAGGTAAAAACACTGGCCTACAAATATAAGGGCTCGGAGATGCAAGAAGGTGTTATAGCTGATTCACCCTGTAGTATGTCTACATCGTGGGCAGTGGCTGATAGAATGTGGAAAAGTGTAGCGCTAACAGTGAGTAAATTGTGATAAAACAATCTAAAATATATTACGCAACGCCACAAGTGAACTGATGGTATTGGTGTTAATTAAAGTCCATAAATCCTTGACTGGATGAATGAATTGAAATCCGACCAATATCAAAAATATTGTGTTGAAAGACGTTCAATGACTGAATAAGTGAACAAAATTCAACGGTGAGAAATAAAGAATCCAGCACCACTTATGACAAGGGGCTTACCGGATGGATTGGACCCAGAAGGGCATATACCCACTAGGCCAATCAAGCTTTGTTAAAGATGATACACTGGAGAGGATACACCATAAAACGCCTCACGATTTGGTATTATTGATTAAGACCTCAGGCAGACAATTCAGAAGTGGTTCACACCAAGCAGCGATATACAGCAAATCCCAAGGAGAGCATATCAATTATTCAACCGATGAGTATGAAAAAGAAGAAAGTGGGGCGCACATAGCATAATTCCGTAAAAAAACAAGATTTATTTTAAAAGAGAGTAACTCACATTTTGCAATGGTAAAACAAGCTCATAAAATTAGGGTAGCAGAAACAACAGCAGTCCATCCCGACATGTTTCGTTACAAAGAGAACAGATGAAGTTCTCTTTGTAACGAAACATGTCGGGATGGACTGCTGTTGTTCCTGATACCCTAATTCAAAGTCCGATGGAGTATACTGACGGTCGAAATTTCCGACCAAAAGCTCACATCGGACTTTTCTTGTCGGAATTTCCGATTGTGTGTACGCGTCATAACACTTTACATTTGTAAAGCTGGCCATACATGATTCATTTTTTTTTTTGTTCAAGCAGCGGGCTCAATAAAAACAATTGAGCCTCTTCCCACGGGAAACCTTCCCTCTGAGCCTCTGTATGCTGACAGCGGGAAGCCTTTAGAATACAATGATCAGTTAAGTTGGCTACTGATTATTCATGAAAAACCTGACAGCTTGCTTGTACACAGTTCGATGGACAGATTGACTTGGGACGTACAACCAGCCTGCTCATACATGGATAGTCTAGCTGGCTTAGGTATTAATCTTCCATGGTCTTTTTTTTTTTTTTTTTGTAAATACATTTTGGCAGGCAACTGCAAAGAACTGAAAGACACAAATCTATAACCATACTGATTAAAATGATGTTGTTTTAAACTATACTTTCAAATACTTTTTACACATTTGTCCACTAGATAGCGATATCATCCAGCTTTTGACTATAACAGATAACTAAGGTTTTAAACTAAGCTTAGGACATTGACATTCCATTCATTTTTAGCTAAATAAATGTTATTATGATAAATAAATGTGTGATTTCAGAACAAGTTTTCTTTCTTTTTTTTTTTTGCAATACTCTTTCCAAGCTTTCCAAAATGTACTTACTAGTGGTTTGTAAAAAAATATCCTTTTCTTTTTTCATGTCATGTGTCATATGCTAAAATGCCTTAATTCATATCTGATCAAGCCACGCAATTATATTCCCAGTTGAATAACCTGTTAAATATTTGTAATTTTTTTAAGCTAGTCTTGTGAGTCATACCTGGCATATTTTGTCTGCCTATTAGATTATGAAAGGGTATCATTGCTCTGCTAAAATCCTTCCTGCCCCCTTGTTCATTTATATTGCAGCGTACCACTTCTTAGATGTAATGGGTGAATTTCCTTTTTATGCTTTCTTTCTTCCATTTTCATCTTATAAAGCCTCATACACATGATCGGACTTCCATCGGACAAATCTGTGGATTTTTGTCCGATGGGTATTGTCCGTGAACTTGTTCTGCATACAGACGGCAGAACATTTTTAGCCAACATACACCAAACCACGTGTTTTTTCAGCTTTTTTACGGCCACTCTTTGGGCAACTTCTTCTATTGTTGTCTAATGTTTATCATTGGTTCGGAGCATGCGTGTTTGTTTGTTTTTCTAGTCCGATGGATTTGCATACACATGATCGGATAATCAGACGGAACACATTTGTTGTCGGACAATTTGAGAGCATGCACAGCCAACATTTGTTGTCGGACATTCTGTCCAATGGAGCATACAGACAGTCGAATTATCTGACAAAACACGTCGGACATTGTTGTCGGAATATCCGATCGTGTATACAGGCCTTTATCCAGCCAGAAAGTATGTTGTTTTTTAACAGAACAAGCTGTTCTGCAGATGGAAAAACAGAGAAAACCAATGCAGCCACCACATCTAATCATTGGTAAAATAAGTATGATCGCTTATTAAAATAAGCGATCATACACCAATTCTACTGGGGCTAGACCAGGGACATCCAACCAAGAGGCCCAAAGTTTATCATATTTGGTACAGGTCCCCCTACGCTAATAGTTACATAGTTAGTCAGGTTGAAAAAAGACACAAGTCCATCCAGTTCAACCACAAAAAAATAAACAAAATAAAAAACACAGTACAATCCCATACACCCAACTCCATACCCACAGTTGATCCAGAAGAAGGCAAAAAACCCAGCAGAGCATTATCCAATTTGGTACAGCAGGGGAAAAAATTCCTTCCTGATCCCCCGAGAGGCAATCGGATTTACCCTGGATCAACTTTACCTACAAATCTTAGTACTCAGTTATATTATGTACATTTAGGAAAGTATCCAGGCCTTTCTTAAAGCAATCTACTGAGCTGGCCAGAACCACGTTTGGAGGGAGTCTGTTCCACATTTTCACAGCTCTTAATATATAAGTTTTTCCAAACGGAGAGTGACCCCCATTTGTGTAATCCATTCCTGCACTGTGGGAGGGTTAGTGGATTTCCAGTGCCTTAGAATCAACTTACGAGCCTGAAACAGAGCTCGAACAATAGCCTGCTTAGGGATATCCTCCATCGGGAGGCCATATATTATCTCCAGCAAGCACGGTTTAGGGTCTAAAGGTATCTGGACCTGTTAAGAGTGTCAATGACTTTCTTCCAATATAAGTGCGGTTTAGGGCACCACCATAAAAGATGGATGAGATCCCCATGATCTCTACAGAATCTGGTGCAGGTGTAGTGTACCCTAAGGATTATATACAGTTGTGACAGCCTTTTTGCCACATTCAGCGAACACAGGAGGACCGCCTGCCAGGCTTCCTCCCACTGCTCATCTTTAAATGCACCAACATCCTGTTCCCACTGGGACACTGCCTTCAAAGGGGTGTCCCGTAGAAAGAGATTTAGCAGTATGGCATAACAGGATATAAAAGATGCTGATACCGGGATATCCTGCATGGTCAGTTGGGATGGGGAAGGCTCACGGTCCAGCAATAGGAGGGAGGACTTGGTCCAATTAATAACCAGACCAGAGTACTCCCCAAACCGCCGAACGGCGTTCATCGATTCTGTCAGTGAAGTGGACGTATCGCCAAGAAGCAGCATGGTGTCATCGGCATATAACATGATCTTCTCCTGAAGGTCTCCATAGTGAAATCCCTGTATTGAGGGATTAGCACGAATTAGGGCATCCAGGGGCTCAATGACCAGAGCAAATAGGAGGGGAGACAAGGGGCAACCCTGTCTCGTGCCTCTATGTAAGTCAAAGGTTGGCGAGATCCCCCCCCTCCCGGATAGCCGCAACTGGGATGAATATCAAAGTTGTACCCATGCAATGAACCCGCTGCCAAATCCAAATTTCCTCATTACTGCCCACAGGTGCTCCCACTCAACACTATCAAACGCCTTGTGGGCATCTAATGATAGCAGTGCTCTATCCCTCATGTTGTCCACCCAGGATTGGATATTGAGGAAAAATCTCTGCAGGTTTATCGCAGTCGACTTTTGGTGCAAAAACCCGGATTGGTCTGTGTGTATTATAGTGGAAATAACGCTATTCAATCGGATTGCCAATACTTTGGCTAGGATTTTTACATAATCTTGCAAAAGAGAAATAGGTTGGTATTATCCCAGGTCAAGGGGGTCATTATCTGGTTTTAATATCAATACCATATTCGCTCTGGTCATAGTCTGAGGAAGGTTACCGGTTTCTTTGGCTGCATTGAACATCTTCAGTAAGTGCAGAAGTATGGTCCCCTCATATTGCTTATATACCTCAATGGGGAGTCCAAAGACCAAGACCAAACTGGTTGCCATCTGCAAGTCAGGGGGGCATCAAGCATTTACCTCGAGGAGACCGACATGCTAGGCACATGGACAGGGCAGGACTTAGGGTGGTGGGGGCCCCTGGGCTTGAGTGTTGAAGGGGCCCCCTGGAGCCGAGAATTGGGGGGGGAATGAAGTTGCTGAGCGGGGGGGACGAATTGCAGTTGTTGAGCAGGGGTTGCATTAAAGTTGTTAAGCTGGGGGGGGGGGGTTTTGCAGTTGTTGAGCGGGGGGAGTGCCTCTCACCTGTGCCAACAGCCGGGGCCACATACTGTCATTAGCCCAGCTCTCGGCTTTCTTCCCTTCAGCAGCCACAGTCCTCCACACACCGCTCCAGTTCCTCCTGCTTCCGTGCTGCCTCCTCTTGCAGTGCAGGAAAATTAACCCTTTCGCGGGACTGCGGGAAGAAGCTGTCTGTGTGGGAAAGTACCGCAGAATCCGTGCATGTTGGGAGGTATGCGCAAAAAAAAGAAGAAATAAAGAAAAAAAGAAAAAAAAATATATATATATATACAGTATATATATATATATATATATATATATATATATATATATATATATATAAAGGGGGGTAACCATCCGGGGCCCTGGGGACCTCTGGGCCCTTCCTTTAATAAAAAGAAAAAATAAACCTCTGGGCCCTTTAATAAAAAAATAAAAAAAATAAACATTTATAAAAAATACATAAAAAAAGGGAGGTTGCCTCTGGGCCCCTGGGGACCTCTGGGCCTTTTAATAAAAAATAAAAAATATAAACAAAAATAAAAAAATAAACATTTATAAGAAAAAAAAAAGGGGGGGGGGTTGCCACATGGGGCTCTGGGGACCTCTGAGCCCTTTAATAAAAAAATATGTATATAAAAAAAATGTGGGTTGCCATCCGGGGGCCCTGGAGACCCCTGGGCCCTTTAATAATAATAATAATAGTAATAATATATATATAAATATATTAAAAAAAAATTTTTTTATAAAAAATAAATAAAAAAAAGGGGTGGTTGCCTTCCATGGCCCTGGCGGCCTTTGGGCCCCTGGGGACCTCCGGACCCCTAAAAAAAAAAAAAAAAAAAAGTCAAGCCCAATGGTAAGTCCGGCCCTGCACGTGGACGGTGTCCAAGTATTCAGACAAATATTCTAATGAGTATGCTTGCTTAGATTCATACAGAGAGGAGAAAAATCTCACAAGTTCTGACATAATTTGGTCTGGGGAGTTGGTCACCCCACCAAGGTGGGAGCGCAGCGCCCCAATAGAGGGGGACATTTGGTGGGAGCGGGCAATAGTTGCTAACAGGCGTCCATTGTGTTCACCCTGCTCATAGAATGCCGCCCTTTAAAAAATAATGTTTTCTCTCCACCGCGGAGGCCGTAGTTCGGTACAAAGCATCCTCCACCAAGAGCCACGCCTCCCTATGATCCTCTGTTGGGTCAGCAACAAATGCACCTTC
This sequence comes from Rana temporaria, assembly GCF_905171775.1. Taxonomy (NCBI): domain Eukaryota; kingdom Metazoa; phylum Chordata; class Amphibia; order Anura; family Ranidae; genus Rana; species Rana temporaria. Next base: position 164,922,034 of record NC_053493.1, read on the forward strand.
CAGGTCCTCTGCCATCTGCTCCATTCCCTCCCTCTGAGCATTTGTCTTTCTATTAATAGCTTGAATTTCATTAGTAAAGAGGCCCTTCAGAACAGCCTTGAAGGCCTCCCAGGTCATGGCCACACGCTCATTGGCAGCGTGGATGCGCCAAAAGTCTATAATGTGAGAGTCTATCTGCTCATGGGAAGGGAAGAGATTCAGCCAAAAAGCATTCCTTTTCCACGGAGCCTTGGCCACCGTGGAGGGAGGGCACACCTCCAAGGTCGCAATCAATGGGGAGTGATCCGATACACTTCTGAGAGCGTAAGCCACCTCCGAAATGTATCGTTCAGCCGCATATGAACACAGACATAAATCTATCTTTGACAAAGAAGAGTAACTCTTGGACAAGCAGGAACATTGTTTCACCCCCAGGTTTTTTGCCCGCCATGGGTTCTTCCACCCCACCTCTTCTATAAATTTCTTTAGGGCTGGACGGTTTGTCCCCCTCCCACCAACCACCGGAGGATGCTTGTCCAATGACTGGTCTGTGTAACAATTGAAGTCCCCGAAGGCATACAATGGCACCTCTTGGTACTTCACTTGGTATTCCACCAAAGCTCTTAATACCTGGTGTACGGGGGGGGGGGGGCACATAGACAAAAGCGAGAATGCATTTCAGAGAAAACAACCTGCATAAAAGAAAAACATATCTCCCAATCTTGGAGCCTAGCTCCTTGTAATCTATGGAGCTATGTATCAACACACTCACACCCCTTGAATAAGTGTGAATGGAGTGATAGGCTCTGCCCACCCACCGATAGTTCAGACATGACACAGAGTCAGCCGTGAGGTGGGTCTCCTGTAGGGCACAAATGGCTGGCAAAAGTTTCCTCATCAAGGATGACACCATGGTACACTTTAGAGTGTCCTGCAACCCCCTAATGTTCCAAGACCCCGACAGCCTAATACTCCATCTCTTCCACCCAAACAACTCCTCCCCAGCTGGGCTGACTCTAGGTATTTAAGGAGGCCTTCCCCCTGCCAATCCAGTTTGAGGACACTGCACACATGTCTGTCAGAGAGTGGTTAGAGTCTCCCGTCAGAACATTAAAGGTAAGAAAGACACGTTATGCAGAACACACACAAAGGCCCGGATTCACAGAGAGCGTGCGCACATTACGCCACCGTATCGCAAATAATATACGCTACGCCGACGCAGCGCAGAGGCAAGCATGGAATTCACAAAGCCAGTGCCACAAGCCTGGCAGCCGAAGTGTCACTTAGGTGGCTGGGAGGAACAGATCTCTCTCACAGACCTGGCTCTAGGGCCTCTGCCACAGGCCTATTACTTGGATAAGCTAAATGAATGAATTGAGCAAATCCTCCCAGTAGATTTAAGCATAGGTCACCGGATGACAGCAAAGCATACCTGTCAGCATTCCGGTCACCAGATCCCCGATTGGTTCGTTCAAGCCCTGTTGGACAACCTGCCTCTGGGCTCTCCTCAAGCCGACCCCCCAATCGAACGGCACCCGGCCTGGGATCCTCTCAATGGAACTGGGGACCCAGTAAGTCACTGGGGCCCCTCACAGGAACATGGAACTCCGTGTAGAATGCGCCCTCGGTCCAAAGGGCCATCGCTGTGGTCCGGTGGATGGGCGCACCCTGAAGGTGGATGCCGCACCTGGAACATGGACCCTGCAGGAAAAAGAAAAGGACCCCCCGAACGAATGGCGTCTGCCACAGATATACCCTCCCCAGTATGCCCAGCGAGGGAAAAACTCCTCTAATTGGCTGCTGGGGAAAAGTGGCTCTGCCAGAACCCCTCTAGCGCCACCTGTCACCCAGGGGTGGGAATACACCCATGGAGCGCAGACCCCGCAGGAAAAAGAAAAGGACCCCCCGAACGAATGGCGTCTGCCACAAATATACCCTCCCCCAGCATGCCCAGCGAGGGAAAACTCCTCTAATTGGCTGCTGGGGAAAAGTGGCTCAGCCAGAACCCCTCTAGCGCCACCTGTCACCCAGGGGTGGGAAAACACCCCTGGAGCACAGACTGACCCACAGGATAGTTCAGGAAATGACAGCAGCCTAAATTTGACAAATTGTGAATGGGAGCAAAATAACTCTCCCATTCCCCACTATCTTTAGCGTAGTGCCCATACTGAAAGTAAGGGGGCGCTACACAAATATCAGTCAGTATTGGCACAAAACCTTCAGGCTTCTGCTAGAATGCTGAACATGAAGAACTTCATCATTCAGCATGACAACGACCCAGAGCATACATCCAAATCAACAAAGGAATGGCTTCAGCAGAAGAAGATTAAAGTTTTGCAATGGCCCAGACCTGAATCCGATTAAAAATCTTAAGGGAGATCTGAAGAGGGCTGTGCACAGGAGCTGCCCTTGTAATGTGACAGATTTGAAGTGTTTTTGCAAAGAAGAATGGGCAAATATTGCCACGTCAAGATGTGCCATGCTGATAGACTCAGCCCAAAAAGACTGAGGCCCAGATTCTGAAAGGACTTACGACGGCGCAGCGCCATGTACGCCGTCGTAAGTCCTAATCCGAGCCGTCGTATCTATGCGTCTGATTCTTAGAATAAGTTACGCATAGATATCCATTAGATCTGACAGGCGTAAGTCTCTTACGCCGTCGGATCGTAACTGCATTTTTCCGCTGGCCGCTAGGGGCGTGTAAGCTGATTTCTGCGTCAAAATATGTAAATCAGCTAGATACGTGAATTCACGAACGTACGCCTGGCCGACGCAGTAAAGTTACAACGTTTACGTTAGGCTTTTCCCGGCGTATAGTTGCCCCTGCTATATGAGGCATAAGTGCGGCGTACCAATGTTAAGTATGGCCATCGTTCCCACGTCGAAATTTGAAAAAGTTACGTCGTTTGCGTAAGTCGTCCGTGAATGGGGCTGGATGTCATTTACGTTCACATCGAAACCAATGACGTCCTTGCGGCGTACTTTGGAGCAATGCACACTGGGAAATTCCACGGACGGCGCATGCGCCGTTCGGGAAAAACGTCAATCACGTCGGGTCACAGTAGATTTACATAAAACACGCCCCCCTGATCCAAATTTGAATTAGGCGGGCTCACGCCGGCCGATTTACGCTGCAAGTGCTTTGAGAATACAGCACTTGCCCGTCTAAGTTGCGGAGGCGCAACGTAAATCGGATACGTTACGCCGCCGCAAAGATATGCCATTCTACAAGATTTCAGTTTGTTGTTCAACTGAGTTTTACAGTTTATAGGTCGCATTAAAGGTGGAAAAGTTTTGAAATGATTTATCTTTGTCTAATTTTTTTACATCACAGAAACCTGACATTTTTTTTAACAGGTGTAGACTTTTTGGGCCAGATTCACAGAGCAAGTACGCCGGCGTATCTACTGATACACCGGCGTACTTTCAAATTTCCCGCGTCGTATCTTTAGTTTGAATCCTCAAACCAAGATACGACGGCTTGGGGGTTCGATCCGACAGGCGTACGGCTTCGTACGCTTTCGGATCGTAGGTGCAATACTTCGGCGCCTGCTGGGTGGAGTTTGCGCCATTTTTTCCACGTCGGGTATGCAAATTAGCGATTTACGACGATCCACGAACGTACCCGCGGCCGTCGCATTTTCTAACGTCGTCTGTAGTCGGCTTTTTCCGGCGTATAATTAAAGCTGGTATTATGGGGCGTATACATAGACTTGCCATGTTAAGTATGGCCGTTGCTCCCGCGTCGAAAATTTGAATTATTATTTTTTTTGCGTAAGTCGTCCGTGAATAGGGATGGACGAAAGTCACGTCGAAGTTCAAAAAATGACGTTGTTGCAACGTCATTTCGCACAAAGCACGGGTGGAAATTTCAAAACGGAGCATGCGCAGTTCAATTGGCGCGGGGACGCGCTTCATTTAAATGAATCACGCCCCCAACCCGCCGTTTTGAATTCCGCTGCCAGAAATACACTACGCCGCCGTAACTTACGGCGCAAATTCTTCCTGGATTCGACTTAGAGCCAGGTAAGATACAGCGGCGTAGTGTATCTCTGATACGCTGCGCCGTTCTACATGTATGTGGATCTGGCCCTTTATTTCCGCTGTATAACAGTTATGCCCTCTACACACGATCGGTTCGTCTGATGAAAACGGTCCGATGGACCGTTTTCATCGGACGAACTGATCGTGTGTGGGCCCCATCGTTTTTTTTTCACATTGGTGAAAAAAAATAGAACCTGTTTTAAAATTTACTGATGGTTAAAAAAACGATAGAAAAAATCCATGCATGCTGAGAATCAAGTCGACGCATGCTCGGAAGCATTGAACTTAATTTTTCTCTGCACGTCGTTGTGTTTTACGTCACCGCGTTGGACACGATCGGATTTTTAACTGATGGTGTGTAGGCAAGACTGATGAATGTCGGCTTCATCGGATATCTGATGAAAAAATACATCGATCCGTTTTCATCGGATGAACAGATTGTGTGTACGTGGCATAAGTGTGGATTCATCTGAGTTGCTGTTTTTTGTGTTGTCTCTGTAGTCATTTGTATTTTTTCTGTTGTTATGTGTCTACACACTTTAGCAAGAGAAGTTAGCTTTCTGCATATACAGTGTATTTGCTTAGGTCTCATTCACACTGCTGCTCAAAAACTGATGCTTTTGCGGTTTTGGCATTTTTTGCCTAAGCACCTGAACGCACCTCGATTAAAGCCATATATCCATGCATACATAGGCCTTTAGAGGAGTTAAGGAGCAGAAGAGTTTAGATGCAGTCAATGCTCCTTCTCCTGAGAACAGAAAATTGCGTTCAGGAAAGGAACTTTAGGGTATAAAAAATGTCACGTGCATCTAGACGCGCCTAAGCGCTAGGCACGTCTAGCACTTCGGCATTTATTAATTTCAATGGCCAGCATAAATGAAGTCTAGCCAATGCAATAAATGTTTAAACGTGCTGCTAAACTTTCCTAAACTGGTTTGAAAAAAATGCAGCTTAGGTACGTTTTTACCGCTGATTTTCTCCTGTCAGGAGAAACGGCATTTACAATAAACACGTGTGCATGAGGCAGTATTTTAAGATATTTACATCTAATTTGTTACACACTAAATTTTGCTTTTAGTTTTGTCTTGTGTTTCATTCTGGGATCTGCTTTTCTAGCTTCCAACTCTGCCTCCCTGTCTAGCATTGTTTGACTTTGTTGCTCTGCAAGCTCCTGACTTCTGCATGTCTAAAATTTTTGTAAGTTCAGCTTTGGCACATTCCTTGAAGTGACATGACTTGATCCCAGCACTATTCTGTCTCTAATTAGTTCATCATTCAATACCTCATATCTACAGGTTGCAGCTAGCTGTCTCACCTTTGTGACATATTGATCCTTAGAATCTAAATGGCCGCACGATGGCGCGCACGTGCACGTGAAGACGCGCGCGCGCTCGTAGGTGGGGGGAGAGGACAGCAATGAGATTGCTCAGCTGCGAGGACGGACCGCGCCGATGAATGAGAGGAGGAGGAGGCACTTTTTCACCCCGATGCGTCACACGCTGTGTACCGCTGTGTATGGCTCAACAGGCACCGCTGAGCTGAGCCACGCTGCCTACACTAAGGGCGGATTGAACAGCTGGTGAGGAGCGGGGGAGGACGAACGGAAGCAGCACAGGTACCAAAGTAAGGAGAGGGACATGCAGCGTGAGGACCGAGGCTGCCGACCATGCAGATGGACACCCTAAACCACCAACAATAAGGTCAGATCTAAGCCACCTTTTTAATGGGCAGGAAGGAGGATGAAGTGTAGAGGTAAGGCAGGGGAAATCCCCCTTTTTGGAGAAGCAAAGGAGGGTCTGGAAGAAAACATTTGGGCCAATTTACTAAGGAAGATTGGAGAAGGTCTGCTATGAACTTAATCATTAGTACATGCTTAGTAAATGTGTATGTGATGTTTTTGGAGGTGGATGAAAATTGAGTACAAGAACTGTCTGATAAACTCTAAACCACCTGAATCGAGTATGATGGTGCAAGACAAACCGTATAACATCAAACACTGTATTATATTATACGTGGAACAGAGGTGAGAGGCGAGAAGACCCGGAGTGCGGTCCGGGGATAAAAAAGGGGGTAAAAGGTGATCATTAACTAAATAATAATAAGTATTAAAAAACAGAACACCCCCCCCCCCCTGACGTATAGTACAGATAGTGCATTAAAAGCGGCCTTTTTGGTGCACATCCATATGATGGGCCTGCGGGGCTGAGGAAATGGGGGTGGAATGTAGGCCCCCAGGATTATTGATACGGGTCAAGTGGAGCTATATTGGTAGGATATGACCTAAGCAATTCAAAAGCCTGGACATTGGAATTAATACTGAGAGCTAGCAGTGACAAATGACGATTGAATGATAACCAGCTGAGCGGGGGGGAGAAACGGACTCACCTACACCCGTTACAAAATAATTTAAATAGTTCAAACTGACACATACGCACATGATATAAAACCTTCATTGCAGCATACTGGGTGAATGACGGACCCCCTCGCTGCGCACTATTTTGCCTTATTTTACTGAGGAGTCCAATTACGGGGGGATCCCCCTTGCTCCCTTGTATTATGAAAAGGGGCTACGGCTATGCTCACCATGAAAGTACTCTTACTCCCCGGACCTAAATAACCAGATAGTCAGACTACTTGAAGGCCTGAATCTCTGAATACCTGCACTGGATTAAAAGAGAAGGGAGTGGGGGATAAAGGGCTGGGAGGAGATCTAGGGCTCAAAGATCTTCTCTTTTTTCCTCTTCTTCTCCCCTTTTTTTCTCTTTCTTCAAACCCCAGAAACAAATATCTAGAAGGGGAAGTTCTTTCGCCTCTCTTTTCCAGTCCTGGATGCACATAAATATTTGGTTTAACGGTATATCGATATACTGATATACGCAGCTTAAACTATCAGAACCCCTGAAAACCGAGATAATATCGGTAGGTTAGGAGCCAAGAGAGGGGTGGAGGGGGGAAGGACAGAGTTAAAGGAGTAAATAGTAAATCCCTACAAAGTAAACATCTAGCCTAACCCAGTTTGGTACTTCATACTGGGCTCTTCCCTGACACTGGATTCTTTATTAACCCGCCGGGAATAGGAGGCCAAGCTGGGGAAGAGAATTAGAAGGAAGGAGACTAAGATGAGCAGAATGACGAGTAGATCAACAAGGGGGGGACCCCCAACTACTCCAAGCAATACAACAGCAACAAGTTCAATAAGACCATTCGTGACAAGAGGGGAAAGTCCGCACGTCCCTGAGGCCCAGGGGGTAACAAAGCAACAACAAGCGAACAAAGTCAAAAAAGCTGAAAATAAGAAACCCCAGAGTGATATCTCCAGAGAAACATCTATAGAATCAAGAGAGGAGGGGCCTACAGGAAGCAGACTGGAAAGTAGCAGGATGGATGAACGAAGCGCAGACACTCAGTCCCCCTCAAAAGGAGAAATGGCAGAGATGCTGTTAAGGCTGGAAAACGTGATAAAAGGTGAAATACAGAATTTACGGACAGATTTTGTCCACATGCTCTCTAGAATCGAAACAGCGGAAGAACAAATAGAGAAACAGGAACAGGAATCAAACGCACTAAAAGCCCAGATGGACCAGATTCAATTACAACAGAGGCATATTCTCTACAAATTGGAGGATCAGGAGAATAGAAGCCGGAGACAAAACTTAAGGATAAGATTTATACCAGAGAAGAGGGACGAGGACCTCAGGCCAATAGCGCAGAGGATATTTAATCCAATACTGGAAAGAACAATAGACAACCCAATTGGAATTGAAAGGGTCCATCGAGTGAGAAATTCGAAAAGAGCGACCCCTGAGCGAACAAGAGATGTCATAATAAGGTTCAGATTCTATGAAGATAAGGAAGCAATTTGGAAGAAGCTGAGGGGACAACCCCCGATAGTGTTTGAGGGGACAGAGCTGCAGATATTCACTGATGTGGCCCCAGAAACCCTGGCAAGGAGATGGTTGTTAAAACCGCTCTTAAAACAGATGATAGACTTGAACATTAAATATAACTGGGGGTTCCCTGCGTGCCTAGTTGGAACAAGGGAAGGGAGATCTGCGACACTAAGATTTCCCGAGGACTTAAGGGAATTTTGTAGGAAATTAGATATCCAGGTCCCTGACCTGCCAGGTTGGGGGTAGGGGGGAGGCGGGGATGAGAGGGAGAGGGGGGGAGAATGGAAACTCCCCCCCTCTCCCCTCTCCCTTGTTTTCCCTAGTTGCCCATTTCCGGTTTTCTGTGTCTTCTTTTAGCCTTTTCCTCCTTTGCTCTCCTTTATCCTTTGCTTGGGTTTTCCTCCGACTTCAGGCTGGGGTTTTGTCCCCTCCCCCCCCCCTCCGGGTGGAAAACCGGGAGGGGGGGGAGGCAATCTCAGACCCCCACCCAGAGCGATCTGGACCAAGACATGGAAGATGGTTCAGAGGCCTTTAATGGGCCAAATAGGGGGGAGGGAGGGAGGGGGGGATGAGAAGGAGGGAGGGATGGGCTGGAGGGGGAGGGGATGGGAGGGCGGGAGGGAGGGGAGGGATGGGAATGAGGGAGGGAAGAGACCCTATCTCACCAAAACAATCAGAAGAGAGCATAACTCGAAGAAAGGAGAACAAGGATGCCAGTGATTAAATGCCTGTCCTATAACGTAAAAGGCCTTAATAGTCCAATTAAGAGACATAAGATATTAAGGGAGTTGAAAAGGTATAGGACAGACATTGCCTTTTTACAAGAAACCCATCTTACATTGAGGTCAAACACAAAGATATACTCCCCCGACTTTCCCAGATGGTACTATGGAGATACCATTTCAAAAAGAGCTAGAGGGATAGCAATTGGAATAGCGAAGGGGACACGGTTTGTCCTAACAGATAGAATGACAGACCCGGAAGGGAGATTCCTCTTTTTAAGGGGAAAATTGGAGGAGGAGGAATACACTCTTGTAAATATATATGCTCCGAATACCTCCCCGATGAAATACCTGTTGGGAATACTAGGGAAATTAAAAGATTTTAGGAGGGGAAAGTTACTGTTGGGAGGTGACTTAAACTTTTGTATGGATCCGAAAGTAGATAAAACTCATCAGACATCAGATACCCAAGACATACAACTAACAAAGGTTAAGGAAAGTTTGTACAGGAATCAATTAGTGGATACATGGAGGATCTTTAACCCAGGCCAACGAGATTACACGTTTTTTTCCCCGGTCCATGGTAGTTATTCTCGGATCGACCACATACTGGTAGACCATAGAATGCTGGAAATGGTGGTCGAGACAAGAATAGAAACCATGACGATTTCGGATCATGCCCCCATTAGCATATCCATAAAGATCTCAGGGAATCAAAAGCCCTATCAAAACTGGAGACTTAATGAGGAGTTAATAATCAAAGAGAAAAGTTTCCTGAGGGTTAAAAAAGAATTAGAAGAGTATTTTAAAACAAATGAGATAGATGGAATCTCTAAAGCAACACTATGGGACGCCCATAAGGCGGTGATAAGAGGGGTCCTGATCTCTGAAGGAGCAAGGAAGAAGAAAGAAGAGAGTAGTAAAAGGGAAAAACTTATAGCTGAGATTTTTAATCTTGAACAAAAACATAAGAAAATGGGAAAGCAACAAGACCTATATCTAAACTTAGTAAACAAGCGAAATGAGCTTAAAGAACTCTTAGATCAAGATACAAAAATGGAATTTAACTCAATAGCAAGGGAAAGATATAGGTGGAGAAATAAAACAAGCAAACACCTTGCTCGGATGGTACAAAAAAAGAAATCTAGGAATTATATAGACAAAATTAAAAACGAAAAAGGTAAGGTCTTACATACAACAAAAGATATTGCAGAAACATTCAGAATATACTATGAAAAACTATATTTGGTAGAACAAAAGAACTGGCAAAAAGGGGAGAAAGAAAACAAGATTACAACATTTTTAAAAGAAGCAGGAATAACAAAAATAGATCAAATGGAGGCAGAAGGGATGGATAGGCCTATCACAGAAAATGAAATTAAACTAGCATTAACAAGTTCAGAAGCAGGAAAAAGCCCGGGCCCGGACGGCTTCACAGTGATGTATTATAAAAAATACAAGGAGATCCTTCTCCCAAAACTATGCCAGTACTTTAATGGCTTTGGAAGAGAGTATAAATTAAGTAAAGAAGCATCAGAGGCAACCATCACCGTTATTCCAAAGGAAGGTAAAGATACAGGAAGTTGTTCAGGGTACCGGCCGATATCTCTGCTGAACACAGATATAAAATTGTACGCAAAGGTATTGGCCGGAAGAGTTAGACAGGAAATGACAAAACTGGTACACCCGGACCAAACGGGCTTTGTTCAGGGTAGAGAGGGTAGAGACAATGGAGTAAAAACACTCTTGTTGCTCCAGAGAATGAAGGCAGTAGGGTCCCCGGGTTTACTTCTGTCGATTGACGCAGAAAAAGCGTTCGACAGAGTAGACTGGGGACTTATGCTGCTGACTCTGAGAGCCATGGGGTTTGGACAGAGAATGATAGACTGGATTGCAGCCCTGTATTTATCTCCCAGTGCCAAAATAAAGATAAATGGCAGTCTATCTCAAACTTTCTTAATGAAAAATGGTACAAGGCAGGGGTGCCCTTTGTCGCCACTCCTGTTTGTGCTCTCTTTGGAGCCGTTGCTGGCCAGGATCCGTAACTGCAAAGAAATAAAAGGGGTTAAAATAGGAGAGGAGGAATACAAACTTTCTGCCTTTGCAGACGACGTCCTATTCTATCTGGACAAACCCAAAACATCAATTTCAAACCTATTAAATCTATGTAGAGATTACGGGGAAATTTCGAACTTTAAAATAAACCTCACCAAAACGGAGATTATGAGTATAAATATAAGTAAATTGGAAGAGCAATTCTTGAAAGTGAAGTACCAGTTCGCCTGGGTTAAAGAACTCAAATATCTAGGGATACTGTTAGCAAATCCTATAAAAAAAATGTATAAGATAAATTTCATTCCCCTATTAAATGAAATTAAGACAGAAACAAAAAGAGTGGAAAATAGAGCAATATCATGGATAGGACGAATCAATTATTGCAAAATGGTTATCCTACCCAAAATATTATATAAATTTCAGATGATTCCCATAGCCCTCCCGAGAACACTATTTTCTGCACTTAAAAAAATAATTATGAATTATATATGGAGAAATAAGAAACATAGGATATCACTCCAGACCCTAAAACAACCAAAAAAAAAGGGGGGCTTAGCGGTACCGGACGTCAAAGGATACTATGACGCAGTGGTACTGACAAGGGTGGTGGAGTGGGCCAGAGCCAACACAGAAAAAAGGTGGGTTAGTCTAGAAAATGAGTTAGCACAGACGAGGTTGGACAAGATAATATGGAATCCTCCCCAATTTAGAACACTAGATAAAAATGCACATGAAATAACAAAAAATGCACTTAAAATATGGGATAATGTCTATAAAAAAATTGAGAAGGAATATAATTCACCTTTTATAGCACTAAAAAATAATGATTATTTTGCACCAGGTAAAACACAAGTCGGGGGGAATTGGATCAAACAGGACACGGCACAATTAAGGGATATAATGAGGGAGGGCCACATAATAACACTACCCGAGTTAAAAGCTAAAAAGAATTTAATGGAAATTAATGAATGGAGGTACCAGCAGCTTAAACATTTTATCCAGGATCTACCAGGCCCACTGAGAGCGGGAGACCAGTTAACAGATCTAGAAAAAATATGCTTCATGGAAAGAGCAAAAGGAACTACCTCAAAGCTATACAGAATTCTATTGAAGATGGATGAGCAGAACATACCTCCATTCATTAAAAAATGGGAAAGGGAATTGGGAACACAACGGGATAGGGGCACAATAGATAAAATGTTGGCTTTGACACACTCCTCTGCGGTAGATAGTCGTACGGCGGAGATGTGTTTTAAATGCATATCCGGATGGTACATGACCCCGGATAAGCTAAAAAAATTCAAAGAAGAACAGACAGGAGAGTGTTGGAGGGGATGTAGATCACCAGGAAATATGGCACACCTTTGGTGGGGATGTGCCAAGGTTAAGAGGTATTGGGAAAAAATCTTGGCCTGTGTGGAAGAGATCACGGGGAAAAAGATCAAGATGGACCCATGGGTCATCCTATTCCATGGGGGGGAGGAAGGTATAAAAAGTTACAGGAAAACGCTTGTACCGCATCTACTCAATGCCGCTAAGAGACTTATTCCAAGGAGGTGGCAAGAAGTGGAGTGCCCCTCAATTTGGGAGTGGATAGATGCGGTCGAAGAAACTTACAGAATGGAAGAATTAAAAGAGGGTATAGAGGGTAACAACATCTTACAAATCACGAAATGGGATAAATGGAGGACTTTCAAGAAATCGTGGAGTTATGCAGAAAAATTAAGGGTAGATATTTAAAAGATACACTAGAAGAAAATTGGAAAGAACTAGAGATATAGGAGATTGTTTAAGGTGAGATAGGGGGGATGGGGGGGGGGAGGATAAGGGGGGGATAAAATGAAATTGTAATCCTTCCGTGCCTTGAAGCATGAGTAGTGACATTTAATAAATAACAATAATATATATTCATATATATAATAAAAAAAAAAAAAAAAAAAAAAAATGAAGAAACATAAAAAATTTTCACACATGAAAAAGCGACACTTATGATGCAAAACCAACATAGAGATGCAATGGGCTGGCGCGCAGAACATGAGCATATAATGCACACTCTATGAGGTGGAGTCTGAAGTGAAAAAAAAAAAAAAAGAATCTAAATGGCCTTGGTATGTAGTAATAAATGTGCTTCTCACATTTTAAATTATGCATACAATAGCTATGTGAAAATTCCTTTTGCAAAAGGAAAATATACCTCACTTACTGAAGAAGGTGAAGTTGTTCTGAATTCAATCAGATAATCAGGTCCATTAAGAGACATGGGAATTGAAGATGATCTTGGACAAATGGATTACACTGATGCCTTCAGGAGGTTGAAACATTGGCAAACAAAAAAGGTTAAACCCTCTGTTTAATCCTGTCTCCAAATGTCATTTGGCAGTTTTGTGAGCAAGCATGAGGTCAATAATAGAGAGGGGTAGGACCTATTTACATGCCAATGACACAAGACTTCAGGGTGCCTACGACTGCCATCATACACATAGTCATCTTCATCACATGCCAATGCTACATGACATTAGGGCACCTACCACAGCCAGCTATATCTAATGGTGATGCTACCAGACACTGGGATACCTACCTCTACCATCCTTATCGCATGGCAACGCTATCAGACTCCAGGGTACCTACCAATTACATCTTACACATAGTCATCCCTGTCATGTGCCAAAGCTAAAAGGACATTAGGTTACCTGTCACTGCCAGCTAAAACACATGGAAATTCTACCAGATACTGGGGTACCTACCAGTGACACCATACACATGGTCATTCTCATCACATGCCAGTACTAAAAGATATTAGGGTACCTACCACTGCCACCTGCATCACTATAAGACAGAGTCCCCCCAGTCCATAGTATATACATAGCAGTATATGATATCACTGAGCTCCCCTCTCAGGCTGATGTCTTAAACTTCTAATACTCAGTGATGTATTTACTAAAGTTTCCTTTTCTGATGGTCCTGACTTCCTGTACATGTAATAGCAGTCTCTGGCCATCTCTTGTGAGATATAATCCAAGCCTTATATTCCTATTAGTGCCCAGGCACACGGGGCTGCCAGGACAGCACTCACCTTCAGCTCACAGGGGATCATGTCAGTGGGCGGAATCCTGATGCTGGCTCTGAGCTCTCAGTGCTCTACGGTGAGTGGCTGAGCTGTGTGTAGGGTCTCTGTACAGGACACACATGGGCTGGGAGGAGGGGGAGCAACACAGTACAGGGAGAGGAAGAGCGCTGTGTGTCTGTCTGTCACACAGACTTTTTCCACAGGCCTCTTCCACTCGCTTTCTCCTTTGACTGGCTGCTGTTAGAGGGAGAAGACAGTAAAAAAAACTCCCTCCAACAGCTGTTGCGGTTCCTGCTCAGTGCCCGTTCACCAGCTACCCAAATGTAATGGTGGCGCCACTCCCATCATACAGCGGGATAGAGAGCAAGGAACTGACAAGCTCTCAGTGCCTCCTCCTCCATAGTACTGCATGGCGCTCCCTTGACAGCGGCATCACTACTAACACAGGCGGGTAGAGAACAAGACACTGACAATCTCCCGGCGCCCATTCCTCCTGGTGGAACGTAGGTAGGGAAGCCAGTGACAGTGGCTGCGCTCTAGGTGGCAGTGCGCTCTAGGCGGCTGCCTACTTCGCCTAGTGGTAGCGCCGGCCCTGCCTGTGTCACGCAATGGATTTGATGAAAAATATTTTGCATTAAGTACAAAAATCTTTATTTTTTATTTTTATTGAGGGACACATACATCATATAATGTAGATGATCTTAGACAAAGGGGATGTCCACAAATCGGTCCAAAAGAGGGGCAGGCAAAAGCCACTGAAAGATGCAAACATTGTGGAAATTACCTTTCACAGAGTATCAAAGGAGGCAATGCCTAAATAGAAGAATATATGAAAAAGGGCCAACCAAATAGGGGAGGCTACTGTTAAGGAAAGAACACTGTGGTAGAACCTGTGGCTACAAACCAGAGCAAAATACACCTCAAAAGTTAAATAACTGTGCCTAAATGCTGTGGGCCTTTAACTTTTGAAATGAATTATTCAGAAAAAACAGACCATTATGTATAGATGGAAGATTAAAACACGTTTAGCAACAGGAGAGCTAAACCATGTAGCAGCATAATCAGCAGGAAAATATAATTTTTTTTCAATAATGCTGTCAATGAAAAGCCAGTGACAAGGGAGTAGTTAGTGGGGCTGAGCCCCACTGTCTGTGTCTTTAGACAGCAAGGCTCAGGAGCAAGCCCACATGAGTGCTTCCTATTAGGGCACTTGACAGAGAGGAGGAGCCAGACATGCGAAGAGAAGGTTCAACCTGTTTGTTATCTTTAAAATATAATAATAATCACTTTAAGATTGCAGGAAGGAATCTATGGAGTCTTCCAGGGAGGAATCTATGGAGTCTTCCACAAAGGACTGCAGGAAAGCATAGAAGTAGAATAAAAAATACTAAAAGCAGGTGTTGTGACTGTGATTATCATTTTTTCTAAAGAATACCAGGAACAATTTGATATGCCAGTTGGACTTTAGAGAAGTACAAGCTTAAAACAGGTGTACATTTTCTTTGAATATAGATGTGGGGTGAACACATGGAAACCTATTACTAGAGAGATATAATCAAATAATGTATTGACACTATAAAAAATAATGTGGGCACACTATAGATGTATTGAAAAGAGTCCAAGTGAAGAAGAGGACCATCCTGTTAATAGCAAGGGGGGGGGGGCTCCGATAGCTTCTTGGAAGAGAACAGCTTACAACTTACTTAAAGGGGTTGTAAAGACAACAATATTTTCCTCTTAAATTAAAGTCTGACAGTAGCTGATAAAGTAAAAAGTAATGTTTTGCATTATAACTAGTTTGATACCTGTTGAAATCAAGCTGTTTTATTCACCTCCTTCACTCCTGAATCATTATTCTCACTGACTTCCTGGTTTGCGGTGCGCATTCATTCTTGCTACATCACAGCCTAATGGGAACTACAGTTCCCATTAGGCTTAGCCTCCATGCCTGTGAGGGATAAGAGAGCATCTTCACGCAGGGCTGTAGTCATAGGGAGGGGGTGAGCACATTCTGCTTTCCACCATGCAAAACGGCTCAGATGCTGGTGGAAAGCAAGAAGAGGAGTGACAGGAAATGACATTTTCAAACCTGTATTACTGTATTTTGGAAGTCAAAAGGAAAAACGGAGGTAAGTGATCTTTAAATGCTCTAGCTTACAGCAATCAATTGATCTAATAAAAAACTAACCTTTAGTGTTCCTTTAAGTAGTGCAGAGAAAAATTAAAGAAAATACATGAAGCAGAGATAAAA
The DNA here is from genome assembly GCF_905171775.1 of Rana temporaria. Lineage (NCBI taxonomy): Eukaryota > Metazoa > Chordata > Amphibia > Anura > Ranidae > Rana > Rana temporaria. The sequence continues at coordinate 164,938,042 of NC_053493.1, forward strand.
CATAAAAAGAAATTAGATCCTAGAGAGGCGGAACAATTAGAAACCTTAAGAGCAGAACTTGCTAATTGCCTAGATAGAAAAGAAAAAGATAAATGTAGATTCTTGGCAAATAAATTATATGAACAAGGGAATAAGTGTGGCAAACTACTAGCTAGACAGTTACAAAACCAACAAGAACTTCCCCATGTCCATATTATCCGAGTAAATAATAAGCAGATAAAGGATATGAAAAATATAGCTGTGGAAGTCCATCGCTTTTATAATGAACTATATAACATACAAAGGACAAAATTAAAAGAAGATGGAGACAAATAAATAAGAGAATATATCAGGGGATCCAAATTACCATCCCTGGCTGGGGATGTGGTGGAGGAATTAGAAGAACAGATCACTAGAGTGGAAATTAAAAGAGCAATAGAGGAACTCCCGAGTGGAAAGAGCCCAGGACCAGATGGCCTAACTAATGCATATTACAAAAAATATATGGATATAATGGTTACACCACTTTATATTTATTTTAATAAGATCACAGTTGGAAACCCACTACCCTCAGAAGCAGGGCTTTTTTTCACGGGGAACTTGGGGGAACTCAGTTCCACCACCTCTGGCTCAGACCCTTTGGTGTCTGCTCACCACAATCACTTGTAAACACAGAAGTCTGGTTTCTGTGTTTACAAGTGACAGCTCTGCACTCTGTGTGTAACCCTCCTGAACTTTACACTCTGTATGTAATGCAATCCTGGTATTTAATGCCCCTTTAAGACCCTCCTACTGTTTGTGAAATTTTAATGGGGTCGTGGTTGAGTTCCTGCACCTATTTTTTGAGAAAAAAAGCCCTGCTCAGAAGCATTATTAGCATTCGTGACAATTATACCAAAATCAGGAAAGGACCCACAATATTGCTCAAGTTATAGACCCATCTCCCTTCTAAATACAGATACAAAATTATTCTCCAAAATATTAGCAAATAGATTAAAGGAGAAGGTAATACAAATAGTACATATAGATTAGACAGGATTTATGGTGGGGAGGGAAACAAAAGACAACACAATACGAGCACTTGATATACTCTATTGGATGGAAAAGAGACCCGACAAAACATCTAGAGTAACCCTGTCGATGGACGCCGAAAAGGCATTCGACAGGGTGAACTGGGCTTATATGATGGAAGTATTAAAAGAATTAGGTACGGGGGAACAGATGAGGGGGTGGATAGCAGCATTATATGCAGGACCTAAAGCCAAAGTTAAAGTTAACGGAACACTGTCTGAGGGGTTTGGTATAGGCAATGGTACAAGGCAGGGCTGTCCCCTATCCCCAATCTTGTTCGCTCTCACTCTGGAACCATTTCTATGCAGGGTGAGAGGGAACGGGAGAATAGTGGGAGTGGAAATCGGACAGAGAGAGCATAAAGTGGCAGCATATGCCAATGATTTATTGTTTTTTCTCTCAAAACCAGAAGAATCAGTACATGAGCTGATGCAGGAAGTAATAAGATATGGAAAGATATCCAATTTCAAAATAAACCTAGAGAAATCAGTAATATTGCCGAGCCATGTACCATTGCCTATAATTAGATCGTTACAGGATAGATACTCGTTTTTGTGGAGTAGAGAATCACTGTGCTATTTGGGAGTGCCGATGAAAAGATACTGTATGAACGTAACTATGTAACATTAATTACAGAAATAATGAAAGATCTGAATAGATGAAAGGGAAACACACTAACATGGTTTGGGAGGATTAATACCCTAAAAATAAATGTGGTACCCAGACTTCTATATATTCTGTATACAGTTCCCATACAACTCCCCCAGATATAAAAAAAAAAAATACGGAAAGCATTCATATCATTTATATGGAAGGAGGGAAATGCTAGGATAGCATATGAAATTCTATGTAAAAGCAAGGAAGAAGGAGGAGTTGGGCTCCCAGATATTGCATCCTATTATAAAGCGATGGCTCTGGTGCGTATACTGCACTGGTGCCATGATGAAGGTAATAGAGCATGGGTACTAATGGAGACAAATATGGCGGGGAGGAACTTGGCGGGGGCACAATGGATACCAACAAAGGCCAGGGGTTTATCAGAATGGACATCCCCATTAACTCGGAACACAATGGCAGTATGGGATAGGATAAATAAACTTGGCAAAAATGCCCCAAAAACATCCCCACTGGCACCACTGGGGGGTTACCCATGGTTCCCTCCAGGAGAGGAAAAAGGAGCATTAGGCCCATGGGAATCGGAAAGGGTTCACAATGTGCCTGAGGTATGCACCACTGGGGGTCCTGATGCCTCAGGTAGATTTAGTATCAACACAAGGAGATATGGTAATGGCAGAATGGAGATATAGTCAGATGCAAAGTTTTTTTAGAAGATTAGACCCTCGAGTAAGAACTTTGAATTCCCTAACCATATTTGAAAAAACATGTAGAAAGATATTAAAACCGGACCACTTACTGTCACAAATGTATAAAATAATATGTAGTGAACAGAATAAAACAACCCCTTACTTTATTAAAGAATTGGAAAAAGAACTAGGATGCAGATTCCCCCCATTGCAATTAAAAGAAATAATCACAATTACACATGCCACATCCACAAGCTCAGCCATTCAGGAAATGGCATATAAGTTCTTGGTAAGATGGTACCGCACCCTGGTGCGACTAGCTCAAATATATCCAACAAGAGATGATCGATGTTGGAGGGGGTGCGGGGAGCAGGAAACATACCTCCACATCTGGTGGGCATGTCCAGGGATCAGAATCTTTTGGGAGGAAGTGGCGCCATGGATCAGGAAAATGTCTGAGGAAACAATAGAGTTTACACCATTACAATTCCTGTTCCATGGAACCACAAGAGCTATAAAAACGTATACAAACAGCATTGTACCGCATTTATTAAATGCGGCTAAAAGATTAATACCAAGGTATTGGAAACAAGCAACATGCCCCACCCTTCAAGAATGGAAAAGGGAAGTAGTTATAATAATGGGAGCAGAAAAATGGATACATGACATCAGGCATAAACAGGAGAAATTTAAAAATATATGGGAAATCTGGGAAAAACATAACCAGGAAATAGATGGATAAAACCAAAAGCCTTATGAAGCTCTAAAAAAAAAAAAAAAAAAAAAAGTAGATTGGAACTATAAAAGAAAGATGGGGAGCAATCCACAGCTTTTATTTTTAATGTGTATGTTTTTATGTATGTCTTGTTATGATGTCTAAGCAAATAATGTGACACTAGAAGAATATGGGAAGGTGTTTAACGATCCTCCTCACCTATTTTGGGGGGTGGGGGGGGGGGGAAGAGCGTGTGGGTGTTTTTTTTCTCTCTCTCTTTCTCCTCTTCCCCTTTTTTTTTGGGGGGGGGGAAGGGGGAGGATCCAAAAACACATATAATTTAGAAGGGAATACTATAATTATAAATAAGAAGACACATATAAATATCAAATTTTAAACACAACCCCTTTTTTTTTTTGGGGTGTTTACCCCTCAATAAGGAAGGTAAACCTGTATCACAGACAAATAAATATAAGAAGGCACAGAGCAACATAATAAATAATAAATATCACAAGTATATAGCACTAGAAATACATATGTATTAATACATTTTTTATAGTCACAAACATCTTCCTGAGTTCTCCCTCCCCACCCCCTCCTTTTTTTTTTCTTGGGGAGGACCGGAAAACACCATATAGTAAAGGATGGTAGTATCAAGCTGCCTTTTAAGTGTCAAGGCATGTTAAATGTTATATGTAAAGAAAAGAATTTAATAAAGTTTAATTATAAAAAAAAAAAAAAAAGTAGTGCAGAGAGGTCAGATAAAAAAAGAAGAGAAGGCCTTTGACAGGGTGAGGTGGAGTTACATGAGGGCAGTCCTAAAATACCGCGGCTTTGGGAACAAAATAATACAGTGGATATTCTCCATGTATTCAGGCTTAACAGCCCAGGTACGGGCCAACGGAATTCTGTCTGAGCCTCTCACAATCTCAAATGGGACAAGACAGGGCTGCCCTCTGTCTCCGCTTCTATTTGCCCTGTCACTAGAGCCCTTTTTGTGTACGCTACAAGCAAACTCTAATATTTCAGGCATACAAATAGGGAAGAACCACTGTAAAATTACAGCCTATGCAGACGATATGTTGTTCAGTCTTACAAACCCGTTCCAGAATTAATGAAGGAATTTGAGAGATACGGATCTTTATCGAACCTACGTATCAATTTTAATAAATCGGAAGCGATGGGGGTAAACGTCCCACATATAGCGATAAACTATCTAAAGCCCCGGACCAATATGCTGGCTAAAGACCCAAGGTGTTTTTACAGTTCGGGACTGCGTCGCTTTAACAGACAATTGCGTGGTCGTGCGACGTGGCTCCGAAACAAAATTGGCGTCCTTTTTTCCCCACAAATAGAGCTTTCTTTTGGTGGTATTTGATCACATCTGCGGTTTTTAGTTTTTGCGCTATAAACAAAAATAGAGCGACAATTTTGAAAAAGATGCAATATTTTTTACCTTTTGCTATAATAAATATCCCCCAAAAACATATATAATATTTTTTTTCCTCAGTTTAGGCCGATACGTATTCTTCTACCTATTTTTGGTAAAAAAAATCGCAATAATCGTTTATCGTTTGGTTTGCGCAAAATTTATAGCATTTACAAAATAGGGGATAGTTTTATTGCATTTTTATTTTTATTTATTTTTTTACTACTAATGGCGGCGATCGATTTTTTTCGTGACTGCGACATTATGGCGGACACTTCGGCCAATTTTGACACATTTTTGGGACCATTGTCATTTTCACAGCAAAAAATGCATTTAAATTGCATTCTTTATTGTGAAAATGACAGTTGCAGTTTGGGAGTTAACCACAGGGGGCTCTGTAGGAGTTAGGGTTCACTATGTGAGTGTGTACAACTGTAGGGGGGTGTGGCTGTAGGTGTGACGTCATCGATCGTGTCTCCCCTATAAAGGGGATGACGCGATCGATACGCCGCCACAGTGAAGCACGGGGAAGCCGTGTTTACACATGGCTCTCCCCGTTCTTCAGCTCCGGGGACCGATCGCCGCACTCGAGCGGCGATCGGGTCCGCGGGACCCGCGGTCCCGGAGCTTCGAACCGGGTCGCGGGAGCGCACCGTGGGCGCGCACCCGCGACCCACGGCTGGGTACAAGTACAGGACGTATATATACGTGCTTGTGCCCAGCCGTGCCATTCTGCCGACGTATATGTGCAGGAGGCGGTCCTTAAGTGGTTAAATGGACTGACATACCTCGGTATACAACTAGCAGGGAAGGTAGAGAAGATCTTTGAGCTGAACTTCCCACCCCTCTTACAGAAAGTAAAGATCTTATTGGATAAGTGGAACCAGGGTTTTCATAGCTGGCTAGGACGCTGCAATATTATTAAGATGAACATACTCCCGAAAATCTTGTATTTATTACAAACATTACCAATACATATTCCATCAAAGTATTTAAGTGTCAGAGAGTGATCTTTAAGTTCATATGGGCACATAAGAACCCCCGGATACATAGGAAACAACTAATGAGCACTAAGCAGCAGGGAGGACTGGGAGTCCCAGATATAAGGAAATATTATTACGCAACACATGTGAACAGGCTAATAGACTGGAATAGGCATTCAGATACGAAGCTATGGGTACAAATCGAACAGGCGCAATGCAAAACACCTCTAGAAAGAGCACCGTGGTGGTTTGCCTCACTCCCTAAAGAAATGAATAAAAATCCAATAGTGGGTAACACGGTGAAGATCTGTGCAGCAGCACTACCTATGATGGGCATCGAGCCCAGGACCTCCCCACTATACCCAGTGATAGGTAACCCCCTCTTCCCATCGGGATACGAAGACGTAGCATTCCGGCAGTTGAGAAAAAGAGAGTGTACACAAGTAGCAAGGTATATCCACATGGGAAGATGGGTAACCATAGCGGAACTGATGGAAATAGGAAATGTATTCCGTTTGAAATTCTGGAATGCACTTCAGATAGTTCACTTCCTGAACACTTTGCCAAATCCAGAGAGCTTTGAAAGACCACACATGAAATTCGAGAAAATATGTAATGAACAAGGAACACTACTACATATGCAAGAAAAGAGAGGATATGTGGCGCATGATCCAATAGAGCAAACACAATGGGCTGAGGTATATAAAAGTCTAATAAAAAAGTCCAAAAATAATGTCCACGAAAGTCCTGGATTAAAATAATATGACTGGCTGTAAGGGACACTTGGCGGCAGCACCTAAAGCAGAAGCGATGCTCTGAAAGATTCAAAGAAGAAGGGACAAGATGCGCCAATCTAAGTGCAATAAGCCCAAATTTAATGGAGAGTACAAATAAAATAAGTATACATGTGCAATGCCTACTCACAAACAGAGGTAGATAGTAGGCACAGAACCGGAATGGAGAGATGCAGATGATCGGTGATAAGATGCGTGCCTGGAGTCATACGGTGATCACGACTAGCGGGTGTCCAAATCGCGGGCAGCAGCAGGCTGATGATATTCGATGTCCGGGGATAGGAACACCGAAAAGGCCACAGAGATTCGGCGTGCGCTTCACCGTGGAGCGCAGCGTCCCGCCGTCGCACCGGAAGTGACGTGGGAGTCCAGGCCAGCCAATGGGATTACGCGTTTCACAGCGTCAGCTGTTTCTTCAAGAAACAGCTGACGCTGTGAAACGCGTAATCCCATTGGCTTTTTCTGTGGCCTTTTCGGTGTTCCTATGCCCGGACATCGAATATCATCAGCCTGCTGCTGCCCGCGATTTGGACACCCGCTAGTCGTGATCACTGTATGACTCCAGGCACGCATCTTATCACCGATCATCTGCATCTCTCCATTCCGGTTCTGTGCCTACTATCTACCTCTGTTTGTGAGTAGGCATTGCACATGTATACTTATTTTATTTGTACTCTCCATTAAATTTGGGCTTATTGTACTTAGATTGGCGCATCTTGTCCCTTCTTCTTTAACACTACTACATAGTCTTTCAATAAGCTATGAGTTATTAGTGCGATCAGGAGGTTTCCCTCTGAGGTGCGTTCAGGAATGGGAAAGGGAATTGGAGAAGTCCTTCAGTTCGGAACAGCGACAATGCATTTACAGGCGAACACACGAAACATCAAAATGTGTGAGAATACAAGAGACAAACTTTAAGATCTTCACGAGATGGTATAGGACACCAGAAAAGTTAAGCAAAATTTTCTCAGAGGTATCAGATAAATGCTGGAGGTGCCAGGGAAGCAAAGGAACGATGCTACATATATTCTGGGAGTGCCCAATGCTAAGGAGTTTTTGGGCAGAGATTAAAAGGGCTTTACAGTTTTGCTCAGATTATGAGATTCTGGAAGATCCGGAATTCTATCTTCTGCATTTATACCAAATACCAGAAAAAGCCTATAGGGAAATGATTATATGCCATCTATTAGATGCCGCTAAGGCCTGTATAACGAAGAGGTGGAAGTCACCAGTTCCACCAACAGCGGAGATGTGGATATGTAAAGTTAGGGAAATAAGCAAACTAGAAGAGTTAGTCCGGACAACACAATATAAAAGGGAAAAATATTTAAGAACTTGGACTCCCTGGAAGTCCTATATGGACCACAGGGGGGAAGGTTAAGGGGGATAAGGCTGAATGGTATAGAAGGAGCCCGGGAACTTGGATTGGGTATATGTGGGATTTAATGAGAAACCACAGGAATATGGAGAAGGGTCGGAGAAGAGGGAAGTAGGGTGGGTTGTTGTTTGTTTTTTTTCTCCCTTTCTTCTTCTTTCTCTCTCAGGGATGTTTGGGAAGGGGAGAGATACGTAAGAAGGAGATATATGTTTGATTTTGACAACAAGGTAAAAGGGGATGTATAATAATAAGATGGACTGTGACTGTTGTTTTGTAATAATGTTCTGTTATGTATTTTTTTTATATATATATATATGTGTTGTACTGATTTGTTTTAAAAAAAAAAAGGATTATAATCTAAAAAAAAAAAAAAAAAAAAAAAAAAGAAGGACCAAGAAAATATTCTCTGGTAACAGAGGAAAAGTTTGTTTCTAAAAACCTAGTGAAAGATATATGCTAGTACATAGTAACATATAGTTACATAGTTAGAAAAAAGACACAAGTCCATCCAGTTCAACCCCAAAAAAATAAACAAACAAAATAAAAAACATAGTACAATCCCATACACCCAACTCCATACCCACAGTTGATCCAGAGGAAGGCAAAAACCCCAGCTACAGCAGGGGAAAAAATTCCTTCCTGATCCCCCAAGAGGCAATCAGATTTTCCCTGGATCAACTTTACCTACAAATCTTAGTACCCAGTTATATTATGTACATTTAGGAAAGTATCTGTCAGGGACTCACCTTCCGATCCCGCCGATCCACCATTCAGGGGAGACAGCAGCGTCCCCCTGTAACTGCGCACAGTCGCAATGCTCGTGTTCGTGCGCCAACGGTGCAGGCGCGTGCGCGCGCGTGCACAATGGGCGAGCGCGCGGCGGGAGCGCGCGCGTGCACGTTTGGCGCCAAATGCCCTTAAAAATCCACATCAGAGGGACTCATCTGCCTGCCTCTACTCTTCGCAACCCTGGCACTCCTACCCCACTGTGCTCCGAGTCCGCTGTTCCCACTTCAGCAGCTCGCGAGCCAGAGCCGTAAGAGAGGCCCTCCTGCATCTAGACTCTGCTAACAAGGTACTTAACAGTATCCAGGCCTTTCTTAAAGCAATCTACTGAGCTGGCCAGAACCACCTCTGGAGGGAGTCTGTTACAGTGAGGTGTAGAAAGGTAATATCTACAATATGAGAAAGCCCAAAAAGACCTGGTAGAAGATTAAATAAAAAAATGGAATTACCAGTACAAGAGAATATAAATATTACTTCATAAGAAAGAATATACCCTGGAAAGTTCTTAGTCTCAATCCACGGATTACCCTTATGCCCTGTACACACGATAGGTTAGTCTGATGAAAACGGTCTGATGGATTTTCCATCAGTTATCCGATGAAGCTGACTGATGATCAGTCGTGCCTACAGGTGCATCATGTGGCGATACCCTGCAGCGCTCCAAGCACTCCGTCCCTCTCTCCTCTGGCTACAGAGCGGCCCCCCTTCTCCCGCCGGAAGTCGTGGCGTGCACGCACGTGCGTGATCCCGGAAATACACTTCTCGACGAGGGAGGAGGGGGCGGTCAGTGTGCCGACGTTCCCCGCCTCATCTGCGCAGGCGCATAGCGGTCTCGGGCATATATATGAGCAGTTCTGATCACACAGGCTGCCGGTGGGACACAGGAGCGCTGAGGAGCAAGTTAAAGCATACAATTTTTTTTCTTCCTACCTTAAAGCTGAACTCACTTGAGGTGACACGAGGTTTATACCGGCACCCCCTTAGACACATTAGCTCAGCATTTGCTCAGCATTTACTCAGCATTGGCCTGACTTGGTTATACCGGCATCCTGCTGGTCTATAGTCTTGGCAAGTGGAGTACCTCGGCTTTGTATTATGCCTTCCAAAAGGGCTGGTTCTAAAAATGTTAAAAAGCCAAAGGTATCCCCATCGGGCTCTGAGGATCTTGGCCAGGCTTCTGTGGTCCCATCCTCCCCTGATAAGTCAAAGTTTGTCGCCCGGGGTGAGCCATCAGGGTTGCTGGGTGCTGCGGTTGCCCCTAACCCACCTACTCCCGTCTATGTGACTGAGGAGGTATTTGACTCTGCCCTATGAGGGTTGGAGCAGAGATTGGTGACATTGATCGCTTCTTCCCTACCAGAAAGAAAGCGGGCCAGGTCTCCGTCTCCTATGCTGGAGTCCCTGACAGCAGAAACATTTTCCCCCGGAGGAAATTGAAATTCCATCAGGAGACCAAGCGGAAGGTCATTCTAAGGCTTCATTTCCATGGACGTTTTTAAAAACGAGCTGTAAAGCTAGGTAGGACTCCTGGAAAAATCAGCGTTAAAAACGTGATTTTTACCGCGTTTTGCATTATCGTTTTTGCACATTTTTTACCGCTAGCGTTAGGCAGCGTTTTTTGAAGAAAAACACATCTCTAGGCTATATACACTCCCAAATTTCAGTGAAACATCATAAGACCCTCCCTAAGCTCAAAAAACAGTATACTTTAACCATTTCTGCCATTTTGTGAGACCAGAGTGAGTAGCAGCTGAGAGAGCAGCAGTGTACTTGTATTTAGCGTGTCACTTGCCACATCACCTGCCACAAGTTGTGGATTGTCCACTGGCCACATCACCTGCCACGTCACCTGCCATGTCAACTGGCCACGTCACCTGCCACAAGTTGTGAATTGTCCACTGGCCACGTCACCTTCCACATCAACTGGCCACGTCACCTGTCACAAGTTGTGGATTGTTCACTTGCCACGTTACCTGACTACGACACCTGCCACAAGTTGTGGATTGTCCACTTGCCACGTCACCTGGCCATGTCACCTGCCACGTCAACTGGCCACGTCACCTGCCACAAGTTGTGGATTGTCCACTGGCCACGTCACCTGCCACGTCAACTGGCCACGTCACCTTGCACAAGTTGTGGATTGTCCACTGGCCACGTCACATGCCACGTCAATTGGCCACGTCACCTGTCACAAGTTGTGGATTGTCCACTTGTCAAATCACCTGGCCACGTCACCTGCCACAAGTTGTGGATTGTCCACTGGCCACGTCACCTGGCCACGTCACTTGCCACAAGTTGTGGATTGTCCACTTGCCACGTCACCTGACCACGACACCTGCCACAAGTTGTGAATTGTCCACTTGCCACGTCACTTGGCCACGTCACCTGTCACAAGTTATGGATTATCCACATGCCTTCACCTTCCTAATATGATCACCATGAAGAGCATGTGCCACATCCCACAGTTCAGGATGTGCTTGAACAGCAGTGATTAGAGAAGGTTGGGATACAGAACTTGCCATTGCCATCTTAGTTAGTTCTCTCTTCTCTGTGCTATACCCACAAGCACACGACTGTGAATTTCCTGTGTTTACAGAGGCTACAGTGACCAATGAAATTTTTGCTGATAAAACGCTGGAGCTCAAAAACGCAGCGGTAGCGTTTTTAGCGCGTTTAACCTTTTTTTATTGTTTTTTAACGTCTGCCATTTTTACAGCTCTGGCGTCGGTTCCACAGAACGCCCTGGTCCTGGGTTTTTTTACAGCTCAAAAACGCCTATGCCATTTGCAGCTCAAAAACGCCTATGTGGGCATGAAGCTATAGAATAACATGGACAGGCGTTTTAAAGCTGTAAAAAACGCTAAAAAAAGCGGCTGTAAAAATGTCCATGGAAATGAGGCCTAAGGTATCAGATTCTAAGGAATCTACCCTGGAGGAGCCCTTTTTGGCTTCCCAGACTGAAAGGCTATTTATCCAGTCCCTAGCTGATATGGTGCGTTTGGCTTTTAAATTGCCCCTGGCAGAGCCGGCAGCTAACGTAGTATCTTCTTTGGGGTCCTTTAAAGCAGCACAGACTAGCTACTCCTTCCCGGTCAGGATTGGGAGCATCCAGATAGAATCTTTGTACCTCCTAAAATATTTTCAATTCTCTATCCAATGGAAGAAAAGTTCACTAAAAAGTGAACTATTCCTGCGGTGGATGCTGCCACCTCATGTGTTAACAAAACTCTGACATGTCCGGTAGTCAATATACAGATGTTTAAGGATCCTACGGATAAGAGATTGGAAGCGTTACTAAAAACTTCCTTTGCTATGGCTGGGGCGGTGGTGCAGCCTGCGATTGCAGCTATAGGCATCTGCCAAGCTTTAAAGGACCAAACGAAGCAGGTCCTGAAGGATATCCCTGCTCAATATTCTGCAGAAACCATTGGGGATCTGAGGCAATTTGCCGCAATACTACCAGCCATCACTAAAAAAGCCCTAAGAACTGAGCGACTTTTGAGAATCGATCGACGATCGACTATCAAAAATCTCAGCCGTTTACCCCAGCCTAAGCATATATCATGTGCTTTGATCAACACAAGATCGGCAGTAAAACACCGACTGGAAATCCATGATTTCATTCTACAATATGATTTATACTGCCTCTTTATTACAGAGAGCTGGCTTACAGCCGACTGCAACACCATTTTAGGAGAAAATGGACTAAGGACTGGCGGTGATCCATAAGACTCATCTTGCAATCACTAAACCTGTCCTTCAAAACCCTCTTCCATTCATGGAAACCCTTACCCTGCAACTACAAACAAACTCCCAGGAGACCGTCCGGATTCTACTCTGCTATAGGCCACCTGGCCCAAAATCGCAGTTTCTCCCATCATTGACGGACTTTAACTCCACCTATAGCCTCAACAGCAAACACCTTTTGCTGCTCGGGGACTTCAATCTCTTGGCCAACTCCCCGCAAGACCCCGTTGCCGACGCCTGCATTGATCACTTTGAAGGATTAGGGCTACAACAACTAGTATGTGGGCCCACACATGCTTCAGGTCACACGCTCAATCTTATTTTCAGACAAGATCTGGAAATAAAAATCTTGGAAAATGAACCATTGCCATGGACAGATCACCATGCAATTAAATTCATTATTTCTGATTCCCCACCCTTAACTAAAACATCAAATCTAGTGACAACACACTGGACTAGATGTCAGAAGAAGCTCCACTCGGAACTCTTCAAAGCCACGTTAAGGAAAAAAATAAATACAATTCAGCCGCATCAAACGGCTGAAGAAACGCTGGATACCATAAACACAGCCCTATTACAGTCAGCCGACTTAATAGCGCCGAAACGTAAAACCCGCATCCGGAAAAATAACTCCAGCTGGTTCAACAACCAACTGGCATTACTGAAGCAAGAGCGTAGAAGGGCGGAAGCCGCCTGGAAAAGAAGCTCTTAAGATGAGAACCTCATTGTCTACAAAGCAACAACAAGAAAATACCACAAAAAAATCTTCAAAGCCAAGAAAAACCATTTTTCCGAGGCTATCAACAGCGCCCTTAATCGCCCACGCGAACTCTTCAAGTTGGTCACTCAGACCATGAATCCAGGATGTCTTGAAGCCCCCAATTCGGACTCACAAGAATTTTGCAGTGAATTGTCGGATTACTTCATTAATAAAATCAAGGGGATCCGACAAAGCATTCAGCAAAATAATTCCCCCCTCAACCCTCCCCGTAATGATTTACACAATACCTGCAGTTATTCACCACAACCAGGTAAGTTCACGCTGGAACCTATCTCTATCCATGCCACTAAAAATATCATCGGTACTCTGTGTAACAGCACCGCGCCAAATGATATCATCCCCACTAAACTGCTGAAGGAATGCGCCGACATCCTGGCACCTCCTATCACGCAGCTTATCAACCAATCCTTCAGGGAAGGCATAGTGCCCTCCCAGTTGAAGGAGGGTATAATTCGACCCATCTTGAAGAAACCCAACCTGAACCCCAAGGACCCACTCCACCGTCGTCCAATAACAGGCCTAAATGTACTCTCAAAGGTAATGGAAAAAGTAGCGGTACAACAGCTGCAACAGCATCTAGATACCCACAACCTACTTGACCCATTTCAATCGGGATTCCGGCCTGGACACGGGACAGAAACCGCATTGCTCAAAATATGGGACGACGCTCTCGAGGCCGCAGACGAAGGAGAATCTTGTCTTCTGGTTCTGTTGGACCTAAGCGCAGCCTTCGACACAGTAGACCACAAGCTTTTATTGACTCGGCTAGCTGAAGTAGCCAGAGTCGCAGAAGGCGATTTATCTTGGTTCTCCTCTTTTTTGGCAAACCGATCGCAAATAGTGAAGTTAGGACCTTTCACTTCTGAGAAACGCACATTATCGTGCGGAGTCCCTCAAGGATCCCCCCTGTCGCCGGTGTTATTCAACATCTATCTTCGCCCTCTTTTTGAGATTATTAGCAGTCAAAAACTGCTCTACCACTCATATGCAGACGACACGCAACTATATTTCCGCATTTGCAATAAAAAGGATCATCACCTCAATCTAGAGACATGCCTCTCTTTGATAGAGGACTGGATGACAAAGAGTTATCTTAAACTCAACGGAGAGAAAATCTTCTCCTGTTTCACACCAAGCGTATGAATCAACCTACAACAACTTGGACCCCCCCGCTCATTCTGGGCAAAATCATCACCCCTAGCGCCAAAGTCAAAAGTCTCGGGGTCATCTTTGACTCTCACATGACATTGGACGCACAAATAGGGTCAGTATTAAGCGGATCTCACCATCTGCTGCGCCTACTATGCAGACTTACTCCTTTTATTCCCAAGGAAGACATAGCGGTCGTGGTGGGAGCTATTGTAAACTCAAAATTGGACTATGCAAATGCCCTTTACCTCGGACTCCCCAAGTACCAAATCGCTCGTCTACAAGTCGTTCAAAATACGGCCGCTAGACTTGTGACTGGGAAAAAACCTTGGGAATCAATCTCACCTTCACTGAGAACCCTTCACTGGTTACCAGTAAAAGACAGAATCACTTTTAAAGCACTCTGTCTAACGCATTGATGTATCTATGGGAATGCTCCCCATTATCTATGTGAAAAAATAAAAGCTCATAATCCCAATCGCGTTCTGCGATCCACCAATCAAAATTTCCTCCAGATACCGAAAGCCAACTACAAGTCCAAAGGAGAAAGGAGATTCGCGGTCCAAGGTCCCAGACTATGGAACGCTTTATCAACCAGCATTCGGTTGGAGGAGAACCACTTGACGTTCAGGAGAAAGATCAAGACTCATCTCTTTTGATACCAAAGGAGACAGGAACAACAAGCGCCCAGAGGCGATTAAGTTTGCATGTGCTGCGCTATATAAGTTTTCATTCATTCGTTCATTCATTCATTCATTCATTCAACAGGCTCGCGAGTCAGCCGACCTGCCTAGAGCTTTGTGCTTTGCGGTGGATGCCATCAAGGATTCTTTTCATCAGGCTTCCCGACTTTCGCTCCTTTTGGTGCATATGGTTAAAGAACTGGTCTGCCGAGACACCTTGTAAAAGGCTCCTGGCTGGCTTCCCCTTTCACGGAGAAAGACTGTTTGGAGAGGATCTTGACAGATATATCCAAAAAATCTCCAGCGGGAAGAGTACACTTTTACCTATTAAAAAAAGGTTTAGAGGTCCCTCTTTTAAGCGGCCAGCCTCTCCGGTTCCGGGAACCTCTGCCTCTAGGCAGTATCGATGGCCTCCCGGTCGGTCAGGTATGGGGGGAAAGGCACAGGGTCAGGCCCAGGGTAATAAGAGACCCTCAAACCATAAGCCTGTCAAGCCAGCCCCTAAGTCAGCTTTATGAAGGGACGCCCCCACTCTCTCAGGTGGGGGGAGACTTCAGTTTTTCTCAAGGATTTGGGAGGAGAGGGTCCTCGACAGGTGGGTCCTCTCCACGGTCTCTCTGGGTTACAGGAGTTACGAGAGTTCCCTCCTCCTCGTTTTCTCACATCAAGTGTGCCAAAGGATCTAAATGTCCAATCGTTTCGAATGGCGTCAATTCGTTCAGTAGCCGCCACTTTGCAAAGGGGGGGATTTTTGGCGTCAATCGATATCAAAGACACAAATCTCTACATCCCAAGGAATCTCGATAATGGCCTATTTGACTGATCTGTTGTTAATAGATCACTCAGCCACCAACCTGAATCGGGCAGTACACACCACGGTAAAGTATCTAGGATCCCTGGGTTAGATCACAAACTTGGACAAGTCAGCCTTACGACTAGACATGTGCAATTAGTTTTGTTTATAATTCTTTTTTTTAAGAAAATTCGGAAATTCGTTAATTACGAATTTTCGTATTTCCGAATTTTTTATTTACGAATTTTCGGACTTCCGAAAATTTTGAATTTCCAAATTTCCGAATTTTCGTATTTCCGAAAATTCGAATTTACGAATTTTCGTATTTTCGAAAATTTGTATTTACGAATTTACGAATTTTCGTATTTCCAATTTTTCGTATTTACGAATTTCGGAAATTCGGATTTTCGGAAATTCGTAAATACGAAATTTTTTCGGATTTTAGAATTTTCGAAATTTTCAATTTTCGAAATTTTCAATTTTCGAAATTTTCAATTTTCGAAATTTTCAATTTTCGAAATTTTCAATTTTCGAAATTTTCAATTTTCGAAATTTTCAATTTTCGAAATTTTCAATTTTCGAAATTTTCAATTTTCAAATTTTAGAAATTTTCGAATTTTCGAATTTTTCAATTTTCGGATTTTAGAATTTTTCACTTTTTCAATTTTCGAATTTTTCAATTTTCGAATTTTTCAATTTTAGAATTTTTCAATTTTAGAATTTTAGAAATTTTCGAATTTTTCAAATTTCGGATTTTTCAGATTTGGAATTTTTCAAATGTGGAATTTTTCAAATTTCGAATTTTTCAATTTTCGGATTTTAGAATTTTAAAAATTCCGAATTTTCGAATTTTTCAATTTTCGAATTTTCCAATTTCGAATTTTCGAATTTTTCAAATTTCGAATTTTCGAATTTTTCAAATTTCGAATTTTCGAATTTTTCAAATTTCGAATTTTTCAAATTTCGAATTTTTCAAATTTCGAATTTTTCAAATTTCGAATTTTTCAAATTTCGAATTTTTCACTTTTCCAATTTCGAATTTTTCAGATTTGGATTTTTTCAAATTTCGAATTTTTCAATTTTCGAATTTTTTTACTTTTCCAATTTCGAATTTTTCAGATTTTCGAATTTTCAGATTTTCGTATTTACGAATTTCGAAAATTCGAAATTGAAAAATTAGAAAATGGAAAAATTTCGAATTTTTCCAATTTCGAATTTCGAATTTTTCCAATTTCGAATTTTTCCAATTTCGAATTTCGAATTTTTCAATTTTCGAAATTTCGAATTTCGAATTTTTCAATTTTCGAAATTTCGAATTTCCAATTTTTCAATTTTCGAAATTTTGAAATTTCGTATTTCCGAATTTTCGTATTTCCGAATATTTTCGTATTTCCGAATTTTTGTATTTCGAAAATTGAAAAATTTGAAAATCGAAATTTCGAAAATCGAAAAAATTCGAAAACTGAAAAATTCGAAATACGAAAATTGAAAAATTCGAAAATTGAAAAATTCGAAATTTCGAAAATTTCGAAATTCGAAAAATTCGAAATTTGGAAATTTCGAAAAATTCGAAATTCGAAATTTCGAAGATTGAAAAATTCGAAATGTCAAAAATTCGAAGTTTCGAAAATTGAAAAATTCGAAATTTCGAAAATTGAAAAATTCGAAAATTCGAAATTTCGAAAAATTCGTAAATTTCCGAAAATTCTTTTTTCGTTTCATTCGGTTTTTTTTTCGTTTCATTCGTTTTTTTCGTTTCATTCGTTTTTTTTCGTTTTTTTTGCTTTTTCGGAAATCCGAAAATTTCCAGAATTTACGAATTTACGAAATAAAAAAAACGAATAAAACAAAAAATTTTTTTTTTTTTCGAAATTTCAGAATTTCCGAAAAAATAAAAAAAACTAATGAAACAAAAACGGAAAAAAATAATTTTTCGAATTTCCCGAATTTACGAAAAAAAAAAAAACGAAAATAATAAACGAAAAAAACGATTTTTTTGGCAGTGCACATGTCTACTTACGACCAGTGAAAGGCTGGGACATCTCGGGATGCTCTTAGATACAGCCCAAAGAAAGATTTTCTTACCTTAGGCAAAGATTACTTCCATAAGAGAATTGATTCAGTTGGTTCGGGAAAAAAGAGAACCATCCATTCGCCTCTGCATGCGGTTGTTGGGGAAATTTGTGGCCTCGTTCGAGGCCGTACTGTATGCCCAATTCCACTTAAGGAAATTGCAAGGGGCCATTCTGTCCCCCTGGAACAGGAAGGTTCAAGCAAAAGACTTCCCCATAAGCAGTTTGTCAGAGTCTCTGTCGGTGGTTAATTCCCCAAAATTTGCTGAAAGGGAAGTCTTTCAGTCCAATCTCTTGGAGAGTAGTAACAACGGATGCCAGCCTTGTGGGCTGGGGAGCAGTCCTGGGGAAATTATCCCTGCAAGGAAGGTGGTCGGCTCTGGAGAAATCTCTGCCCATCAATCTACTGGAGATCCGAGCAGCACGTTTAGCCCTGAGAGCTTGGACAGCCGAGTTTCAGGGTTCCCCAGTCAGGATACAGTCCGACAATGCCACAGCGGTGGTGTACAAAAATCACCAGGGCGGCACCAGAATTCGGGCAGCCCAAAGGGAAGTGGATCAGATACTGACCTAGGCAGAAAATCATGTCCTGTGCATATCGGCAATATTTATCCCGGGGATAGAAAATTGGCAGGAAGACTACCTCAGTCGTCAGCAGCTTTCTCCAGGGGAATGGTCCCTTCACCCCGACATCTTCCTGGCCATATGGCAGAAGTAGGGATGAGTTTTGTATTCGAGTCAAACTCATGTTCGACTCAAACATCGTATGTTCGATCGTTCGTCGAATTACGAAGGTTTTGGGCCGTTCGCGCCAAATTTGAGTGGCGTGTCACGACCCATAATTCACTGCGGCATCGCAGTGCATTACTGGCTGATGATTGGCCAAGCATGCAATATGACCCGCATGCTTGGCCAATCACAGCTTGCAAAAAACGGAGAGCCATAATTGGCCAAAGCCAGGGTGACTTTGGCCAATTATGGCTCAAGGGGTTTACTACACGCCCCACACTATAAAAGGCCGCCTGCAGGTCGGCCTTGTGTAGTGTGTTGCGGTGGTTAAGAGAGAGAGAGAGTGTCATTTTTTGTAGGTAGATAGAGCAGGCAGGCAGACAGGCTATTCAGTTAAAGTTACAGTGTGTAGAGGATATATATGCATCCCAGGTGTTGTATATATATTTATACACTGTATAGTTTAGCTAGATCCGCTCTTCCTAATTTACTGACAGGCAGGCAGGTGATTGTGCTAGCTGCAGTATTCTCACCTGGTGTACTGCCTGTGTCCTCTACAGTGTGCACCTAAAGCTACAGTACGTGGTGTGTACTGCCTGTGTCCTCTGCAGTGTGCACCTAAAGCTACGTGGTGTGTACTGCCTGTGTCCTCTGCAGTGTGCACCTAAAGCTACGTGGTGTGTCTATTGCCTGTGTCCTCTGCAGTGTGCACCTAAAGCTACGTGGTGTGCGTACTGCCATTGCCCTCTGCAGTGTGCACCTAAAGCTACGTGGTGTGTGTACTGCCTGTGTCCTCTGCAGTGTGCACCTAAAGCTACGTGGTGTGTGTACTGCCCGTGTCCTCTGCAGTGTGCACCTAAAGCTACGTGGTGTGTGTACTGCCATTGTCCTCTGCAGTGTGCACCTAAAGCTACGTGGTGTGTGTACTGTCTGTGCTATTTTTCTCAATGATTTTCATCCATATTGCAGGGACCAGACATTACATTAAAGCCGCAAGCAGTTTTAAATTACTTTTTTCTTATAGTAATCTCATTTTGTGCAGGGACAGTTCTAAACAAGTGCCACTTCACAGGCATACTATAGACACCCAGCAGGTACGATATTTAAAGGAATTTTTCGTTTTTTTTTCACTTTAACCACTTGCCCACCGCGCCATAGCCATTTTACTGCTACAGCGCGGTCGAGTTGTTCTGGGAGGATGTCCCTGGGACGTCCTCCCAGAATCCTCCACTCGCACGCCCCCTGGGGCGCGCTCCTGGAATCATCCGTGAGCGCAATACCCTGCGCGATACTCTGCAATACCCCAATACTCTGCAATACCCTGCGCGATACTCTGAAATACCCCAATACTCTGCAATACCCTGCGCGATACTCTGCAATACCCCAATACTCTGCAATACCCTGCACGATACTCTGCAATACCCCAATACCTTGCGCGATACTCTGCAATACCCCAATACTCTGCAATACCCTGCGCAATACTCTGCAATACCCCAATACTCTGCAATACCCCACATACTCTGCAATACCCCAATACTCTGCAATACCCTGCGCGATACTCTGCAATACCCTGCGCGATACTCTGCAATACCCTGCGCGATACTCTGCAATACCCAAATACTCTGCAATACCCATTTTTTTAAAGCGCCCCTGTCCCCGTGTGCTCGCATGCA
Source organism: Rana temporaria (assembly GCF_905171775.1). Classification (NCBI taxonomy): domain Eukaryota; kingdom Metazoa; phylum Chordata; class Amphibia; order Anura; family Ranidae; genus Rana; species Rana temporaria. The sequence goes on from NC_053493.1 coordinate 164,958,108, forward strand.
GAAGCGAACGCATACGTAAGTCCCGCCCACATATGAAAACGATGTTCAAGCTACACATGTGAGGTATCTCTGCGAACGTTAGAGCGAGAGCAATCATTTTGGCCCTAGACCTCCTCTGTAACTAAAAACATGTAACCAATAAAAGTAATTAAAGCGTCGCCTATGGGGATTTTTAAGTAGCGAAGTTTGGCGCCATTCCATGAGTGTGCGCAATTTTGAAGTGTGACATGTTGGGTATCTATTTACTCGGCATAACTTCATCTTTCACATTATGAAAAAAAATTGGGCTAACTTTACTGTTTTGTTTTTTTTAAGCACAAAACATTTTTTTTTAAAAACACGCGTTCAAAACATTTCTGCGAAAAAACAATGCGAGATAAAAAGTTGTAACGGCCGCCATTGTATTCTCTAGGGTCTTTGCTAAAAAAGCATATATAATGTTTTGGGTTTCTATGTAATTTTCTAGCAAATAAATGATGATTTTTACATGTAGGAGAGAAATGTCAGAATTGGTCTGGGTGCTTTAGAACGCCTGATGGTGCTCCCTGCATGTCGGGCCTCTGTATGTGGCCACGCCGTGTAAAAGTCTCACACATGTGGTATCGCCATACTCGGGAGTAATAGCAGAATGTGTTTTGGGGTGTAATTTGTGGTATGCAAATGCTGTGTGTGAGAAATAACCTGCTAATATGACAGAAACTAGATTTTTTTTTACAGAATTTTCAGTTGTTTTTCTTTTATAGCGCAAAAAATAAAAAACCCAGAGGTGATCAAATACCACCAAAAGAAAGCTCTATTTGTGTGAAAAAAAGGACAAAAATGTCAAATGGGTACAATGTTGTATGACTGAGTAATTGTCATTCAAATTGTGAGAGCACCGAAAGCTGAAAATTGGTCTGGTGAGGAAGGGGGTTTAAGTGCCCAGTGGTCAAGAGGTTAAGCATCATTAAAATCACTGCTCCAGAAAAAACGACCATTTTTAAAACTTTTTTTTCCATTGGGGCAAGACCCGGGTTCTCAAACACGTTTTACGACAATAACTTGCATATTAGGCTTTTGAATTCGAATGTTTGAGTCCCATAGACGTCAATGGGGTTCTAAATGTTCGCCCGAATGGTCGGTCCGTTCGAAGGTTCTGGTGCGAACCGAACGGGGGGGGGGGGGGGGTTTAGTGTTCGGCTAATCCCTAGCCAGAAGTGGGGATCACCAGATGTTGACCTCATGGCATCCAGGTTCAACACAAAGCTGAACAATTTTGTGTCCTGAACAAGGGACCCGTTGACTTGCGGAACAGACGCGCTGGTGTGCCCGTGGGATCAGTTCTCTCTAATTTATGCCTTTCCCCCGTTACAACTGTTATGGACCCTCCCGCTTCATCCAGACTTGCTCTCTCAAGGGCCTATATTCCACGCCCTTTCTTACGATCGCTAAGTTTAATGGCCAGGCTATTGAATCCCACATCCTAAAAAAGAGAGGGCTTTCAAGCTCTGTGGTGTCCACCCTAATAAATGCTAGAAAGCCAGTATCCAGGCTAAAATATTACAGGGTGTGGAAAGCATATGTGGCCTGGTGTGAGGCCAAAGGATGGCATCCTCGTAAATATGTCATAGGTAGAAATCTTGATTTTCTAAAACTAGGTGTAGACATGAATTTAGCCTTGAGCACCATCAAGGGGCAGGTCTCGGCTTTGTCGATCTTTTTTCAGAGACCATTAGCTACTCATTCTCTGGTCAAATCCTTTTTACAGGGAGTGATTCGTGTTAATCCACCTATCAGGGCTCCCTTGTGTCCCTGGGACCTGAATCTGGTGCTGTCGGCACTGCAAAGGCAGCCCTTTGAACCCTTGTCCCAGATTCCTTTAGTCCTGCTGACTAGGAAACTGGTATTTTTGGTAGCCATCTCCTCTGCCAGGAGGGTATCAGAAATGGCAGCCCTTTCCTGTAAGGAGCCATATTTGGTCCTTCATAAAGATAGAGTCGTTTTACGGCCTCATCCAGCTTTCCTTCCTAAGGTTGTGTCAAAATTTCATTTGAACCAGGATCTGGTTCTCCCTTCTTTTTTCCCAGAACCTAGTTCTGCAAAAGAAAAATCGTTACATTCCTTGGATGTAGTAAGGGCAGTTAGGGTCTACCTTAGAGCTACTGCCCAGATTCGAAGACTGATGTCTTGTTCATTCTGCCAGATGGTCCCAAGAGGGGTCAGGCAGCGTCGAAATCTACAATTTCTAGGTGGATTCGGCAGGTAATTTCTCAAGCCTATGGCATGAAAGGGAAGGTTCCTCCAATTACGGTTAAGGCGCACTCCACTAGAGCGGTGGGCGCTTCTTGGGCGGCCCATCATCAGGTCTCCATGGCTCAAGTCTGTAACTTGGTCGTCAGTTCACACATTTACAAAGTTTTACCATTTGGATATTAAGAGGCATGAGGATATTGCCTTTGGGCGCGGTGTGCTGCAGGCTGCAATATCTGGTGGCACCCGTTTTTTTTCTTGATGTCTCCCTCCCCTCATTTGGCATTGCTTTAGGACATCCCACATGGTGATTACTATGTTGCTCTTTTTCCCGTGATGTACGATAAAGAAAATAGGATTTTTATAACAGCTTACCTGTAAAATCCTTTTCTTGGAGTACATCACGGACACAGAGCTCCCGCCCCTCTTGTTTGGGGATATTGGGATTTGTATTGCTTGCTACAAAACTAAGGTACTCCCAGTATGGGAGGGGTTATATAGGGAGGGGAATTCCTGTCTTGGGAGTGCCAGTGTCCATCACCTGAAGGTAGGCTCTATAACCCACATAGTGATTACTATGCTGCTCTGTGTCCCCTGATGTACTCCAAGAAAAGGATTTTACAGGTAAGCTGTTATAAAAATCCTATTTTTCTGTCTTGTCCAACTTCCACGATTTTCCCACTCCTTCTGTTGGGGCCTTTTGTTCCTGGACCAAACGCTGGTACACTGAGCACAACATCGGATGTACACTTTTAGCTGCATCCTCACCCTATGAGACCTGAGGAGTGAGTAACCATTGAACCAAGTCAGTATTCGTCCCCACAATCAAGAAATTCCGATTAGCCCCGGGGGCTGGGACATACAATGGCCAATGTGTCAGAACTCTCTTTCTGCCCTACAACAGATAGGCCAAATTCAAGCTTGACTGGAAGATATCTGTCATAGGGGAGCTTCTTAGTTCCTATACCCCAGATCTCTAGACTTTCTAACTTTGGCGAGGGCAGGTGTTTCAGGTGTTTATCATAGAAATCACAGTAAATTAGAGTCACTTGGGCACCAGAGTCTAGAAGGGCTTTTGTGTATACACCTTATCATGGGACACATACTGTTAGATGCTAATGCCATCACCTCCAGCCATCTGTCTGTTCTCTGTGCTAATTGACCCTGCTATTGTGTGAAGATGTCCTGTGTTTACACTTATGATAATGTGTATTGTATAGCAGGTGAGCGAAGACGTGATGTTTACTATGAAAGGTCATATCTGAGTCGCCTAGTCTGGGTAAATGATTAGTTAATTAGCTCATGTTAATTTATGTTCTGGTTACCTCCTCTTTAAACTGTATATAAGGCTGCATTATTGGTTCTAATAAACACTCCATGTTTAGCACACAAACAAGTCTCGTTGTGTGTTGAGAGCAGCTGGAATATCCGATATCTATATCCAGACTGATAGGAAGCAGTATATGACGGAAAAACTCAAGCGGAGTGTGGGACGTTCCGTTACACGCAGCTAGGACAAGACTATAATGGGTCATGAATGTGGTATAAGATTAAGAGTAAGCATTCACTGACTTTGGAACCAGAGGACCACTAGCCCGACACGTCCTCTGAATGAGATGTACAATCCAATTTGTCAAAGTTGTCTTCGATGCTGACAGTTTCTTTTTTTGTCCTTTTTTTTAAGTAAAAAAATAAGCCGTTAGTTTTACGTAAAGTTTGTGTCAGACCAATGTAATGTCTGAGAGTCCTTGCCCTATCGAATTTGTGACCTTTCCTCAAAAACTGGAAGCACCCCTTCCTGGTTAAGGTGGTTTGTAGAGGGAACTCTAGGCACGAACTGGTGAAATGGTCGGAGGACCATCCTGCCTAGAAAGAACGTAATACAGGGATCCTCAGCCCCTAAGGCAAATTGCCATGCAGGCAGTACTTAACTCCAGAATGTTGGATATTACATTTTCAGTATTGAACTACCAGGCGCCCTGGGCTAGCCTATTCTCTCAGTGGGTGCTCTAATTCAGACGACCTGTATATGATGTAGGAGTGGACCAATGGCTGGGCCCAACTGGCAGTGATTCCACTGGTTGTGAGGACTTGTCTACCATCACAGATTGAATTTACTGCCACTGTAATCAGGATCTTCTGAGATATGCACTGCTTCCTTAGAGGGAAAAAATCCACTGCCAAAAATGTGCGGAGATGCTATTGTGCCCACTGCACCATTGGGATGCAGGAGCAGAATGTCTGGAAACCCAGACCTTCTGCTGCTGATATGGCTCTGCTTGCCATAGCTCTTCCTACTTAGGCTATGGTCAGAGGGGTTTTCTCTGTAAGGAGAGACACCCCCTTAGGTGAACCGAACAATGTCCTAAGGTATATAATTTTTTGCGCTGGTAAAACTGACTTTTTCAAGTAGTTTATTAGCCAACCGTACATCGTTGATGTGACCACCACCTCTTGTAGGTGAGTTTTAAATTGCTTCTTTGAGATGACACAGGACCAGTATATCATCTTGTTAGTGCTGGATACGTATCCCCTTCTCTGAAAGCGGAACCAAAAATTGTCAATAGAACCCCTGTGAAGGTTCTGGGGACGAAAAGCAGGCTTTGATACTGTAGATGAGGATCCCTAATTTCCTAATTTTTTGGAACGTAGAAGGGCTGGAAGATATGATGAATTAAAATATGCGGGAGGACATCCTTGAGGATAGAGATCATGTAATCCTTTGGTCGAATTGCCAGGAATACTGTATTACGAGATTCCTTCTTGAAATGTTTCAGCTTGATGAACTTGCCCTAAACCGGGAACTGACCTCCAACCACCTATTTTTTTTTTTAGGGGTAAGGCAGGCGGGAAGGACTTTTGATTTTTGGGAGAGGTAGATGCATCCTTCCGTTTTCCCATGTTTAAGAGGGTAGCCTGGGGATCCATTTGGCTTCTTCTATATTCCCTGGCGGTTACTGTATGTAGTAAGGCCCGAGGGGAACATCTCAATGTATCAGTGGCTACCTCGGCCATAGAGTCTGAAGCCAATAATTCCTCCAGAGCCTTGATAATTTCATCTGGCCCGACACCCTGTTTCAAGGCTAGTTCAAAACCATTAGACCATTCTCTTGTTGTCTTGGAAACCGAAGCCAAAGCAGCTGCTGGCTTACATGCCCCATCAGCTGCCTGATAAAAATTTTGAGGCCAGCATCAATCTTGCGATCCAGTATATCTTCTAAATATGCTGCAACTTCTAAGGGGAGTGTTGTGCTCCTTGCTAATTTATTGGCAAAGGCGACTATTGATGGTGAGGAAACCAATGGCTGTGCCTTTGGGTCAGCTGGAGGATATACGGTAGCTTGAGAGGGCGGTTATGGGCGACCGGCCTTCCTTTCACCTTCGGATTTATTGTAGCTAAAAATGGAACAGATATTTCAGAATCAAAGGAGGAGCCCCGTTCTTCTGATGTGCCTCTGGTTCCATCTGAACTGACCCCCTCCGTTTGTTTGCTGTGCCAGTGTTTTCATGGAAACTTCACTTGATGAAGGGGTAGCAAGATCCTGAGAAGAAGCAGACTCATGGATTCAGGTATATATATACACATAAACACATACACATACAGAAATCCATAAGTTACCATGGATAAACCTATATATATATATATATATATATAATATATACTGTGTATATATATATATATATATATATAAATACATATATATATATATATATATACTGTGATATTGGGGGGTGATCAACTCTCGGGGCAGATGAGTTTTCTTGTAGTGAGTCCACACCAAACAGGCATATATCGTTAAGGGCCTGGTAGCCCACGTTTATTAAATGAGAAAAACAAAATAAAAGTCCACTCAGGAATCCCACGCAGGGGTTTAAACGACATTCAAAGATAAATGAAAATACCAGCCCACCTGGCTACTCTTCAACAGCACTGCTGCAATAGTCACTGGTACCTTAAACCACCAGATCTTCCAGTCTCACAGTCTTGGACGCGCACAGCTTTGGGCTTCTTAGACGCACACAGCTTGAAGTCCCTTAATGCACACAGATTTAGGCTCCTTGGGCGCACACAGCTTTGAAGCCCTTCAACGCACACAGCTTTGAACTTCTTGATGCACACAGCATCTATCTTCACACAGAGACACTCACTAGCAGCCGCTCCAACTCCACCTTCCTCTCATCGTAGTACATTTTCTGCCTTTGTTGGGCTGCTTCTAGGTTAGAACGAAGAAGTGCAGAAAATGTACTACGATGCTCATAGAACAACTCCCCCTTCATACAAAGTGGGAGATTTAGTTTGGTTGTCTACCCGTAATCTACATCTCAAGGTCCCTTCCAAAAAACTTGGCCATCAGTTTGTCAGTCACTGCCCAATTCTACAAATAATCAACAGCAATGCTGTAAAACTCAAGTTACCTCCGGATTGGAAGATACACCCTTTGTTCCATGTCTCTCTCATCAAACCCTTCAAACCCAATCCGTTTCCTGGCAGAGTCCCACGACCTCCTCCTCCCGTGGGGGTAGTGGGCGAGATTGAATACATAGTAGAGAAGATTTTAGATTCCAGAATGCGTGGATCTACTCTACAATATTTAATACGTTGGAAAGGCTATGGGCCTCAAGATGACTCTTGGGAAGACGCTTCACATGTTCATGCCCCTCGTTTAATCAAGCTCTTCCATAGCAGGTACCCTAATCGGCCATCTGGTCGTCGGAGCCCCGGAGGTGCTCCCTTGAGGAGGGGGCTATGTAACGTCACACCAATAACTTTGCACTAAGTGCAACTATAGTTGCTTCCTTCCCAGTCAACTCTCTTCATTTCTTCCTTCTTTCCGAATACCCTCTCACTTTCTGCGGCCTATTTAAACTCCCAGCACTGACAGGAAGGTGTTCCTCTATTGCTGACAGAACGCCACTGTCAGCTGGGCTTCCAGACTCACCTGATCTAAGCTCCAGCTTCCTGAACTGGACCACCAGGACTCCTTGTTCGCTACAGCTCACAGCAACCAGGCCCAGGCTCCCAGGACGCTCATCAATGCCCAGCTATCTGCAACCGCAAGTACTCTGCTATAGAAACCAATTGCTAAACGCTGATCTCCATACTTGCTACTTTGCTTCCAAGTTATGTTCACTACTATTGCTATCAATTGCTATGGAGTTTCCCTGAAGCCTGTACCAGCTCTCATGTTAATGTTCACTGCTATAGATACCAGATCTCATGTTAATGTTCATTACTAACCCCTAGTGTGCAGTCCCAGTACTGCAGCTATACTTATCCTTATACCATTAATACCAAGATTTACTTTAATGTTGCTTATGCTGGAATAAGCACTATTTACTTTACTGAGGCTGTGATGATAGAACCCAAACTCTTAACTGAGTTAAGAGTGAAACCTGGGTTCGAACCTGAGAAGTCTCAGCAGTTGCGATCCATAAACCTGAAACTAATTTGGCATATTGTTACATAGATAGCTGGGCATGGATGAGCGTCCTGGGAGCCTGGGCCTGGTTGCTGTGAGCTGTAGCGAATAAGGAGTCCTGGTGGTCCAGTTCAAGAAGCTGGAGCTTAGATCAGGTGAGTCTGGAAGCCCAGCTGACAGTGGCGTTCTGTCAGCAATAGAGGAACACCTTCCTGTCAGTGCTGGGAGTTTAAATAGGCCGCAGGAAGTGAGAGGGTATTCGGAAAGAAGGAAGAAACAAAGAGAGTTGACTGGGAAGGAAGCAACTATAGTTGCACTTAGTGCAAAGTTATTGGTGTGGCGTTACACTGAGGATGCACGCGAAGCGCCGCAGATGCCATCCTGCATGGGGAGGCGAAACCAAAGCCAAAGCAGCTGACAGATGGAGGCTGCTATATCAAGAGTCTGGCCTTAAATACAAAGGGGTGTTACTATGCCTGCTTACTTCCTGTTAATAGAGATACGCTACAGGGATTTATGGTGTATCATATAAAAAAAAAAAACACACGTATTGCTGAGACTATCATTCTCACTCTCTCTCTCCCCTTGGTACTTCTCTTGGCTCCGCTCTCCGATATCCAAACTGCTATTGTACGGCCATGACCCACAGCTCTCCTCCCCTCCCCGGGGTTGAGACTGTGTCAGCTGCTTTGGCTGTGGTTTCACCTCCCCATGCAGGATGGCATCTGCGGCGCTTCGCGTGCATCCTCCGTGTCTGACTTATCCCCTCCTGAGGCGGAGTTGTGACGTCATCAGGTGCATTCACGGTAGCCTCATGAGGTGCCGTTTCTGTTTTGCTTGTAGTTCCTTTCGGCTTACCCCATCTGAGGAAGGCAGCATCCACCTAGCTTTGGGATACCATATACACCTATCATTTTATCTGATATTTGTTACGTCACATCTTGGAAGACCTATTAGCGCTGGAAGTGACTGTGTTTTTTGCCATTATTACATCAGCGTGATCAAGCGAGTAACAACGTTTGAGGCCTTCTGTGAAATCAATAAAATCCAATTGTATGTATATGATAATGATAATTGCTTATGCCTTGCATCAGTTTATTCTATTTATTTATTTTTAGACTTTTTTTCTATAATGGAACCCTAATTGTGTTTTTCAGGATTGCTTAATTAACATGATCATGACTTTACAGAATAAAGCATGTTAAGTGCAAAAATACATTTACAATACATTTTATATGGCCTTCTAGCATGTAGCTAGCTGATCTTGCATATCATCATCCTATTTAAGTTAAATTCAGTGATGTATTTCATGTATTCACATAAAGTCTTTACAAATGAAGAACATAGACATTTTAACATGCAGGAAATTACAGAACAGTGTGAATAAAGAATATTTATGCAGAAAGGTTTGCAATGGATGTCGTCCTGTGTGTCTATTCATAAAAAATATATTCATAAAAAATATATTATATAAAAATAACAGCTCTCAAGCTTTAAACACAATGAAAAAATCCACTTTTTCACTGCAGAGTTTAAATAAAAAAAGTATATATACTGTATATACTATATATTGTGGCAGAGCGAGGCTCTGTCCCAATGAAAATGGGATTAAAGTGGACACAGAGGCTGCATATCGGCAGTGCAGAGTGCAGAGCTACAGAGTGTAAATTTAAAACCACAGAAAACTGCTCTGGCAGTTTTCTCAGATTTTTCTATTTCTGCATGGGGCTCTGTGGCTTGGAGATGTTTCAGAGTCTTGGGTGGGACGGGATCTCCAACCCTGTGTCCGGGTTTTCAAGACAAACTGCAGGGTGTGTGTCCAGGTGCACACAGCTCATATAATGAAGGACTGGGGAGAGCAGAAGTGAGAGGAAGGTGAAGTTGGAGCAGTGGCTGCTAGTGAGTGTCTCTGTGTGAAGATAGATGCTGTGTGCATTAAGAAGCTCAAAGCTGTGTGCGTTGAAGGGCTTCAAGCTGTGTGCATCCAAGGAGCCAGAAGCTGTGTGCATTGAGGGGCTTGAAACTGTGTGCGTTTAAGGACCCCTAAGACTGTATGCATCCAAGACTGTTGGACTGGAGGAGCTGGTGTTTTAAGGGACCAGTACCTATGGCAGCAGTTATCTCTGAACATCGTTTAAACCCCTGCGTGGGATTCCTGAGTGGACTTTTATTTTGTTTTTCCTCATTTAATAAACGTGGGATACCAAGCCCTTAACGATATATGCCTGTTTGGTGTGGACTCACTACACAAAAAAACACATCTACCACGAACGCTAACAACCCCCTATGTTTTAATATATATATATATATATATATATATATATATATATATATATATATATATGGACTCCAATCAGGATGTTATTTTAACTCCTAATGCAGCGTACACACGATCATTTTTCAGCATGAAAAAAAAACGGTAGTTTTTCAGCATGTCGAAAAAACAACGTTTTCCCAACTTCATCATTAAAACGATGTTGCCTACACACCGTTGTTTTTAAAAAATGATCTAGCAAAGCGCGGTGATGTACAACACGTACGACGGCACTATAAAGGGGAAGTTCCATTCGCCTTTGGGCTACTTTAGCTGATTCCGTGTTAGTAAAAGACGATTTGCGCTTTTTGGTCTGTTAGAGCGTGATGAATGTGCTTACTCCATTATGAACGGTAGTTTTACCAGAACGAGCGCTCCCATCCCATAACTTGCTTCTGAGCATTCGCAGTTTTTTTACGTCGTTTTAGCCCACACACGATCATTTTTTACAACCCGAAAAACGACATTGTTTAAAACGAACCTGAAAAATGATGTGAAGCCCACACACGATCATTTTAAATGACATTTTTGAAAAACAATGTTTTTTTCATGCTGAAAAATGATCGTGTGTATGCAGCATAAGTATTTTAACTCGGTGTCCCTCCATACAAATGGGAAGTGCTGTTTGAATATTCGCTCCTCCTGTGACTTCACACTTACCGTATATAGAGGATCTCAGATTTTAAAGGGTTTATTTTGAAATTTGCTACCTCACCATAGATTTTTAAGGCTTTCATAAGGTTGGGGTGGGTTGTCGTAGGGCTTGTGATATAAAACCAAATTTTATCGGCATAGGCCGCTAGTTTATGTTCCTCCTCATCGTTCGATATTCCCCTGATATCAGGGTTTTGTCTAACCCCTGCCAGCAAGGGTTCCAATGATAGAACAAACAATAACGGGGACAGGGGACCGCCCTGTAGCGTCTCATTAAAGATTTTGAAGGACCCAGACAATGTCCCATTGATTTTAACCCTTTCTGTGGGATGATTATATAGAGCATTTATCCATTGAATCATCGTAGAGCCTACTCCAAATGTCTCCAATGTATTCCGCATACATCTCCAGTCTACTCTGTCAAACGCTTTTTCAGCGTCTATAGACAGTAGTAGTCCTGGGGATTTACTATCTTTTATCTTTTGTATTAGTAAAAGGGTTCTGATGCCATTACCCTTACTTTCCCTGCTTGGGATAAAACCCACTTGGTCTGTGTGCACTAAGTCATTCATTACTGTCTTCATTCTACCGGCTAATACCTTTGTGAACAATTTCACGTCAGCGTTCAATAAAGAAATAGGCCAATAGCTTGAACACAGTGAGGGGTCTTTCACTCTTTTGGGATTATGGTGATCGTGGCCTCTAGTGCTTTGCATCGTATGTCCCAGTTGGCCCCTATCCCGTTCATGGAGGAACACATCTTGGGGACTAAAATTTTGCTGAACTTTTTATAGTATGTGGTCGTCAACCCATCAGGGCCTGGACTTTTCCTGGGTGGTGATTCTTTTAAGACTCTAAATATCTCTGCTTCCGTTATGGGATCCTCTAAAGAACTACATTTATCTGAGGGTATTTTTTTAAGGCCTACTTCATTTAGCAGAACTCTAAAGTTAGCTAGTCTCTTTTTAACCTTTTCTGGGGGATATTTTGAGTTATCGAATATAGTTTCCTATAAAAGTCTTGAAAAGCCCACGCAATCTCAGGGGTTGAAAATAACTTTCCCTGTTACCCTGTTAAGTGTTTGTTCACCAATGCCAGAAGTCTGCCAAGCAAAACAGGTGAGCTGGAAGCTCTGGTGCATGAGGAGAGCTATGATGTAATCGGTATTGCTGAAACTTGGCTTCAATCCTCACATGACTGGGCTATTAATATTCCTGGCTATGCTCTCTTTCGGAAAGACAGGGTAAAAAGGAAAGGTGGAGGGGTCTGTCTCTATGTGAGAAGTGACCTCAAAGCAAGCGTGAAAGAGAACCTGGTTGATGGAGAGTGTGATGAGGCTGAAGCATTATGGGTGGAACTGCATACAGATGTGCGTAGTTCAAAATTAATCATTGGAGTTTGTTATAAACCACCCAATGTTAATGAGGAGGTGGAGACTCAGCTCCTTGCACAGATGGAAAGGGCTGCAAGGTCTGGGACGGTGATAATAATGGGGGATTTTAACTACCCAGAAATTGACTGGATTAATGGCACTTCTGGGACAGTTAAAGGACAAAAATTTAAAAACCTATTGCAGGACAATTTTATGGTGCAGTTTATTGAGGCCCCAACTAGGAATGATGCCCTGTTGGACCTGATAATCTCAAACCATGCAGAGCTTATTACTAATGTTCAGATAAAGGAACACCTGGGTAGCAGTGATCATAACATGATTTCATTTAATATTAACTATAAGCAAGAAATACATACAGGAAATATTAAAACACTAAATTTTAAGAGAGCAAATTTTCCAAGGATGAGGGCTGCTCTCCAGGACTTGGACTGGGAGGGACTATTGGCACAGCTGAACACAGAACAGAAATGGGAATTCTTCAAAAAGACTGTGTGGAACCTCACTGCAAAGTATGTTCCCATGGGCAATAAGTTTAAAAGGCTAAAAATAAAACCTATGTGGCTCACGGTCAAAGTTAAAAAAGCTATAAACAAAAAGAAAGCAGCTTTTAAAAAATATAAAAATGAAGGAACACTAGTGTTGTTTAAATGTTACAAAGAATATAACAGGATATGCAAAAAGGAAATCAAGGAAGCAAAAATTCAAAACGAACGACAGATTGCAAAAGATAGTAGGACAAACCCCAAAAAATTCTTTAAATATATTAATAGTAAAAAGGTGAAGTCTGAGCATGTAGGCCCCTTACAAAATAATCTAGAGTGGGTGACTGGGGACAAAGAGAAGGCAAATTTATTAAATGTTTTCTTCAGCTCTGTGTATACAATGGAGCATGGGGGAGCTCATGTCCAAAATGGGGGTGGGAGTGACACAGCCTCAAATCCACAATGGCTCAAAAGTGATATGGTCCAGAAATATTTAGACAGAATAAAGGTGGATAAAGCACCTGGACCTGATGGCATCCATCCACGGATCCTAGGTGAGTTGAGCTCTGTCATTTCAAAGCCACTGTATCTAATATTTAGGGACTCATTAAAGACAGGAATAGTACCACTGGATTGGCGCAGGGCCAATGTGGTGCCCATATTTAAAAAGGGAACAAAGTCTTTACCAAGTAACTATAGACCTGTTAGTCTAACTTCTATAGTTGGGAAGATACTGGAACGTTTAATATAAGACCACATGGATGAGTTCTTGCAGGAAAAAAACTATTTAAGCAGCAGACAACATGGATTCATGAAAGACAGAAGTTGTCAGACAAACCTGATTTCCTTTTATGAAGAGGTAAGTAAAACCCTGGACAGAGGCGAGGCTGTGGACGTGATATATTTGGATTTTGCAAAAGCGTTCGATACAGTTCCGCACACACGGCTCATGTGTAAGGTAAGGTCTACAGGATTGGATATATCAGTTTGTAAATGGATAGAAAATTGGCTGAAAGACAGAATTCAGAGAGTCGTGGTTAATGATTCTTACTCTGAATGGTCCAATGTTATCAGTGGTGTACCCCAAGGTTCAGTGCTGGGACCCTTACTTTTCAATATATTTATAAATGATATTGGGTCTGAGATCAAAAGTAACATTTCTGTCTTTGCAGATGACACCAAGCTATGCAGTGGAATAACGTCCTTGCAGGATGTCTCCAATTTACAAGCCGACCTCAATGCTCTGTCTAATTGGGCGACTAAGTGGCAGATGAGGTTTAATGTAGATAAATGTAAAGTTATGCACTTGGGGGCTAAGAATATGCATGCATCATACATACTAGGGGGAGTACAACTGGGGGGATCTGTAGTGGAGAAGGATCTGGGGGTTTTAGTTGATCATAAGCTCAATAATGGCATGCAATGCCAAGCTGCGGTTTCCAAAGCGAGCAAAGTCCTTTCTTGTATTAAGAGAGGTATGGACTCCAGAGACAGAGATATAATTTTGCCCCTGTACAAATCATTAGTAAGACCTCATCTGGAATATGCAGTTCAGTTTTGGGCACCAGTTCTCAAAAAGGACATCGGAGAACTGGAGAAAGTGCAGAGAAGGGCAACCAAACTGATAAGAGGCATGGAGGAGCTCAGCTATGAGGAAAGATTAGAGGAACTGAATTTATTCACTCTTGAGAAGTGGAGAATAAGGGGGGATATGATCAACATGTACAAATATATAAGAGGTCCATACAGTGAACTTGGTGTTGAGTTATTCACTTTACGGTCAACACTGAGGACAAGGGGGCACTCTTTACGTCTAGAGGAAAAGAGATTTCACCTCCGAATACGGAAAGGTTTCTTCACAGTAAGAGCTGTGAAAATGTGGAACAGACTCCCTCCAGAGGTGGTTCTGGCCAGCTCAGTAGATTGCTTTAAGAAAGGCCTGGATTCTTTCCTAAATGTACAGAATATAACTTGAGTATTAAGATTTGTAGGTAAAGTTGATCCAGGGTAAATCCGATTGCCTCTCGGGGGATCAGGAAGGAATTTTTTCCCCTGCTGTAGCAAATTGGATCATGCTCTGCTGGGGTTTTTTGCCTTCCTCTGGATCAACTGTGGGAATGGAGTTGGGTGTATAGGATTTTACTGTGTTTTTTATTTTTGTTTTTTTATTTTTTGTGGTTGAACTGGATGGACTTGTGTCTTTTTTCAACCTGACTAACTATGTAACTATGTAACCTGTTTGTATACATTTGATAAAATTCGCCCTGTTTTTTATTAACAATTTGGATAGATATTTAGCTGACGTGTCTCCCCATTGGTATCGCTCTTTCTTTAGCCGAAAAAACTGTGTTCTGTTTTCCTGTTCAATCAGATCTTTTAATTCCTCTCTTTTTCTGATAACTTCCAGTTCTGTTTCATGGTCTCCTGTATTTTTGTAATTCTGCTTGAGATCATGGATTTCTTTTTATAACTGCTCTCCTTTTTTGTTGTTGTTCCTATTGCAATCAAAATCCCCTTAATGTAGGCCTTATAGGCCTCCCATACGGTGGCTTCTGATATCTCATCTGAACTATTTGTTTTAAAGCACAGCTCTAGCTCTTTTTTAATCCTGTCTGCGACCTTTACATCCTGTATCAGTTCTTCATTAAGTCTCCACACATTGATCCTATTTTGTACACCCTCTATTTTTAGTTTTATTGATATTGAGGTGTGGTCTATATTTGAACTTATCACTGCATTGAGCATCTTATGCTCTACCAAAAATAGGTAAATTCTCAAATACGTCCTGTACACAGCGGAGTGGAACGTATAGTCGCGTATTAGAGTTCTCCATAAATCCAACAATTGATGTTGATGTAATTTCTTTTTAAGTGACTTCCGCTGTGCCATCCCAGTTCGCTGTGCATGAGACATACTGTCCACTTCAGGGTCCATACAGAAATTGAAATCTCTGGCCATGATGGCTCCATCTATCTTAAAATACATACATTTCTCCACCACCCCTTTCAAAAATTCCATTGGATTCCTATTCGGTCCATATATATTTGCTATGGAGTATTCCACCTCATTTATTCTGCCCCTTAAGAGCAGATAGCACCCTTCCGAGTCCACCATTCTATCAACCGGGGTGAACCTTACTCCTCTAGCAAAACCTATAGCGACCCCCTTAGCATGTTTGGTTGGGGAGTCACTATAGTACCAAATTGGGTAATCATCTGACCAAATTTTAAGATTTGAATCCTGGGAGATATGCATCTCTTGTAGTAGAAATATGTAAAAAACAGGGTGCAATCAGCGCAAATATATAGATCAAAAAATGATGATATTAAAAGTGTATTTATGTGATACAGACCCCCAGGGTTCAGATCACTGGTAATGCCAGCTGAACACTAAGGGAAATTCGCAAAAATCCTAAGCAAGTAAAAAATAAAATAGAAAAAGTGCAGCGCAAAACTCAAATATATAAATGATACTGGTATACTCAAACACCAATACCATAAGTGTGAATATGAATATGCAGAAAAAATGGAAGAAAAAAAAAAATAATAATATTAAAAATTAAATACAATTCAAACAAACAGTCCAAAAGTCCATAAGTGTCAGAAGATGAGTGAATTAAACGAAAATAAATCTCCACCACGTGACAATCCACCAAAATTTTGAAGTGATCCCTCCACCGTTGTAGATGGCTACTCTCACCTTCATATATGGACCACTGAGTTAACAGATGGTCAATAAAGCAAATCAAATAGGCGGTTCATGAACAGGAACCAGGCTGATGTATTAGATCCTCATAAGACAACCAAACCGCAAAGGACAGGTGCATGTAAAGAGATAATCACAGACTAAGTGCTCACTGTTGCAATGTGTGGATTTATTCTTTAAAAGAAGCAAAAGTCAGGCTACTCACATTTGGCCAGACAAAAAACGGCATGAAGTAACAATCTTTAGGAATGAACAGCAGATGAGCGACGTGATGTTTCAGGCTCCTAAACCACCGGACGCGTTACGTTATATCAACTTCCTCAGCGGGGCGGGGCCTGTTGCGTCGCTTTCCTGTCTTTAAATAGCTGCTCATTGTCATAGGGACAAGCATCGGAATGGCGTGTGGGGCCTGACGTCGAATCCTGAACAGCTGATTGTTCAGTATGCTGGATGTTCTGACGTTGTTTGCATCATTTCCTGAACAATCAGCTGTTCAGGATTCGACGTCAGGCCCCACACGCCATTCCGATGCTTGTCCCTTTGACAATGATCAGCTATTTAAAGACAGGAAAGCGACGCAACAGGCCCCGCTCCGCTGAGGAAGTTGATATAACGTAACGCGTCCGGTGGTTTAGGAGCCTGAAACATCACGTCGCTCATCTGCTGTTCATTCCTAAAGATTGTTACTTCATGCCGTTTTTTGTCTGGCCAAATGTGAGTAGCCTGACTTTTGCTTCTTTTAAAGAATAAATCCACACATTGCAACAGTGAGCACTTAGTCTGTGATTATCTCTTTACATGCACCTGTCCTTTGCGGTTTGGTTGTCTTATGAGGATCTAATACATCAGCCTGGTTCCTGTTCATGACCTGCCTATTTGATTTGCTTTATTGACCATCTGTTAACTCAGTGGTCCATATATGAAGGTGAGAGTAGCCATCTACAACGGTGGAGGGATCACTTAAAAATTTTGGTGGATTGTCACGTGGTGGAGATTTATTTTCGTTTAATTCACTCATCTTCTGACACTTATGGACTTTTGGACTGTTTGTTTGAATTGTATTTAATTTTTAATATTTTTTTTTTTTTCTTCCATTTTTTCTGCATATTCATATTCACACTTATGGTATTGGTGTTTGAGTATACCAGTATCATTTATATATTTGAGTTTTGCGCTGCACTTTTTCTATTTTATTTTTTATCTCTTGTAGTAGGTCTACATCCACTTTGAGGTGCTTTAATTCCCTTAAAATGTTAGACCTTTTAGAGGGGGTATTAAGCCCTCGTACATTGTAGGATACTATTTTTAATGTAGCCATTAGGGATGAGCCGAACACCCCCCTGTTCGGTTCGCACCAGAACTTGCTAACACACCAAATGTTCGTGTGAACTTAGATCCCTATTAAAGCCTATGGGACTCGAACGTTTGAAATCTAAAGTGCTAATTTTAAAGGCTAATATGCAAGTTATTGTCCTAAAAAGTGTTTGGGGACCTGGGTCCTGTCCCAGGGGACATGTATCAATGCAAAAAAAGTTTTAAAAACGGCTGTTTTTCCGGGAGCAGTGAATTTAATAATGCTAAAAGTGAAACAATAAAAGTGAAATATTCCTTTAAATTTCGTACCTGGGGGGGTGTAAAGTTAGCATGTGAAATATCGCATTGTTTTGCGTACTTAGAACTGTCTCTTTACAAAGTGTCATTTCTGAAAGAAAAAAACACATTTAAAACTGACTTGCGGCTATAAATTAATTGTCGGCTCTGGCAATTCAGAGCGAATTCAAAAATAGCGTGGGGGTCCCCCCAAATTCAAATACCAGGCCCTTCAGGTCTGGAATGGATATTAAGGGGAACCCCGCTGTCAATTTAAAAAAAAATGACGTGGGGTTCCCCCCAAATATCCATTCCAGACCATTCAGGTCTGGTGTGGATTTTAAGGGGAACTCCACCCCAAATTAAAAAAAAAATGGCGTGGAGTTCCCCAAAAAAATCCACACCACACCCCTTCCGAGCACGTTAATCTGGCCGTCCGCAGAAAAGAGAGGGGGACAGAGTGCGCCCCCTCTCCTGAACCGTACCAGGCCACATGCCCTCAACATGGGGAGGATGTCCCCATGTTGATGGGGACAAGGGCCTCATTCCCACAACCCTTGCCCGGTGGTTGTGGGGGTCTGCGGGCGGGGGGCTTATCAGAATCTGGAAGACCCCTTTAACAAAGGGGACTCCCAGATCCTGCCCCCCCTATGTGAATTGGTAATGGGGTACATTGTACCCCTACCATTTCATGAAGGAAGTGTAAATAGTTGGAAAAAACACACACACACACACACACACACACACCGTAGAAAAAAGATCTTTATTAATAAAAAAAAGGAAAAAAATCCAGCGGTGGTAATCCACTCTCGGTCCGGCTTCCTGCTCCAACGTTGTCTGTATCCAGTGACGGGTGATCTCCGGTCCAGCGATGAGTAGATCCATCCATCCAGAGCGCAGCACCTCCTCTCTCCGCTGGACACAGCCCAGCGAATGACGTGGCTGAAGCTGTGACATTTCTTATATAGGGGAGGCGAGACCACCTTTCACGTGACCCTGCACCCTCTGACGCACCCTCTGCTACGTCACTGGGAAAGCCCAGTGTTCCCCCTTGCGTCATAGGGGGCGGGGTCACGTGATGGGTGGCCCGCCTCCCCTATATAAGAAATCTCACAGCTTCACCCGCATCATTCCGCTGGGCTGTGTCCGGCGGAGAGAGGCGGCCTCCGATGCTGTGCTCTGGAGCTCTGGATGCCGGAAGATCTTCTCATCGCTGGACCGGAGAGGAGATCACCCGTCGCTGGATACAGACAACGTTGGAGCAGGAAGCCGGACCGAGAGTGGATTACCACCGCTGGATTTTTTTTTCTTTTTTTTTTATAATTAAGGACTTTTTTCTACGGTGTGTGTGTGTGTTTTTTCCAACTATTTACACTTCCTTCGTGAAATGGTAGGGGCAAGGGTTGTGGGGATGAGGCCCTTGTCCCCATCAACATAGGGACATCCTCCCCATGTTGAGGGCATGTGGCCTGGTACAGTTCATGAGAGGGGGGCCGCACTCTGTCCCCCCTCTTTTCTGCGGCCGGCCAGGTTAACCTGCTCGGAAGGGCTCTGGTGTGGATTTTTGGGGGAACTCCACACCATTTTTTTTTAAATTTGGGGTGGAGTTCCCCTTAAAATCCACACCAGACCTGAAGGGTCTGGAATGGATATTTGGGGGGAACCCCACGTATTTTTTTTTTTAAATTGACGGCGGGGTTCCCCTTAATAACCATTCCAGACCTGAAGGGCCTGGTAATTGAATTTGGGGGGACCCCCAAGCTATGAATGAATTCGCTCTGAATTGCCAGAGCCGACAATTCATTATAGCCGCAAGTCAGTTTTAAATGTCTTTTTTTCTTTCAGAAATGACACTTTGTGCAGTGACAGTTCTAAGTACGGGAAACATGCAATATTTCACATGCTAACTTTACACCCCCCCCCCAGGTATGAAATTTAAAGGAATATTTCACTTTTATTGTTTCACTTTTAGCATTATTAAATTCACTGCTCCCGAAAAAACAGCCATTTTTAAAACTTTTTTTGCATTGATATGTGTCCCCTGGGACAGGACCCAGGTCCCCAAACACTTTTTAGGACAATAACTTGCATATTAGCCTTTAAAATTAGCACTTTAGATTTCTCCCATAGACTTTAACAGGGTGTTCCTCGGCTTTTCGAATTTGCCGCAAACACCCCAAATTGTTCGTTGTTTGCCGAACAGGCGAACAGGCAATGTTCGAGTCGAAAATGAGTTTGACTCGAACTCGAAGCTCATCCCTAGTAACCATCTTATTTCATGACAATCCCGCAACTCACTTCCATCATTGTATAGCCATCTCAACATTTGAATCCCTATTTTTTTGGTGTCATCACTAATTACTATTTTTATGGCGTTCACTGGACCTAGGCCCTGGACATGGCACTTCTCATATAACATTTGCTGTGCATTGGAGAGAAATTTCACCCTCCCACCCAAAACCCCCCCACCCCCCCCCCCCAATTCTCCCCCAAACCTTGCCCTGTGGGGGACTTTGGCCATCCCCTGGCCCTGGGATCCGTGGTCCACCCAATCCTTCCTGCCCACTGGATCACCCCCCGGAGGTTGAGCTCCAACTATGGAACTCTCAACAGTCCACTGCCCCCTGTTGGGGTGCCCTTACCCGTCCCTCCCTCCAGATCTGCAAAGCACTCCTTCCTTCCTGTCCCCAATGCACTCCATGCCCGCTAACCCCCCCCTTTCTCTTGTTCACCCTCTCACGGGCTTCATCTTGGATGAGTTCTTCTTATTTTCCATCTGACGCCATAGCCATAGATCCAATTTAGAAGTTCTTTCATGTGCTTCCCACCAGCCTGGAATCTCAGCCAGCGGAATGTCCAATTTATTGCAAAAATTTTCCGTGTCTTCTGTGAATCTTAGTGTTGCCAACCGGCCCTCTTTCCTTCCTATTAGGCAGGCTGGGAAACGCCAAAAGTATTGTATATTATTGCCCTTCAGTATCTTCAACAACCTTCTCCTACTAAGAGTTTCAGGAAAACACTCTGAGGAAAACAGCGCTCATTGGCTGTTGAAACGCATCAGCGTGACGTCAGCACGTCACACGGGAATCGTCAGCTGACTGCACGAGGGCAATGCTCCTTGCAACTGTACGCTCCCAGGGGAGCCTGTTTAGCAGCGGACCACATGTGGAATCATTAGCACGGCACTCTGGCGGCATGGACTGCACAGCAAGGAAGCCTTTTCCCTTTGCATGCACAACATACAGTCCATAGTGAACGTCCTTCTCATCTGTATGCACTGTGGGGTAGAGAGAACCTTCAAGGAAGACTGCAACCGAGGACTCTGTGAGAGTATATACACCTGCCCACTGATTTGTTATGGATGCATTCAGTCTGATCCTTTAATAGTCTCCCCCACACATCCATCCATGTATATGTGCCATCATTTAAGCTGATTCGTGTGTACAGCTATACCGCACAAAGCTATCTAGCTGATGCAATCGCAGAGATCAGTTCCTATTACATATGTGACACCTCATGGACTTTTCCATCTGAAGTGCTCCTGCTATCAGGAATTGGAAGCATCTTTCCCCTTGATGTTAAGGACTACCTCACCCTCACGCTTTTACCCAGCTATATCCATGTTCAACAACATACACATCTGGAAAATAGCACATTTAACCTATCTGAATCTATGCTATACTCGGATCATAAATTGTGTTTCAATCCCCAACTAATTCTATTCTCTTGGTGGCAGATACACAAAGAGAGTACGCTGGCGTACTTTCAAATTTCCCGCGTCGTATCTTTTTTTTTAATCCTCAAAACAAGATACGACGGCATCTGGGTTAGATCTGACAGGCTTACGTCTTCGTACGCCTTCGGATCTTAGATGCAATTCTTCGGTGTCCGCTGGGTGGCGTTCCCGTCGTTTTCCGCGTCGAGTATGCAAATTAGCTATTTTCGACGATCCACGAACGTACGAGCGGCCGGCGCATTTTTTTACGTCGTCTCTAGTCGGCTTTTTTCAGCGTATAGTTAAAGCTGCTATTTGGTGGCATACACAATGTTAAGTATGGCCGTCGTTCCCACGTATAATTTTAAAAATGTTATTTCGTTTGCGTAAGTCGTCCGTGAATCGGGCTGGATGTAATTTACGTCCACTTTAAAACGATGACGTCCTTGCGACGTCATTTAGCGCAATGCACGGTGGGAAATTTAGGAACGGAGCATGCGCAGTTCGTTCGGCGTGGGGACGCGCTTCATTTAAATGGAACACGCCCACTACTCGCCGATTTGAATTAAGCACCGTTACACCGCAAGAGATACACTACGCCGCCGTAACTTACGGCGCAAATTCTTTCTGGATTCGAAGATACAAAAAGTAAGTTACAGCGGCGTAGCGTATCTCACATACGCTGCACCCATGCAATTCTATGTGGATCTGCCCCCAGGTCTAAAGGGGCAAATTTTTGCCCTGTGCTCCATAACCAACTGTGTTTGAATATGTTGATTGCTTGATTGGGTTATGAATGTGATATGCGCAGCTGCGATTCCCCTGTTTTTAAATCAATTAGACAACGTTATCTTCTTTTTTAATTGTGTAACCAATCTATCCATCTGCCACTTTCTTTTTTGATTAATTGTTGCTGTGTGTTTTTTCTATAATTAAAGTTCATTGTACCATCCACAGTGATCTGTTTTGGTCTGCTTTGAGAGAACTCTATTCTCTCACTTTTTTGCTATAGGTCCTAGGCCATCAGAACTGCATTAGCATAGTTCTCTATGTGGATGATATTTGGATAGGTGCACTGAACTATATGTAAATGTATTCATAATACCTTCATGCAAGGTACTTAAAATCGGTCGATCCAGGCACCAATCCATATTTTTTTGTAAGGGTTTCAGGTGCCAGATCAGGAAATATCTGTAGTATCGACTCTTCGTACTTAGTCGCGGTTATTTTAAGTTTTATCCAGACCTGCTCTTTATAATTATGAAATCTCGCGATCACATCTCTTGGGCTGTCGCCAGCCATCTCTGCTGGTTTTCTAATCCTGTGTATCCTTTCAAATTTAATCTTATCTGTCTCTTTATTCCCCAACAGTGGGCCAAATACTTTGTACATTTTTTCCTGTAGCTCTTCGCCTGATATCTCTGGTAACCCTCTGATTTTTAGATTTTTCCTTCTACTACCTGCAACTGCCTGGGAGTCCACTTTTTCTTTGACTTCCTCAACTCTTTGAAGTACATGATTCAAATCCTCATGCATAGTCACCAGTTTTCCCTGTATGGACTCATCAAGCCTAGCGAACATCTCTACCATCTCGTCTTTTGTCGGTATGTGTTTCCCCGATCTAAGCTCTCTTCGGTGGTCTCCTCTATAACATGTGATGGGGTATTGGTGTCTGCTATGGATCTTCTCTGCCCAGATTTAGGCGTTGCTTCTGGAATTTTACTTTTGGCACCAGACCTTTTACTTGGACTGTCTTTGCTAGATTCCTGTGTCAGGTATTTTTTTATTGTTGCGGGACTAGCGCTTACTTTCGGGGGCTCAGCTCCGCCCCCCCTTCCCGACCTCTCCCTCATTCTGTATATAGGGGAGAACAGGGAACACAGGAGACAAAAAAAGAAAAAAAAAATAGCAAAACAAGAAAAAAAAAGAAGGGAAGTGAACAGGGTGTCAACTTCTATTCTCTGCCCTTCCAGGAGGATCACTCTACTGTTGACATCAGATTTTATTTTCTTTCTTCTCTTCGAAGTGTCTTACTCCCCTTTAAATTACCCCCCCCCCCCCCCCCCGCCTGGTCGTATATTTTGAGCAGTATGAGATCAGGATGATATTCCACAGCAAATCAGTTCGAATTCATACATGTAACTTGGCATACGGATATCCAAACCCTGATCACTCTGGGGTGCCTCTTTAGGAAAGTGTATCCTCACACAATATCCTCTCCCAAAAGTAGCCAGCTAAATCAATGACCTTGTGTTCATGCATGAAAACCCAGACATTCCAAAATATTTTCCACCCGTTACAGTCCTATTTTTTTTAAAGATTCCAATTGAAATTTAGGCTGGGTGTTTAAACAGTATAAAGTCACGGTTTGATGCTAGCAGGTAACTCGGCTTGCTTAGCAGGAAGACTTTAAATGCCGCTTTTGAGGGCAAGGAGAGGAAAAAAAAACTACTCTTGTGGAATCCTCTCACAAAAAAGTGGCCAATTTTATCAATGTCTTTATGTAAGTACAAAGCCTCCTGCCATTTCATTCTGTTTTAGGTAGTTTTACAGTCTGTTATTTCTACAGGCAATATCCTATTGAGCCACTAGGGGGAGTGTAAGCCAGTCTTATACACAATGGAAACACAATTCAAACAAAAGTCATTTCTGTGCCTGTAACTGTGACTCACCCCTGTGGTGTTTTCTGGTGAAGATCACCTTGATCTGTAGAAGGCTGTAGAAGGCTGAATGGCTATCTTATACAGGGACACCACACTGCTCAGGTCAGGGGCGAATCCAGAGTCTAGTCTCGGGAGGGGCACTGCCAGAAAATATGTCTGGCGGAAGCAATGTCCGCCAGCCACCCACGACCCCTTCCCAGCCAGTGTCATTAGTACAGTGACAGTGCAAAGTCGCAGTCCCGCTAAAAATCGCTGATCGCCGCCATTACTAGTAAAAAATAAATAAATACAAATGCCATAAATCTATCTATTTTGTAGACGCTATAACTTTTGTGCAAACCAATCAACATACACTTATTGGGGGGGTTTACCAAAAATATGTAGCAGAATATATATTGGCCTAAATTGATGAAGACATTCTTTTAGAGCAAAAAGTAAAAAATATTGCTTTTTTTTTTTTAAACTGTCGCTCTTTTTTTTGTTTATATTGCAAAAAATAAAAACAGCAGTCGTGATCAAAACCACCAAAAAAAAGCTCTATTTCTGGGGAAAAATAACATAAATTTTACTTGTGCACAGCATTGCATGACCGTGGAATTGTCAAAGTAACGCAGTGCAATAAAAAAAATGGCCTGGTCATGAAAGGGGGGGGGGGGGGGGTAAAACTTTCCAGAGCTGAAGGGGTCAAGGTTGAACAAGACTGAAAGGGCTTTTTATCATATATATTGGCACACATGTATTTTGTGATTTTTACACATTAATTAAATCTTTTACTCACTTTTATAAAAACAATTTCCCTGTTGCCCCCCCCCCCCCCTGGATCCGCCCCTGGGTGAGCGTACATCCTTTTTCTGTTTGCTGGTGGAATTCCTCTTCCATTGTTTACCGTGGGATTCACACAGAACATTTGATAGAAGATTTCTGTTCACTAATTTGCAAAATGGACTCATATATGGACAAACTGTTTATTTATTATTTTATAGAAACGCATTGTCACTATTTTTGCCTTAACCACTTGTCTACAGGGCACTTTCATCGCCTTCCTGCCCAGGCCAATTTTCACCTTTCAGTGCTGTCACAATTTGAAAGACAATTGCGTAGTCATGCAACACTGTACCCAAACAACATTTTTGTCATTTTTTGAGACAGCTAGAGTTTTCTTTTGGTGGTATTTAATCACCACTGGGTTTTTTATGTTTTGCTAAACAAACAAAAAAAGACCAAACATTAAAAAAAAAAAAAGTTCTTCTTAGTATGTTATAAAATTTTGTAAATAAGTAATTTTTCTCAATCGCTAATGTGCGCTGATGAGGCTGCCCTGACGGGCACTGATAGTCTGCACTTATGGCTACTGATGAGGCTGCACTGATGGGCACTGATGAGGCTGTACTGATGGGCACTGATAAGGAGGTACTGATATTCAGCACTGATGGGCACTGCTAGGGGGCACTGGCAGGTCGCACAGATAGGCGACACAGATAGGCACTGATAGGCGGCACTGATGGGCGGGAACTAATGGGCTTGGACAGGCATCACTGATGGGCACTGACAGGCATCACTGCTGCGCACTGATTGGCATAATTTGTGGGCACTGATTGGCAGCACTGGTGGACACTGATGAGGCTGCACTGATC
Source organism: Rana temporaria (assembly GCF_905171775.1). Taxonomy (NCBI): domain Eukaryota; kingdom Metazoa; phylum Chordata; class Amphibia; order Anura; family Ranidae; genus Rana; species Rana temporaria. The sequence continues at coordinate 164,983,907 of NC_053493.1, forward strand.
ATCAGGTCATTCATGATCAGTGCCCTGATTGTCGGTGCAGATGTCTCTGCTGAGGAATGCCACTTACCGACTCTCCTCATACGCTGTCAGTGTGAGGAGAGGAATGCCGATAACCGACATTTCCTGTTTACTCTGTGATCAACTGTGATTGGACACAGCTGATCAAAGTCTACATCATAGGTTCTTTACCATGATCAGTGATGCACTGTTTCCGTGGGACACAACACACCACCGATCGCCACGTGCCCCCGCAGGCATACATGCGCAGCAAGAATGGGAGGACATCATATGACATCCTCCTACAACGAGAGTGCTCCCACCGAATTAGTGCTGCATTTTTGCATTTTACAGATCCTTGGACGTTGGATACTTTTAGTGCTGCAGCCTTTTCTTATTAATTTTGATTTCCTATATCACAGAGTGGTTCGGTGAGTTGGGTGAGAATCCTTGATCTACTGCTGTATATGTTTTTCCTATATAAATCATCATTAGGTAGGTTTTTATAAATCATTATTATTATATATTTGATGTCTGCTAATAATAATATTGAATTTAAAAATATCTATCCCTTGCCTTTAAGAATGTTGCAAAATACCTCTTTATCTATTCTTTCTCAAAGCTTATTGCCTAAGGCCTTCACATTTATAAAAATGCCACAATAGAAAGAAAAATGTGGATTACTGACCTAATCAGATTTAATGACGTGAAGATCGATCAGTAGCTAGTACCTCTATTTCCTCTTATGGCATAACACATATGGTTGTAGATAAATGAATCCTTGTAAGCGACTTGAACTTAAATGGTTTGACCTTTATCATGTAAGACTAGTATATATAAATAACCTGCTATATGAAGCATATTGCTAGGAGCAAAATAAAAATGTTGGTCTATAGTAATCACCGAATCCAACCCAACATAACAGTGAATGTAAGGAATACCTTTAATCCATGTGTTGTTAGCATGGTATAAAGGTAAAAACCTTGATAAAAATGTTCATCAACAGAGGACATATTATTGTTCCCTGTTTTCCTTGGACCAATATGCAGGTCTGGTGCTACCACTAGGCAAACTAGGCAGCCGCCTAGGGCACCCCGGCCGCTGGTTATACTACTCCCTCTCTCCACAGAGCCAGAAACGTAGGAACCGAATCGGGAGTGTTCGCCTCATCCCTAGTTGCAGACACAAAAAATCATATCTACAACAGAAGATTGAGACATATTCTATTCTGATTCAATATATCATCACAGCCATACCCCTACGTGTTTCAACTATTGACAAGTCTTCGTTAGGGAGTTCTTTGTGGAGGAATACAATGAATAGGCACTACAAGACAAAGGTCAATTGACTCATTATACAACAATTATATATGAAAACAAATAAATCCAACATCTAAGGCCCCATACACACGGGAGAATTTATCCGCGAATACGGTCCAGCGGACCGTTTCCATGGATAAATCCTCTCAAAGATATCCGCTGATTTCGATGGGATGGAGTGTACACACCATCCCATTGAAATCCGCGCGGAAATCCTCTGGCGATGACGTGTCGCGCCGTCGCCGCGATTATGACGCGGCGACGGGCGCGACGCTGTCATATAAGGAATTCCACGCATGCGTCAAATCATTACGACGCGTGCGGGGAATCCCTTTGGACGGATGGATCCGGTAAGTCTGTACAGACGAGCGGATCCATCCGTTGGAATGGATTCCAGCAGATGGATTCGTTGTGCAGCACAACAAATATTCGATCTGCTGGAATCCATTCCAGAGGAGATTTCTCCGCGGAAAGAGATCCGCTGGCGTGTACACACCATAGAATCTATCCGCAGAAACCCATTTGCTGGGATTTATCTGCGGATGGATTCTATCGTGTGTATGGGGCCTCACATGAGGATATAAATTATCTCACAAAAGTGAGTACTTCCCTCACATTTTTGTAAATATTTTATTATATCTTTTCATTTGACAACATTGAAGAAATTACACTTTGCTACAATGTAAAGTAGTGAGTGTACATCTTGTATAACAGTGTAAATTTGCTGTCCCCTCAAAATAACTCAACACACAGCCATTAATGTTTAAAAAAATGGCAACAAAAGTGAGTACACCCCTAAGTGAAAATGTCCACATTGGGAACAAAGTATCAATATTTTGTGTGGCCACCATTATTTTCCAGCACTGACTTAACCCTCTTGGGCATAGAGTTCACCAGAGCTTCACAGGTTGCTACTCCTCCATGATGACATCATGGAACTGGTGGATGTTAGAGACCTTGCACTCCTCCACCTTCCGTTTGAGGATGCCTCACAGATGCTCAATAGGGTTTAGGTCTGGAGACATGCTTGGCTAGTCTATCACCTTTACCCTCAGCTTCTTTAGCAAGGCAGTGGTTGTCTTGGAGGTGTGTTTGGGGTCGTTATCATGTTGGAATACTGCCCTGAGGCCCAGTCTCCGAAGGGAGGGGATCATGCTCCGCTTTAGTATGTCACAGTACATGTTGGCATTCATGGTTCCCTCAATGAACTGTAGCTCTCCAGTGTCGGCAGAAATCATGCAGCCCAAGACCATGACACTCCCACCACAATGCTCAACTGTATGCAAGACACACTTGTCTTTGTACTCCTCACCTGGTTGCCACCAGACACGCTTGACACCATCTGAACAAAAAAGGTTTATCAAGGTCTCATCAGACCGCAGGACATTAGTCTGCTTGTCTTCAGCAAACTGCTTGCAGACTTTCTTGTGCATCATCCTTAGAAGAGGCTTCCTTCTGTGACAGCCATGCAGACCAATTTGATGCAATGTGCGGCGTGTGGTATGAGCACTGACAGGCTTACCCCCCACCCCTTCAACCTCTGCAGCAATGCTGGCAACACTCATATGTCTATTTCCCAAAGACAACCTCTGGATATGAAGCTGATCACATGCACTCAACATCTTTGGTCGACCATGGCGAGGCCTGCTCTGAGAGAAACCTCTCCTGTTAAACAGCTGTATGGTCTTGGCCACCATGCTGCAGCTTAGTTTCAGGGTCTTCATCCTCTTATAGCCTAGGCCATCTTTATGTAGAGCAACAATTCTTTTTTTTTCAGATCCTCAGAGAGTTATTTGCCATGAGGTGCCATGTTGAACTTTCAGTGGCCAGTATGAGAGAGTGAGAGCGATAACACTAACATACCTGCTCCCCATTCACGCCTGAGACCTTGTAACACTAACGAGTTACATGACACCGGGAGGGAAAATGGCTAATTGGGCCCAATTTGAGCAGTTTAGACATTAATGGCTGCGTGTTGAGTTATTTTGAGGGGACAGCTAATTTCTTCAGCGTTGTCACATAAAAAAGACATAATAAAATAATTATAAAAATGTGAGGGGTGTACTCGCTTTTGTGAGATACTGTATCTTACAATATTTGTGTAGTAAAAACAGATACGGATGCCGGTACCAGCTCAACACACATCCAAGAATCAGGGGACAATTCAAGGGAAGGTATAAAAAATGTATGTAAATGTCTCTCATCCAGCTAACCAGAGGAACCACATCCTATAAAAGAGGGAAGGGGGAGGGGGGAATGTGGGACATTTGGCTCTCAGGTAGTAGCAATAGAGTATGAGAAAAAATGAAATCGCTTCTCGGCCTTTTGGCTAAAATCAAGTGTAGTATCTGTTCTTATGAGTTGTCAGAGGAGCGCTGAAGCACCTCCTACATGGGGAGGGTGGATGCAATCCAATGACGTCATTGCACCTGGAAGGATGGTTTTAGCAGGGACTACGCCGTGCTGCCCGACAGATACTGGGGGCCGGCCTATGGTTGCGTCTGAGCCATCTGGAAGGGTGCTCCTGGTGATGATGGGTGGCTGCGCTTGGTCTGGTCTTTTTGCCGAGTTCTAGTCCGACCTTCTGGCTGGCCGGTGTAAGTACTAACCCTGTCGGCGATCAGGTAGGAGGAGCTGGTACTGCCCTGTGATGGGTCGGGGTAGGACCTTGCAAATCCGCCGGGTTGACGGAGGGTCTGGAGGGGCTAGTATTGGCAGAGGCTGCTAACTGGAGCGGCAGTTCTCCCTAAGAAAACCTTGAAGGGCTCTCTAGCTGGCAGGGGTGGAGGGCTGCACTGGCTGGTCGGGGGGTTGGATTTGGAATGGAAATGCCTATGGTGCATGTGCCCCTGGAGTGGCAGTCCAGGGGTATCTGAGAATCACTGTGAGTGTGGGTCACTTTGATTTAAAGATAACACAGTCATTGCACCAGCAACACGCTTTTTTTTAGCACCTGCCTCCTGGGCCGGGCCTTTTGGCTAGGACCGGAGGAATTTTTTATTCCTGGCCGGAGGGCCTGGTCATTGTAGAACACAATGACCACTTCTTTCACTCTCCTCTCCACTATCCCTTTCCCCCACTTCATTTTATTTATTTTATGTTTGTCACGTTTTTGTCCTTTTTTTGTTTGTGCACGTTATTTGTTCACTGTGTGACTAGTAGGGTGCGGGTCCTCGGGCCAGCCCTGAACGTCTTGGGAGTGGGTGGACATGGCCTTCTGGCTTAGTTCACCTGCTCTCATGGGGTCTCCCTTCGGGGGAGCCCCACCTAGTACTGGGAGGGTTCTGTTTCGACAGTCCCTCCAAGGAAGTTGGGTCCGTGTCGGCTTTGGTTGCTCGGACCACAGTACCTCAGTCCCCATCTGGAGCCTAACGCCCCGGGGGATCAGGGTTTGGGTCCTTTTTCACAGGAGGACCACTTGACGTTGCACCCGTCTGCACGTTTTTGTGACCACTCTTTATGTGTGTGCACATTTTTTCTGCACCGGGTGAAGTTTTTTTGCTGTATTTCACACGCCATAGGCTTTTCAAAAAAATTAGAAAATGAAACTCAAATTTACACATTGGAGGAACTTGACTAGTACAAATATCAAGGGTACTTACTTGTTGGTCCCTAAAAGGATCATAGATGGCCCACTGTATGGAGCCCCAAATTGTTAGATGCACTAAAGAGGATGTAATATAACTCCAATTTTCAATGCTTAAGAGCAGGGCACTTTCATGTGTAGACGGCAACGCAATCCCAGATGGATAATGGTGGCCCAAAAAGAACGGGGGTATCTTGTTAGGGGTCAACCCAATTACAAGTAAGTGCAGGGGACCTTTAAAAACTTCAATCCAAGCTTACCAAAAGTAATCTGTCTTTTTAGATGTAGAGCAGCAATCCTCCGTGTGTTATAGGGTGAGCATCCACTACCTAAATGGCAGATCTCAGCCCATTTATAACTAGTGCATTAGGAGGCTAGTAGGCCAATAAAATAGCTGATTGTCTCACATTGATTTCTGAGTCAGAGCAGCTGGAAAAACCAAGCCTCCATGTAGATTCCGTCTTGCATAGCATATAATGCCAGAAGCCGTGTGCAGTGTGTGTTTCAGCTGCAATCAACAGCACACTGCACGAAAGCGCGTAATTTCCGGTTGACGTGTGATATAACAACCAGTCGTGACACATTCAGTGGTGTTTACATCAATAAGATGCAGCGATACCAGCATGTGATATCCACCCGGAAGCACTGGCATGAGACCGGAAGTGGGACTAGCGCACATCCTCCCGGACTGAAAGTATTTATTGTTCCATCCCACATTCAAAGGGTGTCCTTGTTGTAAAAAAAAAATTTGACCAAAGTATTCAACATCCTAGAGCTTTGTTTGATCTCGTTTTACAGATACTTGACTTAATTTTGAGACATATTAGCTGGATTCAGGTAGGGGCACGCATCTTTGCGGCGGCGTAGCGTATTGTATTTACACTACGCCGCCGTAAGTCAGAGAGGCAAGTACTGTATTCACAAAGTACTTGCCTCCTAAGTTACGGCGGCGTAGCGTGAATAGGCCGGCGTAAGCGCGCCTAATTCAAATGAGGATGTGGGGGGCGTGTTTTATGCATATTAACTGTGACCCGACGTGATTGACGTTTTTTACGAACGGCACATGCGCCGTCCGTGTACATATGCCAGTCTGCATTGCTCCAAAGTACACCGCAAGGACGTATTGGTTTCGACGTGGACGTAAATTACGTCCAGCCCTATTCACGGACGACTTACGCAAACGACGTAAAATTTTCAAATTTCGACGCGGGAACAACGGCCATACTTAACATTGACTAGTCCAGCTATTTGATGGAATAACTTTACGCCTGAAAATGCCTTACGTAAACGGCGTATTTTTACTGCGACGGGCGCACGTACGTTCGTGAATAGGCGTATCTAGTGATTTACATATTCTACGCCAAACTCAATGGAAGCGCCACCTAGCGGCCAGCCTAAATATTGCACCCTAAGGCCTAGTACACGACCGAACATGTTTGCTGAAACTGGTCCGCGGACCAGTTTCAGCAGACATGTTCGGTCGTCTGTACAGCCGAGCGGACAGGATTCCAGCGTACATTTGCCCGCCAGACCATTTTAAAGCGGGCAAATGTTTCTAAACTTGCTTAGAAACATGCCCGCTGGAATTCTGTCCGTCGGACATGTTCGGTCGTCTGTACAGACTTACCGTACATGTCCGAGCGGCCGCCATCCCTCGCATGCGTCGAATGACTTTGACGCATGCGTGGAAGCATTGAACTGCCAGGGCCGCGCACGTCGCCGCGGCGACGTCGCGGCCTCATCGCCGCGTATCGTGTACGCGCGGATTTCTGTATGATGGTGTGTACAGCCATCATACAGAAATCTCCGGGCGGGCATGTCTGCTGAAAACGGTCCGGCGGACCGTTTTCATCGCACATGTTTGCCCGTCTGTACGAGGCCTTAGATACGACGGAGCAGGCTGTTGTATCTTAGCTAGGTTTTAGTGTATCTCAGTTTGAGAATACACTTAAACTTAGGACGGCGCAGATTGCGAGTTAGGTCGGCGTATCTACTGATACGCCGGCCTAACTCTCTCTGAATCCACCTAATAGTATTTTCATTTTCTTTTTTTAACTTTGAGATTTTTATTAAATATCAAGATGTACAGGTACAATAAAAGGTAGGTATTCATAGACCAATACATTGAACGTTTGAGGAGCAATACATGTAAAGTAAACAGAATATATATGGGTTATTTCAGTATTAGCTTTTCCTATACTTTTCCATGGTTCCCAAAATAATAGGTTGGGGTTAGGGATGAGCTTTATGTTTGGGTCAAACATGAGTTTGACTCGAACATTGGCTGTTTGCCCGTTCGTCGAATAGTGAACAATTTGGAGTGTTCGTAGCAAATTCGAAAGCCACGGAACACTATTTAGAAGTCTATGGGAGAAATCTAAAGTGCGAAATTTTAAAGGTTAATATGCAAGTTATTGTCATAAAAAGTGTTTGGGGACCTGGGTCCTGCCCCAGGGGACATATATCAATGCAAAAAAAAGTTTTAAAAAACGCTGTTTTTTCAGGAGCAGTGATTTTAATAATGCTTAAAGTGAAACAATAAAAGTGAAATATTCCTTTAAATTTACCTGGGGGGTAGACACCCCCCAGGTAAAGTAGTGCCTGTAAAGTAGTGCAATAGCTAGATTCATAAAGAGTGAGGCCTAACTCAGAATCTGTGCCGTCCTAAGTTTAAGTGTATTCTCAAACAGAGATACACTTAAACCTATCTAAGATACGACGGCTTGCGCCGTCGTATCTTAGGGTGCAATATTTAGGCTGTCCGCTAGGTGGCGCTTCCATTGCGTTCGGCGTAGAATATGTAAATCACTAGATACGCCTATTCATGAACGTACGTGTGCCCGTCGCAGTAAAGATACGCCGTTTACGTAAGGCATTTTCAGGCGTAAAGTTATTCCATCAAATAGCTGGACTAGTAATGTTAAGTATGGCCGTCGTTCCCGCGATAAAATTTGAAAATTTTACGTCGTTTTCGTAAGTCGTCCGTGAATAGGGCTGGACGTAATTTACGTCCATGTCGAAACCAATACGTCCTTGCGGCGTACTTTGCCGCACTGCACGCTGGGATATGTACACGGACGGCGCATGCACCGTTCGTAAAAAATGTCAATCACGTTGGGTCACAGTTAATCTACATAAAACACTCCCCCCACATCCTCATTTGAATTTGGCGTGCTTACGCCGGCCTATTCACGCTACGACGCCGTAACTTAGCAGGCAAGTACTTTGTGAATACAGTACTTGCCTAGCTAACTTACGGCGGCGTAGTGTAAATATGATACGCTACGCTACTTGAATCTATACAATACGCTACGCTACTTGAATCTAGCTACATGTTTCCTGTGCTTAGAACTGTCCCTGCACAAAATGACATTTTTAAAGGAAAAAAACTACTCGCAGGTATAATGAATTGTTGGGTCCTGGCAATACAGATAAAAGTCATTAAAAAAAACCAACATGGGTCCTCCCCCCCCAGTCCATTACCAGACCCTTTGGGTCTGGTACGAATATTAAGGGGAACCCCAAACCAAAAAAAAAAAAAAAAATGCGTGGGGTCCCCCCAAATTCCATTACCAGGCCCTTCAGGTCTGGTATGGATATTAAGGGGAACCCTGCACCAAATAAAAAAATGGCGTAGGGGTCCCCCCCAAAATTCATACCAGACCCTTCAGGTCTGGTATGGATTTTAAGGGGAACCCAGCTCCAAAATAAAAAAATTGCTTGGTGTTCCCCCCAAAAATCCATACCAGACCCTTGTCCGAGCACGCAACCTGGCAGGCCGCAGGAAAAGAGGGGGGATTAGAGAGTGGCCCCCCTTCCCTCCTGAACCATAGCAGGCCACATGTCCTCAACATGGGGAGGATGTCCCCATGTTGATGGAGACAAGGGCCTCATCCCCACAACCCTTGCTTGGCGGTTGTGGGGGTCTGCGGGCGGGGGGCTTTTCGGAATCTGGAAGCCCCCTTTAACAATGATGCCAGCCCCCCCTACGTGAATTGGTAACGGGGTACAATGTGTCAGAAAAGGTCAAAAAAACACACACGCAGCTTGGGACAAGTCCCTTAATAAAAAATAAAATAAAATTATAGAACTGTAATCCTTCTACGACTTTGACCCGCCACCACGAACGATACAGCCTCAACAGGAGGCGGCCAGCCGAACGAACGTGCGACTCGTCTGTGTCAGGGAACTCCTGTAAGACGTTTTGCACATAGACGTGCGCAAGCACATAGCCTTTGCCATAGAATGGCTCACAGGCGCGCGCATGCTCGCCAGAGCTCGCAACTGCGGGCACGCATGCGCACAGATGCGAGCACGTGCGCACACGTACGAGCCTAACTCAGTTTGGCGCCAGACAGCCTATTTAAAGGGAGTCTGGGCTCTTGTGCCTTGCTGACTGATCTTCAGCTTGTTCCTAAATCCTGCTCTGATCCTGTATGTCTTCCCAGTATTCTGACCTGGCTTGCTCTTGACCTTGGCTCTGTGTTCTGTTCCTGTACTGATGTCCATCCCTGACCCGGCTCCGTTCCTGACTCTGGCTCTGTCTATGATTTGGTACCTCACTGCCCGCTTGCTGACGAACCTGGCTATCCCTGAGACCTTGCTCCTGTCTATGTTCCTGGTTGCTGTTAACCCTCGGTTACCTGCCTGGCAATCACCTGTCTGCTCCAGGCCGCTGAACCCTGCCAAGCTGTTCTCCCGGGACTCCCGGCTGCAGGCACTCGTGTCTCTCTTGTCCTTCGGCTTCCTCTGACTCACCTTCAGCGGAGCCAGGACAGGAGATATAAGAGAGGCCGACCTCATCAAATCAGTCTCACATCCGATCCCTGACATTCTGACAGCTCTTAAATAACCAAGGGCGAGGCCACCCATGACATGGATGGGTGACTCCGCCCTCCTCTGACGCAACAGGGTTTCCCGTGACATGTCAGAGGGGGGCGGGGTCATCGGTGACACCACAGGTTTATGGTGGTGTCATGGTCCTTGGACCCTATTTTAATTCTGTCGATGCATGTATTGGATCTTACGAGTTCTGCTAGTGGTTCTATGGCTAAAGAGAAGATTATTGAGGACAGTGGGCATACTTGACGTGTTCCGTTTGTCAGATGGAAAGAGTCAGATAGCATTCCTGAGGTGTATGCTTTGGTAGTCTTGGTAGTAAACCTGTCAAGCTTTGTATTAAACCTTCCAGAAGATCCACCACATAGACAATGCTTCTTGAACACCTCTGGATGAAGAGCCCATTGCCCTGGAGACATCTGTTTATGGCTAAGATTATCCAACTACCAATTTTATACCTACCAATTTTATACCCCTGGATGTAAATGGCAGACAGAGCAGGCCAGAATTAGGTGTACTTCTGCCTGGGTTGTTTGACTTCTGTTGCCCCGTAATGATTTATATATGCCACACCTGTGGCAATGTCTGACTGAACCATCACAAGAAGGGCCTTCCAGTTACACAACCAATTAAGCAAGGCCAGATTAATCACCCTTAGTTCCAAAATATTGATGGGCAATAACCTCTCCTGTGGAGACCGCATTTTTTGAACTGAACCGTGAACAGTCGGTTGTCATCATCGTACAGGGAAGGAAGAAACAATCTCCCCATCTCCAGAACCTGAAGGTTAATCAACCAATCCAGAGACAGTCTCATGCTGGGATATTACAATCCAAGGACTGAGTCCACTTGTCGAACACCGTCAAAATATTTAGTTGCAGAGGTCTGGGATGAAATTGGGCAAATAGAACAGCCTCAATGGAAGCTACCATTTCCCTCCAAATTCTTACACAAAACCGGATTGAGAGATTGTTTCAGAGGTTTGAGTACAACCTCCGAAACAATTACTTCTTGAGATGGAAGGTGATTGAGTGTCTGGAAAAGTGCAAATATCTTTCCTGGACATAGGCGTGCACACAGAGTATGCCAGGTGTGCCCAGGCACACCCTAATCACCCTGTGCTGCACAAATTCCCCCTACTGCCCTGGCTCCTCCCCTTCCCCCGCCACAGTGCTTCCAGCTTCTCTCCTCTCCTCTCCTGCCGGCTGTTGCTGTGGGGATGTTTTCGAATTAGTGGGGGGAAGGGGCTGGTAAATATGTAATTTACTGACCCCTTCCCTTTCTGAATGAAGATTGTGAGTGATCAGTAGTGTGTGTTGATGCTTTGGGGTGCACACCCTAATGCAATAGGCTATGCATACCTATGTTCCTGGATCTGAATAAATAGTGGAAAGTATAAATTGCAGAGAAGAAGAAAAATTGAAGCTCCATTTAACTTGAAAACGCTCATTGACAGCAAAGTATGTCAGGTGGGGCCTAGCTGATGATGTCCTCCTGTCAGCTATACTTGGATAGTGTTTTTGCTTGTGCTACTCAGTCTGTACTCATCATTCTGTAAGTGCTTGCCTGTGCTTTGCTGAAATAAACCTGTGTGGTGGTTCTTTGGCGTCCTTTGTGGATATATGCAATGTATGCATGGTTCTGTGATCCCATGATTTAGAGATGACCCTACTGGCTTGCAGAAGAGGCTCTTAAAGGCATACACACATCAAGCTCTTTTTGATCTCCATAGCTAGAGATCAACATATTTTGGGAAGAGGCAGAGTGTTTGTGTGGTGTAGGAACGATTGTGAGGAACACTTTCAGCTCCCTGTGTTCTGAATGATGGGTTTGCACTCTCTGCTCTCTGGGTCTTAAAGTCTGGATCTACCTCATGGACTAAACTTTTGGAATTTCATCTTTTTCATGAACTGTGTGATATTCATTTGTTTGTATATACATATGATATTATGGTTTTCTTATTTTGATTGTTTCACATTTTTGTACATATTTAAAATGTATTGTGGTCACTGACATGCATCTTTTTTGAGCGTTGTGTGACATGCATTTGTTTGCACATATATACAATATTCTGGTTGCACTGCCCATGACATTGCAACCCTCCCCACTGGCTCTGTACCTATCTTTGACTGTTTCCTCACAATCCTCTCTGGCATGCCTCTCCAGTCCTCCTGACTGCACATGTCACTCACCAGCCCTCCTGGCTGCAACCAGTGGTTCCCTCCTGAAGACTTGCCAGGCAATACTAGCTCCTGCTGTCATCTCTTGCTCCTCCTGTGCCTCCTATTCAGAGCCTCCATGATTTCCTGGAAGGCTCCATCATACACCCGAGCCCCAGGCCCAAGGTCACCCACCCCCAGCCTGGGGAGCTCCCTCAAAGGCCCAGACAGCTTAGTACTCCATCCTCAGTTCTTCCACCCTACAACTCCTCCCCAGCTGGGCTAACTGGTGTAACGGCTACCCACTGGTGTGAGGGTCTCAGCCGTTGGAGACGTCCTTTTCCCTGGCAAGCTGCGATATGCAAGTACCGCCGGTATATCCCATCGAACGCCCTTCCAAGAAACGAGACGTGCTACGTTTGCAGAGTCAAGCAGACTGACTTTTAATGCCACATTTTTCCTCCTTATATCTGGTTACAAACTGTACAGAAACAAATGACACTCCCCCCCCCAGGGGGCCTTCAATACACACACTTTGAAACAATGACACTCCCTTGAGCCAATCAGCCGCTAGCCGTTTTGGCTCCTTAACTTGATCAGACAATAGAATTCAATTAACCTTTAAACAATTATCACTCACACATAATCCCCATCAGCAGACACCTCACAGGGGGGCTGTTTACCTCCACAAAAGAGAGAGTTCATTAGCTATGCAAAGGGAACATTAGCATTCAACAATGAAAGAGACTTGTCCAATTAACCCTTTGAGCTCAGAATACAATGTGGTACATCCAATTGTGACAAGCCATGCAGTTCCTTGTAGTCCTTCCTGCATGAGATTATAACTGTCCCGGCAGCATAGTCCATGATCCGTTACACTGCCCCCCTTTTGTGGAACACTCCGGCAGACCCGGATTGATCCTTTTCGGATCAACTTGGGGATGTCCGGTCTGCTGTTAGGGTAAAAGTTCCGTTTGCCTGGACAGTCCGTCGGCCTTCCCATTGGCTTACCAGGACGGTAGCTGATGGTGACGGTGAATAATAGAATTCAATTCTGGAACAGTCACTTGCTTTGCTCTCTCAATGGCTCCCAAAACCTGTTGCTGATGCTCTTGGGACAGATACGGCACCACCTGGATGCAAATCCCATTTAATCTTTTGACAATTTCCGCCTGTTTGTGCATTTCAATGTTCAAGCCACGGGACATCTCATAATACATGACGTAGTGTCGTTGCATCTCTGATTTCTCACTGGCCAACTTGTCACATTCCCATTTTAGACTGTGATATTGTGCCGGATCTACAGTACATGTCGGGGAAGGTAGTCTTACCCGGTTCTCAGCAGCAAGTGGGTTGATTCCGGCAACGCGGGTGGTCACGGCACAAGCAGCAGCAGGTGTAGGTAAATAAGCCGAAGTCAGAGGGCCAATGTCGTTGCCCAGCACCACCTCGGCAGGTAGGTTGTCCATGATACCAACTGTGGTCTTTCCTGACCCGGCTCCCCAGTCTAAGTGCACCCGGGTGGTGGGTACGCGAAATACAGCACCCCCTGCGACCCGGACGGCAACTGTGCGAGTGGACACGTTCTCTGGCTTTACCAGATGTTTTTGAATCAGAGTGATAGTAGTCCCGGAATCTCTTAGGCCTTGTGCTACTTGTCCATTCACTCGTACCTCCTGACGGTGATGCTGACGGTTATCCGGAGAGGCAGCTTGTATTGGGTCTGCCTCATACCAAATTCCCAGACATTCCTCAGGGCCCCCCTCGGTCTCCAGGCAGTGGGCCGCAGAGGGACGTGATGGAGTGACCTCTGTGTTGGGTGTTGTGCGTCTCCAATTGTTATTTGTAGCTCTCAAAGGGCAATAACGAGCAATATGTCCAGTGTCGCTGCAGTGATGGCACGTCACCCTAGGCGAATCCCGGGGGTAGTTGCTAGGCCCCTGAGGACGTGGTGGGACTGGAGCCCGAAACTCTGGGCGTGGGGTGACGGTTGGAGTACGCGGTTCTACCTTCTGAGCCAGCCGCATAGTACCCTGGCTTACTTTCCTTGTCTCCGCGTACTCATCTGCTAGCCGAGCCGCCTCGTTTAAGTTAGCGGGACAGCGATCTCGTACCCAGTCTTGTATGTCTGCGGCCAGGTTAGCAGCGCCTTTTTAACTTGCTGGTATTGTAAAATATCCTCTGGAGCAAGAGCCCGAAAGGCTTCATTGGCTTTGCCCGACAATTTCCCCGACAAAATAGTGACCCATTGGTCTGGTGGTACCTGGTGTAGTGAGCACTGCCTCTCAAAGTCCGCCAAATATCCATCTATTTCCTCCTCACTTTCTACAAAAGCTTTAAATGCAGTGAACGGTATTTTCTTTCCTGTAGCAGCAGGTGGGGGGGTAGGAACTGCAGGTGTAATGGGCTGTCTCGCTCTTACCAGTTCCAGTTCTTGTCCCCTCTTCGTTTGTATCTCTTCCCTTGCTTCCCGGAACAGCTGGTTGATTAGTTCCACGGACGTTTCTGGATACAAGGATAATCTCCGCTGTACAATCCCAGTAATTACATCTTCTTTGCTGACAGGTGCAAGGGGCTCCGTTCCTTCCATGGATCCATCCATTTCGTCCAGCTCCAGCAGTTCAGCTATCAGCTCCCTCCGTGGTCTGTTGCTGGCGCTCCTACCACGACTCTCCAATAGATCTTTTAGTGTGGATCTTTTCAGCCTGGCGTACTGCGACTCCATTCAGCACTTGCTCTTTGGATAAAAGGACCATCCCACCGCTGCCAACCAATGTAACGGCTACCCACTGGTGTGAGGGTCTCAGCCGTTGGAGACGTCCTTTTCCCTGGCAAGCTGCGATATGCAAGTACCGCCGGTATATCCCATCGAACGCCCTTCCAAGAAACGAGACGTGCTACGTTTGCAGAGTCAAGCAGACTGACTTTTAATGCCACATTTTTCCTCCTTATATCTGGTTACAAACTGTACAGAAACAAATGACACTCCCCCCCCCCCCCAGGGGGCCTTCAATACAACACTTTGAAACAATGACACTCCCTTGAGCCAATCAGCCGCTAGCCGTTTTGGCTCCTTAACTTGATCAGACAATAGAATTCAATTAACCTTTAAACAATTATCACTCACACATAATCCCCATCAGCAGACACCTCACAGGGGGGCTGTTTACCTCCACAAAAGAGAGAGTTCATTAGCTATGCAAAGGGAACATTAGCATTCAAAAATGAAAGAGACTTGTCCAATTAACCCTTTGAGCTCAGAATACAATGTGGTACATCCAATTGTGACAAGCCATGCAGTTCCTTGTAGTCCTTCCTGCATGAGATTATAACTGTCCCGGCAGCATAGTCCATGATCCGTTACAACTGGTATTTAAGGAGGCCTTCCCCCTGCCAATCTAGGTTGGGGATTGGTCAGTGCTCCTTAACACACCCCAGGCACCTCCACCTCTCCTCTCCTCCTCTCTTTCTAGTAAGAGGGAGGGCTTAGTGGTGCTGCCTGTGAATCATCAGCTGCTACCTCTTAGCCACTCCCAGTCCACAAAAACCCCAAAAAACAGGCCTAGCTTCCAGCTAGGCCTGCCTAAATTTGCCTACACTCACAAAAAACCTAATCTAGCATCTACCTATGTAAAGGGTGCTACAAGTATGTTCTATAGATTTTACTGCCTCAGAGCACTGTTTGCTAAATCAATATTTTAATAAATTATTTACTCAGAAATTTTAAAGGGAAAAAAATAGCAAATAAAGAAAAAAAATAGTATAGTGTGTAAAATTGCGATACAAGTGTCATGGACGCACGCCTCTTAGACCTGTAACAGGGCTCAGGCGCATTCCCAGCCAGCAGGATTCCAGCGATAAACAGACGCATGCCAATGCGCATGCTTGTGCGCCAAACGCGTGGCACACGCACACACACACGTGCGCACACGTGCACAGTAACGCTGCCTTGGCGCCTTGTGGCCTATAAAAGGGGGCTCCTGCTGCTCAGCCATTGCTGTTTGATCTGCAGCTTATCCTGAGACCTGACTCTGAACCGGCACCTGATCTCATACTGACCCGGCTCTCTGACCTCGCTGCTGTCTCCAGTTCTGACCTTTGGCTTCCTTGACCCTGCTCTGTTTACCTGTTTGCCTGAACTCTGACCATCCTCTGCCTGCTGCTCCTGCCTGAACTGATCCTCTGTGTATGACCTGGCTTGTCTGACCCTACTCCTGCCTGCCGTTTGCACCTGTGCGCACCTGCTGTTCTCTGGCGCACCAGCATCCAGCTGACCTGCATCCAACTGACCTGCATACAGCTGATCTGCATCCAGCTGACCTGCATTCTGCTAACCTGCATCCACTAACCTTCGTCCAGCGGACCTGTATCCTCTGCTCTCCAGCCAGCTCTAGCCTCTCTCAGTAGTCATCATCTCTGGTCTTAGAGTACCCAGCAGGCACTCATACCTCACTGTGCTCTTACGGTCACTGTCCCAACTCCAGTGACTTTGGAACCAGGGCTGTACAAGAGGTCTCCCTCTGCACGCCCCGCTCATCTCCAAGGTACGTGTCAACAAGTCATATTGTCATTGAATGTTAATAATAATTACCTTTCCTTTTCAATCTGCAGCCATTGTAATTTTCTATGAACGCAATGCAATATGGCTACATGGATTTGTTATGTACACAGAATATGTACTGACCACTCCCCAGAAATAATTTCCTGCTTATGTGATTGGCTCACCAATTTCCTCAGAAGTCTGCCTAAGATACAAGGCAGATTTTAAGCATTCCCTGTAACAAAAATGTCATTTTTGATGAGATATGTCCAATAGGAACACATCTAAAGGGATGCAAGCCCAGCAGCTTTCCTCATTAGTGCTCTGCAGCTGCCACAGCTGATACAAAGTTATGAAACCACTCCCATTAGACCCACTCATAACAGAGGCACAGACAAACACACATGGATTTCTTCAGAATAACAAAAGGTAGAAATCTGCAACAAAGATTGTTATAATCCATGCAATGTACATAGATCACCCAGAGGGGAATATTTTTTTCTCAACAAAAGTGGAGTTACGCTTTAAGTAAAACACATTTACTAGTTTTCAATTTTGCACAGGTACCATTTAGGTACCACTAGAGCTGGCCCACAGGGCATGTGCTCTGCATTTCTTGCCTAGTGTCATGTACAGTACCTGGGTGTATTTTAACCAGGATCTTCCTGGTCCCACAGCTGCAGTCTTACCTGTTGTGCCACGGAGGAGCTCTGGAGTTATGGAAATGTCCTCTCAGTTTTAAACATTACCTTGGACTCACTAGCCCCACCTGCTGCCAGCTGTGGACAATCTACAATCAAAGCAGTCCATAAATAGCAGCACTTCCTAATTCTCAGTGCCCGTTTGTGTGGACTAGCTCCCTAGGTGTTTTGATAAGCTTTGTGACTCTGATTTCCATGCATGAACTCCTGCCTGAATTTCTGACTACTCTCTAGCCTGCTGATTTTGTACTTCAACGCCAGCTCGTGTATGACCTCTGCCTGCCTGACCACTCTCTGGATTTCTATTGTGTACTGATTTGCCTGATCCGTTGCTGTCCTGACCCGCCTGACTAAGTTTTCGCCGGAATCCTCAGCACACAAGCTCCACTTCGGACACTACCTACCACAGGTACCTTACATTACAAATGGGCCACAATGGCAGTGGGTCCTGCTGAGATTGTTAAGGCGATTTCACGTCAGGGACAATTGATTGGAGCTCTTGAACAGCATCTTTCTTTCCTGGATGCCATGTTAGATGAACTTGTACTATGCTTAAATATTGCTTGCCTGGTCCCTCTGTAACGGTCCAGACTCCGGATCCTACTCCTGCTACAATCCAACCCACCTCTTCTGTACCACCCAAACTTCCCTTGCCTGACAAGTTTGGTGGTGATACTGAGGACTGCAGGGGCTTTTTAAATGTTTTCCGTTTGCATTTCCACAACAACCCTGGGACTTTTAGCACTTTGTCTGCCAAAGTGACATTTGTAATTTCCTTGTTAAAGGGGAAGGCCCTGGCCTTGGTCTCTCCTTACCTGGAACGCAATGATCCTGTGCTGCAAGACGCTGACAAATTTCTGGCTTCTCTCCAGACTGTATTTGACAAGCCAGATAGAGCTTCTGCAGCTAAATACTTACTCTTGGACATACAACAAGGCACCAGGTCTGTGGCACAATATGCTATTGAGTTCCGTACCCTTGCTGCTGAGACTAATTGGGACTCAGGACATTAGGTGCAGCCTTCCGAAAAGGTCTTACAGATCGCATCAAGGACGAATTAGTCTGTAAGGATTCCCCAGAAGACCTTGAGAAATTCCTAGAACTGTGTTTTCGTCTGGATATCCGGTATCATGAAAGGTGCCAAGAGAGACTTAGAACTTGCAAGTTTCCTAGGCCAGTTTACCGTTTGGCCCTAATTTTCAAGCACCACCTCAGTCAGAACCTGAAATTTCAGTTGAACCCCAGGCACCTGTGGAACCCATGGAAGTAAGCCTTCTCCACCTAACTGAGTCGGTGAAACAAAGGAGGCGTGCATTGGGCCTATGCCTGTACTGTGGACTTAAAGGACATTTGTTATCTGTCTGCCCTTCCCGTCCAGTAAAAGACAGGGTCTAACCAGTGTTGAAGGAGCTGGATTAGACCTTAAAGGTATATCCTCCAAGACCAAAATTACTGTTCCCGCAATTATCCATTTACCC
Organism: Rana temporaria; assembly: GCF_905171775.1. Taxonomy (NCBI): domain Eukaryota; kingdom Metazoa; phylum Chordata; class Amphibia; order Anura; family Ranidae; genus Rana; species Rana temporaria. The sequence goes on from NC_053493.1 coordinate 165,002,526, forward strand.
TCTAAACTTGTCTTGTGTGAGGCTTTTGTGGATTCTGGAGCTGCTGGCATATTCTTGGACTACACTTTTGCTAAAGAAAATAACATCCCATTTGTTCCAAAGTCTAGACCCCTGAACATCACCACCTTGAATGGATAACCCTTGGGAGATGGCATTGTAAAATTTGAGACTACGACAATCACCCTTCAGGTAGGCGTACTCCACAAAGTAGAAGTTCTTGTCTCTCATTGATTCTCCACTTCTGCCTGTTATCCTTGGTTACCCATGGTTACAAAAACATAACCCAAAAAAAGAAAATTACCTCTTAGAAATGGGATTTTGTGGGCAATGAAACGATAAATTCAAAAATTTAAAAAATATATATGATTTAATATACAAAAAATATATCCAAAAGACATGATACATGTACCACACAGTGGTGCATAAAAACAGTACATAAATGAGATGACAGTACATGTGTACGAAGAGTAAATGGTGTTTAGCAAAGGGACCTCCAGAACCTACGAAAGAAGGCTCAAGGGTATGTAAAGATAGCTGAACCAACGCGTTTCGACTTGTGAGTTACACTGAATGTCTTCAACAGGAAAAGACAGCATCTCTGCAATTGAAAAAACAGCCACATAATACATGTACTTAATACAGAAAATTAACAATAATCGATAAATGATCATATATCAATCTGTGAAAAATTCTATTTAAATACAAACAATAAATGAAATTGGAAAAGCTTACATGTACATGCGTCTGTCATTAAACATCAAAAAGAGAACCATTCCCCTCCAATGGAGCCCGCATAGATCTCCCTCCACAAAAAAGTGGGTGTCCACATCAAAGGAAACCAAAAAATGAATAAACAGAAGTTCATTCAGAAACGGATTGCCACAAAAAGAAGGTGTCTAAAAAATCCCAGCAGAGACATTGCAATGATGGGGAATAGGGGCAAAATGACCTAAATAATGGAAGAAAAGGAAAAAACAACTAAGTTAACATACCCAAAAACCTCCCAGATGCAAAAAAAGGGATCATATTAAACAAAGAAAGCCCCATGGAAAAAGCTTACCATGCTACTGAGCAATATCTCCAAGAGGAAACACACCAAGGGGAATCCTGAGCAGCAAAGGCCAAAGTTAGCTGGACGGTCTTGCGATAGACCCATCCACTACAGTGTCCAAGGAGTGAATGACAATCCTAGGTTTCCTGGCGTTGTCCTAAATACCCCCAGATCCCGCCCTCAGATGACGCACAAAGGGGGGGCGAGGCCATAGCGTCACCAAAGGGGCGGGTTAAGATCGCAATAACAACCACATACTTACAAATAATCCGGCCGTGTCACGGCAAATTTTGCCGTAATGACGCAATGATGTCACACCGGAAACCGGAAGTGGCCGCATCTAAGGCGCCACATTCAGAGCCGTCACTCGTAAAACGGAAGCGGTCACATCCAAGGTGCCGCATTCTAGACAAAAAAAACAGAAGTGGGCTCAGGTCTGATTAAAGACTGCCGAAAATGAACAAAAACACAGCTGGTTTCTTAAAACACTGCGGGTTTCTAAATGCATGAAGTAATTATTCATTTGTGCAGACAAAAAAGCACAATAACCTTAACCTACAAAGAACTTTTGCAGGGAGAACAAAAGATGTCAAAATAGGGGGGGGGGGGGGGTTTATAGCTATATAGTCCCAATGTACTCAACACCAAGACCAATTTTGGGTCAAATACTGGACATACACACTACAGCGAAGGGTAGCATACATGAAAATAAAAAATGATAATAAAATATGTATATATAAATACATAATGCTACCCAAAGCAGGACAAATCGCCTACCTGGCAGAAGGTGCCATACAGCCCACGGGAATAACCGGTCAGCCATGACAACAAAGGTAGCCCTCATTGGACTCCAGGGAGAGCTTGGGTGCCAGGTATGCAGGGACATAAGGGAGATAATAGAGAAGGGAAAAAGGGAAGGGAAAAAAAGACCATGGTTTCAAGTGCGTTGGACATAGACGCATGCACATTCAAAGATCAGAAGCGTGATCCATTGCAATTAAATAAATAATATTAATATATACAAAATATAAAAATAAATCAATAAATAACCCCCTGTAGTTTTCCTACAAGATATCCCACACACAAGTAAGCCAAACCAAGGCAAAAGAGGGTGAATAAGAGGAAAGAGAGAATGCAACAAAGAAAACCAGCAAGAGGGGGGAGAGAGACCTTCAATACATGGAGTAAATTGAGGACAAAAAACGGACCAATCAATCCGTCTTGTCCGAACTGAAACCATCCAAAAAATGTCTAAAGCTCTCAGCCTCATTTAAACCCGGGATGCTAGTAGCATCGAGATGTCTGATCCATCTCATCTCAGGTTGGAGTAAGATTTTGTTCCAGTCACCACCTCGTTTGGGGATATGTACCCGGTCCAAGACTGTAAAGTTAACCAGGGGCATTCTGTAGCCATGGCACTTCACTACATGTCTGCCCAAAGGTAGATAAAGATCGCATATTTTCATGCTGGCAAGATGTTTGCCAACATGTTGCCCTAATTCCTGATGTGTCTTCCCAATGTAGAACGCCCCACATTGACACTAAAGCAAGTAAACAACTCCCTGTGTCTTGCAATTCGCAAAATGTTTTAAGTGAAAGCGTTCCCCATTGGGCAGAGTAAAAGACGTTCTTTGACCTATCACTTTGCAAAAGAAACAGGATCCACAAGGATAAGTGCCCCAGACTTTACAGGGATCCTTCCTCTAATTGCCTCTGTACTCACTTTGAGTTAACATTTCACCCAGCGAGCCTGACCTTCTATACGTAACCTGCGGACGTTTAGTAACTAAACCACCCAAAGATGGTTCTTCAGTTAGGATGGCCCAATGTTTTGACAATATCTTACGTACCTTGTCATGTTCATTGGAAAACCATAAGATGACACGTACAGAATCATCATTTTGTCTGATCTTCTTTTTGAAGATCAGATCATGTCTATTAAGAATTTTGACTCTATTAAACGCCCGTCTTAAAGCAGATTTCGTATAGCCTCTAATTAGAAGTCTACTGGTTAATTTATCCACTTCCAATTGGAAGTCTTCGTTGTTACTGCAATTGCGTTTAAGACGCAAAAATTTACTATATGGAATGGATTTTTTGAGGGGCTCTGGATGGAAACTATCCGCATGAAGAATCGTATTGCCCGCGGTTTCCTTTCTAAAAAGTCTCCTGCCAATTTTCCCGAATTCATCTTTCGTGATACAGATATACAAGAAATTAATCTTGTGAAAATCGTAGCTCATGGTAAAAAAAGATTGAATTAGTTGTTATTCATAGCCTTCAAACATTCCTTCAAGACTTCTTCTGGCCCATTCCATATCAGTAGAACGTTGTCTATGTATCGTTGCCATAGCATGACGTGCTGTGTATAGATCGTCAGGTCATCATTGGATAGAAAAGCCTTTTCCCACTCCCCCAGGTACAGGTTTGAGGGTGCACAGCACGTCCCCATAGCAACTCCCTGTACCTGGAGGTAGTGGAAATCATTGAAAAGAAAAACATTGTGTCTCAAGATAAAATCAAGCATGCACAGAATAAAATTGTTAAACTTCCACTCTGTGGTAGCTTTCTGTTTGAGAACATGGGAGATAACGGCAATCCCACGATCGTGGGGAATGCTGTTGTAGAGGGATTCGACATTGATCGTGACCAAAAAGGCCGAATCAGGTATCTCCAAGTTATCTAAATTCTGGAGCAGATGGACAGTGTCCCTAGTGTAGGAGGCCAATTCAAGAACGTGTGGTCGAAGATGTTCATCAATGACCTGACTAATTCCCTCAGAGATACTACCATTACCAGAGATAATGGGTCTCCCCGGGGGATTTTTCAGGTCCTTGTAAACTTTGGGCAGGGCGTACATGGTGGGGATGCGAGGGAATCGGGTGCGTATAAAATTTGACAAGTCAATATCTATAGCGCCCGTCCGATGGGCATCATCCACCAGTTCATAAAATTCCTGGTTAAACTTGTCCACTAGACAAGCCGGGATGGGACGATAACATTTGCGGTTGTTCAATATTTTTAAACACATAGATTCATACAAACAATTGTCCATAACGACAATGTTGCCGCCTTTATCAGATCCTTTTATGGTGATATCAACATTCTCTTTTAAAGATCTCAAAGCAGTCTGTTGTCCAATTTTCAAATTCTTAACACCTAAATCCTTATCCTTAAGATAATCTTAAAATTCAACACCCGGCTCTCCTTCAGGTAGTTTTGGTTAGGTTACGACTGATAGGCAATCAACTTCCAGCCTCTCAGCACCCGGTTTTCCTGTTCCCCCGCGGATGGTCAGGCCCCTATTGGAACACCAGCCTCTCTTGGCACTCCTCAGGCAGACTCTCCATCGGATAGCTTTCTCCAACAGGACGGACAGCTCAGGACCTCAGCAGATTGGGGACCCAGTCATTTACTGGGCCCCAGCGGCAGATCAGATGCTCAGGGAGAACGTGGTCCCGGAACCAGGATCGCTGCATAGCACGCACACCCCGACTCGGAAGGCAATTTGCTTGGGTGCCGTGAGATGGCTACCCTGAAGGTGGGCGCCACATGGGAAGAAGAGCCAATAAAATGGTGTCTGCCCCATTAATACCCCTCCCAGCATGCATAGCGAGTAAACCTCCTCCTGATAGGCTGCCGGGAAGAAGCATCCAAACCCTTGACTCTGCTGCTGCCATTTGTCGACCTGGGGTGTAACCAGCACCCCAGAAACATCAGCATGAGCCCAAAGCACAGCCAAAGCTGGGACAGAGGCTCCAAATTTAAACAGATTAACCTGGTCAGAGTCACTTAACTCTCTGACCCCCTCTAAATTTACACTAGCACCGGTTCTGAAAAGTAACCAGGCGCTACACAAATACAGGGCATTGAAAAAGTCACGGTCCCTGGAAGGGGTGGAGATTTGTTCAGAACACTTTTCAAATGCAAAGTGTTCTGGATATTTCATGTTCAGACTAGATTCCCGTCGGGATTAAACTTTGAACGGGATCTTACCCATTACTACGATTGATGGATTATGTGCATTGTGATTTAATCGTTTAACATTCATGATACAAAAGATAGTGGTATTATTTTATTTTATATACAGTATCTCACAAAAGTGAGATACATAAGTATTAGGGGGGCCGAGGGCTGCTGCTGTACACATAAGGCTTTTTATCTTAATGCATAGAATGCAGGGCCACTCAGAGGCGCTATCTGTCACCCGCTGTGTTCACAGAACAACATTTTCTGTCTTTTTCATTTATTTAGCACAAAATGAAAAAAAAAAAACAGTGGTAATTAAATACCAAAACACCAAAAGAAAGCTCTATTTGTGTGAGCAAAATGATAACAAATGTATTTGGTAGTGTTGCATGACCTTGCAATTGTCATTCAAAGTGTGAAAATGCTAAAAGCTGAAGATCGACCTGGGCAGGAAGGGAGTGAAAGTGCCCGGCATTGAAGTGGTTTAATGAGTTGAATGCCTTGGAGGGAGAAAAAATACATACTAAAACAACTAAAATTATGAGAGACAAACAAGATAATAATGATTCCAACATTTTACAATTGGAACAGGTTTAGCAATGGGAGTGATAGAAAGTAGTGATAGAAAGAGAAAATTGATAGATATATTCTCAGAGGATGGGGAACAGAAAGAATCAGAAAAGTCCAAACTTCACAAAGATACAAAAAATAAAATTGAGGCCAGGTGGTAGGAAGAATAAGAAACATTGATTTTTATAGGATTCACATATCACAAATGTTTTGAATTATTCAGACTATGGGGGTTATTTACGAAAGGCAAATCCACTTTGCACTACAAGTGCAAACTACAAGTGCAAAGTGCACTGAAAGTGCACTTGGAAGTACAATCTCTGTAGATCCGAGGGGGACATGCAAGGGAAATAAAAAACAGCATTTTAGCTTGCACATGATTGGATAATGAACTTCCCTTCATTTCAGATCTACCCCTCAGATTTACAGCGACTGCACTTCCAAGTGCACTTTCAGTGCAATTTCAAGTGCACTTTGCACTTGTAGTGCAAAGTGGATTTGCCCCTATGATTTAACACATCAGGAAGTGGAGGTTTTAGGGTTAAAATTTCACACCATTATGTTGCTTTGATTTGTCTGCCATGTTAGTTGATATAAATCTTACTCTTAGAAACACTATATAGACACTGCTGGAGAACCTGCAGACTGAGAGCAAACATTGGAAACTCGATGGGTGGTGGTAGGTCACAGCAGTGTATCTTCTTATGACAACAGTTATAATGATACTAGCTTCGAATTTCAAGATTTGTTCTCACTTCATGATTTGTTTCCCCTGGACGGAGGAGGATATTTGGATATAAAGATTATGAATAAAATACAAGAGCTGCCAAGTAATAATGCTTCATAAAATTATTAATTCTAACTTTTACCTAGTAAATGACTGGAGTGAAAGGTTGGACTTTTTTTTAAAACATTTGTTAAGCAAGACATGGGGGTTCATTTACTAAAGGCAAATACACTGTGCTCTTTGCAAAGTGCAGCTGCTCCAGAGCTTAACCACTTCCATACCAGGCACTTACGCACCTTCCCGCCCAAGCCAATTTTCAGCTTTCAGCACTGTCGCACTTTGAATGACAATTGAATGCTACATTGTACCCAAACAAAATTGGCGTCCTTTTTTCCCCACAAATAGAGCTTTCTTTTGGTGGTATTTGATCACCTCTGCGATTTTTTTTTTTGCGCAACAACTAAAAAAAGACTGATTTTTAAAAAAAAAAATACGTTATTATTTTTTTCTGTTAATTTTTTTGTAAATAAGTTTTTCTCTTTCAATTACGGGCACTGATGGGCACCGATGAGATGGCACTGATGGACATCGATGAGGTAGTACTGACGGGCACAGATGAGGTGGCACTGATTGGCGGCGCTGGTATGCGGCACTGATGGGCACTCATAGGCGGCACTGATGGGCACACATAGGCGGCACTGATGGGCACACATAGGCGGCACTGATGGGCACACATAGGCGGCACTGATGGGCACACATAGGCGGCACTGGGCACTCATAGGCGGCACAGATGGGCACTCATGGGCGGCACTTATGGGTGGCACTGATGGATACTTATGGGTGGCACAGATGGGCACTGATAGGTGGGCACTGGGCATGTATGGGCACTGTGGGGTGGCACTGATGGACACTGTGGGGTGGCACTGATGGACACTGGGGTGGCACTGATGGACACTGTGGGGCAGCACTGATTTTCCCAGGTTGCCAGTCAGTGCTGTCTGTCAGACGCGAGTGAGGAAGAGCCATCGACGGCTCTTCCTGTTTACATCGTGATCAGCTGTGGTTGGACACGGCTGATCACGTGGTAAAGAGTCTCCGCCGGAGGCTCTTTACCGAGATCGGAGATGCAGGGTGCATGAAATCCTGCAGGACGTCCAGGAACGTCCTGTCAGGATTTCAAAACCACTTCCCGGACGTAAATCGGCCATAGGCCGGGCGGGAAGTGGTTAATAAAGGAGCAGAAGCTCTGCTGACTCCCATCATCCAATCATGTGTAAACAAACATGCTGTTTTTTTTTTCCCTTGCATGTGATTGGGTTAGCTTTGCAAAATGAATCTTTACCCCATTTACTAGGCTCTAGAGAGTAACTGCACTTACAGAGTGCAACTGCACTTTGCAAAGTGCACAGTCCATTTGCCTTTTGTAAATCAACCCCATGGCATCTTTAGCATGGAAACTGACAGCTGCCACCCAGAATGGGAAAGGTAACATGAATAGACAAGTAGTGCTAATGATCAAGAAAATAAGATAAACTTTACAGTTGCTGAAATACACAAATTCAAGTGTGAATCATCCATACACCTGCCAATTTGGTCTTTTTTTTGAATTGCAACAATATAGTGATACATTTGTGTCCAAATAAGAATCACACTCCAGGGGGAACTTAGCAATTTTATACTGTGGCTTCCAATTAGTGAATCTCCAGAATAATGAAAACTGTGCCTAGCAACACACAACGCCACTTACCAGAGTTAAATGACCACTGTACAAAATGATCAAAAGCACTTACGCCTCGTACACACGACCGAGTTTCTCGGTAAAAACCAGCAAGAAACTTGCTGGGTTTTTTTTTTTGCCGAGGAAACCGGTCGTGTGTACATTTTTCGACGAGGAAACTGTCGAGGAACTCGACGAGCCAAAAAGAGAGCATGTTCTCTTTTTCCTCGACGGGAATGGAGAAAATTGGCTTGTCGAGTTCCTCGACAGCCTAACAAGGAACTCGACGAGCAAAACGATGTATTTCGCACGCCGAGGTCCTCGGTCTGTGTACGAGGCCTAACAAGGAAAAACTATCCAATCCAGGCAATGTTCAGGTCGAATTCACAAATATATTGTGCAGAGAGAACGAGAATAGAAAGCAGAAGGCACTTCCTATAGTGAATTAGCATAAAATAACCATATTTAATGAAATAAATCAAATATGTGCTCACAGTTTAAAATCATTGGTACCGCTCATAGTAATCCAACAAGGCAAGCAGATTCAGCAAACGTGCTACGTCAGATCATGGCCCAGCCTTATGCATTTCTAGTGATGTCATCAGAGGACTGGCTAGCTAATCATTTTAAATCGTGAGTGTACATTTGTTTTATTTATGCCAGCATTAGATCTCTTTGTGAGCCTCTGAAGGATTTGGTTTAGGGCTTTGGTTTGATTTCTTCAGCTCTCAAGATCTTAATTGTAAAAGCAGCATGTTTCCATTTCAAAACACAACACATTTTGGAAAGTATTATCTCCAGATGCATGTCGCTTCAATGGGTACAACATTTTCCTCCACTTGCATCAAAGTATATATGGGTTTGTGTGAGGAATGCTGTATCTTTGGAGAAAGTAACCCATTTAGAAGCCAGATAAGATTTTATTTACGCAGGTGACCTCTTGTTTATTGAACAATAGGACCTGTCTTTTAGGGATTTTCTGGACCATTTAAATCACAATTAATATAATCTCAGGTTCACCAAAGAGAATCAGATTTTTCATATCAATTATTTGAATTTAATTTTATTGGCTTGAATGTGGACCACAAAATGTATGTTTAGGCCAATTTCCAGGAATTCCCTTCTCCTTGTTGATAGCTGCCACCCTGCCCACATCAAGAGGACTATACAGTACCTAAGGGTCAATTTTTCAGAACCTAGCGAAATTAATCTACCATGGAAGACTTTGAGATAAAGGCATTCTCAGAGGGAGGAGATTCCTGGAACAGGGTCACAACCAGCTATAGACTAGAATTTGAGCAGACTAAATGGATTGTGTTTGGATATTTACTAAGCTTGCATAGAGATGAGGATCTAGAAAAGGTGTTACTTTGAAAAAATTATAAGGATACATAGTTGAACCCTGGTGATTAGCCTAACATACCTGGGTTCAGTTTGGGACAGGTCCAGTGAACATTACTGAAGTTTGGATGCTGAATCCAAGCCCCATTTAAGTCAAAGGTGTTAAAAAAAAACATTAATGGCCATTTTTTAAGCTAATATATAAGGGTTTGTAAAACAAATGGCTTGGAGATTGGGCACTGCCCTGGAGGGCATGTACCAAAGCATATATTTAAAAAATTTTCCTTTGGTAGAGGAGCAGCTATTTTAGCAATCTTAAAAAATTAAAATACTGTATTACGAATGCAAAATTACTTAAAGGGGTTGTAAAGGTTCGTTTTTTATTTTCTAAATAGGTTACTTTAAAGCGGTGGTTCACCCTAATTTTACACTTTCTGTCAATGCAACTGCTAGGCATTGACAGTAAACAAACCATTTTTTTTTTTAATCGCTCCTTACCCCTTTTCAGCAGCCGTTCCTGGGCTGTCAATCAGAATCCCGCACGGGGAATGGGCGTGTAAGTCCATTCTCCCCCGTCCTGTCAATCCATCTCCTGACACTCCCCAGGAGACGCGCTCTGCTCTAATCGCGCGACAACGGGGCGTGAGCTTGTTACGTCAGCCGTTGTTATGGCAACCGTGTAGTGTTAGAAAATAAATGGAATACATTTTCTCTTTAGCCATTGGCTACTGAACAGACAGCGCCACTACCCCCACACCCCAATTTTAAACCGCGTAGTGTTGACGGCGCCGTCAACACTGAACATGCGCGGGATCGAGCGGTGAATGCTGGGAGGCCAGCATTCACCGTACCTCGGAATAAGACCCTGTCGGCTTCACAGTGCCCACAGGGAAAATGGAAAAATGGAAAATATAAAATATCCTTTGCACGATTACAGCGATTACGCCGGCTAAAGGAGTGGGACACCCGGGCAGTGCGGTAGTACAGGTAAGCCCTGACGATTAATGCAAAAGAAAAAATGATATCCCGCGGAACCCCCGCTTTAAGCTAGTGCATTGTTGGTTCGCTTACCTTTTCCTTCAATTTCCCTTCTAAATGTTTTTTTTTCTTTGTTTTCTTTGTCTGAATTTCTCACTTCCTGTTCCTCCTCAGTAAGGTGTTCAGTAAGCTGTTCTAAATGACTTTCCACCGCTCGGATGATGGTGGAAAGCTTACTGAGGAGAAACAGGAAGTGAGAAATTCAAACAAAAAAAAAAAACATTTAGAAGGGAAATCAAAGGAAAAGGTAAGTGAACCAACAATGCACTAGCTTAAAGGAACCAATTTAGAAAATAAAAGACAAGCCTTTACAACCCCTTTAAGGCTGGGTTCACATATGAACATGCAGGGGCTTACAGCAGAAGTCCAGTGCGTCCTCATTCACTGTTTCAGGTTTGATTTCAGACAGAATTTTTGAACGATTTCGGACCTGAAACAGACCAAAATACACATAGCATTCCTGTGCAAATCGCACCTGAGCCGCTGCAGAGATATGTGATCCGGCTCCATAGAGAGCCAATCACAATCTCCTGCTATTCCGAATTGGATACAGGGAAACCACATCCAATTCTCAGTTGTGTGAACCCAGCCTTAAGTAACATGCCTAAGGAATGCACTGACCCTACCAATTAAGTTGCATGTCTGTACAATATATAAAACCTACTAGAGCAAAACTGAAATTTACCAAGAAGGAGGTATGTTTAGAGTAAATTACCAGTACAATAATTGTAAACAGAGTGAAAGGGATTCCATTTATCCATACAAGACCCTTTTCCTAGATGGAGGTCTGCTATAGATTATATTGGAGGACCTTCACACAAAAACATGGATTGGAAATACTCACATAATTCTTACCAGACGGTTCAGGCCTGGTATAACTTTTTTACAGACTCTACAACAGACCCTTTTTGTACCCCCATGTTCAGGGCATATGGCCTGGTATCCTTCAGGAGGAGAGGCGCATGCTTGAAACCTCTTTCCTTGCCTGCCAGGCTGCATGATCAGATAAGAGTCTGTTGTGGATTTGGGATGACTTCATGCTCCTTATTAAAATCCATACCAAACCAAAAGATCTTGGGTTTTGTGTGGAGACCTCCTTAAAATTATTACTAGATCTGAAGAGCCTAGTATGAATTATGATTTTTTTAACCTCCCTGGCGGTATGATTATGTCTGGAATTTTGTACCAAAAGCGGAACAATTTTTTGCCTGGAAATTTGGCGTTTTCTACTGTAGGCCTGCAATTTTTAGGAATAACTCACTTAAATCTGTCCAAACAAGAGTCTAGTAGACATCTCGGGTATGATAATGTTTAAAATACAAAATCATAAATTATAATATAATAAATAACTATAAATAATTATAACAAATAATAATGTAATTATAATAAAAATTATTTAATAATGTAATCAAATCAAAAACACTGAAATTTGTTCAGTTGCAGAATTGTCGCTGTCATTATTTTTATTGTTTGATGACGAATTTCCCCACAAATCGCTATCGCTCAATTCTGCAAGTGATTCTAATTTATTATCGCTGTTTTCTAGCTGGTCTAAAAGCACTTTTGATGTAAAGGGACACTTTTTGGTTGCTATGGACAATCACCAGTTTCCAGGCAGAAATAACAGTTTTTATTTTATAAAAGTGCATGCAGAACACTGGGCAGACCACTAGGGACAAAGGGGGGTGTGTATTTATTTCATACAGTACTGTAATCTATAAGATTACTGTATGTGTATTGTGTTCTTCACTTTTTGAATTTGGCGCTGAAATCCGTCCCCGTGCGTCATAACGTCGCAGGGAGCGGAGCTCGGCGGCACTGTGAATCGAGCGAGGAGACACATCGGAGGAGCCCACACACACAGCGGGGACACATGGCAGGATCCAGGGACAAGGTAAGTAACTTCCCCCTGTATCCTGCAATGCAATTTCCGAGTCTGGCTCGGGGATATCGCTTTTGGTATAAAAAATTCACCCCGAGCCTGACTCGGGATTACCGCTAAGGAGGTTAAAGACTATGCCTGGCTTTGTTTACATAGCTGGGGATTCTGGGCCATAAATTAATGGGGCTGGGTGACATCACTAGTTGCAAAAGTTACCTGCTGCATTGACAGGAAGTCAAGGATTTTCGGTTTTTGTGGAGTGGACTGAAAGTCTGGTGTTCCGACGAATTCCCAGATAAGCTAGGTTTGGACGGGACCTGTGCTTAGACTAAATCGTGAGCTTATTCCAACACCGTTGGCATGTATAAATGTTGAAACTCCTGTTGCTCAAACTGTTCCTATTTAGTAGGCTCTCATATAATTAGATCATACACCAATAGTAATTGGTGAATTGTCAAACCAGGTATGTGGTGTACATTACATCCTACACAATTTGTTGCAACCAATATGTAGAAAGAATAATGAGAAGTTAATGTGATTGCCTCAGGAATCACCTATCCATTATTAGAACAAATAAACACACAACATAGAAAGACATTTTGTTTATTATCACAACTGCAATACTGCCTTGTTAATAGGATAAATAATAGATAGGCAGCGTTGATAATCTTGTTAGTGTGGACCACTTTTCTCTCCTTAGCAAATGAGAAGATACTTGGATCTTTAAAATGGACACTAGGAACCCCAGTGGAGTGTATTTTGTAGTGCAGAGCTCTGTGGACTGGCTCTGGGGATGGTGGTGCACCAAAGGGATTAGAACAGCTACTACTTCCACTGTTCCACTGCCAGCTGCCCATTCCCTTGGACCAAATCCTCCCATGCTATTGTTCTGCCTCTCCATCAGAACTTCTTTGCAATCAGTGGCATCCTGGATGGTCTGCTGCCTCATCATCCATCCCCTTCTCATCACTGGATGCCTCTGGAACATCACTGCCTCTTGCTGCTCCTTGCCTGATGTCCTCTGAATAATGTGTGACTAATCTCCCCTCTCCCTCATATAAACAGAAAAGACCCTGTTAAGTATCTTATCTGTGTAAAAAAGGGAGTGTGACGGTGGTAGTTTCAGATCCTACTACTGCCACCAGAATGTGACAATTGCACTCTAGTCTCACCTTGCACAAAAATTTCAAGCTCTCTGGGCAACAATTTATGTGCCTACAGACTGAGAGTGGTCATCACTCAAATGGGGTAACTCCACTAATAAACCCTTTCCGCACAAAAAGAATAGTGGCCACCACACGTTTTAAATCTTTCGCTGCCAGACCACCGTTTTTGCAATTTTTTTCTTAATCGCTTTTTTTTCATTGCTCACTTACAGCTTATATAATTCGTAAAAGACTCCGCACAATCTATACATTTTTCTGAAAGCACAGGGCCGTTAGAATGATAAAATAAAAAGTCAGTGCTACTGATTTTACAGGTCCCATAATAGTCATGCAAATGTTTATCCAAATGATATATTTTTTGGAAAATACACTATAATTATTATAAGCGCACTTAAACTTAAAACTCAAACAAAACTTACAAGATTCCCTCTAATCCTTAAAGATAAAACTGCATTGAGTTATAAAATAACATCTAGGTATTACCCCTGACCTCTAAATACATAGTGGTACCTCCAGAAACAGGGTGGGCTGACATTTACCTCAGCAGTATTCATTTTGGCATAGTGGGACATGTAGACAAATGGGTGCCAGTCACTTTTAGATGCAACAGAAAGGGATTTTATTAACCTCCCTGGCGGTTTTCCCAAGTGTGGCTCAGGTTAAATTTCAAAACCATTAGCGGTAACCACGAGCCACACTTGGTATTGCATTGCAGGATCCCGGTGCAGTATACTTACCTTGTCCCCAGGATGCTGCGATGTCCCCCTGCTGTGTCCGCGGGCTGTGCCCGATGCCTCTGTGTGCCAGGCTCTATCCCTGGGAGCGTTGCGACGTACGGGGGCGGAGCCTGGCAGCAAATTCAAAAGGTACTAAATTCATAACTAATACAGTACGCTGTCATCTGTAAGATGACATTACTGTATGAAATTATTTCACATCCCTTTTGTCCCTAGTGCTTTGTCCAGTGCCCTGTATGCAGTTTTATATTATATATATTGTTCTTTCTGCCTGGAAACTTAAGATTGTCCATGGCAACCAAAAAGTGTCCCTTTACGTCAAAAGTGGTTTTAGAACAGCTAGAAAACAGCGATAATAAATTAGAACACCTGCAGAATTTAGCGATAGTGAATCGTGGGGAAATAAATTGTATTATTATATTATTATTTTTTAATAATTATTTATAATTATTTGTTATATTATAGTTTATGATTTAGTGTTTCAAGCTTTATCATACCCGGGATATCTACTAGACTCTTGTTTGGACAGATTTAAGTGCGTTATGAATAAGAATTACAGGCCTACAATTAAAACCCCCAAATTTCTATGCAAAACAATTGTACCGCTTTGGATCGCTAAAATCTGACATAATCATACCGCCAGGGTGGTTAATCACAGTGGGAGAAAGGGTTAGGGTTACAGATGGCCAGGATTTCAGCAGAACTCTATCATTTGGCTTAACACAGCACAGGAAAAAGAGCTTTCACGTCTGAGGGAGATTTACTAAAGGCAAAATGACTATGCACTTTGCAAAGTGCAGTTGCTCCAGAGCTTAGTAAATGAGCAGAAGCTCTGCTGACTTCCATCATCCATCCATATGCAAGCAAAAATGCTGTTTTTTTTATTTTCCTTGCATGCAATTAGGTATTCTTTGCAAAGTGAAGCCTTACCTCATTTACTAAGCTCTGAAACAACTACACTTGCAGAGGGCAACTGCCAGTCATTTTGCCTGTAGTAAATCAACCTCTTTGTGTTAGAGCTCTTTAGCAGACATCACCAATAGCAACAACATACATTTTCTCAAGGAGAGTCAACCACCTTCCATTCATTAGGTTCCAGCGTAACAGCCATGCAGACACCTCCAGTAGGATTCTCATATGGGATTCTATTGGTGATGTGACGTCTGCCATTGCTATTGGTGATGTCTGCTAAAGAGGCTCTAACACAAAGGGGTTGATATCTTGTATCCAGGAAGAACAGTCACAGGTCTCGGCTCCAGGCCTTAAGCACATCCAGGCCCCTTAAAGAGGAAGTAAACGTTCCTTCAGAGCCCCGTGGCGTGACCACAGCGCGCATGTACGGGAGTGACGTTATCGCGGCTCTGGCCAGTCACAGAGCCGGAGTCCGTGAACCCGGAAGCAAGACGGGTGTAGATGGAAGCTGTCTCCAGCGATGACATTGTATCGATGGAAGGCTTCGCTTTCAGGTAAGTTTCACATAATGTGCTAGTATGTGATACATACTAACACATTATGCCTGTGCCTTGCAGGTAAGAAAAAAGCAGTAGCTTCAGCACATGCATTCTCTCCAGGCCAGAGCCTGGGGGGAAAAGAGCATGCATCAGCCATCCCCAAATAATTATACCCTTACTCATAATACACCACTGCCACAGGGAAAATATATGACAGTGCCACCTACTGACAGAAGGGAGAACTGACAACCAGGCTGGACTTAGGGGAAACTGACAAGACAATCCTGCTTAAGGCAGGGTAGCTACAAATATTTATACAGTACATTTTAAATTGAAGGTATGCAAAACTGTAAATATGCAACTTATTCAAAAAAATATGGAGGTAATCATTTTTCACTTTCAGAGTTTCTAAAAGACCCCCCAAACCATACATTTTCTAAATGCACAGGATCTATAAAATAAAAGATGGTGCCACTGATTTTGTAGTTCCTGTGATATATGCGCACACAGGACATAACTTAACAAAATCCTACCAAATTCCTAATAAATTTCAAAGATAAAACTGTATTGACTTAATAAATAACAAATATTTGTACATTTTAATGATGCCTTTTTTGTCAAACAGGAAAAAATTAAAGGTAACAAAACTGTAAATAAGCAACATATGCTAAAAACGTAAAATGATGTGTTGTTACAATGCCCGATATGTAGTGCCACAGAGTTGAGTTGGTATGCTGTGATGGTGTGGTGATAAAATGACGCAGGCTTACACTTCATTACAATGTAATGTGTTACACTGTGTGGCAACGCATTGCAAAGTTTTGTCATGCATAGCGTTAAACATAATTTTAAAAAATATAAAAAAACAAGCACTGCAATGCATTGTAACAATGAACTACAGCACATACACAATATACTCCATCGTGTGCTCATTATGGGCACCATATGGTGTGAAAGGGCCCCAACACATACATGCTTTACCACAACTAATACACATAACATGCATTAACACAATGTATAATTTGAGTGTTTGTGTACAGGGCTGTACAGTGTCAAGAAGGAGGACATTTCTGTGCCCGGTAGTCACAGATGTTTTTGTACAGCTGCGGGCAACAATTTGTACAAATACCAGGTTGACAGACGTGGTAGCTACACAGATTTAACCACATATCTGAGAAATGTGTATAATGATGGAAGAGTGAACATGGAAGCAGACAGTTTGCATTCATGTGTTTGGTTACATTTGTAAAGCCACGGCATCTGTTAGCCTATTATTGATTTGTACAGACTGCTTCCTGTAGCTTTACGAAAACACGTGTGACTTCTGGGTGCAGAAATATGCTACTTTTTGGCCCATCTAAAGCCCCCATAGGGGAGGGTCGCTTGAGAGGCAGTGTCAGATTCCTGAGACCAGGGTTCAGTAATGGCATGTACAGATGGCATGAACAGAGGTGGGCTTGTTACAGACTGAGCAGGCATTCCAGAGGGCACATACGAAGTAGGGGTTGGTTTTTGGAAGCAATCTCCTGGAGAGGAAGGGCAGGTGCAGGGCATGTGTTAATGAGGTCAGCTGGTGAACAACTTACTGTTTTTTTTCATCCCAAATACCACATTCAGGACATGTAATGGAGGCGTTTTTGCACTAAACTGCAATTTTAGTAATGCCTTTTCTAAGACATTCAATAAAGAAAGCTTTTTCTTTTCAGCAAAATAGGTACATTAATGTTATATTGGTACATAGGGGAGCTGGAATTTAGAAAACAAGTTGAACTTAGCCTTTAAACTTCCATGGCATTTAGAAATTGAGACTTTAGTAGAAAGTATCATGGCAAGAGTGCCCGAGACACTGGACAGAGTGCCTTGGTCTTAATTTATAAGGATTTGGGGTGGGAGGGCATTTGTTAATGAATCAGTTAGGAACTGAAAAAGAAACATGGATGAACGAGGAATCTTTTACACCAAGACCACTAGGAAAGTTGTAAAGATAGCATAATTTCTCTCCCCATTTTCTCACCATTTCTCTGATAAAACAAGAAAAAGAGTAATAGATCTCAGATATCCAGTAAAGCAAAAGTACAACCAATCTACCTATGAATGAGCAGAGAAGAGATGATAACAAGATAAACTCATGATTTTCTGCTCTGCTTGTTAAAATACCACAACACTTATGCAGACAATGGAACTTGAGTAACAATTATCAAGGCAAGAATGCCTGAGCCACTATCACACATAATAGCTCTATATAGCAACTAAATTATCCTACACAGACTGTCAGCCCTGCCTAAATTGCTTCAACAGACACTAACAAATGGCTTTTGGGAACCCCCCTTTTGTAGGGACTGGCACATAACCCCCCCCCCCCAGTTACTGGTCTTTATTATCATGCTTACCACAGTTAATAGGTCAGGCAACACATTATGGGTTCTTTTAAATATGCCAGTACATTTATACATGAATTCTCTGACAACACGAACATCAAAAGTCACCACAGATTTGCCACAAACCTACTGTGTGGCAAATCTGAACCTCATCGCTACTTATAAGAATCTGAATCCTTGAAGCTATAAATGTATACACCATTTAGGCCTGGTTGATACTAGTGCAATATCAGATGTGACTTGAGTCTCACAACAATGGGAATCACAATATTCTCTATGGTGCCTATTCAAATCAATGAAGCACATTGTGTTTTTGGAAAACTATCTGGTGCTACTTTGGTGTGGTTGCAGTACGATTTTGGTCCAATTGATTTCAATGGAAATACACCAAAAATGCATGTAAAACACGTGTGCATTCATTTTTTTTTTTTTGCAGGTTGTTAAAAAGTCATCATCCCCTGGTGTCCCTAATAACCTGTGACTCACCCCTGATATCAGCAGCTGACAACAGAATGTAAACAAGGAGCCTGTCAGTAAAAATAATAGTAATAAAAACAGCATGTGGGTTCCTCCACAATACATACCAGGCCCTTCGGGTCTTTTATGGATTTTTGTACTACTTCCTGCCTGGCCACTGCACATATACAACCAGGTGGGACTAGCATCCTTGTGGGAGGATTCACCCATGTGCCTTCCCACTTTTGGCACTCATGTGTGGCCTCTGGGCCACTGGACACCATCTCATCACCACCTGCTTGAACCCCTTAGACCCTGCATAAGCACCCCTATTCACTTGAATGGGTCACAATCATCAGACATACAAGGGGTACACCCTGCCACAGCTGCAAAACATTACAGCCGCAGCATGTGCACACCCCCAGCCACTGCCTCTTGCAGCTATAGGGAGTAGGGGTTGAGGAGTGTAAAGCCATGGTTCAACAGCAAGATTTTACTGTCCCCCAACCCCACATGTGAATGAGCCCTAATAGTGCAGCCAGTCAAGGTTCTCTGATCATCACTGCCACAGCCACAGTGTAGCTAGAATCCGTACTCCTTCCTAATTGTCACCACACCAGATCAGTGTCAGCAGACCAATGTATGCCAGCAACAGTATTCCTTATCACCCCCAAAAAGTCCCATCAGCATAAGCCAGCAATGGTGTCCCTGATTGTTGCCACACCAGTCCCAGTGTCACCAGACCAGTGTAAGTCAGCAAAAGTGTTCCCGATTGCTGCCACGCTAGTCCCTAGTGTCATCAGATCAGCCAGGGTTGCCAGCTTTCAGTAAATTTACGAACAGTTTGTAAAATCCATAATTTTTGTATCTGTCAATGAATGTCCCTTACAGGATTTCCAGGGTAACAGCAGGAATGAGTTTTTAATTGTTAGGATGCCGGTAGGTGCTGGCTCCTTAATAACCAGCAGCCAGTCTCCTTCCACTACCAAAATAACTCTAGGGCCCGGATTCTCAGAGAGCAGCGCATAGTTATGCCGGCGTAGCGTATTGAATATACGCTACGCCGATGTATCGCAGAACGGCGAGCACAGTATTCACAAAGCAAATGCTCCCAGCGTTGCGCCGGCTTAACGTAAATTCGTAGGCGTAAGCCGGCCTAATTCAAAGTAGGTGGAAGTGGGCGTGATCCATTTAAATGAAGCGTGACCCCATGCAAATGATGGGCCCGAACGAACGGCGCATGCGCCGTCCTGTGGACGCAACCCAGTGCGCATGCCGAACTCATGCAAAGGTATGGACCAGGGAACAGCCGTCGTATTTTACGTTGTTTACGCAGTAGTACGTGAATAGGGATGGGCGTAGGTTACGTTCACGTCGTAGGCAGTGATTCGACATATCTTAGGGAGTATTTCCGACGTGATTCTGAGCATGCGCACTGGGTTGCATCCACAGGACGGCGCATTTGCTCAGAATCACGTCGGAAATACTCCCTAAGATATGTCGAATCACTGCCTACGACGTGAACGTAACCTACGCCCATCCCTATTCACGTACTACTGCGTAAACAACGTAAAATACGACGGCTGTTCCCTGGTGACGCCCTCAGTCGAAGTCGGAAGTGACGAAACGCGTCAGGGCGTGGCTACATCGGCGCAACACGGAAGCCTCACTGCGCTCCACAGCTGACCATCAGTTCCCCAGCGATACCAGCACTTGGGCGGCCTCTGGTGCCCAGAGAACGGCGGTGACAGCAGGAGTTTACAGGCTTGCATTTTGAGAATAGAGGAAGGTGTGCCTGAGAGTACTGACATTAACACGCTAGTCCTCTTGTACGCTGTGGTAAGGTTACATCCCAGAGGGGGATGCCATCACATTGCAAGGTGAATCTATAGATAGGGTATAGGGTGCACTAACACCTGGTCTTTTGGTCACCTAGCACACCACCTGTGTTTTCATTTAAAGCTCCTATTTGGGGCTAGACACTATCAATTCCATAGCGCTGTTTTTATCATTGAACCTCGGTTCCATAGTTATTTTGATACTTTGTTTTATGTCGAATCACTGCCTACGACGTGAACGTAACCTACGCCCATCCCTATTCACGTACTACTGCGTAAACAACGTAAAATACGACGGCTGTTCCCTCATAGATGGGGAATAACTATACGCCGGACGTAAGCCTTACGTAAACCGCGTATATTAATGCGCCCGGCGTAAGTACGATCGTGAATCGGCTTAACTCACTCATTTGCATAATCGAAACGTAAATCAATGGGAGCGCTCCTTGTGGCCAGCATAAATATGCGCCCACGATACGACGGCGTAGGAAACTTACGTCAGTTGTAGGAAGCCTATTTTCAGGCGTATCTAGTTCTCTAGTTCTGTGGGCATGGCGCACAGATACGACGGCGCACATTTACACTTACACGGCGTATCTCGAGATACGTCGACGTAAGTGCTATGTGAATCCGGGCCTAGTAGTATAAAAAATGCAAACCGCAAAAAGTGTGAACCAAGTCTTGGTACTTAGTAGAGTCTGCAAAAGACAAATGTATTTTTGTCAAGAAATAGGTCTGGAGTTTAAAAACTGGGTAAAGACTTTTCCAGGAAGAAAAAAAAAAAGTTTTACAGGAACTAAAATATCTCTTACAATGATGCCACAATCCTAGCTATTGTAAGATACACATTACTGCCCTTCCTGTAATTTGTATTTACTGATGTAAACCTTCCTGGAAGATCATCACATTGGCACAAAAAGTATATAAAAAACAACAGACATCCCGTTTCTTCCCATGAGTAGGAAGAGGAGTAGCATTCCATTTAGTCACTAAAAGGAAAAAAAAACACTTAAGACGGAATGTCATGGAGATAAAGTGATTGCCATCAACATGTGCCAATCACAATGTAGCCACTATTTGTACTTAAAAGCCGAAATGTAGCCACGTAGACAATGCCATGTAGTGTAGCTAGACAAGCATTTCCTTAGAATAATCTCACCCTAAGTTAATTATTTACCTTTTACTTCATTCTACTTTTATTTAAATTTATGTTAAAAAAATGTCTTTAAATCTAAGAACAAAAATTGAATAAATCTGTAGATACGCCGTCGTAAGTCCGAATCCGCGTCGTCGCAACTTTAAGCGTATGCTCAAACTGAGATACACTTAAATGTTGCTAAGATGCGACCGGCGTAAGTCTCCTATCTTAACTGCATATTTACGCTGGCCGCTAGGGGCGTGTACAGTGATTTACGCCTAGAATATGTAAATCAGCTAGATACGCCTATTCACGAACGTACGCCCGGCCGACGCAGTACAGATACGCCATTTACCTTAGGCTTTTTCCGGCGTAAAGTTACCCCTGCTATATGAGGCGCAGCCAATGTTAAGTATGGACGTCGGGACTGCGTCAAGTTTTCCATCGATTACGTTGTTTGCGTAAGTCGTTCGCGAATAGGGCTGGACGTAATTTACGTTCACGTCGAAAGCATAGGCTTTTTGCAGGTTAATTTGGAGCATGCGCACTGGGATACTTTCACGGACGGCACATGCGCCGTTCGGAAAAAGCGTCATTTACGTGGGGTCACCATACATTTTCATAATACACGCCCACATGTTCCACATTTGAATTAGGCGGGCTAACGCCGGCCTATTTACGCTACGCCGCCGCAACTTTGCTTGGTGAATACTGCATTTGCCTGTCAAAGTTGCAGAGGCGTAACGTAAATAGGATACGTTACGCCCGCACAAAAATATGCGGTCCCTACCTGAATCTACCCCTTAATATTTATTTATTTTAGGACCTTGTCTCTCAACATTGGCAAAAGGGTGCTTTGCAAAGGGGGATCTTTTGCCTTCTTTTGCAATGTACCCTCCCAATGTTGAAAGGCATGTGGCCTGGTCTGATACAGGATGAGGTGCTGTGTGCTTGCTGACCTCCTTTTCCTGGCCACCCAGAGTGGATACCTGGATAAGGGTCTGGATAAAATTTTATAGGAAACCCCACACTGTTTTCCCCTGTCTTTTTTATGTGTATTGACACTTTAAATAATAAATTGTATGTTTCTGTAACACTACATGCAACATTGAGGCATCCCCAGTGAATTTTATTTAAAGGATTTGTTTATTTTCAATGTTGCCCCATAAGCATATTAATGCAAACACATGTAAAAAAAACAAAATGTTCAGTGTAGAGACAGGCTTTTCGACAAGCTTTTCGGTATTAAAGCGGAGTTCTGGCCACAATTTCACTTTTTAAATATAAATACCCCTGTAATACACAAGCTTAATGTATTCTAGTAAAGTTAGTCTGTAAACTAAGGTCCCTTTTGTTAGGTTGTTACAGCATTTAGACACTTTATAAAATAGAAATTGACTGGGGCCATCTTAAGTGTGGGCATCATGAAGCCAGACTGTATGACTTCCTGGATTTCAGCCTTGCAGATCTCGCACATGCTCAGTGCTGCACAAGCAGTGTAGTAGGTTTCAGATCAGGTTTCAGAACCTGTACTGTCCAAGTCACATGATTCTTCGAGACTGGGGAGTGCACAGACTCCTGGAAAGTTACACCCACTACATTCCCAGGAGTCTGTGCGGTGTAGGTTAAGCACCTAGGTGCAGGAAGAGGGAAGATTAACTATTCTGCCTAGCAACAACACTTTGAAGGCATCTAAAAAAAAATGTTTTTCTTAAAGGACATTTTTTTAAAACTACTGATGTAATGTTATATTTATGGGTGGAACTCCACTTTAACATGTCCTCTGTGACATAGCGATCCAATGTTAGTACAAATATGTCCCCCAGTGAGCTATTGTGCTCTGACAGCAGGACCCCCCCCCCACTAGGGCACACTAACCAGCGCTCTCACTCACTGGTTTGATTGGACTGATTGGGTACCTATCGGCAGACCTTTTTTGATCATGCTACTTCGACAGAAGTGGGTTTCTGTCGGACCAGCTGTCATGCACATGGGCCAAATGTTGGCCAGTTTCTATTGAACTGACCGATGTCGCCCAATTTTGGGACCATGCATTTGGCCCTTGGGGATTGTAAGGTGCGCAATATTTGCTGTGCTATTCAAACTGTGAAAGCACAATGTTCAGTATTTTTCAATTCACTGTAGTCTTTTATTATCATCCTCGTCATGATCTGTGGCTCTGTCCTGTACCGTGGCACCAGTATGTCAGCCATATTCTTCAGGTGCAGTGTGGGCAACACAGCTGCTGAAATTATACAGGATAATGGTTATTACCTTTGCCTGACAGGACTAGGGTCATGATCCCACCCATGACACTACCTGTATGTTCTACCTGTGCCTGGGTGGGTGTCCTAAGAGACCGGTATGGTGTGCCACTCAGGCTCACTGAAGGGGGTGTCAATCCTATACATCCACCTCTGGGAGTGCTGAGATGCAGGGAGCCCATCCTGGCTCCTAAGATAGCTCAGTATGGAGAAAGATGTCCCTGTGACCACACATCCATAGTGTCCCAAGGTATGGTGGTAAGTGGCAACCTCATCCTGGACTCTGGCCAGGCCACGCCCCCAATACATTTCACTCATCAGAGCTTAGTCATGGGGAAGGAGTAAAATACTTTTGGGCGTGGCCTGGCCAGCATACAGGCTGAGGTTGCCACTTACCACCATACCTTGGGATGCTATGGATGTGTGGTCAAAGGGACATCTTTCTCTATACTGCGTGGGTTTCCTCCCACACTCCAAAGACATGATGGCAGGTTAAATGACCCCTGCCTAAAATGGCTCTAGTATGTGTATATATGCATGTGAGTTAAGGACCTTAGATTGTAATTTTCTTGAGGGCATTGTTGCCAACCTCCCGCAGCATTTTTTACTAATAAAGCATGGACAATTTTCTGATGGAGAATTTTTTTTACTGACAAACTATAAAAACTAAGACAAACAATATTCAAACAGTATAAACATAATATGGAAACACTGGGCCAAATCCACAAAGCAGATGCGCCGACTTAACTCGAGATTTCTAATTTTACACTGCGCGTATCTTTGCGCCCGATCCTCAAAACGAGATACGCCTTAAAATCCGTTTTTTTCCGTCCTACCTAAAATAATTACACCGGCCCATCCTCGGACGCAAATTACGCTAGTCACGCCGCTGTTTTTGATAGGCAAAGATGCAAATGAGGGAGATAGGGCGATCCACATAATTAAGTGTGTGCGCCGTAGATTACGCCCTGTGCGCACCTGTTAGTTTCCCTGCGCAAAGTTACACTTTATAAAAGCAGCCCTAATTTTACACCTGTCGTGTAAAGGTCTGCTGAAGCAACAGCATTGAGGAAGAGCTGAGAACACATATTTGCTGGACTTCAATCTGTCTGCCAACATGCCCGGGCCATCCATGATCCTAACGGCACTCGCTACTTTAGAGGCGCAAAGAACGAGGAGGGCACAGAGGAGGAGGAGGAGGGCACAGGAGAGGGTATACCGCCCACGCCGAGATCTCTTTGGCATGCCTGCTTCTGAGGTCTATGGCAACTTCCGTTTTAACCGGGAAGCCATCCTTGAATTAACCTGAATCCTGCAGGATGATCTCACCACCCCAACCCAACGATCCCATGCCCTGCCACCTCTCATCAAAGTAATGGCAACACTGCAGTTTCTTGCCACTGGGTCTTTCCAACGAACATGTGGAGGTCTGGCTAGGATGGCACAATCCTCCATGAGCAGGTGTGTCCATCAAGTAGTCCCTGCAATACTGCGGCACATGGGCAATCAATTTCAAAAACCCACCCAGGAGGACCAGCGATTGAAAACCATGACGGACTTTTACCACATTGCCCGATTCCCACGGACCATCGGGGCCATTGATTGTACCCATGTGGCACTACAGCCCCCCCATGAGACAGAGCACCTGTTCCGGAATCGGAAGCACTGGCATTCCATAAATGTCCAGGTAATCGTAGATGCCCATGGCCTCATCTGGCACGTCTGTGCGAAATTCCCTGGATCGTGCCATGACAGCTACATATTCCGGCAGACCAACATCTCCAGAGATTTGGAGCTGAACCTGTATGGAGACAGCTGGCTGATTGGTGAGTGACATGGGTGTCAGGTATGTCCCCCCCCATGATGCAGACATCACGAGGGGCACATGCATGACTAATATCCTCCTGTCTTTTCCCTTCCAGGTGACTCTGGATATGCCCTGGGACCACATATGATGACCCCATTCAGGAACCCCCAAACCCCAGGAGAGCAACGCTACAACGAGGCTCACATACGCACCCGGGCAGTTGTGGAACGCACATTTGGGCTGCTGAAGTCCCGCTTCAGATGCCTGGATAAGTCTGGGGGTACACTGTTGTATTTCCCAGACTTTGTGTGCCAGATCATCGGTGCATGTTGTATTCTGCACAACTTTGCCATGAGAAGGGGACTGGAGATTTACATAGGTGCTGACCTGACCCCCGACCCAGGCAATCCCCCCCTAACCAACTCTACCCGGTCTGCTGAGGGCACAGCAGCCAGGAGACGCCTCGCAGAAGGCATCTTTTCACAGTAAACGCACATGAATAATGTCACAATGAGAATGTTCTTTTCACAGTAAACGCACATGAATAATGTCACAATGAGAATGTTTTTTTTCACAGTAAACGCACATGAATAATGTCACAATGAGAATGCATGAATGCACACCACTGTGGTCCCTAGCACAGACACATCACATGCACATCGAATTGGATTAGATCCAAGTACCCCCCCCTTTGGTACTTGGGAGCAGTAACGCCCCGCCACGGCTCCAATTATGTCACTGTGCATTCATACACCATTCAGGAACCTGGGATCACTTCTCCCTGGTCCTGGGGATCCCTTCTCCACCAAAACTGAGGGTGACACCCTTATTTTATCAGGAATGCCACCCCCCCACATTCACACATCATTCACACACACATAAACCAAATCATAAGTACAGTATAATAAACAAAATCATAAAAAAAGCGAGTGCTCCGTCTGGGCTGCCCACGGGCACGGGCACGGGCACGGCCACGGGCACGGCCAACTGGAGGATCTTCACGGGGGGGGGTGTTAGCAGGGGAGGGAGGATCTTCACGGGGGGGTGTTAGCAGGGGAGGGAGTATCTTCACGGGGGGGGGGGTGTTAGCAGGGGAAGAAGGAGCCTTCCCTGGTGTCTGTCCTCCTGCTGGCCTGCCCTCCAAGGCCACTGCTATCCTGTTCAGACAGACAGTGATGGCAGCCGTATTGGCCTGGCCAGCCCGGGTATTGTCCTGCACAGCCCGGGTATTGTCCTGCACAGCCTGGGTCAGGGCAGTCACCTCCTGGGCCACGCCTGTTGTGGCAGTCTGCAGGGACCACAAACATGTGATGACCCCCAATGAGTTTGTGGCCACATCACCGAGTGACTCCCTCATTGCACCCAGGCTGTGCTCCATCTTGGTCAGAGTTTTTTTTATCTCACCCAGACTGCGGGTCTGCCGGGCATTGTCCTTCTGCAGACTGGCCGGCAGACGTTTAAACACCCCCCTGGTCTCCTGGGTCGCCATCCTGCCTGCCCCTGAGGCTTGTGGCTCTGGAGGAGGGGAGAGAGTGACCCTTGTGGTTTGCAGCCTGTTGGGGGAGGAGTGGGAGGGGCTACCCCTGATGTTGGCCTGACTGCTGCCAGCCTCTGGGGTAGGCTCTGGGGTAGCCTCAAGGGTATCCTCAAATGTCATTAGATCAGAGGCCAAAAGGATTTCCCTGCCAAGCTGCAGATCTTCTTCTTCCACCCCCTCATCGTCCTCCCCCTCATCCTCCTCCCCCTCATCCTCCTCATGAGGGGAGGTTTGGCCACTCCCCTCCCCTGGGGACTCCTCAGCAGCCTCTTGTCCTTGGGGTGGTGCAGCAGCCTGGCCTGATGGGCCAGCAACCTTCTGGTCATCTGTGGAGGACACCAAACAATCACAGGTTTGAGGATCCACACACTTGGCACATCTTCCCTTCCCCCACCCACACATGCTAATCACCAGATAGAAAAACAAAAAACTTACCTGGCCTCACAGGAACATCAGACTGATAACCAGGCAGGCCCACCACCTGCTCTGGCTGGAAACACGGGGCCACTGCCCATTCCTCCTCAGTCAGCCGGATGGGGCATGGTCCCCCTCCTCCAGTGCCCCTCCTATGGGCAGTGAGCTTTGCCACCTTATTGCGGACCACGCTCCTCAGATCATTGATATTTTTCTGGATGCCAGCGGGGGTCCTCGTCTCCCCCCCCCGCCGCATTTATGTGATCCGTAATTTTTTTATATATCTTCTTCCTTTGGGCCGGGGAGGTGTTCTGGCTATCAGGCCCATGTAAATATCGCCCATATTGGATGATATACCTGGCAAGGATTTGCTTCTCTACATGAGTAAAATTAAGCTTCCTGCGCTTGGGGGCCATCACAGACACCACTCAGCAACAAGAAAACTCACAGGACAAACAAACAAAAATACACACACAACAAACAAACAAAAATACACACACAACAAACAAACAAAAAGCAAAACACACAAGCAGACAGCTACTACAAAGTCAAAAACAAACACCCAAAAAACAAACACAAAATCCAAGCAAAAAAAAAAAGAAAAAAAACACTTAGCAGAAACAATCAAACAAAAAATACACTTATCAGAAACAAACAACAACTACAATCTAATACTCCTCCAAAAATTCTCTATCACACACAACTCACCAACAAACACTGACAAACGTTCAGAGCAGAAGCAACTTGCTCTAGGAAGGGAACACAGGGAAATACTTTTGCAACGGAAGTGTGTTTGACTGGGGCTATTTACACACAGGGCGATCCTCAAACTAAGTACGCTTGGCCTTTTACCTATCTCACTGATTGCGCCGAGCAAAGTTCTGCACATGCCCAGTGAGCAGCAGATTCGTGCGCGCATGCGCAGTACGGCCGGCCCTTCATTTGCATGGGGTCATGGCTCATTACAATGAAGCACGCCCACTTCCTTCCCACTTGCAATAACCCCGCCTTACGCCTCGGAATTTAAGTTACGTAAGTGCAATTTTGTGCGCAAATGCGCTGTGGATACGGCACTTACGACACCAACTTAGGGCGCCGTAACTTAAATGACACAAGTTTTGAGTAACTTATTTTTCGCCGCTGGCTGTGGATTTGGCCCACTGACATTATGTATAAAGAGTAATTTGCCTGGTTTACTCTTAACCACTTCCTGACGGCCATACGACTTTATACGGCCGCAGGGTGGATCTAAATTTCCGGGAGGCCGTCTATATACGGTCAACGGCCTCCAGCCACTGGAGGGCGTGCGAGCACCGCTGACGGCGGCGCGTGCCCGCCGCATCACTGAGGTGCCGATGCGCGTGCCCGGCGGCCGCGATGTCCGCCAGGCCCCCGCGATCGGCGGTTACAGAGACAAGGACGTGGATCTGTGTGTGTAAACACACAGATCCACGTCCTGTCAGGGAGAGAGGAGACCGATCTGTGTCCCTTGTACATAGGGACACAGATCGGTCACCTCCCCCAGTCAGTCCCCTTCCCCCACAGTTAGAAACACTATGCAGGGCACACATTTAACCCCTTCCTCACCCCCTAGTGTTAACCCCTTCAATGCCAGTCACATTTATACAGTAATCAGTGCATATTTATAGCACTGATCTCAGTATAAATATGAATGATGCCAAAAATGTGTCAAAAGTGTCCGATGTGTCCGCCATAATGTCACAGTGACGATAAAAATCGCAGATCGCCGCCATTACTAGTAAAAAAAAAAAAAATAATAATTCTGTCCCCTATTTTGTAGGCGCTATAACTTTTGTGCAAACTATTCGCTTATTGCGATTTTTTTTTTTTTTTTTTTGAAATTTCACCTGGGCAGGAGGGGGGTATATGTGCCCAGTAAGCAAGTGGTTAGAAAGTCAACACAACATGATAAATTATCAGCCATTAATATTTACAGACAGTTGTACAATTTACAGATTTTTACAAACTGTCCGTACATTTACTGATGGGTTGGCAACCCTGCTTGAGGGATTTCCAACAATGGGATCCCTGTGCTTGTATCTCTTGTTGGTGAACAATTATTTTTAGGCACTGAGGATCTTAAAGCTAAAGCAGTGTGCAGAATGAGTATCTATAGTATTGTAGAGAGCAATTCATGTACAGACAAGTAATCGTTTTTAGATCCGTTCTGTCCTACACCTAGATACTGGAAACAAAGCTGAGGCCAGGAAGAAACATTATATTACACTGCAACATCAATACTGATTCAAAAACACCAAGATGGCTTATCCAATTATTAACGCAGAACTCCATCGAAAAATAACAAGATAAAAATAAAGAGCACAATAAAAGCTTTAATACGAAATCCAGCTTTTGCTAAAACATTCACCTTTAATCCAGTTATTTCCCCCGTTGTACATTTATTATGCTGCTAGATGTCCTTAGTCTGATGGCCAGCATCTTTTAATCCACTTCTTCTGAGCCCAGGTCATTTTAGATCCACCCCAGCCTGGGACTAAACAGTATAAGGAAAAGAAGCACAGTAATGAGCTCCTCTCTCTGTAACTCTGATTTCTCTTTATATCAGCTTGCTTCTTGTCGGCACTTAAACGTATTGATTTCTTGTACTACTTCTTCTCATGTTCCAGCCTGTGCTATAAAAAGAATGCAGAATGCTAATATCTGGTCAAATCCAGGTACTTAAAGAATACATTTAATGATTTATTAATGATTAAAGGAGCTGTGCTACACTGTTCCTTGTATTTCTGTTAAGAGTTCAGCTTTAAAATGCCCAAACTTTCTTTTCTAAAAGACAACATTTTTTTCAAAGCTTTTGGAAACACGGGGGCTTATTTACTTTTACATTTGTCTATCTAGAGTAACTGACATTCACCTTGTCATTTCATGTTATCTATAGTTGGCTATATACTTATTATATACTAATTCTACAATGGAATAATATTGCTAAAATAAATGGTTTGACTTTGGGGTGAGTGGCTTTATCATTCTTTTTATCATAAATGAGAAAAATATACCTTGTTTTTTCATTCTCTTGGATCAGTAGGAAATCTAGAAAAGCTGAAAATAAAATGTGATTCTATCTGTTGAGCGTGTTGGTAAATCCAGACCATTAATGTGCTTAATACCTATGGCAAATATATGATAGGTTTCCAGCAGAAAATAAGCAAAATATGATCAGAGGCAAAAAAAATAAAAAATACATATCGTATATACTCGAGTATAAGCCGAGTTTTTCAGCACATTTTTTTGTGCTGAAAATGCCCCCCTCGGCTTACACTCGAGTCACCTTTTTGCGCCTGATCTCCCAGGCTTTGGGGACCCGGTACTGGCCGGCCATAGGTCCCCTGGACCCCAAACATGTTACACATGTAGCCCCACTCTTCCTCTACAAGTGTGCAAAGTTTGTTTTTCCGGGGACCTATGGCCAGGGAGCACCGTTTTTTCAAATCCAGGCACCCTTCCATAGACTCCAATGTTAAATGGTAATTTCTCTTTTCTTGTGAAAAAAAAAAAAATGGTAATTTCTCTGGTGATTTCGGGGACCCGGTACCGGCCGGTCGTTGGTCTCCTGGACCCTAAACTTAAAACACATGTAGCCCAATTTCTCCTCTACAAGTGTGCAAAGTTTGTTGTTTGGGGGACCTACGGCTGGGGAGCACCGATTTTTCAAAGCCGGGCACCCCTTCCATAGACTCCCATGTTAAACATCAGTCTAGTCATGGACACAGTGAGGCATGGGCACAGTGAGGCATGGGCAGTGCCGGCCCAAGACATTGTGCTGCCTGGGACCAAGAATGAAATGCTGCCCCCCCCCCCCCCCAGAAAAAAAATCACGCCAGCCAAAAGGCCCCCACATTCATTATTTTATATCATGATAACTAAAGGGGACCCGTCATGGCTCTATAGATGTATAAAGAGGACCTGTCATTGCTCTATACATGTATAGGAGTATAAAGAGGACCTGTCATGGCTCTATACATGTATATAGGACTATAAAGAGTACTTGACATGGCTCTATACATGTATAAAGGAGTATAACGAAGGGCCTGTCATGGCTCTATAGATGTATAAAGAGAACCTGTCATGGCTCTATACATGTATAAAGAAGTATAAAGAGGACCTGTCATGGCTCTATACATGTATAAAGGAGTATAACGAGGGCCTGTCATGGCTCTATAGATGTATAAAGAGGACCTGTCATGGCTCTATACATGCATATAGGCGTATTAAAAGGACCTGCCATGGCTCTATACATGTATCCAGGAGTATAAAGGGACCTGTGAATTGCCGGCGGCCACAATGTCTTTTGCGTAAACTAATCAATGTACGCTAATTGTGTTTTTTTTTTTTGGTACCAAAAATATGTAGAAGAATACATATTGGCCTAAACTGAAGAAAATAGTTTATTTTTCTAAATTTTGGGAATATTTATTATAGCAAAAAGTTAAAAAATATATATATTTATAGCACAAAAAATAAAAACCGCAGAGGTGTGATCAAATATCACCAACAGAAAGCTCTATTTGTGGGAAAAAAAGGACATCAATTTTATTTGGGTGGCGGAACGGGCTGGCGGGCATCAGTATGCTGCCCCCCTAAAAGTGCTGCCCCCATGGTACCACCCGGTCCCATCATAGGGCCGGCCCTGGGCATGGGCACAGTGAGTCATGGGCCCAGTGAGTCATGGGCCCAATGAGTCATGGGCACAGTGAGTCATGGACACAGTGAGGCATGGGCACAGTGAGGCATGGACACAGTGAGGCAAAGTGAGGCATGGACACAGTGAGGCATGGGCACAGTGAGGCATGCACATGGACACAGTGAGGCAAAGTGAGGCACAGTGAGGCATGCAGAATTTTTGTGGTAAAATTAGGTGCCTCGGCTTATATTCAGGTCGGCTTATACTCGAGTATATACAGTAGTTATTTTATATTTCATTATTTTATAGTTATGCACCAGACAAAGAGTTTGTCGGCAGTTCTAGTCCTAATTTTACAGAATGCCAATAACTTGCTTGATTTTAGTTGGCGTTAGGGTTACCAACAATTACTTATTATTAGGACATCCCGATTTTTTTTATACAATCTTTCTCTCCCATTCTCTTATTCTTCTCCTCCATCATATATACATTGCTGCTCCATCCCTTATTATCTAGTAAGAGTGTCTATCCTAAATGAAATCTATATAAGAAATCTGCTGTGCCACTATCTTAACCTTGTTTAGATACAATTGTACATTTTCCTGTTTTAGACCGGTAATGTTTAATGGTAGGTTTGGGTTGCTGAAACACATTTCCTGGCATTTGTTCTTCCTATGTAAACAAAGATTAAAAAAAAAAGTGAAAAGTGTAAAGACATTAGTCTGGAGAAGGAAATTCTTTGTAAAGACAATTACAGCTTTACCACAGGGGATAAAACTAAGACATCCTTAGGAAAGTGTAGTTTTACCCACCATAAAATGTTTGGTTTATTGAGGGCAATGTAACACTTAACTCTATTAAAGGTACATCTGATCACAAACATTGGTAAAAATACATTTCCATCTCTGATTATTTTTTATTTTATCAAAGGAAAGTATTGTGATATGTTTTAGTGTGAGTATGAGGCATTTGTGTGTGCGTGTTTTTTTTTTTTTTTTCTTTTGCACTGATATATTCAGCTTCCTATACTAAAGGCTAAGTCCACCAAAAAAGTGGCTGTATCAATTACTAGTATTCTTCAGGACTCCAGTACTCTGCACCAGTCAGCCCTTATGAACAAGTCATACTTTACGGTATATAGATGAAGTGTGTCATTGTGTTTATCAGCCAATGAACAGATTTAGAGGCTTTCTTTTTATATATTGTCTGTATCATCTGAAAACTATCAAGACTCCTTTGCTTGATCTATATTAGCTAAATCAGTTCCATCTGGAGTTCCTGAGAAATACAACAATGAATCCAGTAAAACAACTCTCCTGTATAGAGTGAAAACGGAACTATTAGTTCACGGTGGATTTACACTTAGGCCGCGTACACACGATAGGATCGCCAGAGGAGAACGGTCTGAAGGACCGTTTTCATCAGTCCAAACCGATCGTGTGTAGGCCCCATAGGTTATTTAACCTTCGGTCAAAAAAATGAGAACTTGCTTTAAAATTGAACCGATGGACGCCTAACTGATAGGTCAAAACCAATCGTTAGTACGCACAACCATCAGTTAAAAATCCACGCATGCTCAGAATCAAGTCGACGCATGCTTGGAAGCATTGAACTTCGTTTTTTTCAGCATGTCATTGTGTTTTACGTCACCGCGTTCTGACACGATCGGTTTTTTAACCGATGGTGTGTAGGCGCGACGGACCATCAGTCAGCTTCATCAGATGGACTGATCGTGTGTACGAGGCTTTAAAAGTATTTTCATATGTACAAAGAAGGTTGTACCATTATTCATTTTTTTAACTGTAAAATATTTGGCACACAAAAAACTCTGAAATTAAAGGAGTTGTAAAGGTTTGTTTTTTATTTTCCAAATAGGTTCCTTTAAGCTAGTGCATTGTTGGTTCACTTACCTTTTCCTTCGATTTTCCTTCTAAATGTTTTTTTTTCTGTGTTTTCTTTGTCTGAATTTCTCACTTTATGTTCCTCCTCAGTAAGCTGTTCTGGCTGGCTCACCCCCAGCCAGAACGGCTCGGATGATGGGGGCAAGCTTACTAAGGAGAAACAGGAAGTGAGAAATTCAAACACTTAGAAGGGAAATTGAAGGAAAGGGTAAATGCACTAGCTTAAAGGGGTTGTAAAGGTACAATTTTTTTTTTTAAAATAGCTTCCTTTACCTTAGTGCAGTCCTCCTTCACTTACCTCATCCTTCGATTTTGCTTTTAAATGTCCTTATTTCTTCTGAGAAATCCTCAATTCCTGTTCTTCTGTCTGTAACTCTACACAGTAAAGCGAGGCTTTCTCCCTGGTGTAAAGTGTCGTGATTGCCCCCTCCTTTGGACTACAGGAGAGTCAGGACGCTCTCTACATTGCAGATAGAGAAAGGAGCTGTGTGTTAGTGGGCGTCCTGACTCTCCTGTAGTCCAAGGGAGGGGGCGAGCACGACCCCCCACACCAGGGAGAAAGCTTTGCATTACTGTGTGGAGTTACAGACAGAAGAACAGGAAGTGAGGATTTCTCAGAAGAAATAAGGACATTTAAAAGCAAAATGGAAGGATGAGGTAAGTGAAGTAGGACTGCACTAAGGTAAAGGAAGCTATTTAGGAAAACAAAATTATATCTTTACAACCCCTTTAAAGAAACCTATTTAGAAAATAAAAAACAAACCTTTACAACCCCTTTAAGTTTTCATAGAATGAACTGAGCATTACATGATCGCAGACTGTAACATTTATGGCCTCAGATACTTCAGTTTAATCTTACTTGAGTTACTCTCCTCTCTCAAGGTCATCGGCCCTCCTTCTGCTATTTTTTTTGTTTGTTTTTTACCCAATTGTTTTTAAACTGAAATGGTTTTGTTTAGTATTCATTTTCTCAATTTGTCTGAAATTTGGCTTAATTTTGTTTATTGTTTTGAATAAAATAAAGGAGAATAATCCGCATTTTACAAAGATTGTGGTACATATTCAAACAAATTACTTCAATTGGAAAGAGACAAATAAAAGTTCAAATGCAAAATAGCACTATATCAGCATCAAATAGACTGTCAAAGTCAAATGTCAAAAATGTCATATAATTGAAAAGAAAGAGAGAGAGAGGTAGATTGTTGACTGTCAATCTAAATGAAAAAAAAAGTTGATTAACAAATCAGTTAAGCAAAAGTAAATTCCAATTGTTCAGGAGAACAACCCTGTGAGTACCACATAAAAACAGATAAAAGGGAAAGGGTCATGAGTAAGAGAATTGAAGAAGGAAGAAAGGGGAAAAAATACAGTGGAAATAAAGGGTAAATTTGATAGAGGTAGTGCAGCTTAAAGGGGTTGTGAAGGTTCGTTTTTTATTTTCTAAATTTTCCTTTAAGCTAGTGCATTGTTGGGTCACTTACCTTTTCCTTCCATTTCCCTTCTAAATGTTTTTTTTTCTTTGTTTGAATTTCTCACTTCCTGTTTCTCCTCAGTAAGCTTGCCCCCATCATCCGAGCGGTGGATAGTCAGCCAGAACAGCTTACTGAACACCTTACTGAGGAGGAACAGGAAGTGAGAAATTCAGACAAAGAAAACAAAGAAAAAAAACATTTAGAAGGGAAATCGAAGGAAAAGGTAAGTGAACCAACAATGCACTAGCTTAAAGTAACCTATTTAGAAAATAAAAAACGAACCTTTACAACCCCTTTAAACCGAATGAAGGGCGATGAAAGGGTAAATGAAGTATAATTACCATGGCAATCGTAAAGTGTCATCAAAGTCTGGAGGTAAACAATGTTTAACTCAAGGTAACCAAAGTTTTTAAATTTGCAGATCTGATCACTCTCAATTGCTTCCATTTTAGCATGAACAAGGGCTCTATTGGTTCTGTGAATGGTTTTGGCTACAATCAGATTTTGAGTTTTCCATGCCTTCGCTATGGTTTGTTTTGTGGCTGTTAAGAGCTATAATAGAAGGCACAATTGATTCTGTGTAATCAGGGCTGGACTGGGACAAAAATGTGGCCCTGGACTTCATCCAGACTGGCCCACTTTGACAGGTCTCTCCCATGGCGGCCGGATAAATCCCGCACCCCCCCCCCCCCGGCCACCCAAGCCCCCTCTCCCCCTTCACTAGCCACTAGCCGTTCTACTTTATTAGAGTAGAACGGCTGGTACTGGTACTCTTATAGGCAGTACCAGTGGGGAAGCTAGACAATATTTCTCCCGGGGAAAAGAATCAGTTTGGTGCCCCCCCCCCTTTATGGGACAAGATTAGGCAGAAGTGAGAAACTCACAGACCATAGCTGTTGAGTCAGCTGTCTGTCCCCTCCCCCATGCTCCTCTGGTCCTCCCCCTGCTTCTCTGTTCCCCCCAGGTGAGCGCTGATGGGGAGGGAGAGGAGGTGAGTGCTGCGGTAAGGGAGAGACAGAGGAGCGGAGGGGGGCAGCGGTCCGCTGTCACTGAAGCCGGTCCACTGAGCCATCGGCCCACCGGGAAACTCCCTGTAGTCCCAATGGCCAGTCCATCCCTGTGTGTAATTCTTTCTGGTTTTAGATTATAAAGAGCTATAGCAGGATTAGGTTGTATGGAAGTTTTGGACACATTAGAAGCTAAGTCAAAAACTGGCTTCCAAAATGTTTGGTCTATTGGACAATTCCACCATATATGTAGTTGGGTGCCAGGACCTGAACAGCCGCAAAAGCAAGCTGCAAGGTAATCAGGAGCATATTTTGCTATCTTAGCAGGAACTAAGGGCCAGATTCACAAACGAGATACGACGGTGTATCTACTGATACGCCGTCGTATCTCTGTTTCTAACTATGCGGCTGATTCATAGAATCAGTTACGTATAGCTAGCCCTAAGATCCGACAGGTGAAATTGAATTACACTGTCGGATCTTAAGGATGCAATTCTAGGCCGGCCGCTAGGTGGCGAGGCCATTGCGGCCGGCGTAGAATATGCAAATAAATACTTGCGGCGATCCCCGAACGTCCGAACGGCCCGTCGATCTAACTCTACGTCGTTATCGTCGAGTTACGCCGCGTAAAACTAAGGCTGAGCCCTAGTTGTCTTAAGCCATGTTAAGTATGGCCGTCGTTCTCGCGTCGAAATTTAAACATCAACGTCGTTTGCGTAAGACGTCCGTGAACGGCGCTGGACGCCATTTACGTTAACGTCTAAGCAAATGACGTCGGTGCGACGTCATTTCGCGCAATGCACGTCGGGTAATTTACCCGACGGAGCATGCGCAGTACGTCCGGCACGAGGAGCGTGCCTAATTTAAATGGGACTCGCCCCATTCGATTGGGCCCGCCTTGCGCCGGACGGATTTAGGATACACCGCCGCAAATTTCCAGGTAAGTGCTTTGTGGATCGGGCACTAACTTGGGAAATTTGCGGCGGTGTAACTTAAATCGTTTAAGTTATGTTGCGCCCGGGCTACGTGAATCTGGCCCTAAATACTAAAGAGAAAGCACCTTATAATTTGTTTCAACAGCAACAACATTAGAGGAAGCCGACTTAGTGACTAACCTTATACTGGATCATTCAGTATCATCGAATGAGCGGTTTAGATCTTGTTCCCATTTTAAAACATAGGGAGGGGGGGCTAGTATCAAAACTAGCTAGAATTTGTTTATAAAGAATCAAGTCTTCTGATATGCTCAAAACGTGACATCTGGGAAAACAGAGCGCCTGATTTTAGGTATGGTTGGAAAAAATGTTTAATCTGTAAATAAATTGATACTTTTGTAGTGCTTGGTTGCTGCTAGTAACTAACATCCACCATATCATCCTGCTGCCAGACCTCCATCTATCACTTCAGAGACAATGAACAGTCATTTGCGTTGTTTTGTTTTTGTTTATTGGGTGATATAACTTGGTTGGGGGGAAGGGGCATATGGGATGCCCATAGAACATGTCGACTTGCCATCATATTAAAGAACTTGAGATTTAGTTGAGCCTTGAAGTACTGATGTACATATAATATCTACAGCCACTTCCCCTGCATCACCATGCAGACTAAGACCGCATTCACATCTAGGCGTTTTTACGCCTGTAGCGCTACGCCGCTGCCGCCAGAGGGCTGGAAATACATGTCCCTCTATGGAGATGGTTCACATCTCCACGCCGAACGCCGGACGCCTGATGCCTATCGCCTGAAAAAAGGTCCCGGACCTTTTTTTCAGGCGTCTTTCGGCGTTTCGGCTAGGAGATGGGAAGCATCTCCATAGAGGGGGTCATTCTGGGGCACATCTGGGCGGACAATACCGGCATTTTGTCGCCGCAAATCGCGGTACAAAACGCCGCTATTTGTACCACGATTTGCGGCGACAAAACGCCGCGATTTCGTCCGCGTAGATGTGAATGGAGCCTTAGGGGTTGATTTACTAAAGGCAAATAGACTGTGCACTTTGCAAAGTGCAGTTGAACTCTGTAAGAGCAGTTGCTCCATAGTTTAATAAATGAGCAGAAGCTCTGCTGACTTCCATCATCCAATCATGTGCAAGCAAAAATTCATTTTTTTTCCTTGTTCGTGATTGGGTATTCTTTGCAAAGTGAAGCCTTACCTCATTTACTAAGCTCTGGAGCAGCTGCACTTGCAGAGTGCAACTTCACTTTGCAAAGTGCAAAGTCTTTTTGCCTTTAGATAATCAACCCCTATTTCTCCTCCACTACACCTCTCCTGCAGACTGTTGCTCCCAGGAATTCTCTCCTCCTGCACAAACTTTACTGTAGATCATTATCTTCCCTGTCACATCCTCTTCTATGAGTGAATGAGGCCGCTCTGAACAGTCTCAAAATGCTGGCTGCTATAGATGCTGTTACTAGGCCAGAGATCTGTAGTACCTCTCCCCGGCGGCCTAGTAATTTAGTAGCACATGTAGCTTGGCGGACTACTGTTCCCAGCAAGTTCGATCCGCAAATCCTCAGGCTGCATCGATTTCACACTTTCCCCACAGTCTCTCCTCTGGCCTCACGCCCAGCTCCTCTGGCATGCCTCATCCAGTAATCTACTGTTGTCCACTCACCGACCTTCTCCTGCCCCAAATCCATGATTAAGAACTTTATCTGGACACATGTTCCGACAGCTTCTCCAGCCCTTCTGTTCCAGGACACTCCATCCATGACCGTGTAAGGATGTAGCTCCCTCCCAGCTTTCCTGGGCTCCTCCACTAGGCCTTGCAGATGGAGTGGGACCTCAGCTTATATGGGAGGCCTGCCCCCTAGTGTAAGGTGACCAGATTTTTAAAATGAAATCCGGGGACATATTTTTTCTTTACTAGTAATGGCAACAATCAGTGACTCTCTGCCCGTCGCCGCCCGCCTCACAGCCTCTCAAGTCTAATGCCGCGTACACCTGATCATTTTTCGGCATGGAAAAAAAAACGAAGTTTTTCGGCATGTAGAAAAAACAAAGTTTTTCCAACTTCATCATTAAAACGACGTTGCCCACACACCATCGTTTTTAAAAAATGCTCTAGCAAAGCGCGGTGACGTACAACACGTACGACGGCACTATAAAGGGGAAGTTCCATTCAGATGACGCCACCCTTGGGGCAGCTTTAGCTGATTCTGTGTTAGTAAAAGACGATTTGCGATTTTCAGTCTTTTACAGCGTGATGAATGTGCTTACTCCATTACGAACGGTAGTTTTACCAGAACGAGCGCTCCCGTCTCATAACTTGCTTCTGAGCATGCGCGGGTTTTTCACGTCGTTTTAGCCCACACACGATCATTTTTACAACCCGAAAAATTACATTGTTTAAAACGTCGTTAGAAAATGCAGCATGTTTTGAAAATTTTTTTTTTTCGTTTTTCAAAACCCCAAAAATGATGTAAAGCCCACACACGATCATTTTAAATGAATTTTTTTTAAAACAACGTTTTTTTCATGTCGAAAAATTATCGTGTGTACGCGGCATTACTTTCCGGGCCCCGGCTACTACTGGGTGGGGAGCAGAGGAAGATCAATCCGCCAGGGAGGGCAAGGAGATAGGCAGGTGGCTGGCCGGGACTTGAGCCAAGGCAGAAGAACATGCAAGCGAAAGCTGAATGGGCATGCGCCCGAAACTGAAGAAATATTCCCTCCGCTCCGACCAGCACATGATCATCAGAAAGGGGCACAGATAATGGGAAAAATACCACCCCCCTATTAGCATATGCTAGCGTAGGCACGGCGGACCGGGGGTGTGTAATTCAACTTTTTTAATTTTAATTCTGCACTGACTGTCTTTGAAATTGCCCCTGCCCCATATTAAATCCAATCTGGGGACAAAACCAGGGACATACTTGGTCCGGGGACAGTGTCCTCAATCAGGGGACTGTCCCCTGAAACTGGGGATGTCTGGTCACCCTACCCTAGTGGGCATTGGTCAGGGCTCCTCACATGAGCTGCCTGTCACTCCAGTCCCTGGCCCTGCCCCTCTTCCAGAACAATCCACTTAAAGCAGGGGAGGGGTCCAAGTACTGAAGCACAGGTGGTCACACCCACTGCTACACTAACCACTCCCTGCCCCCCCAGATCAAAACAAGCAGGCCTAGCCTGGAGCATATGCCTGCCTAAATTTACCTGCACTGACAGTTTCCCTTGCAAAAATCCAACTCTAGCACCTACTTAATGTAGAGGGTACTACACTTTCAATACTGTTAGCTATTTGGTTTTAAATATGACCCAAGGGAGGAGATATTGTATTGATATCAGATTTGTATGTTTATATTTAAAACAATATATACGTATATGTCCTTTTGTTCTTTCTAGCCCTAAAAAAAAGGCACTCTTGGACCTCTCAAATCACATTGGATACTTTTTGGATTGTCCCCCTGACTTTTTGTGGGATAAAGTTGTATCCGGACCTCTTAGTAGTCGTGTGGCACTTCAATTTCAATTTTGGTTACATTACACTACAAGTCAAGGAGACCATTGAGATTCTCTAGGGTGTAGATGCTGCCTGATTAAGAAACAGATCATTTACATCAACATCAACACTTTAAGATAGCAACACCAGTGAGATAACCCCATGGGTCCAGTGCTATTTTTTTAATTTTCCTCAACCATGCTGTGAAGTGAAACCTAGAAGGCCCTTATGCAGCTACAAAGATGTTCACCCTTGA
This sequence comes from Rana temporaria, assembly GCF_905171775.1. Taxonomy (NCBI): domain Eukaryota; kingdom Metazoa; phylum Chordata; class Amphibia; order Anura; family Ranidae; genus Rana; species Rana temporaria. The sequence goes on from NC_053493.1 coordinate 165,043,744, forward strand.
TTTTATTTGTTTATTGTTTCATGTAAATTCTTAAGTGACACAAACATCATTTAACTTATTAGCAGACTTTGCAAATTAGAGAATTGACCATGACCAGGCACAATAAATACCATGCGGCTAAATTCAACTGATCGTATTATGTCAGCTAAGATTGATTGAAGGTCATGCCCTTTAAAAACCTCCTGACTTTCAATATGTTATAGTTTGGTCCTGTCTTGTAGGGGTATGAGTAATGAATAGAGTTGCTTTGCTGATGTAAAGAGCTAAATTTAGGACACTGATATCAATCACATTCCAGCATCCAACTAGTTCTCATCTTGCAAAATGGTTTAACATACAAACACGCTGTATCATAAACTTACATGGCTCGACTTAGCTTTTTACAGACTTTTTTTATGCTATACTAAAAAAGCCCCACTGCATAGGAAAATAAACATTTTGCCTGAAGTTCTTCTTTAAGCTAACTGCAGTTCAGAACTAACTACATTTCAGAGGTTATTGTGTATGATTTCTATTTGACTACTTATAAAACATTGGTAGTTTTGATGCTGTGTACATTAAAAGATGTTGTGTTTTGATTTTAAACTTGTACAGTAGTATGCATGTCTCTATCTAGGCAGCATTAAATGAATGCATATTTATGACAGTCTATATCATACAGATCAAGGGATATCTAGCAACCGCCTAGTAGTAAAGGTCCCTACAGACAGTAGATAACTCCTGGCCATCCAATGTGATCCATCAACTAAAAAGTTGTTCTTATAAAGGATCTACAAAGGAGTGTTTACTTTGAGTAAAGTTGCATGATAATTTTTTTTTAGAGAGGAGAGGCAGGAACACTGCTAGCACCAGATTCTCTCGATAAGAAACAATAGCAATCGTCAAAGAAAATACATTGTACAGACCATCCAATAAATTATTCCACCAATCAGGGATTGCTAGGGAATGTCAGGGAGAGTTTACAGACATACAAATGTTTTCCAATCTGACTGTAAATGGCTTGATGCAAATATGTGCAAAAGTGCAAATATTTTCTAGGATTATAGATACTTTAAGTCAAAGACAATTTGTTTTATAATCTTCAGACATTTAACCACTTATGAGTGGTAAGGAAATGTTTAAAGGCCAAGTTTAATTTAGAAAAAAATTATAAATGCACATTTTTGGAGCTAAATATTTTTATTATCTATGTGCATTAATTATTATTTTTTTGTAAAGCATTGCATCTAACATCAGCAGATTGCTGGTGCAATGCCAGGCTCCTGCAGACTGTCAACAGAGCTGTCTGCCCCTACTTCTGATATGAAAAGACAGTTACTGAGTTGGAGGAAGATCAAGCAGTGCGCACCAGTGCCCTCATAGTTCACTGAGAACTATAAGCTGTTAGCTGCAATGGCTGATGGTAGTTGTGGTTCATAAAACTTTATGAATTAAATATGTGACCATGTGGGCAGAGCCCCGCATGGCCACATTGTTTTTTAATTGTGACAGCAGATGTGTGAAAAGACCCCCCGTCTGCTGTCACTATGGGGGATCAGGTTGGGGTGGTGGCAGGTGCTTTAGTAGCATGATACATTTTACAACTTAAATATGGGTGTAACATTTAACATGTTACTAATGGTGGAGTTATTCTTAACCCGGTTCCCGACCGGCTCACGCAGATATACTGAGGCAGAATGGCTCTCCTGGGAGAAATCCCTTACATATACGGCTTCACTCAGGAGAGCCACCAGAGGGCGTGCAAGAGGGGAACCCATGCACAAATCCCCATACTATCAGAGGAGAGAACAAAGATTGTCCATTCCACGTAGAAATCAGGATCTGTCATCTCCTATAGTGAGTCCCCTTCCCCCCACAGGTAGAACACACAATAGGGAACACAGTTAACCCCTTGATTGCCCCCTCCCTTTAGAATGTAAGCTTTATGAGCAGGGCCCTCCTGTACCTTCTGTATTGAACTGTACTGTAATTGTGTCATCCCCCCCTATACATTGTAAAGTGCTGCATAAACTGTTGGCGCTATATAAATCATGTATAATAATAATAATATTTATAGCACTGATCGCTCTGTAAATGTGAATGGTCCACAAAATGTGTCAAAAGTGTCCGACCTGTCTGCCGCAATGTCACAATACCGCAAAAAAAAAAACGCAGATCACCGCCATTACTAGTAAAACATAAATAAATAATAAAAACGCCATTTAAATGCCATAAATCTTTCCCATAGTTTGTAGACGCTATAACTTTCGTGAAAACCAATCAATATACGCTTATTGCGATTTGTTTTACCAAAAATATGTAGAAGAATACATATTGGCCTAAACTGAGGAAAAAATATATAATTACTATATTACTATAGCAAAAAGTAAAAGAAAATGGGGGTTATTTACAGAAGGCAAATCCACTTTGCACTACAAGTGCAAAGTGCACTTGGAAATCCAGTCGCTGTAAATCTGAGGGGTAGATCGGAAATGAGAGGAAGCTCTGCTGATTTTATTATCCAATCATGTGCAAGCTAAAATGTGTTTTATTTTCCTTGCATGTCCCCCTCGGATCTAAAAAGACTGCATTTCCAAGTCCACTTTCAGTGCACTTTCCACTTGTAGTTTGCACCTGTAGTGCAAAGTGGATTTGCCTTTAGTAAATAACCCTCATTGTGTGTTTTCAAAATTGTCACTCTTTTTTGTTTATAGTGCAAAAAATTTAAACCACAGAGGTGATCAAATACCACCAAAAGAAAGCTCTATTTGCGGGGAAAAAAGGACATAAATGTTGTTTGGGTACAACTTTGCACGACTGTGCAATTGTCAGTTAAAGCGACACAGTGCCATATCGCAAAAAATGGACCGATCATTGAGCAGCCAAATCTTCCAGGGCTGAAGTGGTTAAGCTGTTATGGATGATCCAGTCAAAATGATTCAAATACCATAGTTCAGTTACCATAATGTTCTGTAAATTTTTGATGCAGATGATAATTGGTATAAGAGTGTTTCAACTTACAAACACTGGAGATGTGAGTTACTTTTAAAACATCTAATTTAGCAGGTCAAAAGTCAGCTAATTTATCTACACCTATTGGGCAAATGACACTCACTTGAGACCAGCTAGTGTATTTAACGAACAAGACAAAATAGCTAAGAGTAAGGCCCCTTTCACACTGGGGCAGGACGTGCGGTGGTGGTATAGCGCCGGTAAAAATAACGGCGCTATACCTCCGGAATTGCTGCGGAATTCGGCCGCTAGCGGTGCGGTATTAACCCCACTAGCGGCCGAAAAAGGGTTAATACGGTATTACCGCGGTGTCCCATTGTTTTCAATGGGAAGAAGCGGTGAAGGAGCGGTATACACACCGCTCCTCTCACCGCTCCAAAGATGCTGCTTGCAGGAGATTTTTTTTTCTCCCGCCAGCGCATCGCCTCAGTGTGAAAGCCCTCGGGCTTTCACATTGAGAATGCAGTGCAGGAGTTTTTCAGGCGGTATTTAGGCGCTATTTTTAACACTAAACCGCCTGAAAAACTCCTCAGTGTGAAAGGGGCCTAAGAGGATTGCTGTGGAGGATGGTCTTGATACTATGGATCAGGAGTCAAATACAGGGTGGAGGAGAATCACACCTCATTTCTAGTGCTATCATTGTGCAGCTGTTCCAATAGGGATCAACAGGAAACCAGATCACATTTTGTTTCTTCTTATGAAAAATCAAGTGTAGAGGGTAACCCCATCTGTATGTGGCACCTGCAGTGCAGAATATGACCAGTAGTGTTTCTGATATTGCTCATCTCCTCATGGTATTCCTGGATAGGTATGGGAGTATGTGGAAAGAGGTTCTGCTCAATTCTATGACATTGCTGCCATGCTTTGCATACTATTTCCTCTTTGGTAGTAAAGAAATCTATTTTCCACAAAATGTCTTGAGGTATGTTTAGGTATTTGAAGCAATGAAACAAAAAACAAGATAATACGGCGCTATTGTTTAGACCTGTGAAAAATATATGTGCGAAATATATCTCAAAAAGCTGAATACAACACTTATAAAAATAAATGTGAAATAAATAACAAAAAGAATGATCAAAGAATTGGATAAATGAATTGACAATATGGTATTCAATGTGACAAATCCAACCATAAAAATAAGTGAAGTGAAAAAGAAATAGTCCATAAAAAATCAATGCAATTAAGTCCAATTAAGGTGAGCATCTGTGATTAATCAGGAAAGGGATCCTCCACCAAAAAGGTCACCCAATGTGTGGGAAATGAAATCTCCTTACCAGAGAAAAAGACCGGGCTTTCAACGGTCTAATTCAGCATAAGGATGTTTAAAGTCTTCCTTGAAAAGACTATTCCGGACACTGCTATGAATCACCAGTATTGATAACTCCAAAAGATAGAATCCCATTCAAATCCGCTCCAGTTAAACATTGGTGTTCAGCACTACACAGCCCAGACACGAACCGTGCCCGCGTTCCCCTGACCTTCCTAAAATGTCTACCGTAATCCGACCTCCCCAAGATGACGTGATCACGTCATCTTGGGGAGGTCGGATTACGGTAGACATTTTAGGAAGGTCAGGGGAACGCGGGCACGGTTCGTGTCTGGGCTGTGTAGTGCTGAACACCAATGTTTAACTGGAGCGGATTTGAATGGGATTCTATCTTTTGGAGTTATCAATACTGGTGATTCATAGCAGTGTCCGGAATAGTCTTTTCAAGGAAGACTTTAAACATCCTTATGCTGAATTAGACCGTTGAAAGCCCGGTCTTTTTCTCTGGTAAGGAGATTTCATTTCCCACACATTGGGTGACCTTTTTGGTGGAGGATCCCTTTCCTGATTAATCACAGATGCTCACCTTAATTGGACTTAATTGCATTGATTTTTTATGGACTATTTCTTTTTCACTTCACTTATTTTTATGGTTGGATTTGTCACATTGAATACCATATTGTCAATTCATTTATCCAATTCTTTGATCATTCTTTTTGTTATTTATTTCACATTTATTTTTATAAGTGTTGTATTCAGCTTTTTGAGATATATTTCGCACATATATTTTTCACAGGTCTAAACAATAGCGCCGTATTATCTTGTTTTTTGTTTCTTTGTTTACTATGGTATTTTAGTAATTAATACTGGCAGCTTTTCACTGAAATTAATTTTTTCACTGTTAATTTATTTACACGATAGCGCAGTGTTTTTTTCTGTCTATACAGAGAAATCCCTTTCCATATTTGAAGCAATGAACCAGGGCCCTGTGAACTCTAGGCAATTTTTTTTTATACTAGTTGGCTTGGGATGTCCAGGACTGTCTCTCTGAGGTGGACTGATGATTCTTGATCTGCAGTTGGAGTTGAGTGAAGTGGGTTGTGTGGTTCGTGTCTATAATGTATCTTTAAAACAAATATCTATGACTGTATGCTTTCTTTTTTAATAAATCGATTTATTCTGCTAAAACAAAAGCCTCAGGTCCAACAGAACTGTGCCGGACAACTTGATGGGCTCAGGCTCATATCCTCCATCTGTATGTTATGCGTTCTTGAGGTGTTGGAGTATTGTGCTTTGATACATCCTCCAAGAAACTATCCTGTGAGGTGGGTCCAACAAAGCAAGCCTCAGACTGTATAATGTTTCTGTGGGCAGCCTGTTGATTCTGCATCATCTTTAATTTCATGTGGTCTGGGGTCTCAGTGGATTGAGAAGGCAAATCATTGTGGATGTTAACCTTGAAAGTATCCTATTCTATGTCCCTGTTGTTTTTGCCTGGTGACATAGCTATTTTACGGTGTGTTTGGTGGGTATCAGTTCTGTAGATAAGCTAAATGTCAAGAATATCTTGGAGCAACTGTAAGGTTGCTCCTCACATGACAATGTTACAGACATGCCTTCCTAAATTTTAAAGTGGAGTTCCACTCAACAATGTAACTTCTGCTTTAAGTGCTGGTGACCCCCTGACATCCCACATTTGGAATGTATTTTTTTGGGGGAGACAGGTACCCTGTTTTTACAGGCACCAAGCTCCCACTTCATCCCCTGGCACCACAGCACTGGAAGTAAGATCACCTCTCCCCCCTTCTTCCCTGCAATCTTCTGGGATATGTCACAGGTCCCAGAAGATTGTCCAGCCATTCACATGTGAAGCCACAGCCAGGCACCCACAGTTAGAATGCCGGCACCGTGGACAGGAGGAGGAGAGGAGCACCCGCATCGCTGGACCGTGGGACAGGTGAGTGTCTGATTATTAAAAGTCAGCAGCTACACTTTTTGTAGCTGCTGACTTTTAAATGGGTGGAACTCTGCTTTAAATAAATAAACAAAAAACGATGGAAGACACTTAGGTATCATAATGGAAAAAAATATGGTGTCCATTTACCTATGCCATAGCATAGCTAATTATAGTTACATTTAACTGTACTTGTTTAACAATGTTTTAAACATTACCAAACAAGTCTAGGAAAATGTGACTGACTAAAATGAGTGCCTTCAACACTTATTGCCATGTCATATGCGGCACCAATATCTTTAATACCTTTAATATCCTTCAGCCAATTCCCATCTGAAGAACAAGCAACCAGGTGACAAATTAAGCTGCAATGCTTAAAGTGATATTAAAATATGTTGTTAGCAGGGGTCAAGTCCTGGGGAAAAAAGTGTGGGAACTCCCACCCAAGATCCACTCCCCCGCCAAAAAAATAAAATGATACGCTCATATGCATAATTACTAAACCGCATGTTTTTTTTTTCTTCGATCCACTGTACATTAGTAATCCTTTGTTACTGGCCGCTTCCTGTATATGGATTCGGCCTTGGCTTTCACTCTGTATCTCTTTCAGAAATATAGGGAAAAAAAACTGCGCTTGTCAAAAACGTTCTAAATATATATGCGTCAAGGCAGCAGAAGAAATGTGATAAGCATATAAAGTCCAATATAAAAGTAAACTGCGCCAAGTAGGAAACCAGATATCAGGCTGGTAAAAAGCAATGATAATAGATAATATGAATAAAAGCACATTCAGTCCAATAAAAAGTTTGTAGCAGCACCACCACCACCAAACTGAAAGCCGCTTACCAAAACCACCCAAACATTAGGCATGTAGACAGATTCTATTCAATGGGCTCCACATCAGATTAGCATCAGACTGGGGAGGGATCCAGGGAGCAGATCTCAAATTGCACCACATCAATGATTGAACATATCCTCGGTATATAAATAAAAACGGACCATAGCGTGATACCGTACGAAATATTTAATAAAAATGCATAAGACATGTACTTACAAACATCTCATGATTAAAAGCATGTATGTATGCCGGCCGGCAATAGGAGCCCTTCCTCCTTCAGATGGAACGCGGTGACGTCAGTGTGCGCCTTCCCAGACGACGTTTCGTCATTAACAGATGTTCTCAATGGGGAATTTCCCTTTCAGAAATGGCTGCATGTAAGGTTGTAGTTCTAAATGGAAGCACGCACTTACAGCATGGCTGGGGGCAGTATGAGGAGGAAGTTCGGAGGAGAAAATCTTAAATTAGGAAGCAAGAACATGTAAATTCTGCTATTAACAGCTTGTTTAGATGATATATATATATATATATCACTTCTTTGAATAGATAATATTTGTATTCACATAATCACAAAGATGTGTGAATTATAAGACAGACTGAACAGAATGACAGTTCAAAAACTTTTTTTTGGTGACTTTGATTTACAGAATAGGTGCATTTTAAGTATCCTGACAGTGTGAACTGTGGAGTAGTTGATGGATTTCTGTGGATAAAAATGAATGTTTTCAAGATATTATCATCTAACACCTGAAAATGTTTTAATGCATTTACAGCCAGCATAAAAAAAACTCTGTAGTTTCATATCTAGGTTGTTCAACATTGAGCCAAACCTGAGATGTGGCCAGCAAGAGAATTGTTTTATATATTTTCAGTCTCAAATGATAATAGCTTCACAGCTATCAAAGTCAGGAAACCATCATCCATTAAATTTTTCTACTATTAGAAATGCAGTGTTTCAGTCATCTCAGTCGAAATCTTTGATATGGGCTGAATCAACTTTATGATCAATGTTAGAAGTCATTTGTTTATTACTAGCTGCAGAAACAGAGCATCTAAAGCCAACAAACCTCTCCGTGTCCCAATAATGGCATTTTAAAGAAGGCATTGTAAGAGGTATTTCAAATTCAACCCTCTTATTGGTTCCTCTGCAATTTATTTGGATTGCTTCTGACATAATTTTACTTATAGGAACCTTTTAATATTGCATGTTTATACTGCTAATTATAAGTTTTATTGGTTCCCACTGCATTGTAAAATTATTTATTAATTTTGACCACTTAAAAAAAAAAAAGGTCATCTAAGTTATGTAAGCCAAATAGTGTCACATATTATGATAAAAGATTTAGTCCCTTTACGCATCTAACTATCCCATGCTTTCCTAGAAAGCAAAGGATATACTTACAACCCAAAAAAATTATAATTTGTTATGGTTTGGCTGTATAGCAGCAATTGAGATGACTTTTCTTCCCTGACTTCCTTAGCCATTTTGGGTTCTCCCAATCCCTGTTTAATGCCTATGACTTTTGTATAATGCAGAAAGAGAAATTTGTCTAAAATTATTAAAAACCAAGGCTTTCCCATATCCCATACCACTATGTACTTACCAAAGCTCTTTGGAGGTCTAGGAGTAATGCATGTCACAAAAATACTACCAGCCCTTACAACTGGTTCACCAATATATCACAAGCACCATAAAACCTAGCCCTGATGCTTACCTCTCACAGTATTCAAACCCAAAAGCCTAATGACCCCCACTTCAAAAACATAGTCCCCATCCTTTTTTTTTCTAACCTCAAGCCCCCCCCCCCCCCCCACACACACTTTGTTGCTCTCCCTGCATTTGCATGTTTATTGGAGGAAGAACTTGGATGAAACCTAGTGGAAAACAGGTTGCACATTTAGCAAATGGCAAAATCCAGCTCTCCCAATGTAAATGTTCTTGCAAATTTTAAACTGAATTCTCAATGGTACCTCATGCTATTCCGTATAGCGAAAGTTGCCCCTGATTTCTCCCCACAAGTATTTCTGATGCTGTGATGACGTGGGCACATTCCGCCACATATGGTGAATATGTCAAGTGGCACAAACACTTTTTTGAAGCACCTACTAAATATGAAAAATACTCTTTCAGCACAATTTAGTGAAGATCTCATGGAATTATTAATCATTAAAAGACTAAATTTAAGCTAGCCGTGTTCATCTTCATTGCAACTAAACAGACCATAGCAAACGCATCAAAATTCACTATCCTAAAACCCACAGGAGGTACAATCAAGAGTATCATGAATGATAATGACCAGTGTTAAATGACTGCAATATGACAGAATTACCTTTTTTGAAAAAGTGGGGGCTCTATGGATTCAGCGCCACTTACTCCCAGATTTTGAAGACCTCTAAACCCATTAAATGGATCCTTCAGTTTGCCTTGATAATTCAAAATGGTTCCCCAACCACAAATCCCCCCAACCACCTTGCCTTCTAACACTGCTTTGTCTGTATACCTTTTCTGGCCCACTAACTAACCTGTCCTTATCTGCACTCTATAGCCTTTTGAAAATATGAAATAATGTGCAGCTCTAGAAGAACAATAATATGTACTGCAATCCATTTAGTTATATTTTTCAATAATGGAATATCGTTTGCACTATTTTTAAGTGGACCTTTTAAAAGCTTTAACAAAAAATCAAAGTATATCCAAATATACAGAATCATAATCAAGGAAACAAAAACCGAATTCCCCCATACTTGGGGAAAATGGGAAGAGGACATAGGCCCACTTAGAGATGAGGAACATAGAAGGAAAATTCTGAGAATAGCTTTAGGTTTAAGGAGATATAAAAACAGTGGAAATGTGCTATAAAAAACTGCTGGCGACATGGTATGTGACCCCCCAGAGGGCGCATAGAATCAGGGCAGAAGGACCCCCAACTTGTTGGAGGGGTTGTGATGCCCCATTGACGTTTGTGTACCTGTGGTGGGAATGCACAAAGATTCAACCCTACTGGGAGGAAATACTGGCATAAATCCACCAAATTACAGGAGAACAGATTCAGAAGAAGCCTTGTCATTGTCTATTTCAAGATACAAGGAAAACAGTCCCTCAGTATCAGGCCCCGTACACACGACCGAGGAACTCGACGTGCCAAACACATCGAGTTCCTCGTCGAGTTCAGTGTGGAAGCCGCCGAGGAACTTGGCGGGCCGACTTTTGCCATTGAACAACGAGGAAATAGAGAACATGTTCTCTATTTCCTCGCCGAGGTCCTCGTCGGCTTCCTCGGCCGAAAGTGTACACACGGCCAGGTTTCTCGGCAGAATTCAGCTCTGAACCGAGTTTCTGGCTGAATTCTGCCGAGAAACTCGGTCGTGTGTACGGGGCCTAAGAGTACTATAGTGCCATTCTTTTTAAATGCAGCTAAAAGCTTGATCCCCAGCTATTGGAGGACCCAAGAAGTCCCAAGCATGAAGGATTGGGCTGCAGTGGTGGAAACGATAAGAACCATAGAAGAAACTATCCATATAGAAGAGGATTCACTGGAGACATTCCGGAATAAATGGGGGAAATGGAGGGAATTCAGGGAGTCGGGAAGTTGGAGGAACTGATAAAGGGTAGGGTACTGGGGGGAAGGGCTTTGTGTTTTTTTCCCTTTTTTTATTAATGTGGTGGGGTTGTTTAGGGGGAGGGTGTTTTTTTTGGGTAGGGGGGAATAAATGGGAATAAATGTTTGGAGTATAGATAAAGGAATATTACTTTTTTTTCATATGTATTTGTTTACACTGGTTTATACAATAGCTCAGTTCCCGGGTTTTTGGTCCTAGCTGGCCCACCTGTGCTATAAAAAGAGTCCATGGCTGCCAGAAGGGCACAAAAATGCGGGTGCAGTGGATTCAAGTGCTGTAGTCACTTTTAAGTGCTGCTGAAGGAACTAATGGACTCTCATCTCATGGAGGTATGCCTGGGCCACTACATTATTCTAGTTAGGATCAGGAAAAGGATGTTGTTCACATTGAACTGTATGTCGCACCATGTCCAATAAAGTTATACTAACCATTTTGAAAGCAAAAAATACATATATATTGAACAGAAAAGTGTATTTGTTTGTATTTATGAGAAAAAAGAAAAACCTTAAGGTCATGGGTAATTTTGGACATTTAATAAATGTGCCAACTAAGTTATGAATTGGTTAAGTCTTGAAAAGCAGTACAGGAAACAGAAATCTATGGCATTGTGTCATTGGCTGAATGTCTTTTGTGTTTTCTCATGCTCACCATGACCTTGCATGTAAGTTCAAATAAACATTTATGGGAATTGATTTTGTTTCTCAAGAGTTTTAAAGAGTTTTGACATGAAGCATACTTGAATTACTTCAAATAAGATGCTACTAATGGCACCAGCAACTGGCAAAAGTGACAATGTATTATAAAACATTAGTGTTTTAGTTTGTGGAGCTGCTGTTATTTAAGCATAGCCTATAACACTAAAGTGAATATATTTTTTTAACAATATAATGTTTGCCTATCATAGAAAATAGAAATGTATGGTGTAAACAGTTGATTATAACAAAATAACAAAATAAAAGCTGGGATAGTGAAGGGTACTTTTGGAAATCAATGAATGATTGGATTGTTGGTTTTATAGAATTATGGTGGTTCCCTGAGGAGTTATTTAAAAAAACATACGTTACATAAAATTAGCCATTAGGTTACTGCTGAGCAACAAAACAAGAACAATACTGCTGAAGTACAAAATACTAATATGAGTTCACGTTAGCATAAAAGAAATGCAAGTAAGTGGCTCGATAAATATGTCAAGCTGTGAAACACAAGAGGCCTACAGTATAGCAACAGTTATTTGACCGTGTAACTATGCAGCAAAGGAAGTGCTACCAATAGCTGAAACATCAGTGGCTGGTCCAGTAATCATTCCTACGGGAACTTCACAAATCCAGGTTTGAAGTTAAAGTACAAAATATTGATTTAGCTGATTAAACAGGGAGATTGAGAGTTCTTCCAATTAATGTACATTTAAGAGTACCTGTGCTTCATCTATGCAGAGCAAAAAGCAGGTTGATGTAACTTCCCTTTCTCCGCACTCACATCTCCTTCACCTCCCAGCCATCTGCTATGAGGGAAAATATATAACAGGTACGTAAAGGGGGTTGTAAAGGTTTGTTTTTTATTTTCTAAATAGATTCCTGTAAGCTAGTGCATTGTTGGTTCACTTACCTTTTTCTTCGATTTCCCTTCTTTTTTTTTTTTTTTTTTCTTTTTTTTTTTTTTATACCACCTCAGCTTTTTACCAATTTCTAGAGACCCGCTCATGATTTGATGCTTCTTACGTCTCTATCTGAGGTTTGCATCATGTGTGGTATGTATTCTATACATTGTCTTTCTCTTTTTTTTTTTTTTTTTTTTTATATATTTCTTAAATATATAAATTTGTGTACATCTCAATATAGATACCGACCACCTGTGTGGGCGTCCGGGTCATGACCCCGCTGTTTTTCCCCCTGCGCCCCATATTGGCTGGTCGAAACTAGATTGGCCTATAACAAGAAGACACTTTTATGTATATTTTTTTTTTTTTTTTTTTTTTTAATTATGCCCACCCTCCCTACCCCTCATGGCTCCCAGGAATCACCCGTTTGTCCCATAGTAAAAAAAAACAGAAAACAAGCCGAACAAGAAAGAAACAGGAAGAGGACTTAGCCTCAGCTTTTCGGCTGAAGATAAACTAGGGAAAGGAATAATAAAGTTAGGAAACGGCCAAAGAGAGCAAAAGATATATGTATCCCTCTTTAGAGTGACAGAGGGAGGGATGACCATATTTGCACGACCCTTACATATATCTAGTATCAATCAAACCCTAACTCTTTCTGCGTAGCTCCATGTTTTTTTATATTCCTTCCATTTACCCCATTTCTCCCTATGTTCACTATTTTTCTCTAAATACCTATCCTTTAGCTCTTCTAATCTATACGTTTCCTCCACCGCATCTATCCAACTCCAGATATGTGGGCTTTCCGTCTCCTGCCACTTCTTAGGTATTAGTCTCTTGGCTGCATTTAAAAGGTAGGGGAGTAGGGACTGCTTGTATTTTTTTACACCCTCTTGGCTGCCATGAAAGAGGACGACCCACGGGTCTTTCTTGATCTCCTCTCCCGTGATAATCTTTATTTGGCTCAGTATTGTGTCCCAATACGTTTGGATTTTAGGACATAGCCACCATAAATGGGCCATCGTACCTCTTTCTGGGCAGCCCCTCCAGCAGTTTGCGGTCTGACCTGCTTTAAATTTATTTGCTTTGTCCGGGGTGATATACCATCCCGAGAGGCACTTATAATTTGCTTCGGCTGTTCGTATATCTATTGCAGATGAGTGGGTTAATTGAGTGATCCTCTGAACAGTGTTAGTCCCCCTCGTGACCCCTAACTCTCTTTCCCATTTATCTATAAAGGGTGCTTCACCCTGAGTTCCTAACCTAACCAATAACCCATACAATTTGGTGATTGTGCCCTTAGAATTCTTAAATTTGCAAATTTTTTCGAGTGAAGTCAGCTCCCCCTCCGTCCGTAGAGGGCGGGGGAGGTGCCGCACAAAGTGAGTCAACTGGAGATAATGCCACCCATCCAGATTCCAATAGTCCGTTTTGGCCTTCAAATCTTCATAGGTCATTATCTCACCATTTTTAATAATATCCCCTAAGTGCACTGTGTCTCTCCTAATCCAGTTTCCTCCTATCTTTTTTTCCCCAGGTGGGAAATAAGGATTTTCTTTTAGATTCATTAAAGGGGAGTTAAATTTACCTTCTAATTGTGCCTGCGTCCTGTCCCACATTCTTAAAGTGTCCCGTGTTATATCGTGTGTTTTGTGATCTAGTGCTCTGTGTTGTGCAGGGATCCAGATGATGTTATTCAAATAATTATTTGTCAGCGCTTTCTCAATTTGCACCCACCTTTTATCTGTCCTGTCCCGAGCCCACTCTACCGCACGTGATAAGACAGCCGCCTTATAATAACTTTTGATATCCGGTACGGCCAGACCGCCGAGTGGCTTGCCCTGTTTTATTATGGAGAGGGATATTCTATGCTTTTTATTTTTCCAAACGTAATTTAGTAATAAGGTATTAAGGATTCTCAAAAATTGCTGAGGGAGAGCAATTGGGACTAATAAGAATTTATAGAGGATTTTAGGAACTACTACCATCTTCAACATGTTAATGCGTCCAATCCATGATATGGGTTTATTGATCGTTCTTTTTAGTTCACTCTTGATCTCGTTTAATAGGGGAATATAGTTTATTTTATACATCTTCTGTATTGTGTTGGCAAGTTTTATACCTAGATACTTAAGTTCTTTAGTCCATGGGAACTCGCATACTTCCTTGACTAAATGTACCTCCCTTTTATTTAAGTTAATGTTCAGAATTTCAGATTTGGTTACGTTAATTTTAAAGTTGGAGATGGCGCCGTATTGTTGCAGCACTCTGGAAAGCTTGGGGATAGATTTGACTGGGTTAGTTACATAAAATAGTATGTCATCGGCAAAGGCCGATAGTTTGTGTTCCTCCCCTTCTACTCTCACTCCATTGATGTCTGGGTCATTACGAATAGTAGCCAATAGCGGCTCTAGGGATAGAATAAAGAGGAGGGGAGACAATGGGCACCCCTGTCTCGTCCCGTTTTTCATCTCGAAAGGTTCCGATAATATGCCATTAATTTTTATTTGCGCAGTAGGGAAGTGGTATAATGTTTTAATCCAGCGGGACATCCTGCTTCCTATTCCCATGGCAGTGAGGGTTTCCATCATGAGCCCCCAGTCTACCCTGTCGAATGCTTTTTCAGCATCAACTGACAGGAATAGACCTGGGGGCTCGTTCTGCCTTATAGTCTGGAGCAGAAGAATTGCCCTTAGGCTGTTATCTTTGCCCTCTCTGTTAGGCACAAAGCCTACCTGGTCGGGGTGCACCAATAGGTGCATGACCCCTTTCAGGCGGCCCGCCAGAATTTTTGCAAAAATTTTGATGTCTGTGTTTAACAGAGAGATAGGCCTGTATCCCGAACAGAGAGAGCTATCCTTGCCTTCCTTCAAGATTATTGCAACCACAGCTGCTATAGCTCCGCTGCTCGTTTCAAATTCCGATCCCAATCCATTAAAATACTTACACAGCCTCGGTATCAGGATGTTACTAAATCTCTTATAATAAAAGGTGGAAAACCCGTCCGGACCCGGGCTCTTTCCACCAGTGGTGGAATTTATGGCCCTTTTTATTTCTTCCTCGGTTATGGGGCGATCCATGGTCAAGCTTTCCACCTCCTCTAATCTGGGAAGTCCTGCATTATCAAGAAACTCTCGGGTCTTCTCCTCCCTTTCCCCTACCTGCCGACCTGGGTGTTTTATTGTATATAGGTCCTCGTAATATTTTTTGAATGTGTCCGCGATTTCGCAGGTTGCGTGAACCAATTTCCCGTCTTTACCTTTAATTTTCTCAATATAATTCCTAGCTTTCTTTTTTTGAGCCATTTTAGCTAAAAGTTTGCTTGGTTTGTTTCCCCATATGTACCTCTCTTTGGAAATGCAGTTAAGTTTATACCTTGCTTCTTGTTCCATGATCTCCTTAAGTGCGTCTCTTTTTAGAACTAAATTTTGGTAAGTCACTTTTGATCTCAGCGCTTTGTGTTCGTGTTCCAGAGTCTCTATCTCTTTCCTCAGAGTGATAGCTTTGCTTTTTCTCTCTTTTTTTTTTCTTGCGCCCTCAGCAATTAAGATCCCTCTAATAAAGGCTTTGTGCGTCTCCCAGAGGGTTGCGCTGGTAATCCCCTCTGTGTCATTCGTGAGGAAGAATTGTTTTAATTCAGCCTCCACCCTACTTCCCCCTCCTTCATCGTGGATCAGGCTATCATCCAGGCGCCACGTCGGCCGCTGTCTCCTTTGTGTGGTTAATGAAATTTTCATAGAGACAGGAGCATGGTCCGATACAGTCATAATTCCAATTTCTGTCTCCGTAATAACGTCAATCAACCTGTGGTCCGCCAGGATGTAGTCGATCCTGGAGTACGTTCCGTGGGGGGGGGAGAAAAATGTGTAGTCATGTTCATTTGGATGGTTAATCCGCCAGATATCTACTAGTTGACATTCCTGGAGCTTGTGTTTGATTCTCTGTAGATGTGCATTTTTTGTCTCCCTCCCACGGAACGTACTATCTTCTGTTGGATTCAAAACAAAGTTTAAATCGCCCATCAGGATTATAAATCCCTCGGCAAAGTTGTTCAATTTCCCCAGAGTTTTATTTAGATATTGGGTTGGGTGTGCATTAGGGGCGTATATATTGGCTAAGGTGTAAATAATATTTTCAATCCTTACTTTGAGGAACAAGAATCTCCCATCTGGGTCAGTCATCCTTGCCTTCAAGGTAAACCCGAACCCTCTTGTAAACCCAATTGCAACTCCCCTTGCGCGTTTTGAGATGGAGTCACTGTAGAACCAATTAGGGTATGCCGGGGAGTAAAGCTTGATGTTAGCATCCAGGGTCAAGTGAGATTCTTGAATAAACACTACATCCGCTCTTAGTTGTTCAATCTCAGCTAAGACCTTTAGTCTTTTACCTACTGAGTTTAATCCCTTTACATTATAGGATAAAAATTTTACATCTGTCATTTCCAATAACTAAGTCCCCTCCTTGAACAAATTAGACTTTTCAGGATGATCCCTGGGAGCCATAATCCCCTTTCAATTCATTTAAATCCCGGTCCTGTTTTTCTATTTTTTTCTCGGCTTCCTCTACCCGTTCCAAAATGTGAAATAAGTCCGTTCTCAATGTACTGATTTCCTCTTTTATAACGTTCTCCAATCCCTTTAACATTGCCGCCATTTCACCCGTGGTTGGAATGTGAGAGTCAAAGCTATGTTCTTCCACTTGGCTAACTACATGCTCCAACTCTGTTAAGGTGTCTGCTATTGGGGTTGTTTCCCCCCCTCCTCCCTTTTTGTTTACCCCCGTTTTTTCTGTTTTTTTAATTGGGCCTGGGCTCTTTGAGCTCCCGCCCGATGTCATGTAGTGTCTAATCGTAGTGGGGGAGGGGATATCCTTTGGGGCTTTCGAAGCAGCCCCCCTTGTTGATTTATTCATTATATGATTCTTTGTCGCTCTAATACGTTTCCCCAGTTTGAGCAGTAAGTGAGGGGCCTAGCACCACCCTCCCTTTTTTTCAAAACAGCGCAGTTTTTGTTGCTCACTGAGGCATGAGTTCCTAAGGGTAAGAGAGGTTGATTTTTTTTTTTTTTTTTCTGCCCAATGGGCCAGGCCGAACCCGGGGGGTAAAACTTTGCAGGTGCCTCTGCTGATGCCTCCGTTCAGCCCCCCCGTATTTTGGCAGCCCATTACAAGGGTGGGAACAGAAGTCTCTTGAGAAACTGACACGTTTGCACCTAGCACCCGCGTGTTTTTTTTTTTTTTTTTTTGGTTAATAGTCAGCCTTATTATTTATAGTTGAGACAGTTTACATAGAGTCCCCTGATGTTCGCACCCATACTCCAGGGCAACTCCCCTTACCAAATTAATTATGGTTTGCGGGGTTAGGTAATGTCTCCGATTTCCCTTCTAAATGTTTGTTTTCTTTGTCTGAATTTCTCACTTCCTGTTCCTCCTCAGTAAGCTGTTCTGGCTGACTAACCACTGCTCGGATGATGTTGGCAAGTTTACTGAGGAGAAACAGGAAGTGAGAAATTAAGACAAAGAAAAAAACATTTAGACAGGAAATTGAAGGAAAAGGTAAGTGAACCAACAATGCACAAGCTTAAAGGAACCTATTTTGAAAATCAAAAACAAACCTTTACAACCCCTTTAAGGGTAGAGGGGCTTACTTCTTTCTCCTACACGACCCTGGTGCATGGCAAAGCACATATTCAGTTTAAGTCTCTGTGGCATATGCATTGTTTTTTTGTTTGCACTTAAATAATGTTATCCCTTCCTTCTTTTGTAGCTAGGGAATACTCTATGTAGTTCGTCCCACCCTTCTTCTTCATGCTTTATCTGCCATTCACCACATGTACTATATTCAGCTGGAGCTAGACACACTGGGGTTTATTTTTCTGTAGAGAAACCAAACCAATCAGCTTCTAACCTCAACTTGTTCAATTAAAGTGATAGTAAAGTCTCGTGGTTTTTTTCTCTAAAAACAACAAACATGTTATACTTACGTGCTCTGTGCAGTGGTTTTGCACAGGGAAGCCCAGATCCTCCTCTTCTCGGGTCTCTTTTTGGCTCTCCTTTTCCCTCCCTTCTGTCGATTGACCCCACAGCAAGCAGCTTGCTATGTGAGCACCCGAGCTTAGACACGGGGCCCTGATTTGGCTTACCCCTCTCTCTCCTAATTGCCCAATGGACTTTGATTGACAGCAGCGGGAGCCAATGGCGCCGCTGCTGTGTATCAGCCGAGCAGGAGAAGTGTCGCAATGCACTCGTGGACATCGCTGACGAGAGAGGGGGGTTTGGGGCTACTGCATACACGCGTTTTTTTATCCGAATGCATACAATGCATTAAGATAAAAATAAATAAAAAATTCTGACTTTACAACCACTTTAAGCTTTGCCAATAAAACCTGAAAACTGATTGGTTTCTATGCAGAAGTGAGACTGATTCTATACTCTCCAGCTTTAGTAAATAAATCCCTATATGATTTTTTTAACCTATTTGATGTTAATCTCTTATGATCTGGACAGGTTTTTGCATTAAAAAGCTTTCTACAATCTGCAAGATGCCATTTGGATCAAGTAACCGTCTACTAAGTTTATTGAGATAGAGATACAGCTATCTTGCTACAACTGGATCAGTTATAAGGATCACACTTGCATTGCTTAGCTTGGAGAGGCAGAGCACTGCCCTCGTTTTAAATGATTTTAGAAGGGGGCACAAAAACAAATTAGATTTTTTCATTTTAGATAGACTGTAACACTAAAGTGAATATATTTTTTTTAACAATTTAATGTTTGCCTATCATAGAAAATAGAAATGTATGGTGTAAACAGTTAATTATAACAAAATAACAAAATAAAAGCTGGGATAGTGAAGGGTACTTTTGGAAATCAATGAATGATTGGATTGTTGGTTTTATAGAATTATGGTGGTTCCCTGAGGAGTTATTTAAAAAAACATACGTTACATAAAATTAGCCATTAGGTTACTGCTGAGCAACAAAACAAGAACAATACTGCTGCAGTACAATATACTAATATGAGTTCCCGTTAGCATAAAAGAAATGCAAGTAAGTGGCTCGATAAATATGTCAAGCTGTGAAACACAAGAGGCCTCAGTTATTTGACTCCTTTATTTGACCGTTTAACCATGCAGCAAAGGAAGTGCAGAAGTGAGACTGATTCTACACTCTCCAGCTTTAGTAAATAAACCCCTATATGATTTTTTTAACCTATTTGATGTTAATCTCTTATGATCTGGACAAGTTTTTGTATTAAAAAGCTTTCTACAATCTGCAAGATGCCATTTGGATCACGTAAGCGTCTACTAAGTTTATTGAGATAGAGATACAGCTATATTGCTACAACTGGATCAGTTATAAGGATCACACTTGCAGTGCTTAGCTTGGAGAGGCAGAGCACTGCCCTCGTTTTAAATGATTTAGAAGGGGGCACAAAAACTAATTTTTTCATTTTAGATAGAAGGAAAACAAGGGAAGAGGCGCCTCTGGGTGTAATAGTTTAAAACAATTTAATAAGGTTTAAAAACTTAGGTAATGGTCACTCACATTTTCGAAGTGACAAATAGGCATATAAGTCAGTATTCCTGAGGTGAGGAGAGGTGTAATCCGGCCGTCACTGTCACAGATGGACTGCAGGCGAGGGATGATGGCATACCCGGTGACGCCATCATCCCTCGCCTGCAGTCCACCTGCGCTCCAAGCCTCGTTTTGGACGATTCTCCATCGCAGCTGGCTTCCTCCATCAGCGGTGACAGTGGATCCATACAAGCGCTCCAGCAGACCCTAGATGACAGTGACGGCCGGATGACACCTCTCCTCACCTCAGGAATACTGACTTATATGCCTATTTGTCACTTCGAAAATGTGAGTGACCATTACCTAAGTTTTTAAACCTTATTAAATTGTTTTAAACTATTACACCCAGAGGCGCCTCTTCCCTTGTTTTCCTCCTATAGATTTGGAACATGGTTTCTGTTCCCCCCTGATGGCAGCCCTGAAAGTGTATAACCCCATCAATAATCTACAGACTTTCAATTCACCCTTGTGTCAGCTAATGTTTAACACTATATACTGACTTTAACCCTTCCTCTCATATGGTGCTGGTTTGATACCTGAAGCATTGCTCACTTGCGCATTTTTTACTTGTATTGTTTCATTTTAGATAGACTAAGAGAGGGTTATAACCTCTGTGAGGTTTATTTTTGCCATCTATGTCCTGTTGGGGAGATTTCTCTACACTTCCTTTACCATAGCCAAAACAGCAACAGGAACAAGAGTGAGGGAATACCTGGTTGTCACCAGGGTCACCAGAATTAGTGTCTCCATTGGAAAATATCCCTACTATTGCTGGTCTGGGAACAGCACAAAACGTGGGTTTTTCCTTTACTTTCACGTTTGGTGATAATAGTAAACAAGAATAATAAAGAGTTTGAATCTCCCTAACAGGAGCACAGACAGCAATAAAACCCGATAGTTGTTCTATTCCCTCTCCTCTCTATCCAAGACTAAAAGAATGCCTTTAGTTGTACTTTAATGTTTTGCAATTACAGTACAACAACTTACAGAACAACATCTTCAAAAGTGTAAGTATGTCAACTACAAGATGCACTTTATTTCAGGAAACTGTATTCCAACTAAAAAAAAAAGCACATAAAGGAAAAGAAAAAAAATGTTTTCTCAATTTTATTTTCATGTTTTAACTGTAAAAGATTTCAACAGATACTTTATTTAATTTTTAAACTATAGTATACATTTTTACAAACATTTACACTTATTTATTACATTTTGTTTCTTAGAGTTTAAAAATCAGGGGGGGAGGAGACAAATGAGCGGAAGTTCCACTTTTGGGTGGAACACCACTTTAGGTTTGAGTTTTGAATAATAAGTGTATGTGCCGTTCCTTTTTAAAAATGTTTTATCTTCCTATAATGTCTCTTGTATAAGGAGATTTATTCTTTATATATGCAGCAGGAGGCAGCAGTGACTTTAACATTTCTAGTGTCTCGGCCAGGGCCCAGGATGTAAGGTAAGTATATTTTATTTATTTTTATACATATTTTACAGCATTTTTAGATTGAAGGATGGAGACTACCATTTAATTATTTATACTCAGAATAAGTATATAACAGCTCTTCTAAATGTTCTAACAAATATAATAAATGAATGAATGAATTAAAACAATTCAATTCATGTTTAACCAAATGCAAAAAATCGAATCATGTGTAATATGTGCAAATCAATATGTGTCCTTCACAATCAATATTGTCAAAATACAGGTTTATGAATAAAATGGTGTCCAGTGCTTCACTGTGCAAGAAAACTAAAAAAGCGACGCGTGCCTCTACAACATGCAAAGCTCTTCATTTCTCAAGAAACTCAAATTTTTCATCCTAAAAAGTGCCCACTTTAGTGCAGCTACCACCTTTATTTACTTGGTAATTGTCAGAACTTTGTGGTTTATTATTTTCCCATTATCCATTTAGAAAGATTGTTTGGATCTTACCAAATTACCTCTGTTTGTGATGAAGAGTAATCCTATAAATTCAGGCTCCATTCCTACCTTTACAATATGGAAACACATGCAAAAATGCACAAAAACCACACCAAGACATGCATCACATTTGCTGTGCCATTATTTCTTAGCAGCTGCACATTTTGTTGGACAACAAAACATATGAAAAATGCACCACAACATGCATTACAAAAGCACATGAGGCTCACTGAAAAAAATAAAATAAAACAACTGTGTATGAGCTACTTGGCATGTTTTTTTTTAGCACATAGGACAGCCCATTTAAAGGGGTTGTAAAGGTTTGTTTTTTATTTTCTAAATAGGTTCCTTTAAGCTAGTGCATTGTTGGTTCACTTACCTTTTCCTTCGATTTTCCTTCTAAATGTTTTTTTCTTTGTTTTCTTCGTCTGAATTTCTCACTTCCTGTTCCTCCTCAGTAAGCTGTTTAGTAAGCTGTTCAGGCTGACTAACCACCGCTCAGATGATGGTGTGAAGTTTATTGAGGAGAAACAGGAAGTGAGAAATTCAGATAAAAAAAACATTTAGAAGGGAAATCAAAGGAATAGGTAATTGAACCATCAATGCACTAGCTTAAAGGAACCTATTTAGAAAATAAAAAACAAACCTTTACAACCTCGTTAAGCGAATGGGCTTTCCTATGCTGTCATGCATTAAAACACATTAAAAAAAATCGCAAACATTTGCATAAGAGCATTACACAGGTGTGAATGGGGCCTTACTGAAAGACTGTTTAGGGCTTTTTTTCAATAGGAACTAGCTGCACTTGTACCCTAGTGCAATGTGACTCCCTCAAAGGTTATATGCTAGATTACTGAGCAACTTAACTAAAGTGTGAAAATGTTAAAAAAAAAGCCCAAATACATTTGATGTCTTTTCAAAATCCCATAGAATGATTATTTACAACTTATGAGCTCTAGAACAGGGGTCTCCAAACTATGGCCCTCCAATTGTTGGAACTACAATTCCCATCATGCCTAGTCATATCAGAGTTTTACAATGCCTCATGGGACATATAGTTCTGCAACGGCTGCAAGGCCAAAGTTTGGAGATCCCTGTTCTAGAACCTGCAGTGCCTCACCATGTAGAGGCAAAACCAACCTTATTTTGTGCAAATCATTTCTTTAGTGCTGTATTGGTCTCCATCAAATCTAACTGCTTAGCATCAAGAGTTCTTATAATATACTCATAATGGGACTTATCAACTGCACTAATTTAAAGTGTAACTCAATCCCCAGGTGATCTATGTACATTGCAAGGATTTTAACAACATTTGTTGCAGATTCCTACCTTTTGTTATTCTGAAGAAAACACTGTTTGTTCTTCTGTGCCCCTGTGCTATAGTGGGTCTATGGGAGTGGTTTCATAATTATCAGTCAGCTGTGCAGCTGCAGAGCACAAGTGAGGAAAGCTGCAAGGCTGCATTCCTTTAGTGGTGTTTCTATTGTGAGTATCCCACTAAAAATAAAATGTTTGTTGCATCGGATGCTAGAAATCCGACTTGTATCTTAGACAGACTTCTGGGAAAATTGGTGAGCCAATCACAAAAGCAGGAAGTTATGTTTCTGGGGAGTGGTCAGTACACATTCTGTGTACAGAACAACTCCAGGTAGCCATATTGCATTGCATTTTCTGAAAATTACAGCGGCTGCAAATTGAAAAGGAAAGGTAATTTTTAATAACATTTAAAGCAGAGTTCAGCCAATTTTTTTTTTAAAAGTCAGCAGCTACAAATACTGTAGCTGCTGACTTTTAAAATATGGACACTTACCTGTCCAGGGCGCTTGCGAATTCGGCACCAAAAGCCGATCTGTCCCTCAGCTCTCGGGTGCTGCCGCCGCCATCTTCGGTAAGGGAATCAGGAAGTGAAGCCTTGCGGCGTGATCTGAATAGTCCCTTCTGTCTTCTGGGACCTGTGTGTCTCCCAGAAGACAGTGGGGGGTCGGAGGAGGTGTTGGACGTGGAGTAGATATCCGCGGATACTGTGGCTATCTATGTCCGGAAGTGGGAGCAAAATATCTGTATTAGACAGGTATCTGCTCCCCCCCCCCCCCTGAAAGGTACCAAATATGCACCGAAAAGCAGAAGTTCCATTTTTGGGTGGAAATCCGCTTTAATTACAATATGACCTGTGTTGCAATTGTATACACTATATTGTTTTTCCTTTATTTGCTATTATTTAAATGATTATATTAAATGATTTTGATATATTTTATTATTAACTAGCAAGTTCATATTAGTATTGAGAAAATACAATCTATACTTTTTATATTTTTTACTGGTGTATAAGGTTATTTTTTTAACCACAAAGGGTAGTAAGCACATGTTTGTTTTTTAATAAGCGTGAAACACCCCCCCCCCTCTGAATTCGAATTTTTCGGAAATCCGAAAATTCGGAAAATTGAAATTTTCGGAAGTCCGAAAAATCGGAAATAAAAAATTTGTGAAAACGAAAATTCAAAATTAACGAATTTCGGAATTTTCGTTAAAAAACTAATTAGAAACTAAACAAATTGCACATGTCTAATGTTTAGGGTTGTGGTCCTGCTGGAAGGTGAACCTCCACCCCCAATCTTAAGTCTTTTGCAGACTCTAACCTTTTCCCATCAACTCTGACCAGCTTCCTTGTCCCTGCTGAAGAAAAGCATCCCCACAACATGATTGCTTTTAGGCCAAAAAGTTTGGTCTCATCTGACCAGAGCACCTTCTTCCACATGTTTGCTGAGTCCCCCACATGGTTTCTTGCAAACAGCAAGCAGGACTTCTAATGGCTTTCTAACAACAATGCCTTTCTTCTTGCCAATCTTCCATAAAGGCCAGATTTGTGAAGTGCATGACTAATAGTTGTCCTGTGGAAAGATTGTCCCACCGGAGCTATGGATCTCTGCAGCTCCTCCAGAGTTACCATGGGCCTCTTGGTTGCTTCTATGAATAATGCTCTCCTTGCCCGGCCTGTCAGTTTAGGTGGATCAGCGACTTGTAGCGGGACTGTGAAATTGCAGGGAAACAAATCAGACACTAAGTGACACACACTATTGACACTTTTTTGGGGACCAGCAACACTAATGCAGTGCTAAAAAATATGCGCTGTCATTGTACTAATCACACTGAAGGTGAAGGGGTTAACATCAGGAGAGATCAAAGGGCTAAATGTGTTCCCTGGGAGTGCTTGCTAACTGTGTGGGGGTGGCTTTGACTGGGGAAAGACAGAAATATTCATCTTTATCTTCCTCTTCCCTTCTAAGAGAACAGCAATCTGCCTTGTTTACATAGGCAGACCGCATTTCTGCCTGTCTCTGGAACAATTGCCGGGTTCTGAAAAACATTGGGTCTGTCGGACCCAATGATTTGCTCCCGCTGTGTCCAATCATAGAGAAAACTGGTTGCCGGTGGCACACGTGCACCCCAGAAATGAAATCATGTACAGGTACGTGATTTTGCGTTGAAGCCCTGCCGCAGTATATGTACATGGGGGGGTCCGGAAGCGGTTAATGTATAGAATGCACAAAGGTAAAAGAACACATTAATGTTATAGAGGTTGGAATCAAGATCTCAATTTCAGTGTTTGCTGTTGATACCAAGTTGTGTCGGGAAATAACTTCAGCGCAAGATGTAACATCACTACAGCAAGACCTTGATAAAATAGAAGCTCGGGCAGCCTTATGGCAAATGAGGGTAAGTGTTGAGAAATTTAAAATTATGCAGCAACTTGCTAAATTTCGATCTGTATCTAGCACTCTCTGTTCAACAGAAGTTGATCAATGTCAAACAGCTACTTTAGAAAACTTTAATTGATCAGTGGATGAAGCTAAATGGCTGCAGCTGTTGATCAGTGTATTGTGACAACGGAGAGACCCCACTATCAGGCCCCATACACACGATAGAATCCATCCGCTGAAAAATCCCAGCGAATGGGTTTCAGCGGATAGATTCTATGGTGTGTACAATCCAGCGGATCTGTTTCCGCGGATTTTTCTCCCATGCGATGGATTTCCAGCAGATAAATATTTGAAGACATGTCTTCAAATCTATCCGCTGGGATCCATCCCAACGGATTGATCCGCTGGTCTGTACAGACTCACCGGATCAATCCGTCCAAAGGGATCCCCCGCATGCGTCGTAATGATTCGACGCATGCGTGGAATTCCTTATATGACTGCGTCGCGCACGTCGCCGCGTCATCATCGCGGCGACGGCGCGACACGTCATCGCCAGAGGATTTCGGCGCGGATTTCGATTCCATGGTGAGTACACTCCATCGCATCAAAATCCGCGCAAATCCTCGAGAGGATTTATCCGTGGAAACGGTCCGCTGGACCGTATCTGCGGATAAATCCTCCCGTGTGTACGGGGCCTTAGAATACAATGACACAGCAGGGAGGATTGTTCCATTCCAACACACCTCACTTGTGTTGATGTGAACCCGCTAGCTAAAAAAAAAACACTAATGCCGCGTACACATGGTCGGAATTTCGGACAACAAATGTTCAATGTGAGCTTGTTGTTCGAAAATCCGACTGTGTGTATGCTCCATTGGACATTTGCTGTTTGAGAGCTGGTTCTTGTCGGAAATTACGATCGTCTGTAGCCAATTCGACGCATGTATGGAATCATTGAACTTAATTTTTCTAGGCTTGTCGCAGTGTTGCACGTGACATCGTTCTTGACGTTTGGAATTTCCGACAACATTTGTGTGACCGTGTGTATGCAAGACAAGTTTGAGCAAACAATCTGTCGGAAAAAAATCCACGGTTTTGATGTCGGAATGTCCGATCGTGTGTATGCGGCATAACTGTGTAGGCTGAAGGCAGGTTGAAAGAGTCTAAAAATGCCAAAAATTTATTTTAATAAGAATTCAAGTATTTCATTATCCCCAGAGAAACCACATTACCTTAATAGCAGCTGACCAGGGATAGAGTTAAATGATTGCACCCATTCAAAGTGCAATCATATTCTTCGTAAGATTTAAACATTATCAGAATGCAGAATACGTTGCTGTAGGCTGGTGGATATGTGCTATATGTTATTAAAGATGAGAAATGGGATATGTAGATACAGTGCATTAATATTAAATATGAATGTATAAAGCTAAATTAAAAAAGATGTCTTGAGGGGATATGACATTTTGTAAGTCACATCACACAATTTAATGCTACGAAAATGCAGCTCATTTTTTTTTTATGTTGTAAACAAAGGACGATGTTCATTAATATACCTATTACCTGTATTATGATTTAGGTTTCCTTAAAAAATATGACACTAATAATGATTCATTTATCCAACATGGTGTACAGTGAGCCCATGTTGTTCTGGAACTACTAAAATAAAACTTAACATCCAGCTATATGAGAATTCAGAAACAAATTTGTTTCATGAAGGATGATTACACGAAGTTATGTAATGTTTTAGGCCTCATTCACAGAGGCACTGATGCCTATGCACCATTAACCACTTCAATACCACTTACACCCCCCTTCCTGCCCAAGCCAATTTTCCCAAACAACATTTTTTATCATTTTGTTCCCACAAATAGAGCTTTCTTTTGGTGGTATTTGATTAGCTCTGCGGTTTTAATTTTTTTTTCTAAACAGATAAAAAAAGACTGAAGGAAAAAAAACATTTTTCTTTTGCTTCTGATATAACATTTTGTAAATAAGTAAATTTTCTCCTTCACTGATGGGTACTGATAAGGCGGCACCGATGGGTACTGGTAGGTGGCACCGATGGGTGGCACTGATATGCAGCACTGATGGGCATTGATAGCCAGCACTGATGGGTACTCATGGGTGGCACTGGTGGGCACTGATAGGCGACACTGATGGGCATTGAAAGGCTGCACTGATTGGTTCTTATAGGTGGCACTGATAGGAGGCACTACTGGGCACTGATAGGCAGCTCTGCTGAGCACCAATGGGCACTGATACGTGACACAGATGGGCACTAATATGCAGCACTAATAGATGGCACTGATAGGCATCGCTGATGGCACTGGCAGGCATTGGGGATGGGCACTGATTGCCAGCGGCCTGGGCACTAATTGAAATCTGTCTGGGCACTGATTGGAATTTCCCTGGTGGTCTAGGGTGGCATACCTGGTGGTCCAGTGTGGTGGCCATCCCTGGTGGTTCTAGTGGCATCCTGGTGGTCCTGGGCGGGAATCGGAGGGGGGGCTGTGCTGATAAACAATCAGCACAGACCCCCCTGTCAGGATAGCAGCCGATCGGCTCTCCTCTACTACTGAGTGAGGAAAAGCTGATCAATGGCTCTTCCCGTTTACATTGTGATTAGCCATGATCGGACATGGCTGAACATGTAGTAAAGAGTCTCCGTCAGAGACTCTTTACCAGATCAGTGTAGCGGTGTGTCAGACTGACACGCTGCACCACCGATCGCCACAAAGCGCGCCCCCACGGGCGTGTGGCGGCCTTTTATCCTGATGGACATCATATGATGCCCGGTCAGGATAACTGAACCACCACCCAGCCATCATTCTGCTATAGGCCAGGCGGGAAGTGGTTAACAAGCTATTTATTTGGGCATCCCTAGCTGCCAGGTGTAGCATACAGGCAGCCTATTCAAGTCTATGAGGATGCAGTAGCTGCATAGACACCGTTCCTTGTCCTAATGCAGGGATATGCAATTAGCGGACCTCCAGCTGTTGCAAAACTACAAGTCCCATCATGCCTCTGCCTCTGGGTGCCATGCTTGTGGCTGTCAGAGTCTTGCTATGCCTTATGGGAATTGTAGTTCTGCAACAGCTGGAGGTCCGCTAATTGCATATCCCTGTCCTAATGTGATAAGTTTGTGGGCATCAATGTTCGGGACTGCTCATTCACTGCTCATCCACACCAGCACGCCTGTCATGTTAGGACAAGCGACTGTATTTGTGCAGCCACTGCATCCTCATAGACCTTAATGGGCTGTCTGCATGCAGCACCTGACTTCTAGGGATGCATAATTAAATAAAGGTGCAGGGATCAGCACCCCTGTGAATGAGGCATAAAACATTACATAACTTCATGTACCGTATTTATCGCGGTATAACGTGCTCCCGCGTATACCGCGCACCCCTAAAGCTGCCCCCAATCCTGTGGAAAAAAGTTTTTTTTGTACTTACAGTTTTGGTGTCTTGCGCGGCGTCCATCGGCGGCCTCATCGGGTCCGGCGTTCGTCTGCAGCTTCGGGTGTCCTCTTCGTCGGGTCCGGCGTCCTTCTGCGGCTTTGGGTGTCCTCTTCGTCGGGTCCGGCGTCCTTCTGCGGCTTCAGGTGTCCTCTTCGTCGGGTCCGGCGTCCTTCTGCGGCGTCCTCGCATCCTCCCGCTCGTTTCCCGCGCAGAGTTTGAATACTGCGCCCACATATACAGAGCGCAGTACACTCGTGTATTGTCGGCAATGCTCGGCAACTCTCGCGCTGACGTCCTGTACATCCAGGACATGAGCGCGGAAGGAGCCGAGACTGCCCGACTATACCCGAGTGTACTGCGCTCGGTATATGTCGGCGCAGTATTCAAAACTCGGCGCGGGAAAGCGGGTATCGGCGTATACCGCGCACCCACGATTTTGCCCTGATTTTCAGTATACGCCGATAAATACGGTAATCATCCTTAGTGAAGCAAATTTGTTTCTAAATTCTCATATAGTTTATTGCTTTTCCACCAAAAAACAAACACAAAAAAAATTGCAGTAGTTCCGAAATAACATGATCTTAGTATACACCATCTTGGCTAAATGTCATTTTTAGTGTCATATTTTTTAAGCAAACCTAATTCATAATACAGGCAATAGGTTGACTTGAATGGGGTGCCTGCATTCAGCACCTGGTGGCTAGGGATGCATTAAAAAATGGCCAGGAAATTTTTCATGACACTCTGGAATTTCACTCATCACTCTTCAGGATAGATATGGCGATAGGCAGGGGTGTCAAACTCAAATTCATCGGGGGCTGCATCAGCAGTTTGGTTGCCCTCAAAGGGCCGGTTGTATCTGCACTCCACCATAGTGTTCAGTCTGAGCAGTCTCCAATAAAGTTTTCTTGCACTGCGTACTCGTAGGGAGCGCAGGGTTCAGGAGTGTGCTGTGCTGGATATGGTGCCGTACCCCTGTAGTTACTTCCTGGTGGCCCAGCTACAACAGGTGGGGGGCTGGGAGGTGAGCAAAAATACCACTAGATAACTCACATGCAATATTAGCTTGTAACACACACATCTTTGATGGAAGCATAACAAGTAGACTCTTTGGGGAAGGAAGGTCAGTGCCCCACAGCAAAGTTGATGGTGAAGGTATGGAATACAACACAAACAATACTTCAATACTCATGATTTACAGAATATACACCCATTTGGGACAACGTGATTTTGCCTGAGCTTGAGGGGCTGGAGAGCTTTAGAAACTGGAAACAAAAAGGAGTGGTAAGGCTGACGCAATTATAGGTAGCATGGGTACTGAAGACATTTCAGGAGTTTAACCACTTCCATACCGAGCACTTACGCACCTTCCTGCCCAAGCCAATTTTCAGCTTTCAGCACTGTCGCACTTTGAATGACAATTGCGCGGTCGTGCTACACTGTACCCAAACAATTTTTTTATCATTTTGTTCCCACAAATAGAGCTTTCTTTTGGTGGTATTTGATCACCTCTGCGGTTTTTATTTTTTGCGCTATAAACAAAAGAAGAGTGACAATTTAAAAAAAAACACAATCTTTTTTACTTTTTTATTTAATAAATATCAATTTTTTTTAAAAAAAACGTTTTTTTCCTCAGTTTAGGCTGATACGTATTCTTCTACATATTTTTGGTAAAAAAAATCGCAATGATCATATATTGATTGGTTTGCGCAAAAGTTATAGCGTTTACAAAATAGGTGATAGATTGGCATTTTTATTTTATACATTTTTTTACTAGTATTGGCGGCGATTTGCGATTTTTTTACTGTCACCGTGACATTGCGGCGAACACATCGGACACTTTTGACACGTTTTTGGCGCCATTCACATTTATACAGCGATTAATGCGATAAATATGCACTAATTACTGTATAAATGTGACTGGCATTCAAGGGGTTAACACTAGGGGGTGAGGGAGGGGTTAATATGTATACCTGTATTGTGTTCTAACTGTGGGGGAAGGGGGGTGACTGGGGGAGGTGACCGATCTATGTCCCTATGTACAAGAGACACAGATCGGTCTCCTCTGTCCCCTGACAGGACGTGGAGCTCTGTGTTTACACACAGAGCTCCACGTCACTGCTCTGTCGTTACCGATCGCGGGTACCTGGCGGACATCGCGACCGCCAGGCACGCGCATCGGCATCTCGGGGACGCGCCGGGCGCGTGTGCGCCGCCGCCGGCGCGCTCGCGCGCCCCCCAGTGGCCGGAGGAATACAGGACGTCAAAAGACGTCCTGTTGAATATTCAGAGTCACCGTGAAGCCGTCATTTGACGATGGCCCGGTGCTCAAGTGGTTAAAGAGGAATTTGGGCTATCAAATAGAAATGTCTATCAGTACCTGCAGCTAAGACATGAACTGACAACACAGTGTAAGGAGGGGAAGTTACAATGGAGTAAAACCCCTTATTGAAAACATTGGTAGAAGCCGCTACCCTAAAGGCGATGATCTTGAAATTGTAAAAAAACATACATCTAAAAGTACTGTAAAACGATTTTCAGCTATCTAGTAGAGCTAAATAGGAGGATGATGTGGGGAAATTTCCAGATGCTGGATTGAATATTATAGTAACCTCAATAGATTTGTTGTCCCTTTCAGCAGCTCAAAGACTCAAGCCCTGTACACACGGGCCAGAATCTCATCAGGAAAAAAAATGTTGTTTTTCCTAACGAGATTTTTGGCAAGAATCTCTTGCTGCCCGAGTGTACAGACACTCCATTCAAAAGAACCACCATTATTTTAAATGGAACAAACGCGGTGACGTCATCGACTACGACGAGCATGCGTTTGTCACATTCGCCGCCATCTTGCTACACCCTACCTATGCCTAGGAAGCTACCAAGCATGCGTCAAAGTCATTTCGAGCATGCGTGGGTTTTCACGGCGACAGGTAAGTATACAAACTCTCTGGTTTCTCGGCAGGAAAACACAGCCGAGAATCTTACGACGAGAAAATAGAGAACATGTTCTCTATTTTTCTCATCTAGATTCTGGGCAGTTTTCTTGGCGAGAAACCAGGAGGGGGACAGACGCTGGGGACATGACACAGGAGGGGGACAGACGCTGGGGACATGACACAGGAGGGGGACAGACGCTGGGGACATGACACAAGAGGGGGACAGAGGCTGGGGACATGACACAGGAGGGGGACAGACGCTGGGGACATACGCTGGGGACATGGCACAGGAGGGGGACAGAGGCTGGGGACATGGCACAGGAGGGGGACAGAGGCTGGGGACATGGCACAGGAGGGGGACAGAGGCTGGGGACATGACACAGGAGGGGGACAGAGGCTGGGGACATGGCACAGGAGGGGGACAGAGGCTGGGGACATGACACAGGAGGGGGACAGATGCTGGGGACATGACACAGGAGGGGGACAGAGGCTGGGGACATGACACAGGAGGGGGACAGAGGCTGGGGACATGACACAGGAGGGGGACAGAGGCTGGGAACATGACACAGGAGGGGGATAGAGGCTGGGGACATGACACAGGAGGGGGACAGACGCTGGGGACATGACACAGGAGGGGGACAGACGCTGGGGACATGACACAGGAGGGGGACAGACGCTGGGGACATGACACAGGAGGGGGACAGACGCTGGGGACATGACACAGGAGGGGGACAGACGCTGGGGACATGACACAGGAGGGGGACAGAGGCTGGGGACATGACACAGGAGGGGGACAGAGGCTGGGGACATGACACAGGAGGGGGACAGACGCTGGGGACATGACACAGGAGGGGGACAGACGCTGGGGACATGACACAGGAGGTGGACAGAGGCTGGGGACAGGCAGCCACTGTTTAATCAATAACAATTGATTAAACAGTGGCTGCATGTGATGGCACAGTGGCTGCGTGTGATGGCACAGTGGTTGCGTTTGATGGGCACAGTGGCGACAATTGATGGCACAGTGGCTGCGTGTGATGGGCACAGTGGCAACAATTGATGACACAGTGACTGCGTGTGTTGGCACAGTGGCTGCGTGTGTTGGCACAGTGGCTGCATGTGATGGCACAGTGGCTGCGTTTGATGGGCACAGTGGCTGCGTGTGATTGGCACAGTGGCTGCGTTTGATGGGCAGAGTGGCTGCGTGTGATGGGCACAGTGGCTGCGTGTGATTGGCACAGTGGCTGCGTGTGATTGGCACAGTGGCTGCGTGTGATTGGCACAGTGGCTGCGTGTGATTGGCACAGTGGCTACATGTGATTGGCACAGTGGCTGCATGTGATTGGCACAGTGGCTGTGTTTGGGAACAGTGGCAACAATTGATTGCACAGTGGCTGCGTGTGATTGGCACAGTGGCTGCGTGTGATGGGCACAGTGGCTGCGTGTGATGGGCACAGTGGCTGCGTGTGATTGGCACAGTGGCTGCGTGTGATGGGCACAGTGGCTGCGTGTGATGGGCACAGTGGCTGCGTGTGATTGGCACAGTGGCTGCGTGTGATTGGCACAGTGGCTGTGTTTGGGAACAGTGGCTGCGTGTGATTGGCACAGTGGCTGTGTTTGGGAACAGTGGCTGCGTGTGATTGGCACAGTGGCTGTGTTTGGGAACAGTGGCTGCGTGTGATTGGCACAGTGGCTGCGTGTGATTGGCACAGTGGCTGTGTTTGGGAACAGTGGCTGCGTGTGATTGGCACAGTGGCGACAATTTATGGTGGCACAGTGGCTGCGTGTGTTGGCACAAGTGGCTGCATGTGTTGGCACAAGTGGCTGCGTGTGTTGGCACAAGTGGCTGCGTGTGACCCCTCCCGGCCCTGCCTACTGTTATCACCGCGGCGGGGAACATTAGACAGCGTTCGTTTGAACAGCTGTTTTCCCCGCTGCGCATAGACACTCCCCCTTGGACGGATCTGTCCAATCGCGAGCAAGGGGGAGTGTCTATGTGACTCCCCCTTGCTCGCGATTGGACAGATCCGTCCAAGGGGGAGTGTCTATGCCATAGACACTCCCCCTTGGACGGATCTGTCCAATCGCGAGCAAGGGGGAGTGTCTATGTGACTCCCCCTTGCTCGCGATTGGACAGATCCGTCCAAGGGGGAGTGTCTATGCGCGGCGGGGAAAACAGCTGTTCAAACGAACGCTGTCTAATGTTCCCCGCCGCGGTGATTAACGTGGCAGCGGCGGCGGTTTCGGCGGCGGGGGTGGGCCGGATTAAAAGGTCCGCCGGGCTGTATACGGCCCGCGGGCCGTAGTTTGCCCAGGTCTGGGCTAAACGAATAGCAGTACTAAGATGTCTATATCAAGCCAGAAAGGCGATTACCTGGAAATGGATAAAACCTAAGCCACCATCGGTAATGGATTGGTTGGGAATGATCAACAATATAATAGTAAGGGAAAACTGGCCTACTTGAGAAGGGACGGGGGAGTAGTTTTGTAAATTAAGGATCAAAACCCCAGGACTGGCAAAAGAGACTGTGAATATCTATAAAGTCTGTTTTGCTAATATATTAATCTGTAAGGGAGTGGGGGGGGGGGGGATTTAAGGGTATGTATTTCATGAAATATATCTTATGCCACGTACACACGATCAGTTCATCTGATGAAAACGAGCCATTGGATTTTTTCATCAGATATCCGATGAAGCTGACTTTCATCGGTCTTGCCTACACACCATCGGTTAAAAATCCGATCGTGTCCAACGCGGTGACGTAAAACACAACGACGTGCAGAGAAAAATGAAGTTCAATGCTTCCGAGCATGCGTCGACTTGATTCTGAGCATGCGTGGATTTTTGACCAATGGAATTCCCCACAGACAATCGTTTTTTTCTATTGGTTTTTTAACCAAACAAAAATTTTAAAACAGGTTCTATTTTTTTCACCAATGGGAAAAAAACTGATGGGGCCCACACACGATCGGTTCGTCCGATGAAAACCTTTTTCATTAGAAGAACCGATCGTGTGTACAGGGCATTACTGTTTTTTGCATGGAAATTTTGTATGTTGGGAAAATGAAAATAAAGATGAAGTTAAAAAAAAAAATGGTCAGGTCACTGTGTGTATGGTTTAGCTCCTGTGTCAATGAGAACTTAGGGAATGATTTATAAGTGAAGTCGTTTCTATAGCAATGTACATGTATCTATAAATAAATGGAAATGACGGACTTGCTTAGCAGTTAAAGGCACTTACACCAAGCTAAACAATATGTAAAACACCCTGTTTTCTATACTGTTGCAGAAAGGAAAGGCATGTTATAAAGCAGTGTTCATCAATTATTAGAATCTTTATTTTATGCAACAACATATTGAATCTTGCATGCTTCCTAATGTTTGAACAAAGATATGTGCGTACACAGAACAATACCTTTCAGCGTATTGTTCGCTAAAAGTTCTTTAGAAGCCTACTGCTACACTTGATGTGGTTTTAGTCCTACATGGTATTTGGATTTAAAACTACTGACATTGCCTAGCTAGACCCAAAAACACTCGAGAAAAGTCACACTTTTATTTACTTGTGTAAGATCAGGAGCTGGGATGCATACCCCATGGCAGAATACATTTGTTAGTAAACTCCACATATACATGCTGCAGCCTTATCATGCATCCCAGGCACATAATACATTCTAAGAACATGCAATTTGATTGCACACAATCAAATCTAAATACTGCCATGTTTCTAAATTGTTTTCGTATTATTATTATACAGGATTTATATAGCGCCAACAGTTTGCTCAGCGCTTTACATCAGGGAAATGTTTCATATATGTGAGAGAATAATGCTACACTGTTGTTAGTTTTCCACATGCTAATTATTGTACTTAAAGAAACAAAGATAGTGATCTTCTGAAAGCAGCGTGCTCTCTTGCATACAGGAATCACATGCTCACTGAATTAAAATGCCTATTGTTTGTCCGCCATCCGGAAACTATGTTTTTCATAGCCTGTGCTGGTATAGACATCTGCCATCTTTGTAAAACATCCTGACCTCTGAGTATGCTTCAAAGCTCATTGTGCTTGTGTTCTAACTAAGCCATTATATTTCTCTAGACCCCCATACGTATATTTATACATTATATGCAAAAAGGCTATTATTATTTTAAGGGCTAGAATAGTAATTCTGCCATGCTGGCGCCATTCTCTTTAAATGATGCTTATAGCAGAGCCAAATACATACATTTTACCACTTCTCAAAACTGTTACATTCAATGGTGTCATGTCTGATCACATGTGCTACTGTAGATCAAAAAGAGTCTAAGATGGCAGCTTCCTTCACTGTAAAGGATAGGAGGGCTTAAGGTAGGTTTACCCCCTCAGGAGTCGCTAGATTGTGTGTCCCCTTTTTCTGCACAACCAGGCAGCATGAATTTTCAGCAGACACACATAGTCAAAAACCCAAGGACTTGAGTTTTGTTATTCATTGGGGTAAATAACTTGGATGGGATTAGGATGTTATGGGATGCTCAGAACTTGGTCAATGTAGAACTTTGAGGACAACTTGAGTGATCACAGACTTCTAGCAAAGATCTTAGACTGTACTTCCTCTGGAATAACTGTACTGTACATCCTGGCTAGCCAACTTGATTTCAGGTACTTTGGTCTTCCCTACAAAATGCCAGCACATCTGGCTCCACCTGAGAATTCCCCAAGCATGGGTGGAGAATAACAATATGCTGTGCCTCTGAAAGCTATCTGAATATTGCACTTGGCTGCAATCTCCCTTGTAGGCTTGGGGGGGGTGAAAAGTGTATAAGAACTTTGGGGACAACTGTGGCTAGACTGTCTTCTTAGCACAAAACTCCAGATTGTATGGAATTGCAGGCCCCACCCACCCAACCAACCACCTTCCCACTACAGCTTAACATAAATACACAAAAAAAAAATTATTTGGCATAAACTTGGCCGCGACACCTTGATTGATTTTTTACAAATAATAATTTTATATTTTTATAACTTTCATTTATTCTTTCAGAAACAATATAAACCAACATATACCATCATATACCATATTTCTACCTGCTCAGTTCTTACAACTCGAGCAGTAGCACATTTTCAATCATAAATAAATAAAGTCCCCCCTGGATCCAGGGTGACCCGTCACATAAAGTAGTCGCGACTGGGGCGGGAGGGAGGGAGTTCACGCTGCCTTTGCGTTCACTGGGCCAGAGGAAGAGCCCCGGTACCAGCTGTTCCTTAAATAGATTTCCCCATGCTTCCAGCAGTTTCCCTGGATCCCCATTGGTTCTTCCTGTCTGGCTCCCCTACAGATGATTAAGGAACAGGTGCTGCATTAACCCCAACTAAACTAACTAACTAGCCTAATTTTCCCAGCTGGGGGGGCCACAATCCCAAGAAAGTGGTCCCATATTGTGACCCCTTTTTTCATTCCCAGGGGGATTACTTTTAACAGACTGGCACAGCACTTCCAATACTGATCCCAGCACTGGTACATTAGCACACAATTATCCCAAGCAGGGGTTGATGGTTGGCAGTAGCTTTCCCTCCGGAATGCCTAGCTGGGTATTATACCTGGCTCCCTTTCCTGGTGAAACAGGCAGAGGTTACTTATTCAATCCCCCAAGTCCTGCACCATAGATGGTGACTTCTGCAAAGGCCTCCTGCTGTACAGGTCCCACTTGCTTGGCATGCAGTGGTTTTGTGCTGCCCTAGTCAAGACTAAAATTGGGTGCCCCCCATCCAAATGCGTTCCATCCCCTCCTGTCGGTTGACACCCACCACCATCCGATCTGATCCTGTCCGCCAAAAACAGATGGATGGGGATCTATTGCCCATCTGTCCGGCGGATCAGATGGCAGTCTGATGGAAATGGACAGGCGGTATGTTTCACTCCAACCGCCCCATAAATAAGAGCGGGTTGTGTCTGTGTCCACTCTGCATAGCGAAACGATCCCCTACTGAGTAGGCAACTTCTGTGAAAGGGCTCTTACTATGTTTTTTATTTTATTTGATGTTATTTGTATTGTTTTGTACAGGTACATATATCATATTTTTAGGTGGGCAGGCTTTGGAGAGACATCAGAGGTTTAAGCAGATCCCTAATGTCTTTTTTTTTAGACAGAGAAAGAGAGTAAAGACAATCCCTTTCTCGGCAGCCTTAGCTGCACTGTGGATGAATGAGATAGGAGTCTATATAGAGATTACTATTAATTCAAACTGATAAATAGTAAACACAATTTACTATGTGTCAGTGAATAATAAATACAGAAGGGATCAGCACTGTGATCGCTGTCCATATTCTTTCAGGAAAGGAAGGGGGCTGGTAAATGTTTACCAGCCTCCAGCTCTCCATCCATCCATCCATCCATCGATCTCCCACATAAGCAGCAGCTGCAGCCAGTGGGATGGGTGATCCAGCCAGCAGCTGCATTGAGCAGCCCCCCCCCCCCGTTCTCCATCCATCCAGCTCTCCTGCACCAGCAGTGGCTGCAGCTGGCGTAAGGGGGAAGTGGGAGAACCATCCAGCAGCTGAATGGAAGGGCGCCCAGCAATCAGGGAGGTAGGGGGCACTGAAGGGGGGGTCAAAATAGTGGAGGGGGATCTATTTGGCCAAACAGATCACTCTGTGAATGCCCTGCAGCTCCCAAAGTTATCAGGAAGGCAGAGGAGGAAAACCAACAGCTGCAAAGCATTAGACTTGTGGGGGGAGGGGAGGGGGATTCAGTGCAACAGGGTGAAGTGGCATGAAGAAGGAGAGGGAACTGGGGGGTGGCTCTGTCCCCCTCAAAAATGTCCCCCAAGGCAAACACTCTGCCTCCCTTGTGGTAGATACGCCCCTGTTGCCAGGGTATCTCAATCAGTTGAGATTAAACTTTAGAGGATGGGGTTCCTCTCAGCTTCCTAACTCCTTTCTCTCAGCACACCATCTCTCTCTCTTTATCTCTTCCCCAGCATAGTAGTCCCCTTCAGGCCACTGGATCCTGGATTCTCCCCCACATGGCCAGGCTTCTGCGCATTTATGAGCAAGCTCTCTACCCTTCTGGGCCATCCTTAACCTGGGATTGGTAGAGCTCTCATGAATATTCAGGCTTCCAACTCAATTCCTCCACCCACTAAGTCCTGGAACTTTCTGGAAGCTCCCAGAAGACAGAGGGAGGCAACAGAGGCTTGGCCCTCAGAGTCTGCTAGCTGAACTGTACATGACCCCAATTAATCCTGGCTCCACTGGCTGCAGTGATGCTTACCTAAATGTATCTAACCTATTCACACTATGTAGGCAAGGGGGAGCTACAGGTGTATCTAAATCTTCCTTTCCTCTGAAGCATGATCCACATTTGGATCGCACTTCAGAGGCTACTGACAGGTGGCGGGGAAGCAATGAGATGCCTCTTCACCGCCTGTTTTAGCCTCATTTTTGCTGGGGCGCGGCAACTGTGTGCACTACACATGGTTGCAGGACATTTGCGGCACTTCCCCATTTGCTTGAGTGTGCAGCGTTCGGCATGCTTGCCCCCCCACAGATTGCTACTTGTCAGGTAAACTTGAGGTTGCAAAGTGAAGGATCGCTACTGCAGCATGTAAACACCCCATCCACTGCCTACTGCAGCTTTAGAGAGGGGCGGCTGGTGGGTAGCAAAAACGCAGCTCAACCATACATTTTTGCTGCCCCCAACTGCACATCTAAATGAAGCCCAAGTTCTGCATTAACACCACATTCAAAAATATTGAAATATCTGTTTGATCTCTCTAACTTTGTGTTTTTGTACTGTGTCTGCTTATATATTATAACGTCTATTCTCTTAGGGCCGGTGCACACCAGAACGAGTTGCGGGAAAGATGTACACAATGCATGTTCCCCGCATTGTGCTCAAAATGCACTGCCTTTGCGATCTGCTGCAGGTGCCAATACATTGTTAGAGGCACCCTAAATGAAAATCACAAACATAGTGGGCCAGATTCAGGTAGATCAGCGGATCTTTAGATCCGCGTGATCTATCTGATTTAAGATACCCTGCCGCAAGTTTGAGAGGCAAGTGGGTAATTCACAAACCACTTACCTCCAAACTTGCGGCGGCGTATCGCAAATCCCCCGACGGAATTCAAATTCCGCGGCTAGGGGGAGTGTACTATTTAAATCAGGCGCGTCCCCGCGCCGATTTAAATGAGCATGCGCAGTCCGTGAATTTTCCCGGCGTGCATTGCTCCCACTGACATCACTAGGACGTCAGTGGTTTCGACGCTTACGTAAACGACGTCCATCCGTATTACAGAACAATTTACGCAAACGACGTAAAAAAATTCAAAATCGACGCGGGAACGACGGCTATACTTAACATTGGCTGCGCCTCATAGAAGCAGGGGTAAGTATACGCCGGGAAAGCCGCTACGGAAACGTCGTAACAACACTTTGTCGGGTCCGCGTACGTTCATGAATTTGCGTATCTCGCTGATTTACATATTATTCAACGTAAATCAGCGGGAACGCCCCCCGCGCCATTTTTAAATTACAAATAAGATCCGACGGTGTAACACAGTTACACCTGTCGGATCTTAGCCATATCTATGCGTAACTGATTCTATGAATCAGGCGCATAGATAAGACCAGTGTAAGTCAAAGATACGACGGCGTATCAGGAGATACACCGTCGTATCTCTTTGTGAATCTGGCCCAGTGTGTTTTTGGGCACCAAATCACAAATTATCGTGGATTTGGTGTGGGGCATTTTTGAAAAGTAGCACATGCACTACTTATACTGCATTCCGATGTTATCTGCAGCTTATTGTGACTTAATCTGCAGTCCGTCTGTGTACTGTGACCAAAGTAGTGTGCTGTCTGTTTGATCTGTGTATGTATGATGTTTCTGATAGTATGTCCACTATCTCTAATTATTTGTATGTGCGCACCCTTTTTTTTGTCTGCCTGCTGACAGATGTCTGACAGCCTCCATATACTGGTCATGTAATCAGCGTCTGTGAACTCTAGTAAAAGCACAGCATGCCAACAAAAGGGGAAAGAAGAACACATACTGCTATGGAGAGTGGTCAACACCAGGGAGGAGAACAGAGAGACGGGAGCCATGAGGGTTTAAAGTACAGGAAGCCTCTAATATTGCTGACAGGAAACAGGACGTGCTCTTTTACAAAGACACACTGGAATTAGTAATTGCTGGTTAATGGAATTGGTGCAAAAACCCTCCAGTTTCTGACAGGAAACAGAGAATGACCTTCTATGGTAGTTCTGTGGACTGGAAGGGGTGAGATCTCACTGGTAGGGCATGCTCTATTTAGCCAAATTCAGGGATGGAGGCAGGATTGAAGCAAAACTGTTACTTAATACTATATAGGGGAAGATTAATGATATAAAATTGTAAATATTGTATACCGCACCATAACTTTAAGCGGGACGTTTCAGGAAAAAAAAATCCACAGCCCCCTGCGTATAACACACAGGTACCCTTTATTTTCAGGGTAAAAAAGTGAGTGTTATACGCCAATAAATACAGTATATATATTTTAGACACAGAATGCTCCACTCCAAGCTGCTCCTGCCCATCACCACTCAAACCCCAGGTACTGGAAGTAGATTGAGCTGTCCTCGCTCACAGACCCAATGCAGGAAAAAGAAGCCACCACCACACACCTGTCCTAGGGTGACACCGCTATGCTTGTGGGTGTCCTATAAAATAAACACAAATATTAGAGATCCCTCCAGTGTGTTGTGGCTCCCTCTTCCTGTACTGTATATATATTATGTTACATTTAACAATAATTTTGACTTTTTGTATAAATAATCTTTCCAGCATTCGCCAGATTGCAGATTTACAGTGCTGGCTCTACATTGATGACTTGCTGCATGCTTACACACAATCTGGTCTCCACAGTTTTTCAACTGTAAGCTATTTATAGGTTCTCCTAAGATGTCTTATTGTAGTTACATCACTGGTTATCAACTGCATATTTTGATATGTGATTTCTATTTTAACAACTGTTCTGTCCTATTTATACAGCTGGGAAGTGCATTTTCAAAACACTCCAGGACTTTGTAGGTTTCAAAGCCAAAAAAAATCCATGTGTGTTCTTTATTTTTTTTAGTGTTGAGTAATCTGCCACCCTCTCCATCACCAGTGAAAGATGCTGGCTTTTTAGTCAATACATTGTCTTTAAATCTTTTATTTATCTATTGTGTTACCTATTTATTTAAACTGTGCCTTAAAACATATATTTTGTTAATAGGTAGAGCCTGATGGTCTGAGCCAGCTCCTGATTTATTTTTCAGAAGTGTACATGTTTAGAACATAGACAGAAGACACAGTAAGTAGTTACAGTTGTACCTTATTTTCAGAGTCTACTTTGAGGGACTTGTTGATAGGACTATTTGAGGTCCCTGTGATCCAATAGCATATATTGGGTATATATCATATAGCAAGTTAACAAAAAGTGAAATTAAACACTACTATTTTTTATTAAACAGGCCCCTGAGAGCGTTATGCCCTAACATGCTAGTATGCCCCGCTTTTTAATGCCTCGTACACACGATAGGTTAACCAGAAAACAACGGTCTGATGGACCGTTTTCATCGGTCAAAACCGATCGTGTGTGGGCCCCATAGGTTATTTAACCATCGGTTAAAAAAAAGCCAACTTGCTTTAAATTTAACTGATGGATTCCTAACCAATGGGAAAAAAACGATCGTTAGTAGGCACAACCATCGGTTAAATATCCATGCATGCTCAGAATCAAGTCAACGCATGCATGGAAGCATTGAACTTCGTTTTTTTTCAGCACGTCTTTGTGTTTTACGTCACCGCGTTCTGACACGATCGTTTTTAAACCCATGGTGTGTAGGCGCGACGGACCATCAGTCAGCTTCATCGGTTAACCGATGAAAATGGTCCATCGGTCTGTTCTCATCGGATGGACCAATCGTGTGTACGAGGCTTAACACTTTATGACAGACTTACCTGTCAAACAATGTCCTCCAGTGCTACGCTGTAACTGCTCTTGTCTGTCACTCAGGTTCAATTAAAGTGTTATAAATAATAGATATAAGGCCTGTTATGGGCTTTCTAGTAGTACAAGAATGTTTGAATAGGGATAACTTGAATGGGGGATTATTTCCATGAAGTTTATTTTCTAAGAATAAATTAATCAAGTTATATCGAGACAGTTCTGAGGATGGCACTTGTAATATGTATTGATATTATTCTAGTGAGTATAATTTATTTCCAGATAAAAAGTTCATAATACATGACAAACCTTTATTGTTCCACCACTGAAAAAGATCAGGGGATAATCCAGGTATAAATTCAGGATTATTAAATAAAGGAGATAAAGGTGTATGAGGTGAGCAAAGATTTTTTCTTATTTGACATCTATCCCAAAGAGATAACAAGAATGAAAGATAGGACATAAGATTGGGGGTCTTAATTTGCTAGGAATCCACATTAAAGCTGCAATCGAACCTTTAGGCCCCTTTCACACTGGGGCGTCGGTGGTAAAGGGGCGCTATATTTAGTGGCAATTTACCGTCGTATTTGCAAGGGTATTGGTCCGCTAGCTAACGTAACCACGCTGGTGGCGCCAAAAAACGGTTAAAGCCACCCGCAAATCGCTGCTGCAGCAGCGCTTTCCACACCACTCCTTCACCACTCAAAAGATGCTGCTAGCACCAGGTGAGTGTCCGATGCCTCGTTCTAAGGTAAGTATTTCTGCGGTGCATACTAGCTCATTATGCCTTTTATCTTACAGGGGTATAACAAAAAAATTAAACGTGTCAGCGGGTATACAACCACTTTAAGCACAGAGATCTTACCAGCACAGTCTTCAAAAAATATGAAAACCAATAGTGGTTTATTTTTCCATCACAAGCTAAAAACTTTGGGTAGACTGATAAATAAAAATATTCCCATCAGTTAACAGATAGAATCTGAAGACTAATTAACAGTTTATAATGGCATCTTAGTGCATGTATAATTAAAAGCCAGTGATCTTGCAAAGTATATTTCTTATTGTTAGATTGCTCTAATG
The DNA here is from genome assembly GCF_905171775.1 of Rana temporaria. Lineage (NCBI taxonomy): Eukaryota > Metazoa > Chordata > Amphibia > Anura > Ranidae > Rana > Rana temporaria. Next base: position 165,087,633 of record NC_053493.1, read on the forward strand.
AGTGCCTAGGAGGAAATCGCCTGGGGGCCAATGTAACATTTTTAATACAGCAATTTTAGAGCCTTTCTTTCTACAGTATCTTAGGTCATATTTGCTCAGAAAATTGCTCTAAAACTGCCATGTCTGGTATTTTACTAGTGATACACAGAAAGGTAAACAAAATGTACACTTTCTATAGATTGGCACCTTTGTGTTGTAATGACATTTCTTCAAGCAGTGATAATCATACACAGCTTTAATTTTTAAAGACACAAAGACATAGGTAGTAGTCCTCGAAAAGCTTAGGGATTTCCACAAAAGTAACAACTAGGGATAAGCAAATGCATTAATGTCCTACTAATTGTGTTGCATAAGTAATGTCGTTTGCAAACATTTACCTAAGCAAAGCTCCCAATTTCATGCATTGGATTTCTTCGGCGAAATTTGCTTGAAAAAACTGTAGATAGATGATTTATTTATTTTTTTGAGAAGGGGGCCGAGTTTGAGTTGGTAGTTTAGTTTATTTTAGTATGGGGTCTATTTGGTTGCTGGCTGAACTTGATGGACTACTGTCTTTTTTAACTTGAATAACTATATAACTATTTATAAAAAATGTGTGTAATAGTTTCCTTTTGCTGGGTGAATTTAATATATATGAACTAACACTTGGGAAAAATAGCTATGAAAACATAATACCCTGAGGCCCCGTACACACGGCCGAGGAACTCGACGTGCCAAGCACGTCGAGTTCCTCGTCGAGTTCTGGGATGAAGCCGCCGAGAAGCTCGACAGGCTTGCTTTGCGTACACACGTAACAGACCAAAATTTGGTCGTTCTCCGGCGCGGTGACGCTCACGACGTATGACGCGACTATAAAGGGGAGGTTTGATTTTGTTGGTGCCACCCTTGGGGCTCCTTTTGCTGATTCCGTGTTTACGCGTGTTAGTAAAAGTTTGGTGAGTGACGATTCGTGCTTTTCAGTCTTTGTGCTTTCAGATTGATCTCTGACGTTCAGTTTGTGCTTGTGGGGGTCGTATCTAGGCAATCGGGACGTGCGGTCAGGTCGTATTGTTTTACATTGCGGTCCTGTCCCCGCGTTTTTCATTGTCAGGGTCGTTCTTCATAGGTCTTGCTGTTCTTCACTGCGGTCTGTTTAGTGCAATTCTGATTTGTCGTTCGTTCCTAGCCTTGTAGCCATGTTGCAGGCACCTAGTCGTCGCCGACTTCGTGCTAAGCATCTTCTGTGTGTAGGTCTGTTTGTTTATGACCTAGACGATGAGGAGTTCATGAACAGGAGGAGGACGCGTTCATGGACCAAGAATTGGTTGCTCCGTAGGAACCAATTCTCTCACATGCCTTTGCTGCGGGAGCTTCAGGAAAATAATCCTGTTGATTACAGGAATTTCCTGAGGATGTCTGATCCCGTCTTTCAGCACCTGTTGGCTTTGGGGTCCCCCTATATTACCAGGCAGGACACCGTTATGCGGGAAGCCATCAGTGCTGAGCAGAGGCTAGTTGCCACCCTCCGTTATCTGGCAACTGGGAGAAGCCTTCAGGACTTAAAGTTCTCGACGGGCATCTCCCCCCAGGCTCTGGGCCTCATCATTCCTGACACCTGCTCTGCCATCATCCAGGTTCTGCAGGAGGAATATATGAGGGTAAGTTTGGTCCTTTAATATCACATTTTATGTCTATAATGTATGCTAATGTCTTGTAGTTATCTCCTCCTTCCCTAATTACCATGTCTGGAATATGCTGTGAATGTCCCCTTTGCCCCCATGCATGCTGTAAACTTTATTGATGCCCCTTTTTTGGCCTACATGCATATTTCCCATCACTTACCTCCCCAGCATGCTATCCTGGGCCCCAACCTACCTAGTCTAGTCACTTCCCAATGTATTGTGTTATATCCATTGTAATGTCCCCCCCCCCTCCCCTCCAAAATGTGTTGTAAAGTATATGTTCACCAATATTCAATAATTTTTATTTTTGATTTTTGTACTCCCAAACTCATCTAGCCCTCCCCTCCCAAATGTGTTGTAAAGTCTATGTTCACCAATAATCCTAATTATATTATTTTTGTAGTCCCAAACTCATCTAGCCCTCCCCTCAAAAATGTGTTGTAAAGTCTATTTTCAACAATAATCCTAATTATATTCTTTTTGTACTCCCAAACTCATCTAGCCCTCCCCTCCAAAAAGTGTTGTAAAGTTTATGTTCACCAATAATCCTAATTATATTATTTTTGTACTCCCAAACTCATCTAGCCCTCCCCTCAAAAATGTGTTGTAATGTCTATTTTCAACAATAATCCTAATTATATTCTTTTTGTACTCCCAAACTCATCTAGCCCTCCCCCAAACTTGGGCACTGGCCCATCAGAGGGGGTGTTTAATGTGTTAATTGTCTAAATATATTTAGATATAATATGCTAGTTCCCAGAAATGTTATAATGCTTATAATGTCTTTGTCTAATCTGCTTGCAAGGTTATGTGGCTAATTTTTTTATTTTTTCTTCCCCAGCTTCCGTCCACACCACAGGAGTGGCAGTCTGTGGCTTTGGACTTCCAGACCCGATGGAACTTCCCCAACTGCGGGGGAGCCATCGACGGGAAGCACGTCCGCATCGTGCCTCCACCCCGTTCGGGATCCCAGTTCTTTAACTATAAGGGGTTCAACAGTATTGTGCTGATGGCGGTGGTGTCAGCACAGTATGAATTCCTTTTTGTGGATGTCGGGATGAACGGACGGATATCGGATGGGGGAGCCTTCAGGCAGACGGAGTTTGCGCTTCGCCTTCAGGATGATGATCTGTCATTGCCACCGGATGACCAGAATGTAGAAGGCCTGCCATTTGTTTTCCTGGCTGATGAAGCGTTTGCCCTGGGACCCCATCTTATGAGGCCATACCCTCAGCGCACCCTCACCCCAGAGAGGAGTGTCTTTAATTTCCGGCTGGGCCGAGCACGCAGAGTGGTTGAGAACGCTTTCGGCATCATGGCCAGCCGGTTCCGCCTTTTCCTCACCTCTCTCCACATGGCGGAATATAAGTGGAATACAATTATTTTTGCATGCTGCATTCTCCATAATTTTTTGCGGAGACAATCTCCAAATTATATGGCCCTGGTTGGGCCCGAGGCACAACTTTTGGCTCCATCACAAACTTTGGCGGGCCTTGAAGCTGGCCACACAGGACTGCCCCCCCAGAGTGCCCGTGAAGTGCGGGACAAATACATGGACTATTTCATGGGTAGGGGGGCAATACCATCTCAAGCCAATTTGCCATAATTTAATATTTTCCAAAAATAAATCCAAATATTTTTTCTAAACTTGTTATGTCTTGCTTGTGTTGCTTGGAGTTGTTTACTAAGTGTAACTAAGTGTATTTTCATTATCAACTAGCAAACATTTCCCAGGTGACCCCCAAACCAAACACATAGAAAATTTAACGTATTTTAGGAAAAACACCACACACTTTTTTGAGGTTCAAAAGCTCTTTATTTTCTTAATTTTTTTTTTGTTTTTTTTTCCCAAATACCCTCCAAATTTTTTTTTATTTTTTTTATCATACAATATACAATCATTTTTTTTATTTTTTTGGTCTTTTTTATCATACAATATACAATCATTTTTTTAATTTTTTTGGTCTTTTTTATCATACAATATACAATCATTTTTCTCATTTTTTTGGTCTTTTTTATCATACAATATACAATCATTTTTTAAATTTTTTTGGTCTTTTTTATCATCCAATATACAATCATTTTTTTAATTTTTTTGGTCTTTTTTATCATACAATATACAATCATTTTTCTAATTTTTTTGGTCTTTTTTATCATACAATATACAATCATTTTTGTTATTTTTTTGGTCTTTTTTATCATACAATATACAATCATTTTTCTCATTTTTTTGGTCTTTTTTATCATACAATATACAATAATTTTTTTTATTTTTTTGGTCTTTTTTATCATACAATATACAATCATTTTTCTAATTTTTTTGGTCTTTTTTATCATACAATATACAATCATTTTTGTTATTTTTTTGGTCTTTTTTATCATACAATATACAATCATTTTTGTTATTTTTTTGGTCTTTTTTATCATACAATATACAATCATTTTTGTTATTTTTTTGGACTTTTTTATCATACAATATACAATAATTTTTTTCATTTTTTTGGTCTTTTTTATCTTAATAAACATTCAAATCTTTTTTTTTTATTTTTTTGGTGTTTTTTTAATTAAATAAACATTCAAATCTTTATTTTTTATTTTTTTGGTGTTTTTTTAATTAAATAAACATTCAAATCTGTTTTTTTAATTTTTTGGTGTTTTTTTAATTAAAGAAACATTCAAATCTTTTTTTTTTTATTTTTTTGGTGTTTTTTTAATTAAATAAACATTCAAATCTGTTTTTTTTTATTTTTTTGGTGTTTTTTTAATTAAAGAAACATTCAAATCTTTTTTTTTTATTTTTTTGGTGTTTTTTTAATTAAATAAACATTCAAATCTGTTTTTTTTATTTTTTTGGTGTTTTTTTAATGAAAGAAACATTCAAATCTTTTTTTTTTTTTTGGTGTTTTTTTAATTAAATAAACATTCAAATCTGTTTTTTTTATTTTTTTGGTGTTTTTTTAATTAAAGAAACATTCAAATCTTTATTTTTTTGGTGTTTTTTTAATTAAATAAACATTCAAATCTGTTTTTTTTATTTTTTTTGTGTTTTTTTAATTAAAGAAACATTCAAATCTGTTTTTTTTTATTTTTTTGGTGTTTTTTTAATTAAATAAACCTTAAAATCTGGTTTTTAAATTTTTTTTTATTTTTTTTATGATTAAAATTAAATACTAAAAAATCAGTTTTTTATTGGTTTCATATACTTATTTTTTAACATTCAGACTCTCCCCAAAACATCGAATACATTTTTTAATTTATTTTCCACCCTCCTTGTTCTTTCTTTTATTTTTCTGTTGGCCAGATGTATCTCCTCCACCTCTTCTCTGCAGGCCCAGATTTCAGAGATAACCATCTGGACAGTATGCCTGTCCAAGTCCAAGCCACCACGTGCTCCTGAAATGTGGGACAAAACCATTTTTTAAAATTAGGCAGGCCTACATCTACATTACCTGAAGCTGGGTTAGTTATATGTTACTTTACCTGATGTGGTGGCAGGCTGCGCATCATCACCATCCCTCGGGGGTGTGGCTTGCTGGACTTCTTGCTCCCGTGTCGAAGCTTCATGACGCCCTACGAGAATGAAGAAAATGGAAACAGGATTTTGATAGCTTATAGGCCTGAAAGAGGAATATGATTCACTTTATACAATTTCTGGAACTATTGATGTTTTGAAAAACCCCTCAGGGCAAAACACAGGATTGTAGGCATTCACAAAGATCATGACAATTCTTGTACCTTTGGTCTACTTTTAAACATGTAAGCCAACCAAGTATACACTGGATCACCTCACCTCTGTGTGAACCCCAAAATGGGTTATTAAAGGGGACAACAATTATGCAAATGAGTCCACATGTGTCACCGACTGCTGAGCAGACTCTCCTTTTACTGTATATATTTTAATTTAACAATATTTTTTTTTTTTTAATAGCACATCTACATAAATTTCAATATTGATCTCACCCCAATTTTTGGGAAATGTCATAATTTTAATGATTTTAAACACAATATTTTGTCGTTCCGAATGTACGTCCACTTTGACGACAAATTCTTGTGCAGAAAAACATAATACAGTACAACCTGAAATTAAAAACACATGGCGCGGAACAAATATTAAAAAATATATAAAAAACTTACTTCTTCTAATCACTCTCCTGATCCTCTTCATTTGTTCCGGCTCCCGTTTTTTGAGGTCACACCACCTTTTTCGGATCTGCTCCTTCGATCTTTTCACCCCAAATTTCCGATGGAGACTCCTCCTCACCTTCTCCATTATTTGGGCCTTGACCTTGTTCGGGTACTTGTATGGCCCATGCCTCCCATCATAGTCCTCTGCTTTGAAAATGAGGACCATCTCCACCATTTCCTCAAAGGTCATGTTGGTGGCCTTAAATCTGATTCTCCTTGTCATCCCTCGTCCCGCCTGGCCTGGCTCCTGTCTTGCTGCCATATTCTCTAACATGTGCTCCCAACAAAAAAAAAATTGAAAAGGGGCGTGGAAAAGACGCACCATGAACGTCAGGGGCGGAGAGACGTGCGTAAAGTCACACATGCGCGTGTATAAAGGGCTACCACGTGAGTAAAAGGGGCGTTCACAGTTTGTGGAAGACGGCGGAGATAACGATCGGGTCAAAGACCGGTATGTAACTACATTTTACATGTTATTCTTGATTGAATGATTTTGTGGGCTACATCTTATGTTCATAAACTAAAACATAGCTAGTTCGAAAATTGAAGGTGCCGTCGTACGTAACCAACGCTTTGCTTATGCATTTTGATCCAACTACTGTTGTGTGGGCAATCTCGGTTCTCAGGATGTCTTTTAAAAAAAAGTCGGTTTAAACATGATGCAAATGGTCGCTTTTATGTCTTGACCAAACTAGATCGGAGTGCTTTTCTCTAACGTTTCATACACAAATGAGGATGAGATCTGGCTTATTAGTTCAACACAACTGGTCATCTGTTTCCTAGGAACTGACCCAACATGATCTGCTGCCAATTCCTCCTTGTCGTTTTCGCGGAAGATAAGGGGGGGGGGGGACATCTATTTTTTTAAGCATGGGCGGATGTCGTGTGCGGAGTGTATATAAGGCTCGAACACACGTAGCGTCCATACGACCGTGTTGCGTAAGAAAGACGTTTGAACGACAAGGGTGTAGGTATGCTTCGAACTTGGGACAGCAGTGGCATATTCAGGAAAGACAGACATTTAAAGGAGCAATAACCCCAAATTGTTTGGGGCAGAAATAACTAACTTTACATTATATCAGTCTGGATTTCATGTCCTCATTGTCCCTTTTTGCTTTTAAGCAGCTGTAATCCTTTGCATAAATCCTCACTTCCTGGTTCTCTGGCTCCCTCTAAAATTTATCAGGGGAGCTTGTCACTGTGGTCTAAGCTGTGTGTCTAAAAATCCACCAAAACAATGCTAATAATTTTTGAAATTAAAATATGCCCTGGATTTCTTTGTTTTTGTTCTGTGTGTCTCTTTACTTCACAGAAACATTAAATCATTTTAAAAGCAAAAGTGAAACTAGAGGCACATTATATGTATGCACTTGTATGTCTCTAGACACTGTAAACAGTCATTTCATCAAAAAAAGATTTATCCATTAGTGACCCTTTAAGGGCTAGCTGGTGAGAAAGAGTAATTAACTTTATAGACTGTGTATTGACATTATTTATTTCTCCTTGGTTTTGGACAGGAAAAGATGAACCTGTTTAACAGACCTGAATTTTTGGACATATTTATAGACCGGTGGAAAGAACTTCCAGTTCTGTGGGCCACCAAAGACCCCATATCACGAAACAGAGACTTGCGCAAAACCGCACTGGAGAGCCTGCTCCCACTTGTGCGGAGACAGGTGGGGTTTGATGTGACGACTGACCAGTTGGAGGTCAAAATTGGGACCTTGAGAGGCACCTACAGGAAGGCACGTAACAAGGTCTTGGCTTCGAGGAGGTCTGGAGCTGGAGCAGGGCGGGTATATGTACCCAAGTTGTGGTACTATAGCAAACTGAGCTTCCTGGATAACCACCTGGAGGTAAGGGAGTCACTTTCGAGCCTTGCCCCCAGAAGGAACAGAAGGTCCAGCCTTCCCTCCAGCCTTCCCTCCAGCCAACCTGCTGCTCCCTCTGCAGATGAACCCTCTCAGCAGCCTTCCATCCTGGATGAAGATCCGGATTTGCCCAGCTGGAACCAGGTATAGTACTTTCAATGTGCAAATGTGTGGTGTTTAAATGTTGTTAAAGAGATGTAAATTAAGATGTTAAAGGTAAAAAAAAGGTAGAGCTAAAAGTGTTATACAGAACATTTGTCAGTATTGGCCAGGAATTATTTTTGTGTGATTCACCATAAAACATGGGGCACAATGATTGGCTTAGCTAAGTCGTGACTAAAAAATATGCAACAGTCAGGAGCTGAAAAATGAGTATTATTTTTAAAAAAGAAAGTAAAACTGTACTTTTTTTCCATACACAGGACGAGACCAGGCAGCAGGAGGATCGGGAAAATGCCAGGCAGGAGGAGGGCAGGGTGAGTGGCTTGGAGGAGGCTGCAGGCCCAAGTATCTTGGACGTGGTGGCAGGCCCAAGTGGCTTGAACGTGGTGGCAGGCCCAAGTGTGTTGGATGAGGTGGCAGGCCCAAGTGGGTTGGACGAGGTGGCTGGGCGAAGTACCAGATGTCAGGTGTCTCCTCTTCGCCTGCGTCCGAGAAGGCAGGTGAGGGATACGAGGGTGCGTGACGCCTCACTAGCCCTCATTCGGGACGCCCATGCAACCCTTCAACAGCCTCCCACTGCTCAGGAGGGATTTGTGACGGTGGTTTTGGCCAAAATGGCCGAAATGACAGTAGACCAGCGCCTCCTCTTTGAGGGACTCCTCATCACCCTCGCAAATCAGGGGGTGAGGGGTCTTCTCACGGAGGACACTGTCATTTGCCGCCATCCCCATCCTCACACACCACATAACTCCCAACCTCCCCCACCTTCTTCTTCTCATGCTCCTTCTCAACCTCCCCCACCTTCTTCTTCTCATGCTCCTTCTCAACCTCCCCCACCTTCTTCTTCTCATGCTCCTTCTCAACCTCCCCCACCTTCTTCTTCTCATGCTCCATCTCAACATTCTTCTTCCTCTTCTTCTCCTGCTCCTTCTGAACATTCTTCTTCCTCTTCTTCTCCTGCTCCTTCTGAACATTCTTCTTCCTCTTCTTCTCCTGCTCCTTCTGAACATTCTTCTTCCTCTTCTTCTCCTGCTCCTTCTCAACATTCTTCTTCCTCTTCTTCTCCTGCTCCTTCTCAACATTCTTCTTCCTCTTCTTCTTCTACTACTCCTCCTCCTTCTACTGCTCCTCCTCCTTCTACTGCTCCTCCTTCTACTGCTCCTTCTACTACTCCTCCTCCTTCTACTGCTCCACCTCCTCCTCCTCCACCTCCTCCTCCACCACCGTCGTCTACTCATCCTCCACCACCTTCATCTACTCCTCCTCCTGGCATGAGTACTACCCCTGTGGCACCACCTCCAGCCAGGCAGAAGAGGAAGGCTGCTGAGAAGGCTGCAGAGAAGGTCAAAGAGCAGGCTGCAGGGAAGCCACCAAGGAAGGCCTTGAAGAAATCAAGAAAGTGACTCCCTTACTTCCATGTGGTGTACCAGAGTTCAGGCTGCTATAGTACCACAACCTGGTGACATCTGCCTGCCCTGCTCCAGTTTGTGACCTCGGGGAGTCCAAGACCTTGATGCGTTCCTTCCTGAATGAACCTCTCAAGTCCCCATTTTGGCCTCCAACTGCTCACCAGTCACATCAGGCCACACCTGGCTGTGCACAAATGGCAGCAAGCTCTCCAGTGCTGACTTTTGCATACTTAATTTATTTTTATAACCAAAATAAATGGTAAATTTTTATTTTACAGTTCATACTTGTCCTTGTTTTTTTTTGCTTTAAAATTTTGCTTGTGAGAAGGCAGGTTATGTTTAAAAAAAAATTGGATATAAGGTGTAATTTGAAAGGGACAGATGAGATAAGACAAAGCAATAAGGTTTCTATGGGGGGAACTTGACATTAAAAAAAATAAAAGGATTTGCATTTTTGAGAACTAAAAAATTAAGGTGAATATTAAGAGCAGGATTTAAAACACAGGACCAAAATAAGGTGAGAATATTTTAAAAAAATATTATTGAGATCAGTAAGAAAAAGGTTCCACCAAATTTTAAGGAACTCTGTGTGAATATCCTAAAAAAAGAAAAAAAGAATATTGCTGTTTTGTGCCCTTACAAAAAATTGTGTAAAGCGCTGTAAATAAACAATGAAATAATGTTGGAAGCGACACGAATGTGCTATCTCCATTCCAAACGCTAGTTTTACCTATGTTGTTCTCCAGTGTCTAAGTTTTTGACAGGTTTCTTAGCATACACACGACCGAGTTTCTCGTTGAAAAAACAGCCCGATGAAGAACTCGTCGAGCCAAAATCCACTCCAATCGAGAAAATAGAGAACCTGCTCTCTATTTGCTCGACGAGTTCCTCGGCGGCTCCATCGGGCCGAAAGTGTACACACGACAGAGTTTCTCGACAGAATCTGGCTCTTCACCGAGATTCTCGACGAATTCTGCCGAGAAACTCTGTCGTGTGTACGAGGCCTGAGAGTTAACATTCAGCAGAGAAAATGGCCTAACACTATAGGATAAGAACATTTGACCAGCAGAGGAAATAATAGGAGGGGGACCTCTGCACTGTGTACAGTCTATGGAGAATCCTGTGCAAATATGAATCCCCAGCTGACGGATGAATGTGCCTGAGGGATAAGTCACTGCTTGCATGACGCGGTGGTGCCTGGTTCCCTAACAACTTAGAGGAGACTTCCACATTTACTTTCACTTCACTCTGCAGCTGAAAGATCATTTCACCCATTCATTCAGCCATTTGCACAAGATTCTCCATTGACTGTGTACACAGTGAATAGACCTCCCTCATATTATTTCCCCTGCTGGTTGCAAGTTCTTAGCCTATAGTGTTAGGATATTTTCTCCATTGGTGAATGTTAACTCTGTAGCTGAATGTTCTTATAGTTTTTTTTCTATTCAGAATGAATGTTGTAATGTTACTGTAGCGGGATATGACCCTTTTATGTGGTATAAAAGACTACCATCTGCTGATCAAGAAGGATCTCAGCTCCCTCCTGTGTCCGAGTTGTGATATAGCCACTGGCTGTTTACTCCTTGTCCTGGTACCGTAGAGGATGTTGGGGAAATGAGTACAGGGAGAAAGGAGACTTCATTTGCCCTGGCTTATTATGAACTATGTTACCCAGAGAGCAACTGTACAATCCCAGACTACTTTGCTCCGTGCGCTGCCTGCTGGGGGAGGTAATCCACTGACTTTTGGGATAATTTGAACTGAGGTTTGGTCTGATCAACCAAACCACACTAGTTAGGAATACTATTTAAAGACTGCCTATTTAGTCATTGCAGACTGCTGATGTTCATCTTTATGCTCTTTGATTGAGTAATCTGTTCTATTATATTGTGTAGTATTGTTAGTAGTGAGAGCTGGGTGAGAGTTGGCAAGGAGGTGCTTCAGTGTGGATGCCTTATTGAGGGATTCCCCTGGCTGCGTGCTTACACAGGTCTGCATAGCCTTTATAACTTAACGTGAATTTATTTATTATTACTGTTTCTGACTCTTGCAGGGTTTTGCAAGCAGTCCTTTACTGTTTTACCTTTGTTTCTTTTGCTTTATCCTATCAAGTAAAGAATTACATTGGTTAAGCTGAGATTTGTGTACAGTCTCTCTGTCACCCTACGGGATCCATACAATTCAAGGTATCCATTAATTTACATAATTTACTGTGGTGTGCCAGGATATTGTGCCCTCCAACAAGTTATTGGGGTCCACAATTCCTACTATACCAGTTGTGCCAAGGGAGAGTTTTGAGCTAAATTCAGGGGTTGATAATCAGAGCGTAGACCCAAAACAAACCAGCAGCTCCTTCGGGGGTAGTGCTAAATTACATTTCCCCAGCGAAAGACAACAAGGAGACTATTACACACATATTACAAACGTTAAGGGTGTTATTCATTACACTTGCATCAATGTTGAGTCTTTCCCAAAGCACATTTTTTATAAACAGATGCCCTAGTGTACCCCCCCCTGGTTTTGTATCTATTTGATTGTTATTTGTTTATTGTCACTAAAACATTTTTTTCTCCTTTCTGTTCTTTTTCTATTGGTTTGATGACATTTTCCCTTCTTCATCTTCCATTTCCATTTAGAATATATATTCATTTTTCTACCCGGGACGGTAATGCTTTTTGGGTTCTTTCCCAGTTCCATTTGTGCAAGCTCTATATGTACTATCTGTCTTCCATTTAGATATGTTAACAACACATCCATCTAAACAGGAAAGCAGTGAAATATACACTGTCTGCCAAAAAGATTTAAGGTACACAGAGATGTACATCCCCAGTTCAAAAATAGTTGGAAATCTGTGTAAAAGCTACATAAAAACAGAATGTGATGTTTTAAGTCTCATAAACCCACATTTTATTCCCATTAGAAAATAGAAAGCATATCAAATGTTTTAACTGAGAAAATGTACAATTTTAAAGATAAAAATCTACTTAAAGAACCAACATACAGCTTTGATGGTCTCTGGGATCGTGCCGACCTGCCGCAGTATAATGAGGGCGGCAGGGCGGCAGGTCAGCAAGTGGTTAACATGATGTAGCAGTCCCCTTTCTTTTAAAAACACACTGTAAACATCTGACATCTGAGGAGACCAGGTCCTGGAGTTTTTAGAGAGAAATGTTGTCCACTTCTTACCTAATATAGGATTCCAACTGCTCAATAGCCCTAGGTCTACTTTGTCGTATTTTGTGTTTAAGATGCACGAAATATTTTCAATTGGTGAGAGGCCTGGACTGCAGGCAGGCCAGTTAAGAAGCCGGAATCTTCCACTAGGAAGCTATTCTGTGGTATGCAGTGTAGCGTTGTTTTGATGAAATACTGCATGCAAGGCCTTCTCCGAAAAGACTGTTGTCTGGATGGGAGCATTATCTGCTCTAAAACCTGGCTATATCATGCAGCATTCATGGTGCCTTTGCAGATGTGTAAGCTGTCTATTTCATACACAATAATGCCTTGTACACACAATTGGAAATTCCGATCGTCTGGGTGGAACTCCGATGGAGAAAAAACATGCATGCTCAGAATCAAGTCGACGCATGCTCGGAAGCATTGAACTTAATTTTTCTCTAATCGTCGTAGTGTTTTATGTCACCGCGTTTTGGACGGTCGGAATTTGGTCTGACAGTGTGTATGCAAGACAGCTTGAACAACGGAATTCCGACGGAAAATTACATCGGATTTTATCCCAATCGGAAATTCCATCAGATATGCAGGCTTTTGAACTAAGTACTGATAAGAAGCTGAAAGGTCTCTCTCCTCTTCAGTCCGGAGGACACGGTGCCCATGCTTGCAAAAAAGAATGTCAGATTTCAATTCATCAGACCACAGAAGTTTTCCATTGTGCAGAAGGTCATTTAAAATTAGCTTTGAACCAGAGAAGACAGCGGTGTTTCTGAATCATGTTCAGATTTTGATTCTTCTTAGCAATATAGATTTTACCTTGCATTTTTGGATGGCACAGCAAACTTTTTTCACAGACATTGATTTTTGGAAGTTTATGGGGATACAATATTGGATTTCAACCTTGTCCGTTTGCTCACAGCGATTACACAGATTATCTGAATCTTTTAATGATATCATGTACATGTAGATTAATATATATATTTATAGTTGAGGAACATTATTCTGAAATTATTTGACAACATTTTTAGATGCAGCTTTTCACAGACTGGTGAACATCTGCCCGATGGAAAAAAGTCTGATGGCGCCCACACACGATCGGAATTTCCGATGAAACAAGTCCATGACTCTCTAAGATGCACTTATTAAAGCCAATGATGCTACTGGCCTGTTGCCAATTAACCTAATTAGTTGCAAAATATTCTTCCAACTCTTTCTTGTTAGTACCACTTACTTTGCCAGCTTTTTGTTGTTCTGTAGCAACTTTTTGAGATGTGCTGCTGACATAAATTTCTCAGTTTGGACATTTGATATGTTTTTTATGTTCTATTGTGAATAAAATATGGGTTTATGAGAATTGCAAATCATTGCATTTTGTTTTTATGTAGATTTTACACCGCATCCCAGCTTTTTTTAAGTTGAGATTTTACACCTACATATACAAATACATAAATACATATATAGATGTAGACATGGAGGTGGGAAATTAGATAACCCAGATTAAGTAATTTGAGTTTATGTGTCATCAGTTAAAAGTATGCAAGTTATCTGCTGATTAGTTGCTGTAGGTTAATCCAACTCCAGGCTCCCCAATATGTGACTCTCCCCTTTCCCCGTGGAGGCTTCCTACTGTTTTTTGCTCTTGTTTTAAATATAGTTAGCCCAGAGTTGCATTATTAAACAATTTGTCAGTTTTTCGTTAAAATATGAGTCTGCATTTGATTTAGAATAGTTGATACATTTGAAATCTAGAAAAACAATAACAGAAAACATGCTTTACGAGGAAGGTAGTACTCTGCTCCACTTGTTTTATTCTTTTAGTCATTTAGCAACATCACTGTGATCTGTGTTGATCTTTCAAGGGGGAAGGAAAGCTAACAATACTGAAAAAGAAGAAGAATTGGGAAAATTGTTCTCACTGGGTGTGGCAATTAAAAAGCATCTTGACTTCATGGTAGAACAATTCCAGCTTTGGCACAGAGGCTTAAAATGAAAAGACAGAATTATATTTCTTCTCACAGGATGCAAAATCCACAAAGGATTGAGTTTAAAGTAAATCAGAATTGACAGAAATATGGAGGGCGCCATTGCTTACCCTTTACTTTAAAAATGCTAGTTGGTGGTTTGTTATGCTAATAAAAATTAATTAAAATTTTTTTCCGGAGATATTGACCTGTATATATATATATATATACACGTACACAGAGCTTTTTTTCTCAGAAAATAGGTGCAGGAACTCTACCACGACCCCGTTCAGATTTAAAAAACAGTAGACGGGTCTTAAAGGGGCATTAAATACCAGGATTGCATTACATACAGAGTGCAGAGTTCAGGGGGTTACACACAGAATGCAGAGCTGTCACTTGTAAACACAGAAACCAGACTTCTGTGTTTACAAGTAATTGTGGTGAGTAGTCACCGAAGGGTCTGAGCCAGAGGTGGTGGAACTGAGTTCCCCCTGAAAAAAAGCCCTGCACGTACACATTTGAGTAAATTCTGAAGCACCAATATTTTGAATTCAACATTAGAGACCAGGAGTAAGGCTCAACATTTAAAAAAATAAGAGGAATATTTTATGAAAAAAATACCTTGCTACTTAAACAAAAACAAAAAAGGGGCCAAGTCTTTAATGTTGTTATGCATGCAGACTGGCATACTTACAGATAGTGAGAAGCAAGTGTGCAGGAACCATCCATGATATTAGCCTGCATCTTTATAAATTTAAAAGGGATACCTCAGGGATGCTCAAATGTAAAGCTTAACTGCAGTTTTTTATTTTTTTTTTACATTTTGGGTCATTTGCTGTGTAAAATTACCCTTATTGATACCTGACCCATATTTAATTGCTGCTCCATGTGGTAAAACTGAGCCCCCACAGTGCTGAAAGCCCTGAAAGTCCATGAGATTTGCAGTTCCAGAGGTAGTACACCGTTCATAGCAGGTCCCTTGTTCTACACTTCCTTGATTCAGAAAGAAATCACGGTGTCCTTTTTATTGAATGCAAGGCTTTCTGTGATTGGAGAAGGTCCATCTTTAGGAACAGAAAATCAGTAAGGTACTGAGCTTGAAGGGGGGTTGTGTTGGAAAACTTTTTTTCAAACAGCAGCTGCAATCAATCAGCTGTCAGAATACAATCTCCCATGTGGGAAGGGGGGATTTCGCCACCCAACTTGTTTGGGTTGAGAAATCTGTTACATTTTTCCATCCTTCCCCTTGCTGGACGAAAAAAACTATGGGGCAGATCCACAGAGAGAGTACGCCGGCGTATCTACTGATACGCCGGTGTACTTTCAAATTTCCCCCGTTGAGGCTGGTGGGCGGAGCCTAGTGGGTAGGCAATGCTGAGCTAGAGCTCCGCTCCGTGACAGAGATTGACTCGCAAATAACGGAGGAACACCGTGGGCATAACCACCCAGAATACTGGGCAAAGCTTCAGGAAGGGTGAGAGAACATTTTTATACGCTATGGTGCTGAAAGGAACGAGAGGAAAGGGGAAATTTCTTCACAGCAGCGGCGCGCAGCATCCCCAGTCTCCTCAGCATCTCAAAATCACCTCAGAGAGAAAGGCACCAGCCCCCTCTGAGGGATTCACCTCAGTGAAGCAGAAAAAGGCCAGCATTAAAAGCGCAAAACAAATGGCTTCTCTCAATACTACTGTCTCAGATAGTGAGGAGGATGACAATGTGACAAACCCCACAGCAATATGTCACAGCACAGCGGTACCCACAAGTCTCCTGAGGCAATTTGAAAAGATGCTGCACAAGGCGCTCCAGACCACTTCAGATCAGATAACAAATAGCCTGACTAAAGAAATTAGGGAGCTTGGGGGCCGCACAGAAGTACTTGAGACTAAAATGGATGATTTAGAAGCTTACACTCAGGACTGTGTATCTGAAATTGACACCTTAAAAGAGGAAAACTTGATATTGCAAAATAGATTGGAGGAATTCGAAAACAGAGCCAGGAGATCAAATTTGAGGTTCAGGGGACTACCGGAATCTATCATTGACCTAAATGGTACAATGTTGGCACTGTGTCAGGAAATATTACCTGGGATACCAGCTGACAGGCTGGAAATGGACAGAGTTCACCGAGCACTAACGTCCAGGAAGGCTGATGGTCCCCCTAGGGACATCATAGCTAAATTTCATTTCTATCGAACAAAGGAGCTGATTCTGCAGACCACCAGAGAGAAGAGCAAGCTAACTTTTCAGGGGAATGAATATCAAATCTTTGCGGACATTTCGCAAATGACAATCAACAAAAGGAGAGAAATGAGACCCCTCCTATACGAATTGCAGCAACGCCAAATCAAATATCAATGGGGCTTCCCTTTCTCCCTGCGATTCACCTGTCAAGGCACAAAAATTGTGTGTAGAACACCAGCTCAGCTTCAACAGGCCCTGCTGGACTTCAAAATAATTGACAGACCTCCGTCGGCAACTGCAGCCCGCAGAAGATCAGCTTCCACTTCGCCACGGGACAACTCGCCGCTTCAGAACCACAACAATGGCATCCAGCAATTACATAAGAGAGGCAGATTTGTGGAACAAGCACAGGAGCAAGAAGACACGATGGACTGAGATCTGCAAGCAAGTCAGTCTTACCTACCTTTAGACTTCTAGTCTTTCACCCAAACCTTGGTTGTATGACTCAATGAGTTTACAAGTTTAAGTAGAAGTTCATGAGTTTCTAAGTTAGCAAATTTATTAGAGCAGAAGCTCCTTATTATCATTTTTAATTGAGTTAGTGCTTTCCCTTTTCTCTTTATTATCAATCTCCCCAGACTTTCCAGGCTCAGGGGCTATATATCTTGCCTCATATTCACTCAGCAACTCCTAATCCCTTCGCCGCGTGATTGGCACACTACCCCACCTACTGGGTGGCCAAACCACCCTGGTACCCTAGATGTACCTAAAGCAATTCTCCATCATCCTTTTTCCACAACACTTTGCATACCAACAGTAAATGGGAATGCCGGCACTTAGGCCATTCTTCACAATAGGCCGTCTGTTCGATAGCATCAGTCCATCGCCCCAACCATAATGTTTCGGATGTAGGATTCCTCCAGTACCCTTTATTCAAACACAGACACTTCTTGATGCTCCCCTTTATCACCTTATCACCTTGACTTGCAAATTACCCTCCATAGATAGACTAGTAGCCCCTACTTTTCCACGGAATCTCCTATAACGTTGCACTCACGGTTTCCATTAGGGATGCTTACCGGAAATTTTTAGGACGCGGGTCTCCCTCGATCGGAACCCACATGCGCCACACACGGCTCCCCTCTGACCCCTGCAGTTATTTGCGAGGGTCTGACGTGGGCCCAATTCTCCCTGACCGGGTACCTCCCCTCCGTTCACGGACCAGACTTACAAGTTTGTTCTACGTATTGATGCACATATGTTTATTTTATTTTAATGTGCTGTCTTTTTCTTTGGAAATTTTCGTTTTTAGGTCTCCCCCCCCTTATCCTCAGTCTGCATGGATTAGATCGGGAGATCGATGTACAGGACACCAAGGTAAGAACATTGAGATGGTTTGGCTATCATGGCTCCTTTGAATGTATTAACCTTAAATGTACAGGGCCTCAACATACCACAGAAACGGGTTAAGGCGTTTAGACACTTCCAAGCTAAGAAAGCACATATCATATGTTTACAGGAGACGCACTTCACTCCCAGTACGACCCCTAAATTCTTTCATGCCTCCTATCCACAGGTCTTTACCGCATCAGCTAGTTCCAAAAAAAGGGGCACCCTCATAGCCTTTCATAGATCAACGCCATTCACAATTAAGTCTGAAATCATAGACCCTGAAGGTCGTTACAACATCCTGACTGGCCACATCTTGGATAAGGCGGTAACAATTGTATCATATTATGCCCCAAATTTAAATCCCTTGCCATTCATGTCGCATCTGCTGCAAGTGATAAACTCGCATAAATTCGGATCCCTTATTATTTGTGGGGACACTAATCATGTCCTTCTCCCTTTTTTGGATAAAACACCCTTCTCCCCCGCGAAACAAGTCAAAAGAACCCTATCCACCTTGCTGGCTAAATATAATTTAGTGGACTCCTGGAGGGAAACGAACCCCACTAAACGCAAGTACACGTACTATTCGAGCCCCCATAAGTCGTCCAGCCGCATAGACCACATACTCCTGACGATAGGCATGCTGCCGGAGGTGTTGGATTCCGACATCGTGCCTATTCCATGGTCGGATCATAACGCGGTTCTCACTACATTAGCCTCCATAATCCCCAAAAAACAGGACCCAACATGGTATCTACCAGACAAAATTCTCAAACACCCCATGTACAGGACTATAGTTGAGCAAGAGTTAAGTGAATATATAACATTAAATAAGACCCCTGACGTCTCCCCGTTAACTCTTTGGGAAGCCCACAAGCCAGTGCTAAGAGGGAAAATACAGAAGCACGCTGGGACTTTTAAAAGAGAACGAAAGCAACTTTCCTATAAATTAGAAAAAGAACACGATTTGGCCTTTGAGGCCTTCCAATTCGATCGCTCACCTAAAGCAAAAGCCCGACTAGATAAAGCTCGTACGGAATATGACCTATTCCTCTCGGACTCGGCGGACAGGGCGATACTCCGGACCAAGCACTTTTTTTACAAAAACGCAAATAAATCAGGAACTCTTCTTGCGAAGTCGCTCAACTCCATTAACAAAGCATATAAGCCTATCCAACTTAAAACGGCAAACGGTATAATCTCTAGTAACCCAGTCAAAATAGTACAAAAATTCAGCTCTCACCTTAAAAAACTGTACGCAGAAACTAACACATTTAGCAAACAGGACACGGAAGACTTCTTTTCTGATTTACATTTGCCACAACTAAACACGTCTCAAAGTGCTCTAATGGATGAACCGATCACGCAAGAAAACGTCCTACAGGCTGTCGCTGAACTAAAATTAAATAAAAGACCGGGTCCGGACGGGTTCACTGCCCGTTATTATAGATCATACAAAGACCTACTTTCTCCCATGATGGTGGAAGCCTTTAATGATCTACTAAATCGGAGGTCCTTTAGACAAGAGTCTCTCACGGCCACTATCTGCATGATTCCCAAACCGCACTCCGATTCCACCTGCTGCGACAATTACCGCCCTATATCCATGTTAAACACAGACGTAAAATTACTAGGTAAGATTTTAGCCAATAGATTGAACAAAATCATAGGAACCCTGATACACCGTGACCAAGTGGGCTTCATGCCCAATAGGCAGGCAGGGGACAATATCAGAAGGGCATGCTTACTGGCAAATATAGCTAAAAAGAGGAAAATTCCAGCTTGCTTTCTTTCCCTAGACGTCAGGCAGGCCTTCGACTCAGTCTCATGGTCATATATGGAATTTACGCTGAAGAAATGGGGCTTTGGCCCCAACTTTACAAATTGGGTCCTGCAATTATACCAGAACCCTAGAGCGTACGTGAAATATGCGGGCTACAAATCTGAAACCTTTAATATACAGAGGGGAACCAGACAAGGCTGCCCACTTTCCCCATTATTATTCGCCCTCCTGATAGAACCCTTAGCCCAAAAGATTAGAGTGGATCCTAAAATACTCGGTATCGAGTTGGGCGGCGTTACTCACAAACATTGCCTCTATGCTGACGATATACTGTTGTTCCTCTCCTCTCCACAAGTAACGGGTCCAAACTTACTCCCAATCTTACACCAATTTGCGTCCATATCAGGCTTGGCAATAAACCCCAGGAAATGCTCGGCATTGAACATTTCTCTTTCTAGTACGGAACTGTTGGCAGCAAAAGTGGGCCTCCCTTTTGAGTGGCCAACTAGAAGCATTTCATACCTGGGAATACATTTGACTGCAGACATTTCAGATCTCTATGCGCATAACTATCCAGTCCTCCTGAAACATTTGACGACTTTATTAAAATCCTGGGCCCTAGTCCCTCTTTCCTGGTTTGGAAGAATCACGGCTGTGAAAATGACCTTACTACCCAAGCTCCTATACCTTTATAGAGTGCTCCCTATATCCATACCGGCCCACTACTTCAGGATAAAACAAAGGAGAGTTTCATCCTTCGTATGGGGTACCTCCAGGCCAAGGATCAAACCACAAATATTACATCGGCCAAAGTCAGCAGGAGGGCTAGGATATCCTAGCTTCGTAAATTATTACCGAGCAGCACAAATGGCCACAATAGTCAAATACCATGCTAAGCAAGAGGCACCATTATGGGTGTCTATCGTGGCGATGGAATGCGACCCAATTTCAATTTCGAACCTATTGTGGATCACCCCTAAACAAAGAAAGCACATAACTAATCCCATCATGAAACATTCACTCTCCCTGTGGGACAAAATTAAAAATAAACACTGCTTGATGTCTCCTTCAGCCCCCCTGCTGTCTTTTATTAAAAACCCTGCTTTTTACCCAGCCTGGGTCTATCCTAACTCCTTTAAGGAATGGACGGATCGAGGCTGCATACGAAAATATCAATTCTTCGACTCAACAGTAGTGACCCCTTTCCCAACCTTAAACAAAACTCATGGCATACCCCCGAAGGAAATTTTTCGATACCTCCAGATAAAAAACTTCTTTCAACCCTCAGCCGACACGACAATAGTGTCAAACCATTTATCCGCCTTTGAAACTATTTGTAACGGTAATCCTCATGCCAGAAAAGTAATTTCTATCTTATACTCCCAGCTACTCACGCACCCGAGGTCAGGGAAGTTGTCTTACATGAGTAAATGGGAAGATGATTTAGGCATTGAACTGGCACAAACGGAATGGGATCAAATATGGAACAATACCAAAACGATATCCACTAATATAATAGCAGCAGAAACAAACTACAAAGTACTCTCCAGATGGTACTTAGTCCCGACCAGGGTGGCAAAATTCTCGCAGACATATTCTGATTTATGCTTTAGAGAATGCTCAGACAAAGGAACTTACTTCCATACCTGGTGGTCGTGTCCAAAAGTG
This sequence comes from Rana temporaria, assembly GCF_905171775.1. Taxonomy (NCBI): domain Eukaryota; kingdom Metazoa; phylum Chordata; class Amphibia; order Anura; family Ranidae; genus Rana; species Rana temporaria. Next base: position 165,109,083 of record NC_053493.1, read on the forward strand.
CACGAGTTTTGGCTGGAAATTTTCAAATTAATCAAAGTCCTCACGAATAAAACAATCCCCATGGACCCCAAAATTGCCCTGCTCAATTTTAAGCCAGACGGTATTTCACATGCTCGATTCACTTTGACAAGGCAGCTTTTAACAGCAGCAAAACAAACCATTGCGAAAGCTTGGAAGTCCCCAAATGTGAATCTAAACGAAACTATCAACAGAATGAACACAGCTATGATATACGCCAAGATAACTGCGATAGAGATGGACACGATCGCCAGGTTTGAGGATACATGGAAGCCCTGGTTGGAATATGTCACGAAAAAAACGTTTAATGGTGATGTTTTGATGTCATGGTAGCCCAGCCATTACACAGGTATCCTGTCAGAAACTTCTGCTCTACTGAAATGTCCCCGATCTAGTCCTGCAGACTCCCTGACCCCACCCTTCCCTCTCCTTCCTCCCCCTTTCAGTTCTCCTTCTCCCTTTTATTTTATTTACTTATTTGTTTTCTGTTACTTACATTACTTTCGAATGTGTTTCACCTTATTGTGTAGTCTTTCTCATAGCACTAAGTACCTAAATAATAAGCCATACCTCTTTGATCGACCTGAGGCTTTGTTTAAGATGGAAGTTCCATGAGACGCATAGAACCGAATCACAAAGACTAGCAACAATTGCTAACAATAACCAGAACGTTTTTGGACAATAAACTGTACTGTTTGTTCCCTCTTGATCCCTGTTTAGTTAATAGATAAGCCATTGATGCTAGAGAAATGTAATGAGCTAAGTAAAGACACCACTCTTTATTAGTTAATTCACTTGTAAAAGCAGGACTTTCTTTTCGCCTAAGGTCGATTTTGTTTGATAACATGCTTGTACAAATGTCAACTACACAATAAAGATCTTTTGACAAGGCAAATTTCCCCCGTTGTATCGTTGTTTTGAATCCTCAAAACAAGATACGACGGCATCTGGGTTAGATCCGACAGGCGTACGTCTTCGTACGCCTTCGGATCTAAGATGCAATTCTTCGGCGTCCGCTGGGTGGCGTTCGTGTTTCGTTTTCCGTGTCGAGTATGCAAATTAGCTATTTTCGACGATCCACGAACGTACGAGCAGCCGGCGCATTCCTTTACGTCATCTCTAGTCGGCTTTTTTCGGCGTATAGTTAAAGCTGCTATTTGGTGGCGTACGCAATGTTAAGTATGGCCATCGTTCCCGCGTATAATTTTAATTTTTTTTTTTGTTTGCGTAAGTCGTCCGTGAATCGAGATGGACGTAATTCACGTCTATGTTAAAAAAAAATGACGTCCTTTGCGACATCATTTAGCGCAATGCACGGCGGGAAATTTAGGGACGGCGCATGCGCAGTTCATTCGGCGCGGGGACGCGCTTCATTTAAATGAAACACGCCCCCTAATCACCGATTTGAATTACGCGCCGTTACGCCGCCAGAGATAGACTACGCCGCCGTAACTTACGGCGCAAAATCTTTAAGGATTCGAACTAAAGCCGGGTAAGTTACGGCGGCGTAGCGTATCTCTGTGGATCTGCCCCCATGCATCTATGGCAAGTTTTACTTTAGGCATGATACACAACAAGCTCTTAACCTTTTCCCATTTTTCACACACATAATGCATATTTTTAGCGTGAAAATTTACCAAGGACCCTCCAAATCTATATATTTTCTGAAATTAGAGGATCTGCAAAACAAAATGCTAATCATATTTTTTTTTTTTAGATCACACAATATTTGCACAAAAGTGTATTAAATCTATGTTTTCAGTAACATTACAATAAAAATATTTTCGCGCACACAGACACAGCATAATGTCTAATTTTTATAGTAAATAAAAAAGATGATGATAAATGCCAAAAATGTCAAGCCAAAAAATTGTGAGCACCTGAAAAATGGTAAAAACTACAAAACCAAAAATGTAAAATGGGCAGAGAGTGTACAAATATAATACATTTTATATGGGTAGCTAGGCTTTAGATCAGGGATCCTCAAACTACGGCCCTCCAGCTGTTGTAGAACTACACATTCCATGAAGCATTGTAACACACTGACATTCATAGACATGACTAGGCATGATGGGAATTGTAGTTCCTGAACAACTGGAGGGCCGTAGTTTGAAGACCCATGCTTTAGATCCTTAGCAAAACCACATCCTCCCATTTCCTGTTGCATCTCTAGGGCAGGAAGCAAAGGAAAATCAGCCCCAGAGGGATACAGAAAACAAAAAATAACCTAATAGAAGTTTAACTTTTAGCTCCCTACTCTACCTAAAACTAAAAAAGCAGGTAAGTTAGCTAAAAGAGGTCACATATGTTACAGTCTGATTACATAATTTTTTAAAGTAACACATCATCTGTACTTTAACAAGGTGCTGCTCACTTGTTGTGCAACTTTAATAAAGAGTTTAATTAATTGAACATTGCACAGTCCTTGGTGCTCATGACTTTTTGATACATTGGCAATTGTTTGCCCAATTTATGCCATAAGGCTGTTTTTTTATTGCACAAGACCTTAAATAAGAAGAGGATTGGCGTGTGCTTCAGTGTATGATAATTGGTATACTGTAATTCTTTGTAATCTCCATTTCGATTTATCAAAACTATGTAGAGTGGGGGGCTATCTTAACCACCTTCCGACCACCCTATAGCAGTTTTACTGCTACAGGGCAGCCGTTGTGTGCAGGGTCAAGTATATATAAATGATCCTGCACTTCCGGGTAAGGGGATGCGTTTTACACAGCGGGTACCGCAGACTTGATGTCCACCAGGGCCCACGATCATTGTGCAGAGAGGCAGAACAGCAGTCTGCCTATGTAAACAAGGCAGATTGTCCTTCTGACAAGAGGGAAGGTATGAATCCTTTATCTCTGCAAAGCAGGGACATGAATCTATGTCTTCCCCTAGTAAAAGCACCTCCCACACTGTAATAAAACACAGTTATCTCCGTTATCTCCAATACGTTACGCCGCCGTAACTTTGGGCGCAAGTTCCATATGCAGAAAAAACTTTCGCCCTTAGTTACGGCGGTGTAACGTATGTGTTGCGGCGTAAGGCCGCCTAATTCAAATGGGGATGTTGGGGGCGTGTTTTATCAAAATTTTACTTGACCCGCGTTTTTGACGTTTTTTTTGAACGGCGCATGCGCCGCCCGTAAAATATCCCAGTGTGCATTGCGCCAAAGTAGGCCGCAAGGACGTATTGGATTCAATGTGAACGTTAATGACGTCCAGCCCTATTCGCGAACGACTTACGCAAACAACGTACATTTTTTAAAACTCGACGCGGGAAGGACGGCCATACTTAACATTATATATATGTAAGTAGGATAGGTGGCGCTGCCTAAGTGTACACCTGATGTGTTAAACCCCGGAGGTGTGATACCTAGCCAGGAATAGGTGTCATAAATGGCCCCAAGAAAGGGGTAACTGGATCTCCAATAGGCCAGCAGACCTAAGGAATAAGATCCAATGTCCTGCACGGACCAATGAGTCTAGGCACAGAGTGGCCGACAGCTACACTTAAGTGCTCTAATGGTAAAACATGAAGTCTGAACCTGGAGAAAGTGTGCTGCTAGACAGTGGTAAGGAAGTGTCAGTATATCCCTATAAATCAGGAGGGATCTCTCTCTAACATAAAATGTTACTATGACACAAAAAATACCAATAAAAAATTAAAAAATTGATTAGTTGAAATAAAAATAAAAATATCAAAGATCATTAACAGATGTTACGGAAATCTGCGTCTGTACCGCAACTATATCTAGCCACATAGAAAATAGATAAAAAATAGTCCGTGATGCTATGATATCACAAAAATTAGATATAGAAAATCCTGGAAATGGTAACAACTAGAGTCCATCCATATCCACTAGTCCTTAGGCATAGGGGAATACATCTAAATAAGATATGGAGGAAACTTGATGCAGCAGAATGTGGCAGGTGAGGTGCTCCTACAACAGAATTCGGCGTGATCCCGGTGCTCCCCTCAAGGTTCCCCACTCACCAGAACGAAGCCCCCTCTTGGGGTAGCGTGCATAACTCGGGGGATCCTGTGGCTGCTGGTCCAGTCCGCTGCTTCCTCTCCTTCTCAGGTGGGTATATGGATTATAGCCGTTTCCCAGTATGCTGTTGTATTAGTTCCTCGAAAAGAAAAATCAAGGGCTCCAATAGTGTGATATAGTCTGAGGCTGAAGTGGCTTTAGATAAATCTGTATTTATTAAAATAATGTCATACAGTAACCTGCTAAAGAGCAGGCTAATGTGAATGGTACAGACAGTAACAATGTCCCCAGGTTCACTCCTAGCAAGAAGTGCGCAACTGTGGCATAATAAAACTGTATAAAAAATGGAAAGACAGAAGCAAAAAAATATATATAAGGGCCGTAGTCTACTGAGAGCCGTGCTCGTGTAAATAACGCTGCTTGGCTAGACTCAGAGACTGGCGTGTGCTAGCTAGATGGTGGCGTGCGTTCCAGCCGAACCATCTGGCGTGTACCCGGAAGTGACGTAGCACGTGACGTAGCCTGACGTACGTTTCGAAAATGTTGATCGTCTTCTGAGGCGTGTCAGTGTTGCGTCTGCAGGTGTAATTTATGGGAATCGCCAGGCCGCATCAGACCACCCACCCAGGGCTACATCCAATAGGTATCCCTCATACGGAACCTCCGTTTCTGATAGCGAGGGCTAGATCAGTGTATGTGTTAACCCTTGGAGTAAAATATACGCGGCACGGCGTAGCCCATAGATATACCCTTAGTACCACAAACTAAAAATAAAAATAAAATAAAAATAAAAACGGCTGTGAATTGACTAGATAGGTAACGGGATGCTGCATGATGACCTATACGTATATAGGGATATATATGGGGGGATGGAAGATCTCAACATCCCACTTAGGATACGAGCATTTACATACAGTGAAGTACATAGATGTTTAGTTAGCATAGGAACCAGGGTGACAATTAGCGTATACTAGAAAATCAGCGCGGGGGTATCCTTGCATAGAGCATACAGTATAATTAGATGTTGAAATATAATAATAATTCTAAAGTGTCTGCGCTATATTAGGGCATAGACAAATCGTGAGCATATTGCTATAAATACACTCAGGGACACAGGAACCCTGAGCATACAGAGGAGGCCATTATTAATATAGGTGATACATACCTCTGTATAGAGTACTAGAGTATAAGTGATACGATAACATTGTGGAAAATCCCACTGGGATAGTAATAAAGTATACAGCATAACGCTATATATTAATGTGCATGAATACATAAGGTGAAAATAAAATTAAAATAAAAAGAGTAATCAATGTAATATCCCTACTTCACCCGCATAGGTGAGTGTGCAATATACATGAGGGCTGATATACCCTATACTGCATAAATATGTGCATAGTGACATACACAATATTAAATGTGAAAACCAAATGTTGAACATTCCTATTAAGGATAATTTAGTAAGAGAAAAAGTGTATATATATATATGTAAAGTAAATAAAATGGGGCCTGGTAGGCGTGAGTCCGGGTGCCATACTCCATGTAGGGCCACGCCCGGTAAGTGTAAGATAGAGGACACTAAGGAAAATGGGGGATGTCTTAAAGGTAAGGATAGCTTAGAGTTACACACACCTATGTCACTAGGGATTAGCCAGGAAACAGTTAAGATCTATGTCCACATTAAGGCCATGTGGCACCAGTGTCCCCAACCGGTAAATCCAGCTCGTTTCATTTTGTGACACTGCTGTTTCTTTGTTACCTCCCCTCCAGTTATCTTTGATGCTATCTATGCCATAGAATATGAGACATGAGGGGTCTTTCTGATGGAATTGCTCAAAATGACGGTAGAGGTGATGTTTAGAGGACCCTTTCTTAATGAGGTTTATGTGTTCTCTAATCCTGACACGCAGTTCTCTAGTGGTTCTGCCTATGTACTGCATATGACAGGGGCATTCAATGGCATACGTGACATGGGTGGTGTTACATGTGATAAGGTTTCTGATCTTATACACCTTGTGGTCATGTCTAGATTTGAACTCAGTTTTTCTACGGGGTTGGGCTTTGGTTTCTCTACACCCTATGCACCTTTGGCATTTGTAAAACCCCTTTAGATCTGGGCAGATTTCAACCTGTTTCGGGGGGTTGATGATGTTGTGTACCAGATATTGTCTAAGGGTGGGAGCCTTCCTGTAGATAAATGAGGGTTTATTAGGGAGAACTTTTGATAAGATACAATCCTCTTTCAGAATAGGCCAATATTTCTTGAGGATACTCTCAAATTCCTTGTACTGGGAGTTGAAGCCAGTAATAAAGGAGCAGTGATTCTGGCTCTGGGTTGTGGCGGTCTTATGCTTTAGTAGATCTTGTCTATCCCTCTGTGAGATATCATTTTGCAATTTTTCCAGAGTTGCAGATGTATACCCCTTTTCCTTGAATCTGCCCACAATGGTTTCGGCTTGCCTTCCATAGTCTTCATCTGAGTCACAGTTCCTTCTGAGCCTAAGGAGTTGCCCTTTAGGGATATTGGCCTTCCACTTCGGATGGTGGCAGCTGTTGATAGGGATGTATCCATTCCTATCGCTCTCTTTAAAGAATGTCCTGGTGTGTAATGATGTACCACTCTTGTAAATTTCTAGATCCAGGTACTCAATATTATTGGCACTAAACTTCCCAGTGAATTTGAGATTGAACCTATTGTTGTCTAGGTTATCTAGAAATTTCTGCAGATGTTCTACTGTTCCATCCCAAAGAATGAGGAGGTCGTCAATATATCGACGGTACATCTTAATCTGCGGGTGTCTTCCATTGTAGATGTACTCATCCTCCCATATATTCATCATGAGATTGGCGACACTGGGGGCATACCGTGCCCCCATTGCGACCCCCTTTGTTTGAACATAATACTCATTGGCATACCAAAAATGGTTACACTGCATCGCCAGTTTCAATCCTTCCAGTATGTACTGTATTTGTTCTTGTCTGTATGTGGTTTTATTATACAGGGCTGTTGCCACCCCCATGATCCCATCCTCCTGCTCAATGCTTGTATATAGAGAACTGACATCTATGGTGACTAGCATGAGATTTTCTGCTCTCTCAACCCCTCTCAGTTCCTGTATCAGTTGGAGGCTATCTCTTAGATACGATCTTCCCTGTTTGACCAGGGGTTGGAGGAAGGTGTCCAAATATTCTCCAAGTCGTGAGAAAATGGAGTTGATGCCACTAATAATTGGCCTTCCAGGGGGCTTGGTCATATTTTTGTGGACCTTTGGGGTATAGTACATCACTGGTGTTTTTGTAGAATTAGAAATGAGATATTCTGCCTCCTTTCCATTGAGTATTCCTATATCGTTCCCCTTTTTAACATAATTTTCAAGCTTCTTTTGGTACTTATATTTAGGGTTGCCATTCAGTTTCAGATACGTGTTAGGTACTGAGAGGAGATTCTTCATTTCCTCCTCATAGTCACTCCGGCTAAGGATGACTAGGCTGCCCCCCTTATCCGCTGGGCGGATGACCACTTCGTGTTTGTTCCCAATTTCTTTAATGGTTCTCCATGTGCTTTTACTCTTCTTGTCAATCTTTCTTTCTAGTTTTCTAAGGTCATTTTCCACCATTTTCTTAAACGCGATCACACATTGGTTCCCTGGGTTGGTGGGATTGAATGTGGAATTATTTTTCAGTCCTGTTTGTGTGTATCGAGAGTCGTTAGTGACGTTTTCCTCTGTGTTATTGGCAAAATATTTCTTTAAATTAATTTTCCTTAGAAATTTCTGGAAGTCAATATACACTTCAAATTGGTCCAGGGGCTTGTCGGGGGCATATTTGAGACCAAGGTCCAAGATTTTTATTTCCTCTGGTGTGAACGTAACCCCACTGAGGTTAAAGATACCCCTACCTAATGGTGTCTTGGCCTTTTGTTTCTTCCCTCCCCTACATCCTCTGGGCCGCTTTCTCTTAATGCGTGCCTCTGTGGTAGTATTCCTGATTGTCCCACGCTCCTGTTGTCCCATGTAGGATCTCTTTGCTCCATTCGTGGTTGTGTTGTCCGTGGTTCTCGATGATCTTCCTCTCTTCGGGTATTTCCACGGGTAGCCCCTCGGTTGCCATTCCCCCTCCAGCCTGGGTTGTTGTTTCCTGGTCTTGTTTGCCACCGACCCGGGGGTCTGTTTCGGGGTCCTCCCCTGTGAAAATCCCGACTGTTATTTCCTCTCATATGGGAAGAGGATCTCCTAGATCTCTGATGTTGCCCATTATGGTGGTTCCCTGGTTGGGGATATCGTGGTACAGCATCATAGTCATCAGAATATTCGTCAGACGCTGACGAATATCTGTTGTGAGTACTTGGTGTCCTTCTTCTATTACGAGGGCTCCTGTTATCCTGGTATCTGACTTTTTTACTCCGCGATCTTTGTTGATGCCAACCCTGTGTTGTCACCACCTGGTTCCTATTACCCGGTGTGTTCATCTGTGGTACAGGACTAACACCAGGGGTAGGAGAATTCTCCAGATTAGGGAATATAGAGTCTATTCCACTGGCTTCCATCAGGGTTTCATCTAGATCTTCATTAGGGTCTTCCATATATAACTGCCATTTGTATACTCTGAGTTCTTTGTAGTCAATTACATCCCTTTTAAATTTCTTCTGTTTCTTTGCCTGTATGTCAGCATCATATTTCTTAATGATGTCTTGGAGTTCTAGCGTTTTGTCTTTGTAGTCTTGTTGTGTTGCAAAAGGTGTCAGTGATCCCTTAATATCTGCAATGCTAGACTCAATCATTTTAAGTTTAAAACGTCTTCTGCTAATGATCTTATGTAGTAACTCATTCTCACATTTATTGAAGAACGAGTACCATTCATCCATCAGGGCTGCATCTTCAATGTTATCATTTGGGTGTATATCCCACCTTAATCTTCTGGGGGTGATTTTTTCTTTAATATACATCTCCAATGAGGCAATGTCCCACCACACCCGGAGTTGTTTTTCCATAGTGTGCCTGAGGGATTTCATCAGCCCCTGCATATCTTGTCTGTTGGTGATGTCTTCCTGGCTAAAAATTCCCCCTACATCAATCTGTCTATTGCTCATGTAACCAAAGATATCCATAGCTGCACGGAAGAGATCTCACCCTAAGGTAAGTAGAACTGAAAAAATAAATAGAAACCTGCGCTAGGATATATGAGGTTGTAGGCTGCTGCCTTCCTAAAAAACTGTCCCCTAAGGGGCAGAAAATGAATATATATATGTAAGTAGGATAGGTGGCGCTGCCTAAGTGTACACCTGATGTGTTAAACCCCGGAGGTGTGATACCTAGCCAGGAATAGGTGTCATAAATGGCCCCAAGAAAGGGGTAACTGGATCTCCAATAGGCCAGCAGACCTAAGGAATAAGATCCAATGTCCTGCACGGACCAATGAGTCTAGGCACAGAGTGGCCGACAGCTACACTTAAGTGCTCTAATGGTAAAACATGAAGTCTGAACCTGGAGAAAGTGTGCTGCTAGACAGTGGTAAGGAAGTGTCAGTATATCCCTATAAATCAGGAGGGATCTCTCTCTAACATAAAATGTTACTATGACACAAAAAATACCAATAAAAAATTACCAATAAAAAATTAAAAAATTGATTAGTTGAAATAAAAATAAAAATATCAAAGATCATTAACAGATGTTACGGAAATCTGCGTCTGTACCGCAACTATATCTAGCCACATAGAAAATAGATAAAAAATAGTCCGTGATGCTATGATATCACAAAAATTAGATATAGAAAATCCTGGAAATGGTAACAACTAGAGTCCATCCATATCCACTAGTCCTTAGGCATAGGGGAATACATCTAAATAAGATATGGAGGAAACTTGATGCAGCAGAATGTGGCAGGTGAGGTGCTCCTACAACAGAATTCGGCGTGATCCCGGTGCTCCCCTCAAGGTTCCCCACTCACCAGAACGAAGCCCCCTCTTGGGGTAGCGTGCATAACTCGGGGGATCCTGTGGCTGCTGGTCCAGTCCGCTGCTTCCTCTCCTTCTCAGGTGGGTATATGGATTATAGCCGTTTCCCAGTATGCTGTTGTATTAGTTCCTCGAAAAGAAAAATCAAGGGCTCCAATAGTGTGATATAGTCTGAGGCTGAAGTGGCTTTAGATAAATCTGTATTTATTAAAATAATGTCATACAGTAACCTGCTAAAGAGCAGGCTAATGTGAATGGTACAGACAGTAACAATGTCCCCAGGTTCACTCCTAGCAAGAAGTGCGCAACTGTGGCATAATAAAACTGTATAAAAAATGGAAAGACAGAAGCAAAAAAATATATATAAGGGCCGTAGTCTACTGAGAGCCGTGCTCGTGTAAATAACGCTGCTTGGCTAGACTCAGAGACTGGCGTGTGCTAGCTAGATGGTGGCGTGCGTTCCAGCCGAACCATCTGGCGTGTACCCGGAAGTGACGTAGCACGTGACGTAGCCTGACGTACGTTTCGAAAATGTTGATCGTCTTCTGAGGCGTGTCAGTGTTGCGTCTGCAGGTGTAATTTATGGGAATCGCCAGGCCGCATCAGACCACCCACCCAGGGCTACATCCAATAGGTATCCCTCATACGGAACCTCCGTTTCTGATAGCGAGGGCTAGATCAGTGTATGTGTTAACCCTTGGAGTAAAATATACGCGGCACGGCGTAGCCCATAGATATACCCTTAGTACCACAAACTAAAAATAAAAACGGCTGTGAATTGACTAGATAGGTAACGGGATGCTGCATGATGACCTATACGTATATAGGGATATATATGGGGGGATGGAAGATCTCAACATCCCACTTAGGATACGAGCATTTACATACAGTGAAGTACATAGATGTTTAGTTAGCATAGGAACCAGGGTGACAATTAGCGTATACTAGAAAATCAGCGCGGGGGTATCCTTGCATAGAGCATACAGTATAATTAGATGTTGAAATATAATAATAATTCTAAAGTGTCTGCGCTATATTAGGGCATAGACAAATCGTGAGCATATTGCTATAAATACACTCAGGGACACAGGAACCCTGAGCATACAGAGGAGGCCATTATTAATATAGGTGATACATACCTCTGTATAGAGTACTAGAGTATAAGTGATACGATAACATTGTGGAAAATCCCACTGGGATAGTAATAAAGTATACAGCATAACGCTATATATTAATGTGCATGAATACATAAGGTGAAAATAAAATTAAAATAAAAAGAGTAATCAATGTAATATCCCTACTTCACCCGCATAGGTGAGTGTGCAATATACATGAGGGCTGATATACCCTATACTGCATAAATATGTGCATAGTGACATACACAATATTAAATGTGAAAACCAAATGTTGAACATTCCTATTAAGGATAATTTAGTAAGAGAAAAAGTGTATATATATATATGTAAAGTAAATAAAATGGGGCCTGGTAGGCGTGAGTCCGGGTGCCATACTCCATGTAGGGCCACGCCCGGTAAGTGTAAGATAGAGGACACTAAGGAAAATGGGGGATGTCTTAAAGGTAAGGATAGCTTAGAGTTACACACACCTATGTCACTAGGGATTAGCCAGGAAACAGTTAAGATCTATGTCCACATTAAGGCCATGTGGCACCAGTGTCCCCAACCGGTAAATCCAGCTCGTTTCATTTTGTGACACTGCTGTTTCTTTGTTACCTCCCCTCCAGTTATCTTTGATGCTATCTATGCCATAGAATATGAGACATGAGGGGTCTTTCTGATGGAATTGCTCAAAATGACGGTAGAGGTGATGTTTAGAGGACCCTTTCTTAATGAGGTTTATGTGTTCTCTAATCCTGACACGCAGTTCTCTAGTGGTTCTGCCTATGTACTGCATATGACAGGGGCATTCAATGGCATACGTGACATGGGTGGTGTTACATGTGATAAGGTTTCTGATCTTATACACCTTGTGGTCATGTCTAGATTTGAACTCAGTTTTTCTACGGGGTTGGGCTTTGGTTTCTCTACACCCTATGCACCTTTGGCATTTGTAAAACCCCTTTAGATCTGGGCAGATTTCAACCTGTTTCGGGGGGTTGATGATGTTGTGTACCAGATATTGTCTAAGGGTGGGAGCCTTCCTGTAGATAAATGAGGGTTTATTAGGGAGAACTTTTGATAAGATACAATCCTCTTTCAGAATAGGCCAATATTTCTTGAGGATACTCTCAAATTCCTTGTACTGGGAGTTGAAGCCAGTAATAAAGGAGCAGTGATTCTGGCTCTGGGTTGTGGCGGTCTTATGCTTTAGTAGATCTTGTCTATCCCTCTGTGAGATATCATTTTGCAATTTTTCCAGAGTTGCAGATGTATACCCCTTTTCCTTGAATCTGCCCACAATGGTTTCGGCTTGCCTTCCATAGTCTTCATCTGAGTCACAGTTCCTTCTGAGCCTAAGGAGTTGCCCTTTAGGGATATTGGCCTTCCACTTCGGATGGTGGCAGCTGTTGATAGGGATGTATCCATTCCTATCGCTCTCTTTAAAGAATGTCCTGGTGTGTAATGATGTACCACTCTTGTAAATTTCTAGATCCAGGTACTCAATATTATTGGCACTAAACTTCCCAGTGAATTTGAGATTGAACCTATTGTTGTCTAGGTTATCTAGAAATTTCTGCAGATGTTCTACTGTTCCATCCCAAAGAATGAGGAGGTCGTCAATATATCGACGGTACATCTTAATCTGCGGGTGTCTTCCATTGTAGATGTACTCATCCTCCCATATATTCATCATGAGATTGGCGACACTGGGGGCATACCGTGCCCCCATTGCGACCCCCTTTGTTTGAACATAATACTCATTGGCATACCAAAAATGGTTACACTGCATCGCCAGTTTCAATCCTTCCAGTATGTACTGTATTTGTTCTTGTCTGTATGTGGTTTTATTATACAGGGCTGTTGCCACCCCCATGATCCCATCCTCCTGCTCAATGCTTGTATATAGAGAACTGACATCTATGGTGACTAGCATGAGATTTTCTGCTCTCTCAACCCCTCTCAGTTCCTGTATCAGTTGGAGGCTATCTCTTAGATACGATCTTCCCTGTTTGACCAGGGGTTGGAGGAAGGTGTCCAAATATTCTCCAAGTCGTGAGAAAATGGAGTTGATGCCACTAATAATTGGCCTTCCAGGGGGCTTGGTCATATTTTTGTGGACCTTTGGGGTATAGTACATCACTGGTGTTTTTGTAGAATTAGAAATGAGATATTCTGCCTCCTTTCCATTGAGTATTCCTATATCGTTCCCCTTTTTAACATAATTTTCAAGCTTCTTTTGGTACTTATATTTAGGGTTGCCATTCAGTTTCAGATACGTGTTAGGTACTGAGAGGAGATTCTTCATTTCCTCCTCATAGTCACTCCGGCTAAGGATGACTAGGCTGCCCCCCTTATCCGCTGGGCGGATGACCACTTCGTGTTTGTTCCCAATTTCTTTAATGGTTCTCCATGTCCTTAGCCGGAGTGACTATGAGGAGGAAATGAAGAATCTCCTCTCAGTACCTAACACGTATCTGAAACTGAATGGCAACCCTAAATATAAGTACCAAAAGAAGCTTGAAAATTATGTTAAAAAGGGGAACGATATAGGAATACTCAATGGAAAGGAGGCAGAATATCTCATTTCTAATTCTACAAAAACACCAGTGATGTACTATACCCCAAAGGTCCACAAAAATATGACCAAGCCCCCTGGAAGGCCAATTATTAGTGGCATCAACTCCATTTTCTCACGACTTGGAGAATATTTGGACACCTTCCTCCAACCCCTGGTCAAACAGGGAAGATCGTATCTAAGAGATAGCCTCCAACTGATACAGGAACTGAGAGGGGTTGAGAGAGCAGAAAATCTCATGCTAGTCACCATAGATGTCAGTTCTCTATATACAAGCATTGAGCAGGAGGATGGGATCATGGGGGTGGCAACAGCCCTGTATAATAAAACCACATACAGACAAGAACAAATACAGTACATACTGGAAGGATTGAAACTGGCGATGCAGTGTAACCATTTTTGGTATGCCAATGAGTATTATGTTCAAACAAAGGGGGTCGCAATGGGGGCACGGTATGCCCCCAGTGTCGCCAATCTCATGATGAATATATGGGAGGATGAGTACATCTACAATGGAAGACACCCGCAGATTAAGATGTACCGTCGATATATTGACGACCTCCTCATTCTTTGGGATGGAACAGTAGAACATCTGCAGAAATTTCTAGATAACCTAGACAACAATAGGTTCAATCTCAAATTCACTGGGAAGTTTAGTGCCAATAATATTGAGTACCTGGATCTAGAAATTTACAAGAGTGGTACATCATTACACACCAGGACATTCTTTAAAGAGAGCGATAGGAATGGATACATCCCTATCAACAGCTGCCACCATCCGAAGTGGAAGGCCAATATCCCTAAAGGGCAACTCCTTAGGCTCAGAAGGAACTGTGACTCAGATGAAGACTATGGAAGGCAAGCCGAAACCATTGTGGGCAGATTCAAGGAAAAGGGGTATACATCTGCAACTCTGGAAAAATTGCAAAATGATATCTCACAGAGGGATAGACAAGATCTACTAAAGCATAAGACCGCCACAACCCAAAGCCAGAATCACTGCTCCTTTATTACTGGCTTCAACTCCCAGTACAAGGAATTTGAGAGTATCCTCAAGAAATATTGGCCTATTCTGAAAGAGGATTGTATCTTATCAAAAGTTCTCCCTAATAAACCCTCATTTATCTACAGGAAGGCTCCCACCCTTAGACAATATCTGGTACACAACATCATCAACCCCCCGAAACAGGTTGAAATCTGCCCAGATCTAAAGGGGTTTTACAAATGCCAAAGGTGCATAGGGTGTAGAGAAACCAAAGCCCAACCCCGTAGAAAAACTGAGTTCAAATCTAGACATGACCACAAGGTGTATAAGATCAGAAACCTTATCACATGTAACACCACCCATGTCACGTATGCCATTGAATGCCCCTGTCATATGCAGTACATAGGCAGAACCACTAGAGAACTGCGTGTCAGGATTAGAGAACACATAAACCTCATTAAGAAAGGGTCCTCTAAACATCACCTCTACCGTCATTTTGAGCAATTCCATCAGAAAGACCCCTCATGTCTCATATTCTATGGCATAGATAGCATCAAAGATAACTGGAGGGGAGGTAACAAAGAAACAGCAGTGTCACAAAATGAAACGAGCTGGATTTACCGGTTGGGGACACTGGTGCCACATGGCCTTAATGTGGACATAGATCTTAACTGTTTCCTGGCTAATCCCTAGTGACATAGGTGTGTGTAACTCCAAGCTATCCTTACCTTTAAGACATCCCCCATTTTCCTTAGTGTCCTCTATCTTACACTTACCGGGCGTGGCCCTACATGGAGTATGGCACCCGTACTTACGCCTACCAGGCCCCATTTTATTTACTTTACATATATATATATACACTTTTTCTCTTACTAAATTATCCTTAATAGGAATGTTCAATATTTGGTTTTCACATTTAATATTGTATATGTCACTATGCACATATTTATGCAGTATAGGGTATATCAGCCCTCATGTATATTGCACACTCACCTATGCGGGTGAAGCAGGGATATTACATTGATTACTCTTTTTATTTTAATTTTATTTTCACCTTATGTATTCATGCACATTAATATATAGCGTTAGGCTGTATACTTTATTACTATCCCAGAGGGATTTTCCACAATGTTATCGTATCACTTATACTCTAGTACTCTATACAGAGGTATGTATCATCTATATTAATAATGGCCTCCTCTGTATGCTCAGGGTTCCTGTGTCCCTGAGTGTATTTATAGCAATATGCTCACGATTTGTCTATGCCCTAATAGAGTGCAGACACTTTAGAATTATTATTATATTTCAACATCTAATTATACTGTATGCTCTATGCAAGGATACCCCCGCGCTGATTTTCTAGTATACGCTAATTGTCACCCTGGTTCCTATGCTAACTAAACATCTATGTACTTCACTGTATGTAAATGCTCGTATCCTAAGTGGGATGTTGAGATCTTCCATCCCCCCATATATATCCCTATATACGTATAGGTCATCATGCAGCATCCTGTTACCTATCTAGTCAATTCACAGCCGTTTTTAGTTTTAGTTTGTGGTACTAAGGGTATATCTATGGGCTACGCCGTGCCGCGTATATTTTACTCCAAGGGTTAACACATACACTGATCTAGCCCTCGCTATCAGAAACGGAGGTTCCGTATGAGGGATACCTATTGGATGTAGCCCTGGGTGGGTGGTCTGATGCGGCCTGGCGATTCCCATAAATTACACCTGCAGACGCAACACTGACACGCCTCAGAAGACGATCAACATTTTCGAAACGTACGTCAGGCTACGTCACGTGCTACGTCACTTCCGGGTACACGCCAGATGGTTCGGCTGGAACGCACGCCACCATCTAGCTAGCACACGCCAGTCTCTGAGTCTAGCCAAGCAGCGTTATTTACACGAGCACGGCTCTCAGTAGACTACGGCCCTTATATATATTTTTTTGCTTCTGTCTTTTCATTTTTTATACAGTTTTATTATGCCACAGTTGCGCACTTCTTGCTAGGAGTGAACCTGGGGACATTGTTACTGTCTGTACCATTCACATTAGCCTGCTCTTTAGCAGGTTACTGTATGACATTATTTTAATAAATACAGATTTATCTAAAGCCACTTCAGTCTCAGACTATATCACACTATTGGAGCCCTTGATTTTTCTTTTCGAGGAACTAATACAACAGCATACTGGGAAACGGCTATAATCCATATACCCACCTGAGAAGGAGAGGAAGCAGCGGACTGGACCAGCAGCCACAGGATCCCCCGAGTTATGCACGCTACCCCAAGAGGGGGCTTCGTTCTGGTGAGTGGGGAACCTTGAGGGGAGCACCGGGATCACGCCGAATTCTGTTGTAGGAGCACCTCACCTGCCACATTCTGCTGCATCAAGTTTCCTCCATATCTTATTTAGATGTATTCCCCTATGCCTAAGGACTAGTGGATATGGATGGACTCTAGTTGTTACCATTTCCAGGATTTTCTATATCTAATTTTTGTGATATCATAGCATCACGGACTATTTTTTATCTATTTTCTATGTGGCTAGATATAGTTGCGGTACAGACGCAGATTTCCGTAACATCTGTTAATGATCTTTGATATTTTTATTTTTATTTCAACTAATCAATTTTTTAATTTTTTATTGGTATTTTTTGTGTCATAGTAACATTTTATGTTAGAGAGAGATCCCTCCTGATTTATAGGGATATACTGACACTTCCTTACCACTGTCTAGCAGCACACTTTCTCCAGGTTCAGACTTCATGTTTTACCATTAGAGCACTTAAGTGTAGCTGTCGGCCACTCTGTGCCTAGACTCATTGGTCCGTGCAGGACATTGGATCTTATTCCTTAGGTCTGCTGGCCTATTGGAGATCCAGTTACCCCTTTCTTGGGGCCATTTATGACACCTATTCCTGGCTAGGTATCACACCTCCGGGGTTTAACACATCAGGTGTACACTTAGGCAGCGCCACCTATCCTACTTACATATATATATTCATTTTCTGCCCCTTAGGGGACAGTTTTTTAGGAAGGCAGCAGCCTACAACCTCATATATCCTAGCGCAGGTTTCTATTTATTTTTTCATACTTAACATTAGCTACACCTTATATAGCAGGGGTAACTGTACGCTGAAAAAAGCCTAACGTAAACGACGTAAAAAAAATTCGCCGGCGGAACGTAGGTTTCTGAATCGGCGTAAATACCAAATTAGCATATTCCTCGCGTAACTATACGGAAGCGCCACCTAGCGGCCAGCGTGATTATGCAGCCTAAGATACGACGGTGTAAGACACTTACACCAGTCGGATCTTAGGGATATCTATGCGTAACTGATTCTCTGAATCAGGCGCATAGATACGACGGCCCGCACTCAGAGATACGACGGCGTATCAGTAGATACGCCGTCGTATCTTGTATCTGAATCTGGCCCACTGTTTTTATTTAGCAAAAATATGTAGCAGAATACATATTGGCCTAAGTTGATGAAGGAATTCGATTTTTTACATCTTTTTATTGGATGTGTTTTGTAGCAGAATGTAAAAAATATATATATATTTTTCAAAATTGTCTGCCTTTTTTGTTTATAGCGCAAAAAAAATGAAAAAACACAAAGGTGATCAAAAACCACCAAAAGAAAGCTCTATTTGTGGGGGGAAAAAAAACGCAAATGTTATTTGTGTACAGTGTCGCATGACCGCACAATTGTCAGTTAACCACTTCCCGACGGCCGTACGACTATATACGGCCGCAGGGTGGTTCTACTTCTCTGGGGCGCCGTCCTTTTATGGCCGCCCCTTTGCTCGTTCCCCGCGCGCGCTCCCGAGCGCGCAGCGGGGAACTACTGTGCTGCCCGTGTCCCTTGGGCACAGCCAATCACAGATCGCCGTGAACGGCCAATCGGAGTGGCTGTTTGCTAGGCGATCTGTGCGGCCAATGAGAGATGATCTCATATGTAAACATATGAGATCATCTCTCATTGCCGGCTCACACACTGACAGCGTCCTGTCAGGGAGAGAGGAGACCGATCTGTGTCTCTTGTACATAGGGACACAGATCGGTCACCTCCCCCAGTCACCCCCCTTCCCCCACAGTTAGAACACTATATAGAGTACACATTTAACCCCTTCCTCACCCCCTAGTGTTAACCCCTTCCCTGCCAGTCACATTTATACAGTAATTAGTGCATATTTATAGCACTGATTGCAGTATAAATGTGAATGGTGCCAAAAATGTGTCAAAAGTGTCCAATGTGTCCGCCATAATGTTGCAGTCGCAATAAAAATGGCAGATCGCCGCCATTACTAGTAAAAAAAAAAAAAAAAAAATAATAATTCTGTCCCTTATTTTGTAGGCGCTATAACTTTTGCGCAAACCAGTCGCTTATTGCGATTTTTTTTTTTACTAAAAATATGTAGAATACGTATCGGCCTAGACTGAGGATATTTTTTTTTTTTTTTTAATTGAGCTATTTATTATAGCAACAAGTAAAACATTTTTCTTTTTCAAAATTGTCGCTTTTTTTGTTTATAGCGCAAAAATAAAAACCGCAGAGGTGATCAAATACCACCAAAAGAAAGCTCTATTTGTGGGGAAAAAATGACGTCAATTTTGTTTGGGAGCCACGTCGCACGATCGCGCAATTGACAGTTAAAGCGACGCAGTGCCGAATCGCAAAAAGTCCTCTGGGCAGGAAGGGGGTTTAAGTGCCCAGTAAGGAAGTGGTTAATGTAACGCAGTACCACAATGCAAAAAATAGCCTGGTCCTGAAGGGGGGTACATTTTCTGGAGCTGAAGTGGTTAAAGAAAAAGTATGTATGTTTTGGCCATACTTCTCCTGTGGGTCACAGTTTTGCACTCTTCTGACCCAGATTAAGCTGTCAGCTGTAGGGATCCTGATCCACCCAGGCAGATAGTTATCTATCATACCAGACCATTGGGGAGGCACGTGATTGGCCCAAAATGTATTCTGCAACAGGACAACAATCCCAAAAATATAGACAATGTCATGATGAACTATCTTCAGTGCAAAGAAGAACAAGGAGTCCTGGAAGTGATGGTTTGGCCCCCACAGAGTCTTGATCTCAACATCATCTGTCTGGGATTACATGGAAAGAGAGAGAATGATTTGAGGCAGCCTACATCGACAGAATATGTGTGGTTAGTTCTCCAAGATGTTAGGAACAACCTACCTGCTGATTACCCTCAAAAACTGTGAAAGTGCACCTAGAAGAATTGATGCTGTTTTGAAGGTAAAGGGGTGGTCACACCAAATATTGATTTGGATTTCTCTTCTGTTAATTTACTTTCCATTTTGTTAATTTATAAAAATAAATGATTACTACTTCTATTTCTAAAAGCATTCCTAATTTACAGAATTTCTTCATACCTGCCTAAAACTTTTGCACAGTACTGTATATCTATTTTGGTAGTCCCTCATACTACATACTGTTTTTACCTGTAAATGTAAAGGACACTGTACACTCAGACATTGTACATTGTACTGTGGGTGAGCAGCATTAGGCAGAAAAGCTAGATTAAATAAATCTAAAATAGATTGCACAGTAAAATTGCAATATATATGGTCAAGATTAGGGACGAGCAAATCGGTCTGGGTTTAATTGAGGGGCCATTTTGTGAACCTAATGTAAAATCCAGCAATTGTGGACTTCAATCTGAACCCCATTCATGTCAATGAGAGCTAAATAAATTCTGGCCATTTTCAAGGCTAGTAGGCAAGGGATTGTAAAACAAGTGGCATAGCAATGTCATTGAGACATGTATCAATTCCAAAACTACTACGAGGGAGAGTCTGCCCTTTTCTGTGACTTTAAAGGTCAATAACATGCTTGAGAGATGCCTTTAACCACATAGCGACCGCCGCAGGCATTAATACGTCTACACAATGGCACAGGCAGGCAAATGGATGTACCTGTACGTCCCTTTAAATTTGATGCCCAGCAGGCGCGTGCGTGCCCGCCGCGTGCCTCTTAAGTGCGCTTGTGGGTGGCCCACGATTGCGTATGGCAAAGGCAGAACAGGGGGATGCCTTTGTAAACAAGGCATTCCCCAGTTCTACCCAGTGACATGTCACTGATCGAATGTTCCCTGTATACGGGAACAGTGATCAGTGACGTGTCACTGGTAGCTCCTCCCCCTAACAGTTATAATCACTCCCTAGGACACACTTAACCCCTTCAGCGCCACCTAGCGGTTAACCCCTTCAGTGCCAGTGTCATTTTCACAGTAATTGGGGATATTTATTATAGCAAAAAGTACAAAATATTGCTTTTTTTTTAATTGTCGCTCTATTTTTGTTTATAGCGCAAAAAAGGGAAAATATTATACTTACCTAGCGGTAATTTTCCTTTCCTGATGCAAGCATGACAGCATATACGTATGAGAAGGCTCCACCTCCCTGCCGAATCAGGACCAGTTATACTATAAAAGTAGGGCTCCTCCCCTACCGCAGTATTCTCATAATTTAGTATCACTGCGAAAAGGCCTTTCTTGAAAACTCACAACTTTTTATCTTTATATTTTTTTTTATTTTTTTTTCGGGAGGGGACCTATATGCTGTCATGCTTGCATCAGGAAAGGAAAATTACCGTTAGGTAAGTATAACATTTTCTCTTTTCCTGACACAGCATGACAGCATATACGTATGGGATGTACCAAATCACCAGACCAGACGGGTGGGTAATGCTGCACTATTTATTTTATACATATGCTATTATGTATCTTTGCTTATTTGTGACATTACTTCATGTCACTCCCTGTAATACCGCGCGACCAAACTGTACTGTTGTTAAAGCCGCCGGATCCACTTTATAGTAGTTTAGAAATGTATTAAAGGTCACCCAAGTTGCGGCCCTACAGATGAGTTCAGGGGTGACTCCCCTGAAATTCGCCCATGATGTGGCCATCACCTGCATGGAATGCACTTTAAGCCCTGCTGGAGGATCTAGATGTTTCGCCACATAAGCTCTCTGTCACGGTTATTACCGTGCCAAGCAGACAGCGAGGTGTGGTCGTGCCCCAAGTGGCTCTGGGTGGTATTGAACCTGGGACTTCTCTGTTGCTGCTTCGGTTCTTTACCTCAGAGCCACTCCTGGTATTCTGCTTGCTTTCCAGCTAAGGTGGTTCTGAATGATGTGCTGATCTCCTTGCAATATGCACCTGTCTCTTCTGGTCCAGCTGAGGCAGGTTACCCAATCAACTAGGGTATAAAACACTGCCTCACTCTGAGGGAGTGGTCAGTTCATTGTGATTGTCCTGTCATTGCCAAAGGTTCCTGTGTACCTCTATTCCTGTGCTTTGTTTCAGCTACAAGACTGACTCCGGCTTCTGACCCTGACTATGTTTATCGTGTATTCTGAATTCTGGAATCCCTGACCACGGCTTAACTTTGACCATCCTTTGGCAAATCCCTGTCAAGCCCCCGTGCACAGACTCACAGCCCAGGTAGCTTCTTACTTTGTTACCGTGGGCTGTGTGCATTTGTAAGGGTGAGCATACAACTCTGCAATATGGACTCCAGCCAAGGTAAGCCCTTACACGCTCCTTATGACCTTGACTAGCCATGATGCCAGCGTCCTTTTAGATGCTGCCAGCCCTTTTCTGTGACCTTCATATATGACGAAAAGGTTTTCCGTCTTTCTGAATTTCTATGTAGGTTTCTAGGGCAGATCCAACATCCAAACTATGGGGTGTCCCTGCTGTGTCTGTCCGAAATGTTGGAAGTACCAAATCTTGGTTTATGTGGAATGAGGTATTGACCTTCAGTCTATAGTGTGGTAGAGTTTGTAACACTACCCTGTCCGTCATTAGACAAAAGTATGGTGGTTTGCAGCCTAGGGCCTGCAAGTCCGACACCCTTCTGCCGGAGGTTATTGCCGTGAGAAACACTGCCTTTGCTGAGATGTTTCCCAGCGTTGTAGACTGTCCTTTATTAAAAGGTTCTTGTGATAGAAGGTCTAAGACTAATTGAAGGTCCCATGGTGGGACGTACGATCTTTCCACAGGACAAATTCTCGCGCATGCGCTCAGAAATTGACGGATCAGACATTGCGATGCCCATTTTACTCCCGAAAGTGCTGATAGGGCTGAGACTTGTACTCTCAGTGTGCTGACACTGAAACCTTTGTCTAGACCCGTCTAAAGGAAGCTTAGAACTTGTGGTTCTGAAGGTGTTCTGGGATTAAACTGTTGTGTCTCTGCAAACGATTTGAATACTTCCCATATTCTTTAATAGGTTTGGTTAGTGGTGGATGTTCTTGCCTTCAATTGTGTCTTTACCACCTCTGTGGTAAGTCCTGCTTCTGTTAGCCTTCTCCCTTCAGCCTCCAGGCAGCTAAGTGTAGGATTTTCAGGTCTGTATGCATTACCTGACCCTGTTGTAATAGGTCCGGAATATTCGGGAGAGGCATGGGTGGGTCCAATGCCAATGACTGCAGCAGTGGGAACCACGGTCTGCGTGACCACATTGGGATTATTGCTATGACTGTCCCTGAGTGTGTTCTTACTCTGTTGAGTAATCTGAAGATTATGGGGATCGGAGGAAATACATACGCTAGCCTGCAGATCCATCTGGCGTTGAGAGCGTCTATTGCTTCCGCTTCCTGGAACTTTGCCATTACTAGGAAACACCTGCACTTCGTATTGGTTGCAGTCGCCATCAGATCCAGGTCTGGATATCCCCATTGTTTGCATATCCACTGAAATACTGACTGGTTCAGTGCCCACTCATTGGGGTCTAGGGTCCGTCTGCTCAGTGTGTCTGCCACAAAGTTCTGCGGGGCTGGGATGTAGACTGCTGATAGATCGACTAGGTTTTGTTGTGCCCCTTCCATTATGGGTGTCACCTCTTTCAGCAGTGACTGGCTTTGCGTTCCACCTTGTCTCTTTATGTAGGTGACTGCTGCCCTGTTGTCCATTTGTATTCTTACACTCTTCTCCTGGATCTGTGTCTGGAATGCTTTCAACGCACACAAGGCTGCTCTCAACTCTATGACATTGGAGACTTCCTTCCGTCTGTACTTCCACTTGCCTTTGGCTAACAACCCTTCGTGGTGTTCTCCCCACCCTGATGCTGAGGCATCCGACGTCATTACGTGAGGAGGATCTGTTACCAATTGGTGACACCTGTGAAGGTTTTACTTTCCACCAGTCCAGGGACCTCTTCATTTCCCAACTTAAATTTATTTTTTGTCTGACTGATCGTCTTTGACATTGTTTGAGGAGGCCTTTCTGAAATATTCTCATCCGCCAATGTGCCCACTTCACCATTGGGATTGTTAAGGAGAGTGTCCCCAGGATACTGAGGCAACTTGATGCTGACAGGTATTGTTTCCTGGATACACTTTCTAACCTGTTCAGTAGGGTTACCATCTTCTGTTTGGGAAGTTCCACCCTGTTTTTGTGGGTGTCCAGGATCGCCCCTAAAAGCAGTATTCTCTTAGTCGGTTCCAACTGGCTCATCTCCCAATTGATAAGCCACCCGAATTCCTGCAGTGTGTCTATTAGCGTTTGACGATGATTCAAAAGGACTTGTGGGTCCTTTGCTGTTAACAGAATGTCGTCCAAATAATGAAATGCTTGTAGGCCCTTAATGCATAGAATTGCTATTATCAGGAGTACAACCTTGGAGAAGGTTCTGGGTTGCTAGGCCAAATGGCAGGCACGTGAATTGAAAATGCTGGTCAGCCACCGCGAATCTTAGGCACTGGGACATGCAAATATGCATCCTTCAGGTCGAGGGATAGCATCCACTCGTTCTTTGTGAGGGCTTGCGTTACTGACTGCAATGACTCCATCTTGAAACTCTGAACTGAGATCGCCTTGTTGAGTTCTCTCAGGTCCAATACGGGTCTTAAGTCGCCTGTCTTTTTCTGAATTAAGAAAAGTGGTGAATAGAAACCTTGCCCTTGTTCTTGTACTGGCACTGGTTCCAATGCATCCTTGTGAAGTAGTGTTTGCACATATTCAAATATTAACTGATATTTCCATCTGTCTTGAGGTAAACGTGTGGGGCAAAAATGTGGGGTCACAGGAGGGAATAGAAATCTCCAGCGGAAACCTGCTTGGACAAATTCTGTTACCCAAGACTCCTTGACATAATCAGTCCAGACACAAGCAAACCTGTGTAGTCTGGCCCCCACTGCTCCTGCCTGGACAGAGAAACCTTCAAAAGGGTTTCTGCTGTTCCGACGTTGCGCCTGACTTTGGCATCCGTGCCACTGTTGACTGAGGTGGTTTTGTGCTTTTTCTGTACTCTTGCCGCCTGCCCAACGTCAGATGACGGAGGGGCGATGCGGCTCTCGATCTGGGACGACGTCATATGATGCATTTACTTTTTTTCCCACAAATAGAGCTTTCTTTCAGTGGTATTTGATCACCTCTGCGGTTTTTATTCTTTGCGCTATAAAAAAAGAACGACCGACAATTAAAAAAAAACAACAACAATATTTTATACTTTCTGCTCTAAAACACATCCAAAAAAAATAAATCAAATGTGTTCTGCTACATCTTTTTGGTAAAAAAAAAAAAAAAAAATATAGCAGGACTGCAATGTTGTGGTGGACAAATCGGACACTTAACTGACACTTTTTTTGGGGACCAGTGACATTACTACAGTGATCAGTGCTAAAAATATGCACTGTCACTGTACTAATGACACTGGCAGGGAAGAGGTTAACATCAGGGTTGATTAAAGGTTAAATTGTGTGCCTAGCTAATATTTCAGTGTAGCGGAGGAGGTGCTTTTACAAGTGGAAGGCATGGATCATGCCGCGTACACACGATTGGTCAAACCGATGAGAACGGTCTGATGGACCGTTTTCATCGGACCAAACCGATCGTGTGTGGGCCCCATCCGTTATTTAACCATAGGTTAAAAAAAAGCAATCTTGTTTTAAATTTAACCGATGGATACCTAACTGATAGAAAAAAAAACGATTGTTTGTAGGCACCTCCATCGGTTAAAAATCCACGCATGCTCAGAATCAAGTCGACGCATGCTTGGAAGCATTGAACTTCGTTTTTTACAGCACATCGTTGTGTTTTACGTCACTGCGTTCTGACACAATCGTTTTTTTAACCGATGGTGTGTAGGCACGATTGACCATCAGTCAGCTTCAGACCGTTTTCATCGGATGGACCGATCGTGTGTACAGGGCTTCAGTGTTTCTGCTTTACAGGAACACAGGATCCATGCCTTCTGTACTGACAGAATAGCACTCTGCCTTGCTTACATATCATGTCAGTGTACCAACAATCAGCAGGTGCCAGAAACATCCGCGGGACCCAATGATCACCTCTTGCTGTGTAAAATCACCTCCGCCGGTAAGTGCACACTTGCACCCAATTCCCGGAAGTGCAGGATCACATACAGTCCCTGACAAGTCTTGTCGCTTCTCTATTTTGTAGAAACTCCTGCTATTAACCTAACTTTTAATTAATCAATTGGTGTTAGAAATAGCTCATATGAAAAGCTAAAGCCCTCCCAAATGATGTTTAATGCACTGAAATAAATTAGTTTCACTGAAAAAAGATTTATCATTTAATCAAGACAGGTCAAATTTTGGCAAGACAAAAGTTTTGTCGCCTATACAGAAATTGAACAACTTTATTGAAAATCCAAAAATATGTCAGCAAATTAAGTAGTGGTGCTGTGAGATCCAAATGTAATATCTTGTATGACTTCCATGAGCTTGAAGGACAGCATCCATGTGGTTTGGCAAGGATTCATACAATTTATTGATGAGGTCATCAGGAATAGCAAAGAAAACAGTCTTGCATGCCTCCCAGAGTTCATCAATATTCTTTGGTTTCGTCTTCCATGCTTCCTCTTTCATCCTACACCACATATGCTCAATGATGTTCATGTCTGATGACTGGGCTGGCCAATCCTGGAGCATCTTGATATTCTTCGCCTTAAGGAACTTTGATGTGGAGATGGAAGTATGCGATGGAGCACCATCCTGCTGCAAAATTTGGCCTTTTTTATGGTTGGGAATATAAGAGGTAGCTAAGATTTCTTGGTATTTTAGACTATTGATGTTGCCTTCCACCCTGCAGATCCCTCGCACACCCCCATACTGGATGTAACCCCAGACCATGATTTTGCCTCCACCAAACTTCACTGTTTTCTGGGTAAATCTCGGCTCTATGCGGGTTCCAGTAGGTCTCCTGCAATATTTGCGGCGACTGTGGTGTAATTTAACAGAAGATTCATCTGAAAAATCCACCTTCTGCCACTTTTCCAGGGTCCATCCTTTTAGCAGGCTGTGGCCCTTGGCAAATGCCACACGGTTTTTCAATTGTCTTTTGTTTAGTGCTGGCTTATGGGCACTAATTCGACCATGGAGGCCATTTCGAGACAGAATCCGAAAAAATGTTCTGGTTGACACAGGGACTTCAGGTGATCAGGTCTCGTGGAGCTCTGCTGCAGTGGAAAATGGGCTGGCAACAAACGGTCCTCTCGAGCAGTTGTCTTGCAGGGTCGGCCTGACCTGGCCTTGTCCAAAACGTCTCCAGTCTCTTCAAATCTTTTTTTTATCCTCTGAACTTGACGCTGAGACACATTGAAGGTGTCTGCCACCTCAGCAGTGGATCTGGTCCTCAGCCTCTTGATAATCCAACACTTTAGTCTCTGGGTGAATCTTAGGCATGTTTGCAGAGGTCTAGTTGTAGTTGAGAAGGTCTAGTGTACTGGTGTTCTTTTTTTTTTTTTTATACACACCTGAGACCCAATTGATCCATTATTAGTCACAGATGAAGCTCATATAACAAGGCGACAACACTTATGTCTTGGCAAAAATTGACTCAATAGGCTTTACCAAGCTGTGAATATTAGAATACTTTTTGTCAGTTTCGTTTTGCAC
Organism: Rana temporaria; assembly: GCF_905171775.1. NCBI lineage: Eukaryota > Metazoa > Chordata > Amphibia > Anura > Ranidae > Rana > Rana temporaria. The sequence goes on from NC_053493.1 coordinate 165,136,626, forward strand.
TGAAACATTATTACAAAAGCTGTTGGGATTAAAATGACCCATTTCTTGTAACAAAATCTTGATTAGAAATATATTTTAGCGGCACTTCAGGTCAATTTGTACACAAGTGACAAGACTTTTGTCAGGGACTGTATATATATATATATATATATATATATGATCCTGCACAGCACAGCCACCCTGTGGCAGTAAATCTGCTATAGGGTGGTCAGCAAGTGGTAAAACACCTGTGCTAGACTGCATTTTTAACAGGACCCCAACAGCCATATATTAGAGTGTATTTAGTTTGCAAAAAAAGAAAAGAATATTGTGATGAGTATGTGCACAGCTTTTTTTAAACCAAGAAATAAACATTACTGTGTATTCTTTTGCTGACAAAAAAAAATCTAAAATATTATTGTGAGCACATGCACTGTATTTAAACACCTTGGGGCAGATTCACGTACCTCCGCATCTTTCCGCCGGGCGCAGCGTATCTAAGATACACTACGCCGCCGTAACTTTTTTTTTTTTAATCCTCAAAGAATTTGCGCCGTAAGTTACGGTGGCGTAGTGTAAGGGCGCGGAATTCAAATGGATGTAATGGGGGCGTGTTTTATGTAAATACGTAGTGACCCGACGTAAACAACGTTTTTTTGGAACGGCGCATGCGCTGTCCGTGGGGGTATCCCAGTGCGCATGCTCAAAATTAAATCGAAACAAGCCAATGCTTACGATGGTGACGTCATTTTACGCAAATCCCTATTCGCGAACGACTTACGCAAACGACGTAAAAAATTCTAATTTCGACGCGGGAACGACGGCCATACTTAACATTGAGTACGCCACCATATAGCAGCTTTAACTATACGCCGGAAAAAGCCGAATGCAAACGACGTAAAAAAATGCCCCGGCCGGACGTACGTTCGTGGATCGCCGTAACTAGCTATATTTCATACTCGACGCGGAATTCGACAGAAACGACACCTAGCGGCCGGCGGAAAAAATGCACCTAAGATCCGACGGCGTACTAAGACGTACGCCTGTCGGATCGATCCCAGATGCCGTTGTATCTTGTTTTGTAGATACAAATCAAAGATACGACGCGGGAAATTCGGTCGAAAACGAACGAATTCCGAAAACGAATTTAACACATGTAACGAATCTAACTTAATGAAATTAATTAAATAACAAATTAAAACGAAACAAAACAAATGTTTCCCTTTTGCACATGCCTAGCTGCCTACAGTCTTTTTAATATTTTGACCAGGCTGTTTTTCAACAGGACCCACACCAGCAAGGTTTTCATAACCAGAAAATGTATATTAAAGTTTATTTATTTTACTAAAAGAGCACTTTTTTTTTACTTTATTGCCGCATACACACGATCAGAAATTCCAAAAAGAAAAACTTTTTTTTTTTCTGACGGAATGTTTGCTCAAACTTGTGTTGCATACACACGGTCACACAAATCTTTTCAGAAATTCTGACCATCAAAAACGCGGTGATGTACAACATATATGACGAGCCGAGATCAATGAAGTTCAATAGGCAGTTCGGCCATTCTGCTTGATTCTGAGCATGAGCGTTTTTTTGCATGTCGGAATTGCATACAGACGAGTGGATTTTCCGATAGGAACTTTTTTTTCGTTAGAAAAATAGAGAACCAGCTCTCAATCTTTTGTTGGCGGAAATTCCGACAGCAAAAGTCCCATGGAGCATACACACGGTCGGAATTTCCAACCAAAAGCTCACATCGGACTTTTCTTGTTGGAATTTCCAATCGTGTGTACGCGGAATTACTGGGCAGTTTTGTCAACAGTAACCACATCAGCCAGCTTTTACATTTTAGAGTGTATTTATTTTACTAAAAAAGCTTCCCAAATATTTTTGAGAGCATATCCACAGTATTTAAACAATTTTACTAAAAACTACCCCCCTCTTTTTTTTTTTAAACCTAACTGATAGTTCATGTTTTCATTTTTATTTTTTTACTAAGTCACCAGCAGCACCAAAAGCTGTCTATCCACTAGTAGAATTTGTTTGAAATGTTTCATTTTGAAAATTGTTTGTTCAATCTTCTAATCATTAGTGAGGTCAAATTGATGTTTTTATTCACAGTGACAAAAAAATTCAAAGGAACAGGATGGAAATGTTTTCTCAAATAAATGAATGTCTAACAGTGTACGGTATATGTTTATTTAAGGAAGTCTATTCATTCCAAAATTTTAAAACCAAACAAAAATTTGAAGTACCTTTTGAATGACATTGTCAAGGCATTGAATAAACTAAAAAAAAACTATATAGTGATTGCTTGTACAACTGTTTATTCAACACACTGTTGTATGTCTGTGGCACACTAATGAAAAAAAAATTTCAGCAATTACCAGCAGCATCTCATGCCCCATACACACGATCGGATTTCCCGTCAGAATAAACTCCGACGGGTTTTTTCGATGGAATTCCTCTCAAGCTGTCTTGCATACACACGGACACACGTGGAAAATGCGGTGATGTACAACACTACGACAAGCCTGGAATAATGAAGTTCAATGCTTCTGAGCATGGGTCGAATTGTTTTGGAGCATGCGTGTTTTTTTCTCCGTCGGAATTCAATACAGACGAAAGGAATTTCCGATAAAAAAAAATTCAGTCGAAAAAAAAAAAAGCATGTTCTCTTTCTAAGTCTGTCGGAATTTCCGACGAAGAAAAGTCAGATGGGGCATACACACGGGCGGAATATCCGATGAAAAAAATTTGTCTGACTTTTTCCATCGGAAATTCCGACCGTGTGTACGCAGCATAACTCTTCCTGGAGATCGGCAGCAGCACCAAAACATAGAAAGTCTTTCTACAGTCAATTTGTGATTTTTCCCAACTACGTTGTGTCTGCTCCAACACACTAAACATGTGTCATTGGGAACCCTGAGTTTTATAGGAAGGGGGCTGGTGCACATGATAACCCCCATGATCAGCCCTTCTAAGCCACCTGAACACAGCTCTGGGGCCAGGAATTGCATTGTTGGTAATTGGTTGCCATTAACGCCAACAGCTGCAATAAATCACTATTTTCTTGAACTGAAAATTATTTGGTTTTGGGTTCAAACCCAAACCTTATTTCTAGTCATGTTACAAATTGAATGCATGAGGTAGCACAAGGATCTCTGCTGTACTGCTGCCAACTGCCATTTAGAACCTCACATTCATAATTAAATAATTCCTTCTAAACTTTACATCTCCAGTGTACACTATAATTTGATTAATGAAGCAAGTCCAAAAAAGAAAAGATGTAGGATTGCTAGGTAACCGTATAGTAAGCTAAAAAACAACCACAAGCATTATGTGATTGCTTAGTTTTTATAACAAAAGTATTTGCACATGTAGTGCTTTCCCAAAACAGTGCAGAGCCTGCAAATCACAAAGGCAACAGTCCATTCATTCTGACTTCTTAAAAAGTATTTTTAAGATTTATTGCGTTTTTCTACCCCAAAACTTTATATTCCTGATATGTTTCTGCTGTATGAGAAAATATCCTGTCTCTTTGCATTGCTTCCTTTTATGTGAAATCCTTGGTGTTCCTGCCAGTCCCCTTTGCTTTCCTATTAAAAACTGACCACACTAACATCTCTGTTAAAAAAAAAAACTGACCACACTAAGCAGGAGAACACACTGTTGTCAGTTCTCTAGCTATGCTGGGGACTCAGCCTGCGCACTTCCAATGATCAGACTTGTCCTGACACGCCCCCTGATGCACAGCCAATCACTGGGAAGCTTAGTGTGCTGCTGCTTCTCCTCTTCCACCCCTATTGCAGCTGAGAACAAAGAATCACTTATAAAAAGGGGGGAAATATATTATTTAAAATGTATTTTTATAGCTGTACAAAAATGTTTTGCCTTTTGTTCTTTTTAAACTGAATGGGTTGTTTTACAAGGTGATCATTTACAATCACTTTAAGCTTGGGTCAGTACTCACAGTGTCCTGAGGCAGTTACGCCTTTCAGTTTCCACCAGGCGCTCCTTGGTGAGTTCTGCAGACCAATTCCCTAGCTTCAGAAAAAAATTGTAATAAGCCCCCTAGCTCTGCTAAAGCAACCCCTGAGGCTGGGAACTACTCCAGCAGGACAGGAATAGGGCTGCTCCAGACCTCAGACTATTTATAGTACAAAAAAAAAAGACGTCTGCGTATGACGAAACGCATCTGAAACGGCATACAGTGACGTCACCGCGTCGATGTGAAGGAGATAGGGCTCCTATAGTACCAGCCGGCATTGTTTTATATGTTTTTTAAAGTACAACCTTTGTAAGTACAATACTTTTTCTTATTAAATTGGTTTATACGGAATTATGCTATGGTCCGTTTCTTTCATATACCTATGATCCATGGACTGCATGTATGAAGGAGCTTAGCCTCCTCACTATCGGAAGAAGTTCTGTTGGGGTTCCTGTATTCCAGTGTTCCAATCTTGTGGACGGAGACTATGTTTGGGCATTTCTTAACGCTGTATAAGCCTGTCTTTTTGGTAAGCGGCTTTCCATGTGGTGGCGGTTTCTCACGGAAGTCAAGTTCACAGTGGTGTTGTTTGTCTTGATTGTGGACACTAACTGAGATCTAATCAGCACACTTTGGGACATTAATTTATTCATTTTTATTCATTTATTTTTGAAGCTATTTAATTTATTTATTCAGCCTTTCGGCTGCAAGTAAATATTTGCTGGCACAGTTTTTTTCTGGACAAAAGAAAAAGCCGCGCCACAAGAGTCTATTAAGTCACAATCAGTAAAGATGTAATTAGTCCGTGGTTGATCAAATGGCACATATACGGTCACAGGTTATTCTGATACAATCCTTGCAATGGCAACTCCTACGTTCCACACCACCAGTGACACATATGCATGAAGTGACCCTCCACCGGAAAATGGAAAGCCGCTTACCAGAAGGCAAGCGGTTAGGGCAGATGGCTATAACCCAGCCTAGGCCTTTAATCCTCGGATGTTTCCACCAGGAAGCCCTCCGTCCCCCGAGCGTGATGTACTCAGCTCCACCGTTTAAATGTAAATGAAAAAAGAGGCGCACATAGCGTGACTCTGTGACATACACTTTTATTTTAAAAAAGGTAAAATATACTCACAAACGAGCGTTTAAAATCTGCATAACAGTAAATTTGCCGGCCGGCATACAGGACCCTACTCCTTGTCGTGGTGACGTCACTGCGTGATCCTTCCCAGATGCGTTTCGTCGCTAATTGGACGTTGTCAATGGGGGTAGTTTTTTTCTGCTCAGACTATTTATGTTTTCCCCAGCCACCTACTTGACACCCCTTTCCAGAGATTGGCTGAAGCAAAATAAATGTTTAGGCTGCCCATTTGACTCTCCCAGCCCTCTATGTTCTGGAAGCCTCTAAAATGCAGGGCAAAGCAATCAAAACCTGCAGATTGTGAAGCCTAGAACAGCCCAAAGAAATCAATAGACTACAGAGGTACCAAAAACCAAATGTTCCTAGCATTCTATACTAGGAGGGTGCTACACATTTTTGCCCAGTATCTTAACCACATGCGACCGGGCCATAGCCGAAAGACGGCTATAGCGCGGTCGGCTTATTCTGGGTTGTCCATGGACATCCTCCCAGAATATTGCTCCTGCGCGCCTCCTGGACCTGGCGCATCACAGATCACGGTAAATGGCTGCTAATAGCGGGTGTTTATCACGTGATCGCTCGGTCAAATGACTGAGCGATCACTTGTAAACAAACAAGTTTACTCTCTCCCCATTCTGTACCGGTCGGTACAATGTGAGAGGTGAGGAGGAGAGATCATTTGCAGCAGCGTTGTGGGCTGGATCTGTAGTGCCCACAGAGCTGCTCAGTGCCCATACTCATCCATACTCTGCAAAATATTCTGCAATACCCTGCCATTACTCTGCAATACTCTGCCAATACTCTGCAATACTCTGCCAATACTCTGCAATACCCTGCCAATACTCTGCCAATACTCTGCCATACTCTGCCAATACTCTGCCATACTCTGCAATACCCTGCAATACTCTGCAATACCCTGCCAATACCATGCAATACCCTGCCAATACTCTGCAATACTATGCCAATACTCTGCCAATACTCTGCAATACCCTGCCAATACTCACCAATATTCTGCCATACTCTGCAATACTCATCCATTCATCCATACTCTACAATACTCATCCATCCATGCTCTGCAATACTCATCCTTTCACCCATACTCTGCAATACTCATCCGTCCATCCATACTCTGCAATACTCATCCATCCATACTCAGCCATACCCAGCTATACTTAGCCATACCCATTCATCCCACCCACACTCAGCCATACCCACCCAGCCATACTCAGCCATCCCATCCATACCCAGCCATCCACATACACGGCTCATCCATGCCACATCAGTTCGCATCCATGCCACTACAGTGCCTCAAATTGTAATTAGATAGTCAAATTAGACTTGAAATTCATGCCCCTAGAACACCTGCTGGTGCTCCCTGCTTGTTGGGCCTCTGTATGTGGCCACGCTGTGTAAAAGTCCCACACATGTGGTATCACCATACTCGGGAGGAATATAAAAATTAATTTTGGGGTGTAATTTGTGGTATGCATATGCTGTGTGTGAGAAATAACCTGATAATAACAATTTTGTGAAAATAAAAATCTTGATATTGCAAAGATTTGTGGGAAATAATTACAACTTCAAAAACCTCACCGTGCCTCTTTCTAAATACATTGGAATGTCTACTTTCCAAAAAGGGGTCATTTGGGGGTTATTTGTACTTTCCTGGAATGTTAGGGTCTCAAGAAATTAGGTTCAATAAGAGTTTTATTAGATTTTTTTGACAGAAATCAAAGAAAACGGGTACCGGTCACCCCACATTGGGCGGGCCGGACTACCCCGAAGTAGACAGACACTTTCCACAATATTGGGTCTCAAGAAATCAGATTGGGCTGTCAGTACTTCAGGTGTGATCAATTTTTCAGAGATTGGCACCATAGCTTGCGGACTCTATAACTTCCTCACCGACCAAATAATATACACCAATTTTGATTATTTTTACTAAAGATATGTAGCAGTATAAATTTTGGCCAACATTTATAAAGAAAGATTACTAATTTGCAAAATTTTAACAGAAACAAAGATAAAAAAAAATGACCAAATTTTCTGTGTTTTTTTATTTATTAAGCAAAAAAAAAAAAAAACACAGCGGTAAATTAAATACCACCAAAAGAAAGCTCTATTTGTGTGAAAAAAAGGACAAACATTTCATATGGGTACAGTGTTGTATGACTGAGTAATTGTCATTCAAAGTGTGAGGGCACCGAAAGCTGAAAATTTATCTGGTTAGGAAGATCTGGTCAAGTGCCCAGTGGTTAAACAGGAACAAGGTGTAAAAGTACTTTATTGAATTGGGATAGTTCATAATTCCTAAACTGATTAGAAATGCAATTAGAATCAAAGAATGTCATTGATTAAAACTGAATATAGAAATTTAGGAAACCATCTCTTGTTAGGAATCGGAATAGTCTTTGTTTAATTCAGAGAAATATAAGACATTTGTATATTTTAAAGCAAACTAAACTGTAATATACTGCACACTAAACTTACTCTAGAAATAAACTGTTAAACCCTGATGGGGTTTACTTCCTCTATGTCTCCCTGCAAAGGTAAAGCATAATGGGCTACTATGCATAGTACGGTTACGCTCCTCCGGCATGTAAACAAGGCTTTTTTTTAAAAAAAAATAGAATTTCGAATCTTTGAATTTTAGAAAATTTCATTTTCGAATTTTTCAATTTTCGAAATTTCGAAATTTCGTATTTCCGAATATTCGTATTTCCGAATTTTCGAAAATGGAAAAATTCGAAAATACGAAATTTCGAAATTTCGAAAATTAAAAATTCGAAAATCGAAAAATTCGAAAACTGACAAATTCGAAAACTGAAAAATACGAAAGTTCGAAAATACGAAAATTCGAAAATTTTAAAATTCGAAAATTTTAAAATTCGAAAATTTAAAAATTCTAAATTTGAAATTTCGAAAAATTTGAAATTTAGAAAATTCGTAAATTTCCGAATTTCCGAAAATTCATGTTTTTTCCGGAAATTTGGAAAATTCTTTTTTTTCCGTTTTTTGCTTTTTTGGAAATCTGAAAATTTCCCGAATTTTTCGAAATGTCAGAATTTCCAAAAAAAAAAAAAAACGAATGAAACAAAAACGAAAAAAAAGAATTTTTCGAATTTCCCGATTTACGAATTTACGAAAAAAATAAATAGATAAAATAACATAAAAAAAAATACGAATTTTTTGGCAGTGCAGGTGTCTAGCTACTATGCATAGTACGGTTACGCTCCTCCGGCATGTAAACAAGGCTTTTTTTTTTTTAAAGCAAAAGATCGAAAAAAAAAATTAACCCCCGATCTCTCAATAAAGAGGACCTGTCCTGCTGTATTGTTTTGTAAGGGACATGTTTACATTTCTTGCGATAGCAACAAAAGTGGCAAAAAAGGGTACTGTATTAAAGGGACAGTGTAAAAAAAATAAACTGTAATAAAATAAATGTAATTAATAATAATTTAAAGCGCCCATGTCCCCCAGTGCTCACGTGCTGTGGTGAACATATACATAGGTCATGCCCACATACTTAAACAGTGTTCAAACCACACATGTGAGGTATCGCCACAAATATAGGAGTAAAAGCAAAAATTCTAGCACTAGATCTCCTCTGTAACTCTAAACGAGTAACTTGTAGAGATGTTTAAATAGTCGCCTATGGAGATTTTTTAAGTACCGTAATTTGGTATCATTCCACGGCCATGCGCAATTTTAAAGCAAGACATGTTGGGTATTTATTTACTCAGCATAACATCATCCTACATACTTTATGAACAAATTGGTTATATATTGTGTTTACATTTTTTTTAATTCATCGAAGTGTATTTTTTTTCTTAAATTGTGTTTAAAAAAATCACTGCGCAAATACTGTGTGACATAAACTGCTATTTTAATCTCTAGGGCCTCTGCTGAAAAAAAAGTATATAATGTTTAAGAGTTCTAAGTAATTTTCTAGCAAAAAAACACATATTTTTACATATATGAGAGAAGGTAAGCAAGTGGTTAATACCAGGACCCACAGGAAAGACAGACCTGCTAAAAGGAGATCACTTCTCTGATTTAATGAGTTTAGCTTAGACAGGGTTTTTTGTCTGAAGGCAATGGAGATGATTTACTAAAGAAAATGAACAAGAACAGTGATAAATTATTAAAGTATGCATGTATTGTGGGCCCGCATACACAGTGATATACAGTATGTACATAGAGACTGCAATCTTTGAACATAGTCGATCAAACATTGATGTTTAATGTGTACAATGCAGTCCCTGTTTGTTCTTCATGTTCAACATACTAATATAAAAACAAAAGAAGAAATCACAGTTCATCTGTTTAACCTGGTGTGCCCGGTGAGGCGCCCGGATTGGCATGTTACTTGCTTCAAAATAATTGAAAATTGTAGAATCCTGGACACTTAGGGCCAGATTCAGGTACATTTGCGACGGCGTAACGTATCGCATTTATGTTACACCGCCGCAAGTTTTACGCGCAAGTGCTTGATTCACAAAGCACTTGCCTGTAAACTTGCGGAGGCGTAGCGTAAATCCCTCTGGCGCAAGCCCGCCTAATTCAAATAGGGCGTGGATCATTTAAATTAGGCGCGTTCCCGCGCTGAATGTACTGCGCATGCTCCGTTTTGAAATTTCCCGCTGTGCTTTGCGCGAAATGACGTCGCACTGACGTGATTTTTTGATAGTCGATGTGAGTTACGTCCTTTCCTATTCACGGACGACTTACGCAAAAAAAAAAAAAATTAAATTTGACGCTGGAACGACGGCCATACTTTTACATGGAAAGTCTAAATATAAGCCAAAAAATAGCAGCTTTAGCTATATGCCGGGAAAAGCCAACTAGCGACGACGTAAGAGAATGCGACGGTCGCGGGTACCTTCGTGAATCGCCGGAAAAAGGTAATTAGCATACCCGACGTGGAAAACGACGCAAACTCCACCCAGCAGGCGCCAAAGTATTGCACCTACGATCCGAAGGCGTACGAAGCCGTACGCCTGTCTGATCGAAGCCAGAAGCCGTCGTATCTTGGTTTGAGGATTCAAACTAAAGATACGACGCGGCAAATTTGAAAGTACGTTGGAGTATCAGTAGATACTCCGGCGTACTTCTGTGAATCTGGCCCTTAAAGCGGAGTTCCACCCAAAAGTGGAACTTCCGCTTTAAACACTCCTCGCTCCCTGGCATATCATTTTTTTTTGGGGGGGAGTGCGTTTCCTCTTTTTAGTGGGACTTCCTGTCCCACTTCCTCCTTCCAGGTCCTCGCTGCCTAGGTGACTCCTCCTCTCGCCCTAGGTGGCCCCTCCCTGCCAGTGATCTTCTGGGACACAACTAGGGTTGTCCCAATACCGATACTAGTATCGGTATCGGGACCGATTCCGAGTTTTTTCGGCGGTACTCAGACGCCGATACCCCGCCCCGATACACAAATAGAATACTGTCCCCCCCCATATATGGGGGGGGACATGGCTGCAATATGTGGGGGGACATGGCTGCATTTGGGGACACATTTAAAAAAAGTATCGGTATTCGGTATCGGCGACTACTTGAAAAAAAGTATCGGTACTTGTACTCAGTCCTAAAAAAGTGGTATCGGGACAACCCTAGACACAACACATGTCTAAGAAGATCGCTGGCCAATGGCGCAGTATGCACCCGGCCGTGCAGCTGTAAGTTGTCACGGCCGGCTGCCTACAGTAGATATGACGGTGCCAAGGAGAGGAGGGGGAGAGGAGCGGGGGTCCGTGCGGCTGCATCGCTGGACCGTGGGACAGGTGAGTGTCAGTTTATTAAAAGTCAGCAGCTATGCTTTTTGTAGCTGCTGACTTTTAATAAACTAAGAAACGGGTGGAACTCCGCTTTGGTGGTCCATGATAAAATACATCTTCATGTACAACAATTGTTCCTCTATTTAAATATGATGCCTTAACGTTGGCCTGTGATGCCAGAACAATGTTCATGTGTGATTCTTGTGTATGAATATTCATGTTGAAAATCTCTACATTTAATACAACAAAATTGATAGGCCATGTTCACACTTATGATCCGGACACTGGCGACCACTTGTCAGTGAAAGGATCACTTTACATGGCATAGAAATACTTGTTTCCACGAATGAGCAAGGTCTCACTGACGGAATTTTCTTTGGTGACAAAGGAGGGATAACTCATTCATTTGGACAGAGAGAGACACTGTGAGAAGAAGCAAGCATTACCCTGTTCTGTATAGTGATCCTCTCGCTGGCATCGTTTATCATAAGTGTCATGGTTCTAAAGAAGAGCAAGCATGTAAAATTATAAAAACAAATAAAAAAAACACTTTAATAAAAAGCCTACAAAAATAACACAAAACGTTTCCTCACTGAAAACACACTACAGTAAAACCTTGGTTTGAGAGTAACTTGGTTTAAGAGCGTTTTGCAAGACAAGCAAAATGTTTTAATAAATGTTGCCTTGATATACAAGCAATGTCTTGATCTAAAAGTAGCTTCATGTCACAACAGAGTATAAAAAAGAAGAGAAGAGCCTCTAAGTGTAGCAATATTGTTAATTTGAATAAACACTGGTAAAAAAAGTTATTAAACGCCCCCTAGTAACTTCCTAAACCACCAACGCGCCCAGGATAAGAATAAATACCTAAAGCTGCTACTTAAAAAATTTAAAAGTCATATGTGAATCTTTAAATGAAAAAAAATGTAGCGCTCTGTTCTTGAAAAACGGTACTAAAAAATATATATTATGTATGAACAATTATTAAGTATAACATAAAATTATATATATATATATATATATATATATATATATATATATATATATATATATATATATATATATATAAAATATATAAATATATATATATATATATATATATATATATATATATACACACACACACACACACACAAATATATATGTATAATAAATTAATAAAAATAAGTGTATATATATATATATATATATATATATATATATATATATATATATATATATATATATATAATGTTATGTTATACTTAATAATTTTTCATACATAATAAATATTTTTTAGTACTGTTTTTCAAGAACAGGGCGCTACTTTTTTTTTTTTATTTAAAGATTCACATTTCATTATTGTTAATTTAATAAAGGTACAACATTTAGCAACTTATTTCTATACTTAGAGGAGCCTCTCTTCTCTTTTATTCCCTGTGAAAAAATGCTTTGATATACAAGTGCTTTGGATTACAAGCATGTTTCTGGAACGAATTATGCTCACAAACCAAGGTTTTACTGTACAGTATACTTGCCTTTTTGAAGGAGTTTTGTACTTGAGGGGGAAAAAACATTTCCATTGCTATAGTCTCCTAACAATATTAGCTTGCCAATTTCTCTAGCTTTATAATGCTCTGAATGAGCAACCTTGAATAAGCATGCAGATTTACAAAGGACATTGTAAAATATTGAAGCAATTGGATCATTATGACAGCCAGACATCTAGCAGGCAATTAGGTCAGCAATGGCAAGCTCCATATTTTCTTAGGACATGTTTGATTTAAACATAATGAAAATAGGCTGCTGAACAGCTGCAGAGTGGAATTCTATCACATGGAAACAGAGTACTCACGGGTGAGCTTGTAAATGTGAAAGATTGCGCCTTTTTACAATGATCAGAGAGATATTTTTATATTTTATTTTAGTGTTTTTTCTCATCTTTACTATCTTTCACAAAGCCAGGAGAGCTTTTAAATCCTAGGTTCATCTCCACATTATGCATGTGTTATAATGTGAAAGCTTTGCTCCGTCATCTCACTGCGCTCATTCTAAAGCTTTCTTCCAGCATAATCAGGACTGTTCCCTCACGTGACCTCCATGTCAATGACTTTTTTTCATCTTTTTGGTCACTCATTTATGAATATATCAAAGCCTTTGTCTATATTTTCTCTTCAGACAGCACCAGCTCTGGTTACTCATTATTCGTATACTACTTGGAAGGTAGTCTGTGCTAACATGTTGCAGCGGTATATCATCTGTAACACCACTTTCTGATTCCTTCTCTTTAAAGGGTTGTAAAGGTAAAAAAAAAATCCCTAAATAGCTTCCCTTACCTTAGTGCAGTCCTCCTTCACTTACCTCATCCTTCCATTTTGCTTTTAAATGTCCTTGGCCCGGATTCAGAAACAAGATACGACGGCGTATCTCCAGATACGCCGTCGTATCTGAGTGCGGGCCGTCGCATTCAGAGAATCAGTTACGCATAGATTTCCCTAAGATACGACCGGCATAAGTGTGTTACACCGTCGTATCTTAGGCTGCATATTTACGCTGGCCGCTAGGTGGCGCTTCTGTATAGTTACGCGAGGAATATGCTAATTAGGTATTTACGCCGATTCAGAAACGTACGTTCCGCCGGTGCATTTTTTTACATAGTTTACGTTAGGCTTTTTTCGGCGTATAGTTACCCCTGCTATATGAGGTGTAGTTAATGTTAAGTATGGACGTCGTTCCCGCGCCGAGTTTTGAAAATTTTACGTCGTTTGCGTAAGTCGTTCGCGAATAGGGCTTTGCGTAAGTTACGTTCACGTCGATACCAATGAGGCTTTGCAGAGTAATTTCGAGCATGCGCACTGGGATTTTTTCACAAACGGCGCATGCGCCGTTCACAAAAAACGTAAAATTTGCGGGGTCAAGTGAAATTTAAATAAAACACGCCCACAACATCCCCATTTGAATTAGGCGGGCTTACGCCGCCACACATACGTTACGCCGCCGTAACTATGGGCGCAAGTTCTATCTGAATACGGAACTTGCGCCCAAATTTACGGCGGCGTAACGTATCAGAGATACGTTACACCCACCGAAAGATGCGCTCATCTTTCTGAATCCGGGCCCTTATTTCTTCTAAGAAATCCTCACTTCCTGTTCTTCTGTCTGTAACTCCTTGAGGGGGGAGGGGCGAGCAGGAGAGTCAGGGTGCTCTCTACATTGCAGATAGAGAAAGGAGCTGTGTGTTAGTGGGCGTCCTGACTCTCCTGCTCACCCCCTCCCCCCGCAAGGGAAGGGGCGAGCACAACACTTCACAACAGGGAGAAAGCCTTGCATTACTGTGTGGAGTTACAGACAGAAGAACAGGAAGGGAGGATTTCTCATAAGAAATAAGGACATTTAAAAGCAAAATCGAAGGATGAGGTAAGTGAAGGAAGACTGCACTAAGGTAAAGGAAGCAATTTAGGGAAAAAATGTTTTACCATTACAACCCCTTTAACCCCAAAAGACAACTGTAAGGCCTCATGCACACTAGACGTTATAATAACGTTATAAAAACGCCAATAGTTCTGCAGTGAGTTTTTCAAAGTTTTTAAACGTTTTTGCAATTACTTTTTTGGGGGTTATTTTAGACTTGTCAGCTTTTTTAGCATTTTTCAGTATTTTTATTTTTTAATGGGATTGAAAAGGGTTAAAAAACATGGTTGAGCTGCGTTTTTGATCGTTTATTTCTATTTTTGGGTGTTTTTGGTCCTTTTTTGACATTAGAGTGTCTTCACAACTGAAGCAATCCTCTCAGAACCCACTAGTCAGGTTTTTTTTACAGCCAAATAAACACCCCAGCCCAAAACAGTTGATAACAGCCTATGTGTGCATGGGCACATAATATAACATGCTGGAAAGTTTATTGACTGTAGAAAAAAACATCTGAAGCCAAAAACAACAGCTTTAAAAACATCCAAAAATGTCCAGTGTGCATGAGGCCTTATTCATTTTTTTTTATATGTATTAAACTGTATTGTACTGTATCTGTTTTTACTATGTACAATCTTTGTTGAACATGTAAACATTTACTACATGACAGAGGTCTCTTAAAGCACAAAGGAGCACTAGAAGTAGCTCCCTTTCAAACACAGCTGTCCTTCACTAAAATTCTACTGAGCCATCTTATAAATTAATCTGAAAATAATTAATTAATTTGTGTGTAATTCTGGGCATTCACTAGTAGAATTCTGTATGAACGTTCACAAGAACATTGTTAGAACACTCTTTCTAACAATCATTGAGCAAATTAATTTTGAAAGCCCTTCCATTCAGATCTGCTGTTTGAATGTAATCCCAGATGTGTTAAAAAGATTTTCCCAAATTAAAAATATATTCACAGTTGAAATTTTTGGGAAAAAAAACCCAACCCCGCTGCTTTAAAAAAATGTTATCACTACGGTTGAAAATTATCTATAATTTGACCCTACTAACCATTAGAAAGTCAAAAGAATGTTCCACAAACAGACAGTTTCATTTACAATTCTACTAGTACATAGCTAGCTTCAATGGGCTAGATTCACGTACCTCTGCGCATCTTTACGCGGGCGTAGCGCACCACAGATACACTACGCCGTCAAAACTTAGAGAGACAAGCAGCCTATTCAGCAAGCAAATGCGCGCTGTGATACGCCAGCGTAATTTAAATTAGACGGCGTAAGCCAACGTAATTCAAAGTGGGAAGGAGGTGGGCGTGATCCATTTAAATGAAGCGTGACCCCATGCAAATGAAGGTCTGAACGAACGGCGCATGCGCCGTCACGTGATAGCATGTCCCGCGTCCCAATGCGCATGCGTGCAGCTACGCCTATCGTATCCCCCGAGATAACCCGCCCCACTTTTTTTCGCCCCCAGGGTATAAATACGCTCTGAGACATGCGCCCGTCAAGCACAAAAGTACACCAACAGGTTTGGTTGGTTTGGTGTGGCTACTTTTGTCCTGTATTTCTTTAAATATGTCTGAAGCAGCAGTGCCTAAGGAAAGGAGGCTAAAAAACTTTACTAACGAGGAGAAGGCGATCATAATTGATGGCATGGCAAGGTACAACAAGTACCTCCACGGATCTGAGAGTCGCACGACCAGCAAGGTCCGTAAGGAGGCGATCTTGGCAGAGATTGCAACACAGGTCAGTGCCCTTGGCCATGCGGAACGGACCCCAGACAAGATAGCCAAGAAAATCAATGACCTGCGGCATCTCGTGAAGGAGAAGGTGGCCAAGATGAGGAGGCACAGAAGGGGCACCGGAGGTGGACCAGCCCTGAACATCACCCTGACACCTGATGAGCAGGTCAGAGCCAGGTGCTTGGAGAGGGAGCAGTTGGAGGGCCTGGAGGGATTTGAGTCTGTTGAGCAGCCCTTGAGGACAGGTGAGTGTGTTTTATCTTTTATCTGGTGTGTAGCATGTGTGTGTGGGGGGGGGGGGAATATGTGACAAGTGTGTGGGTCCTCCAACATGTGAATGTTTTGTGTCATCCACAGATGTGCAGGATGGAGCTGGGGCGTCATCGGCTGCTGCGCAACCAACCCCATCCCTTGATGCCAGTGTCCATACCTCTCCTTTAGAGGAAGTAGAGGAGGAGCACGGGGACCTGGAGGATGGCATTTACCTGGGGGACGAGACCACCATCGCAGGACCCTCCCATACCACCACCTCCATAGGGGATAGCCCCCAAGGGCCTCCAACTTCAGGGGAAGCCCCCCAAGGCCCTCCTCAAATTTGGGAAGTCCCCCAAGGGCCTCCACCATTTTGGGAAGCCCCTCCTCCTCCTCCTCCATAAGGGAAGTACCCTCAAGGGCATCCCCATATAGTAGGCCCCAAGCCACACCTGCACCCAGGAAGGCTACTAGGATAACGAGGGGTGATCCAGAGACCCTAGAAGCCACTTTATCGAGGGACCAGGCCAGGCAGACCCACCATGTTGGTTGTGTGGCGTCTGACATGCATCGGGTGGCAGACAGCCTGGCCTCCATGCAGCAGACCCAGGCTGCTTACACTGCCGCCATCGTAGAAAATGCACAGGAGGTCAGTGTCAACAGCAGTGCACTAGTGACCTGTGTGAGTGAGCTGGAGGCCACAAATACAGGCCTTGTGGCAGAGGTGAGGAGCCTGGCAGTGGCCATACAGGCCAATACAGCAGCCATTGAGGCGGTGGGGACTCAAACAAATGCGGTCCTCACACGCATAGCCGTGGCTTTGGAGGGAATCCAGGCAGCCAGGGAGAGACCGGGGGATGTTCCTCCTCCCAATGACATACCCCCCCACCCGTGGCTGCCCCCAGGCAACAGAGGGTCAGGAGCCTTGGCACTAGGCGTAGTCCACGTCAGGCCAGATGAGTGCCAGTTATATTATTTACTTTTTAGACTCAATATGAGTATTATTATTTTTTTATCATACTCGATATGAGTTGTAATTTTGTTATTATTATACTCGATATGAGTTGTAATTTTGTTATTATTATACTTGATATGAGTTGTATTTTTTTGGGGGGAAAATAATATACAGCAACATAATTGGAGCCTTGACGTGGCGTTGCTGCTCCTTAGTACCGTGCGGTGTACTTCGGTCTAATCCAATTTAATGGGGTTGTGGGGTGTGTTTGCTAGGGACCACAGTGGTGTGCATGCGTGCATTCTCATTGTGCCATGATTAATGTGTGTGTTTAACGTGAAAATAAGCCTACCACGAGGCATCTCCTGACTGCTCTTCCCTCAGCAGACGGGGTATCCTCGGTTAGGGGGGGATTGCGTGGTTGGGGGGTCAGGTCATCACGTAGGTCAATCTGCAGGCCCCTTCTCATGGCGAAGTTGTGCAGAATGCAACATGCACCGATGATCTGGCACACAAAGTTTGGGGAATACAGCAGGGTACCCCCAGACTTATCCAGGCATCGGAAACGGGACTTCAGGAGGCCAAAGGTGCGTTCCACCACTGCACGGGTACGTGCGTGTGCTTCATTGTATTTTCTCTTTCCTGGGGTTTCAGGATTCCGGAATGGAGTCATGAGATGGGGTCCAAGTGCATATGCCGAGTCACCTGGAAGGGAAAAGACAGGAGGATGTTAGTAATGCATGTGCCCCTTGTGATGTCTGCATCATGGGGGGGGACAGTCATGCCTGACACCCATGTCACTCACCAACGAGCCAGCTGTCCCCATACACGTTCTGTTCGAATTCTGTTGGGATGCTGCATTGACGGTATATGAAGCTGTCGTGGCTGGACCCGGGGTGTTTGGCACGGACATGCCATATGAGGCATTGGACATTGGCTAGCACCTGTACATTGATTGAATGCCAATGCTTCCTATTGCGGTACATGTGCTCTGCGTCACAGGGGGGCTGTAGTGCCACATGTGTGCAATCAATGGCCCCGATGGTGCGTGGGAATCTGGCAATTTTGTAGAAATCTGCCCTTGCCTTAATCCACTGGACCTCCTGGGTGGGTCTGAAGATGTGGTGGGCCATGCGTCTGATGATTGCGGGGACAACCTGGTGCACACATCTGCTCATGGTGGATTGTGACATCCCAGCCACAGCTCCACTTGTTCTTTGAAAAGATCCACTGGCAAGGAAATGGAGTGTTGCCAGTACCTTGATCAGTGGCTGCACTGCATGTGCACGATGTGTCTTGCTGGTGAGGTCATCCTGCAGGATTCTGACTATTTCCAGGATGGCATCAGTGTCAAATCTGAACATGCGATACACCTCCGATTCCCCCATGGCAAAGAAGTCCATTCGCTTTCGGTATATCTTCTCCTGTGCCCTCCTCCTCCTCCTATGTGCCCGTAGACGCAGTAGTTCTATGACCACGGCTGCCCCTGGCATGTTGGCACACAGATGTGTTGTCCTGCAAGTGTTGTTGTTCAGGTCGTCTATCACGCTGCCGCTGTTGCTGCTCTCCAGCTGACCTGTGCAAGTCTGGTGCAAAGTTACCCCTGCTTTTATGAGGGGTAACTTTAGACTAGACGTGCAGCTTACGCGCACCGCGCGTAGCCTACGCCGGACAAACGTACGCATGTGAATCGGCATATCTCCCTCATTTGCATAATTGAATAGGAAATCAATGGGAACGAAAGATGCGCCCAGCCTAAATATGCGCCTAAGTTCCGCCGGCGGAGGACAGTTACGTCGGACGGATGAAGCCAATTTTCGCGCGTATCTGCTTCTCTGGGTACGGTGCATATATACGACGGCGCACATTTACGCCGGCGCATCTCGAGATACACCGTCGTATCTCTCTGTGAATCTAGCCCAATGTCTCTGCTATAGGCTGGGAACTAATCCAGCAGGAAAGGAACAGGGCTGCTCTAGACCTCAGACTATTTATGTTCTCCCCAGCCACCTATTTGACATACCTTCCCAGAGATTGGCTGAAGAAAAATAAATATTTAGGCCATTTGACTTACCTTCACTGTGCAGCTCGTTTTGCACAGAGTGGCCCCGAACCTCGTCTTCTGGGGTCCCTCAGCAGCTGTCTCGGCTCCTCCCCGCATCAGATAACCCCCTCTGGGAAGCGCTTTCCCAAGGGGGTTACCTTGTGGGCGTACTCCCGAGTCCAGCATTTGCGTCCATAGACACAAATGCCAGACTCGGCCCCGTCATTGGATTTGATTGACAGCAGTGTAAGCCAATGTAAAAGAATATGAACATATGCGCTAAAAACAACTAATTGATGTGATACCTACTATAAAACACAAACAAATGTGATAAATTACATTCAAAATGTACTAATAATATAAGAGAGCTTATTGTTGATAACACAAACAAAATGAAAGGCATCAATTGCAATGATTAATCACATAACCGTCCCTATATTGAAAGGATGGTGTCACTGAAGAATTAACAGTGTGGTAATTAACAGCAGCGTGAGAGTGTCACTGAAATCAGATCAACAAAGCCTTGATGACTAAATTACACTGCACAAGCTTCAGACCCACTCCACTAAAATCAGACCGCACAGCCTTGAAGATTGGTAAATGATACAGTAACTTCAGACCCACTCCTCATTCAACACGGCAGGATGTAAAATATGTAAGAGAGGGGAAACACACAATAGTGTAATACTGCCAAATTCCACAACCAATACCGCTATAGCGCTGTGCGCCGATACACTCACGCTCTCCCCGTCTTTGTAATCAAGCCGCTCAGTAACGAAATGATGAGATCCTCACTCGGGAACTTCCGACAGGTCTCGTACGGCAGGCTCCTCCCCCACGCGTTGTGTCACTTGCCATGTGACTTAATCATGGGTAATGTCCATAGAGCATTGCCAGCTATACTTTATAGTGCTCAGGACGGACATGTGACAGGAAGCAAGCGAACGGGGAGAGCACACTACATGTTACATCATTGGGGCGAAAACAAAGCAGATTTTTCAACAATACATTGAACAACTTCAATCAATGAGCAATTTACTAAAAAACATCCAAAATATATAGAAAAAAGTTTGTCATCGCTGGGCAATGAATAAGTATGGATATAGCATATACTGACATCTAGTCCCTCTAGTGGTCAAAAATGAATACTTCCCACTATACATAAAGAGAGGATAAAGCTACTCCAAGGCCTTGTGTAAGCCAATGGCTGCGTTGCTATCAATCTATCCAATGAAGAGCTGAGAAGACCGGGCCGAGAAGAGCCAGCGTGTTCTTGACACGGGACTTTCGAGGGCTCAGGTAAGTAAACCGGGGGGCAAGTAAGTATCGGATGTGTTTTCACCTTAATGCATAGGATGCATTAAGGTGAAAAAACAGGAAGGTTTACAACCCCTTTAACGACACAGAAGCAAACACACATTTATATGAAAAAAATATAGCATCAAAACGCACAGTAAAAAATATGCAAACTGCAACACGCTAAAATTAACCATAAGCTACTTTACTGGTGTAGGGCAGCCTATTGAAATCAATTGAGCATTGGTAGCATTATGGCAGTGTTAGTAGCATCACTGGTGACACTGGGACAGGTGTGCCAGGGAGCTGACTGCACTGTTTATTTGCATTACACTGGGGCAGTTATCAGGGAAACTAGAGGCAGGCTGGCACTGGTGTTTGTGTACATGCAAGTGTGACAGACAGACAGTACCAGGATATTCAGTGCCCAGGGCGAAGATGCCAACCTGCACCACCCCAAGGAAGAGCATGGGGCAGAGCTAGTAGAAGCACATGCAGCACACCAAAATATTTGTAACCAGTATTACTGTTTACATTTGTGATTACTGTGATTAGTCAACATAACAATCACAAGGCACACAGCCATTTGGATTGCTCCATGACAGCTTGGTTCGTAGCAATTAATGGACACACTGGCTTCCCAAGGGTGATTTCTGAAGTGCTGATTATAAATGGTGCTCTAGAGCTAGAAATTCACATTTTTTAACAATACAAACCCATGCAACATCCCAGTTAAGAAAAGTTTCCTTAAGCTGGGTACACACAGATCAAAATGCTGAACTGGATACATTTTGATCTGTGTGTGGTCCTCCCTGTTCTCCCCAACAGAGGCTGATTGTTAGACTGGCTTCTGTTGAATGGTACTTCTGGAAAACCTTCTTTGATTGGTGGTCTGCAGCCAATGGCTGCAGCACTGATCAGTGTATTCTGATAGTGTGTGGATCCAGGAATCTGTTAAGCTGGCCATACATTAATCTCTTTTTTTCCATCAGCCAGCTGGTTGAAGGAAGAAAAATGCCCTGATTCACCCACCCAAATATATGAGGTATAGGGGGAAGTCACTCCTGCTGTTCTATTGTATTCTGACTAATTGTTCAGGAAAACCCAGACAGGCTGCTTCTACAGAAATTAATTGGTAGATTGACTTCTGTAGAACCAGCCTGCCCTTACATGGATCAAAATTTCTCCGGTCCCTGCTGAACCGAACAAATTTTTATCCATGTATGCAGGAGCTGCACGATTAATCATTCAAAAATCGTGATCTTGATTCAACCCCCCTCACGATCTTAAAGGGTTTGTAAAGGCATTCTTTGCATTAAGTTAAAAAGCTTTCTGTGTGCAGCAGCTGCCTCAGATCCCCCTAATACCCACCTGAAGTCCCTCTCTGTCCAGCGATATCCACAAATGTCTCAGCCACCCGAGATTCTCCTTCCTGACTGTCTGAGACACAGCAGCGGCATCATTTACTCCCACTGCCGTCAATGAAATGTAGTCACCACTCCCGCACCACCCCAAAGATGCTGCTTGCTGGACTTTTTTCTCATCCTGCAAGCACACCACCCTTGAGAGGCACTTAACAGGGGATATTTTTTGCGCAAAAACGCCTGTAAAGTGCTTCAGTGTGAAAGGGGTCTAAGGGTTCTTTCTCCTCTCACAGGTGAACTGATGTTTACTTTCACGTTCTTTGTTTAATATGTGATTGCTGTGATTAGACACAGTGATCACATGGTGCAGGACCAATTTCCATGGTCCTGTACCCAGTAATGTGATCTGCTGTGTCTGGGGGGCACAACGATCACCAGGCTCCCCGATGCATGCTCATGAGCCTCTGATGCGGGGGGACAATCTGGTAAATCCACCTGCATCACCGCTGCTCCTGTCTTGTGCCATTTATGCACTATGGCCAGATGGTAGATGGTTAAGAATAGTGCCTCAAAATCCACAAAACAAAAAAAACAAAAAAATTATCTTGGCAAACACTATTTCCAGGCCAAGGATCTGTAGAAGTTGGTATGGCGGTTTTCATTTGCCTGCAGTATTTCCAAGTGGTTCAGTTTTTCTTTTAAAATTAAAGAGGAGTTCTAAATAGCTGCAGAATTTTGCTCTTTGTTTTTTCAGTGTTTGAAAGAACCCTGAGGAAATTGTAAGACAATGAAGCTGAACTGTAGACAGATTTAAAATACACAAATTCATCTAGCTCTGTAATCACTAATTCATAATTAAATGTATTTTATAAATGCAAGCAAAGTAGGTATGAGAATTTGACTTGGTATCAGTCTCCTGCAGTTCCTGTACAGGAGTGCTGGATTGTGAAAGGTAGAAGCAGCATGAGGAGCTAATAAATTCATTTTCTGACAAAAAGTATGGAAGATAGGAAGAGAAAGCAGAGCGATAGAGAGATGAGCCTATCAATGTGCTGCTTCTCTTTTCACTGTCCAGTGTTAAATGATTTGTCTCATTTCCGTAACTGATACATTCTGCAGGGCAGCTTGTTCCTTTGAAAAACAACAGACTAACTGGCTGGATGACCAGATGAAAGTAGAAGAAAACCTAAACAAGAAAATGAATGCAGCTGTCACATCTAAGAATTAGTAGGCTGCTATATAATAAATGTTTGCCTTTGGGTTAAATATGACCTTAAACCATCCAGAGAGGTTTGAAAATTCTTTGACAAAATATGTTTGTTCCCCTCGACTGACATACCTCCTCTACTGATCACTTCTCTTCTGCAACTGTGGGATGTTTTATTGGGTTTCTCTAAATTATCTTTGAGACCTAGCCCACTCAGCCCTATTCACTACACCCCTATTCCCTACCAGGTAAACCTCCCTCTACCTTCATAAATCCAGATAATATCACAAAAATGCAAATCTGCCATATTCTCTGACCAGACTTTAATCGACTTGAACCCAATTGAAATCCTAATCTTAACCCACTGTGAAAGAGTGGTACCAGACATGACAACTTGCTGACCCGATGGCCCCTTAAATTAGCCTCTGTTGAAGTTTTAATGTGTGTTTATTTCCTCAGTAGTTATATGCAACATTGAGCCTAGGTTGAGACTGTAGCGATGCAGGAACCAGTGCGATTCCAGCGTCGGTTCCCGCATCCCATCTCTCCCGCAGACAGTTCACACTGCACTCTGCGATTCCCTGTGGGTGTCAATACAATGTTAATGACACCCCCAGATCGGTTCACAGATCGCATTGCGAACAGTGGATTCGGACATTAATTGGATCGCATGTATGAGAACACCCATACGATCTGATTCCAGTGTGGGGGGAAATAAAAATCCCTGCACCTTTTTTGTGCG
The DNA here is from genome assembly GCF_905171775.1 of Rana temporaria. Classification (NCBI taxonomy): domain Eukaryota; kingdom Metazoa; phylum Chordata; class Amphibia; order Anura; family Ranidae; genus Rana; species Rana temporaria. The sequence goes on from NC_053493.1 coordinate 165,160,508, forward strand.
AATCCAATGTGAGTTCAGCCATACATCTGTATGGCTGAACTCGCATTGCACAGGCATCGCATGTGATGTGCACCAGCAGTGCAGGTGCGAATCACATGCAAAGTCTGTGTTCGCTACCATTGTAAACCCAGGCTAAAAGAGGTGGCATATTTTGAAAGACCACCTTTTAAACAGGCTTGAAAATAGGCTTTAGGATGGCAGCCATCAGAGAAAGAATTCAACCGTGGAATATACAATTAGCGGACCTCCAGCTGTTGCAAAACTACAAGTCCCATCATGCCTCTGCCTCTGGGTGTCATCCTTTTGGCTGTCAGAGTCTTACCAGTACAGACGCCCAACCATCTTGCAAATTATGTTACCATTGTCTTCTGATACATCTAGTAGAACTGAATGAAAATCCAACTAGTATGGCCTTCTGCCTCTCAGGTATACAATAAATTGCAATCAACAAATTTAAAAAGCATACTAGAATTAGCTCTATTTTCAGTGCTCCTGTGCTCTCTGGAATCCATAAAAGAAAACATCTTGAGATGCTGTCATACCACAATATCCAGACACTAAAAATGGCCTATTATACCACCACCAGTGGCGTTGTGTCCATAAGGGGCGCAAGGGCGCCGCCCCCTCTCTCCTGGGACCACTTTATCACCGTAGATAGATTCATGCATTGCATGAATCTATCTATGGTTGCCACTGACATCCCCTATTCAGGTGTCCTGCTCCTTTTCGGGCAACTGAATTACAGCAGTGGGGGTGTTTTTTGGAAGGACCTGATTAGAGCCGTAGGAAATTGATGGGCACACTGGCAGCATTTGATGGGGTACACTGACAGCAATTAATGGGTACACTGACAGCAATTGATGGGCACACTGGCAGCAATTGATGGGTACAGTAGCTGCATTTGATGGCACAGTGGATGCACTTGATGGGCACAGTGGCTGCATTTGATGGGCACAGTGGCTGCATTTGATGGGCACAGTGGCTGCGTTTGATGGTACAGTGGCTGCTTTTGATGGCACAGTGGATGCATTTGATGGCACAGTGGCTGCATTTGATGGGCACAGTGGCTGCGCTTGATGGGCACAGTGGCTGTGCTTGATGGGCACAGTGGCTGTGTTTGATGGGCACAGTGGCTGCGTTTGATGGCACAGTGGCTGCAATTTATGGGCACAGTAGCTGCATTTGATGGGCACAATGGCTGCAATTTATGTTTTGTTTTTTTCAGTTTGTTTGCGCCCCCCCCTAAAAATTTTGAGCACCAGCCTCCACTGACCACCACTATCCTCCTGGGTCGCAATCATGAATGATCTGATGCATATTTAGATCCTGATAGCAGGAGATACAGATAAAATTGACCTTTTCAGCCTCACCTAGTTAAGCTGGGCCATGTTCAGATTCTCTCAAGCTTTTCAAAACCTCTGGACATCTCAACATTACCATTTGGTGTTAACTCTGTATATATACTCTTAACATAGATAGTGATCTCTGTCACATCTTCAACTCCTAGTAGTAAGTGATGGATGTTGCCCTTTCACATAGTTGTGATAACTATCGTGTGAAAAAAATCATATGGTGTTAAACGTCTAACTTGCTATTGTACGGAGGCGATTTCTCCTTATTCCTCCTAAAGGAAAGGGATATGGCAATCATCTTACTTCCTGATTACAATTCTCAGTTTATGGATAGACCAAAGACTAGCCGGGCCCATATCCTCCTTGCTATTAGCGAGAAAAAAAATTCTACAAAGCTCTGCTGAGTTCTAAATCAGCATGCAGTTATCAAATGTATTTAAGTTCTATTTGGAGAAAAGGAATATGCGTCAGGTTTGCATTAGACCACGCGCATGAATAGAATTTACAGTATATCCAGTTATATTGAGTTTAAGATCAGAATTAGGAAGGAATTAGGAAGGGAGACATATAAAAGCATAAGAAAACAAATACAAAATAAACAATGTATGAAACCTAAAAGCAGAAAAATATATTTTTGCTTTTTTTCTATCAAATGCTATAAATGCTAAAGTACATTGGCACAGTATAGTAGTCCTCTCTCTGCTTTTTCTTCTTTCTCAGATGACAAACGACATCATTCTCTACAACGTTCCCCACCCCAGAAATCCCCTTCTAACCTTTTATGTGTAAATCTGGATGTTAAGGGCATACAAATCGAAAAAAGGGAGTCAAAAAATCACAGCTTTAGCAAATGATATGCTCCTATTTTGTCTGACCCCTTAATCTCTCTTCCTACCTTGCTGACAGAATTTAAGCAATTTGGGTGGCTCTTGAAGTTACACATAAATATACTAAGTCGTGTGCTCTTTACATAACTCTCCCAAACCCTAATCACCCTGTGTAGCACAGATTTCCCCTACTGTCCTGGTTTCCCCCCCTTCTTCCCCCCACATCGCTTCTGGCTTCCCTCCTCTCCCCTTCCGCCGTCTGTTGCTGAGGGGATGCTTTAGGATGAGTGGGGAAAGGAGACGGTAAATATGTAATTTACTGGCCCCTTCCCTTTCTGAATAAACATCGTAAGTGATTGGTAGCGCGTGTTTGATCTTTGGGGTGCACACCCTAATGCAATAGGCTGCGCCCACCTGATCTGGTTCAGGAATCTCAACAAACATTCCCAATTATGTGGAAAACTGAATGATCACATATCTGGGGATCCAGGAACCAGGCAATTTGGGTATGCTTTATGCTTGTAATTACCTGCCACTTCTAAAATCTTTACATTAAAGATCTTAAATAGTGGGAAAAAATATGTTTCGAAGGGCTGCAATTCTAAAAATGACTGTCCTTCATAGAGTACTGTATTTGCTGCAAGCTATCCCTCTCAGAATCCCTTCTGCCTGTTCTACGTCATTACTGAAACTTTTTAGCACATACGTTTGGAAGAATGCTACTCCAAGAATTAATTTAGCAATGCTTTTTCCAAGTATAAAGGAGGCATTGGTCTCCTAAATGTAAGCCTCTACTATAAGGCTTGTCATTTGACCAGACTTGTGGATTGACATGCCCATGTTAACTGCGAACTGACGGCACAGAAACACATTTGGCAGATTTATCCACGTCTCCCAGATGTGGCACAAAGTTGAGCACTATGGGGTCTTATAGGAACACTTCTCTCATGAGACACAAGAATATGGTCAAAGTAAAAACCTAAACTGTTTAAAAAATACCTCTAGATTTAGCAATGTGGCAGCCTTCCTTCACTTTACTCCTTTACTCACTTTTTCATTTTCTACTTTCCCTCTTTCCCCGCCTCTCTCCTTTTTTTTCTTTCCTCTTTTCATTCTTTTTCCCTTATTTTCTCTCCTTTTCCTTCTTTCTTCCATTTTCCAGTTCTAATACTTTAGCTAATTCCATATATAGGATTTTATGGTAGTTATCACCAACACCTTTGTAGCGCTGCGTTAAGAATTTCTCCCTAGCTACAGTACATCACAATACTTTACAATAGATCAGCAGAGAAACATCTATACATTATTGTCCGATTGGCCTAGCAGCTACAGACCCCCCCCACCCCTCTGCTGAAATCCCCCTTGCCAGTATGGTCCCCTCCTCCAAATAGTCCATACCCCCAAATCCCTTCCCAGCACAAGCTTTTATCCCCCCCAAATGTCTTCTCTTAGCATAAATGTTCACCCCGACTCCCTCCTCACAAGTCACAATGGCCACCAAAACAATTCCACTCTCTGTCCTTGAACATACCAGACCTCATAATTGATGCAGCGAGTAAGGGAATTCCTCCCATGATCCTACTTGACTTGTGTCATGTGACATATCAGAGCTGAAGAGGGAAACCCCCCAGCTCTGTATTCTATTAACTTTCAGCATGGTAGGGTGAGATGTTGGCAGCTGCAGTGGCGGACAGCCATGGCATTAGTACCTGGGGCACCCAACAGCGATGCCATTGTACTCAATAATAAACATGTGTGCATACTGTATATGTAGGACACAGCAGCCATGCTAAAGCGGTCATCACCAAACCACAGTCTGCAGTATTCCAAGGAATGCCCCTCTCAAAGAGAAAGTCCTGCATACAGGGTGTTCTCATTACAAGCCATGGTGTGGGAAATGCTGTGTGCTGAGTGGCAGCAGGTGCCAGGTGCTGGTTACACAAATTGAGCATTTTTATTTACTCTGACCTTGACTGATGCAGGAATATTTTTTAGATGAATCGATGTAGAGGATTTTTTTACAGGCTTGGGGACATTCTTTCGTTTTATATACACAGTAGTGTTTAATACTGCCATTTACCCCTGATGCAGTGCCTTTTTTTTCACTTCAACTCATCCCTGCTGCAGGGGATTTTTTTAATTATTAACAATGTAGGGGCATTTTTACTTACACTGACCTTCAATGCCAAGGCCTTTCTTTTATACTGCTACAATGTGCCAGACATTGAACTTGCCCTTTGAAAAAGGTTAAGCACCTTTGTTTAATGTAGCTTTGCAAACCAGTGACTAAAGGGCACTCTCATCAAGGACATAGATCAACTGCTAATGGACCTGAAAGGATATGCAAAAGTAAGGCAGTGACTGTAAAGCAAAAAAGGGTTAAAAGGTGTAAAACGTGATAGAATAACACTGCAATAGATTTCTGATATACTAAACATTAGCACCAGTGAGAAGAATAAGTGTCTGCAACTAGTACAGGTGAAGGCACTGATTTCCAGTTGATGAGCACACGTCTAAAAAAAATACTTGGTCTTGTAATGGTGAATGATGTGAGCATTAGTACTGATGGGTGAATAAAAATGGGTGAATAAAAAGCAGCAGGGTGGCTACTAATGAAAGCTTAGAGCAGCCCATAATAATAATAATAATAATAACAGTGTTTGACTACGTGTCCTTAATAATTGGTAACAATTATGGCTAGTACATACCCAGATTGTATATTCCCAGTACATTTATTCATTATTGGTATTAATATAGCACTGCCAATTTACACAGTGCTTTAAATATACAGTATATTTTACATTAACATCAGTCCCTCAACGAGCTTACACTCTAAGGTACCTAATTCACCTTCATAAACACACACATATACTATGGCCAATTTTGACAGGAGCCAATTAAACTCCCACACTCTTTGGACTATTAGAGGAAAGTGGAACCCCAGAGGAAACCACTCAAACACATGGAGAATATTCAAACTCCAGGCAGATATTGACATGATTGGGATTCGAATCAATGACCTTCAAACCATTCCTTATTTTAAGTTTGATGTAAAGTCACCGGTAGAAGCGAAGGTGAAAAATAAGCAGCAATGTGCCAACTAATGAGTGCTGTGAGTAGCACATACTGGAGTATAGACATTAGTGAATATTGCAATGTTCATAACTGGCAGCTAGTGTCTGATCATACAAGCTGTACTGATTTACTTTTAGATGGGTAAAAAGGTACAGTGAAAGAATGGAGTGTTACAAGACAGCAAGAGAAAGTCCACCACATATCACCCCACAATGACAATGGAATGATCAGCCACAAGTGAGAATCCTTGCTTTGAGTGAATTATTATCTTCGTAGTCAAAACTTTAATACTAATCAATTTGTGCGTGTCTATTAATCACATTTATAAAAGTTATATATTTGTCATATTTGTTTATTGAAATTTCACAAGTCAGGGAACAGGTTCAAAAGCGATACAGGTATATACAATAGTAAGGTACAGTATAACATTATAATATGACAAAAAAAAAGTTATATATTTGATACTATAAAAATTATTCAGTAAATGTTTAATTTGCAACATAGTTTGTGTGCACCTAAAGTACTTTTTCCCATTCAGTGGATTTGAAAATAAAAATGTTACATGAACATTTTCATACAATTTAACACGCAATGTGAGCGTACCCCTACTGATATTCTATCCATTATACCCAAAGACCCTATTACGTAGTCACTCCTCTTATCAGGAGGTTACCGCCGTAGCCAGAAACGTGCATATAAAAATTAGGGTGATATCCCACAGGAAAAAAACAAGAATGGAGTACCACCGGGGATATAAGGGGCTACTATAGGCAGTACGGACAATATTAAGGGTCAAAAAGTTTATTAAATAGTACAAAATGTATTACTTGGGTAAATAAATTACAACATGCTACTACCATTAGCTAATACTAAAAACCAACTGCTAATTGCCGGCAAGTGTTGCACCAACAGAGTTGGTGCAGACAAATAACACACAAAAAAACATAGACCACCATAGACAACAAATAACCAAAAACAGTCCGGACGCCAAGTTACCCGCACTTGCTGGGGTTCCCGCATGGTAAAACACTGTGTTGCTCAATTAAATAATCATAATGAAATATTAGGAACAACCAGCATGTGCGTCCCCGCGGGAAAAAAAATCGAGGAATAAGGATTGTGTAATGAAGGGCTAGATGATCGTGCCTGATTGCTGATAGATCTAATCCTATAGTAATTATGGAAGTGCCAGGGATCTGCAGTTATCCTGAATCTGTGATATCTCAGAAGTTTGCAATAATCGGACAGTCCTGTGTATGAGCTATTCAAAGAGGAAACGTCTCTCTATAGTCATTGTTGGCTTCAACTGCTCCAATACAATTGCCTCTGTTAAATATAGATCACAGAGAGATCAGCAAAGTGCCTGAGCTGAGATGAACATCTTGATTTAATCAGTATAAGAGATGCTGAAAGATATTCAGTGACACTACGTACAAAGTCCTCGTAGCTGTATACTGAGCAGTTCGTAGGTACTATAACAACAGCTTAATCACAGAAAAGTGTTAACCACCTTACCACCTCCGTAGATTAGGAGATTGTGATATACGGACTTATCTTCTACCTTCAGATTGAAGTATACCCCATGTCCCGGCGTCTGTGATGTCCAGATACACCTCTACTGGGGAATGGATAGGTAGGTTGCCGAGCCGTAAGTTATATGCTGTGCTTCTCAGATAGCTAGCATTATTTCCTTCCACATGTCAGGCACACACTGTCGCACGATATCGTGTAAAGCCAATCCTCTTCATATCACCCGCTAGGTCGGGGAATGACTTCTGCGGCGTCTCGGTACTGCGTGATGTCAACGTGTTTCGCAACGTGTATCGCGTAGCTTCGTCTGGCCAGACGAAGCTACGCGATACATGTTGCGAAACGCATTGACGTCACGCAGTACCGAGGCGAGGATTGGCTTTACACCTACTGAATGCAGGTTATGGTGAAAATAATAGTAGTAATAATAATAATATTAATAATAGAAAATAATAGTAAAAATAATAATAGTAACAATATTAGCTCAGCTTACTTAACCTCCCTGGCGGTATGATTATTTCAGAAAAAAGGTGCTGAAAGTGGTACCATTATTTGCAAGGAAATTTGGCGTTTTATTCTGTAGGCCTGTAATTCTTAGGAATAACTCATTTATAGCCAACACATATCTGTATGTTAGATAATGAGTATTACTTTGTCTCCTACTGTTACGATGCATTGTGTACTATATGCTATTGTAATGCATTATTTTGTTTGATTGAAAAATATCAATAAAAAACTATTGAAATAAATAAAAAAAAGGAATAACTCATTTAAATCTGACCAAACAAAAGTCTAGTGGGCATCCAGTTTATGCCATTTTTTTAAAACAAAATTATAAATTATAATATAATAAATAATTATAAATAATTATAACAAATAATAATATAATTAAAATAAAAATTATTCAATAATGTAATCAACTCAAAATCACTGAAATTTGCTCAGTTGCAGAATTGTCGCTGTCATTACTTTTATTTTTTTTATGACGAATTTCCCCACAAATCACTATCGCACAATTCTGCAAGTGATTATAATTTATTATCGCTGTTTTCTAGCTGCTCTAAAACCATTTTTGACATAAAGGGGCACTTTTGGTTGCTATTGACAATCTACAGTTTGCAGGCAGAAAGAACAGTTTTTATTATATAAAAGTACATGTAGGACACCGCTCAGACCACTAGGGACAAGGGGGGTGTGTATTTTTTACATACAGTACTGTAATCTATAAGATTACAGTATACTGTATGTAAGGTGTTTGTTTACCTTTTTGAATTTTGCGCCGTTCTCCGATCCCGTGCGTCGTAACGTCGCAGGGAACGGAGATCGGCGGCACAGGAGGACACTGTGTGAATTGAGCGAGGTCCCGCTCGCTCACACAGCGCGGTGGCATCGCTGGATCCAGGGACAAGGTAAGTAAACCATGCCTGTGGATTCAGCGAGGCGAGCCCGAGTCTGACTCGGGGTTACCGATCGTAACCCAAAAATCTCACACCGAGTCAGACTCTGGAATACCGCCACGGGGGTTAATCAGCGCCTATATTTTCAAAATTCTTTGTATATAACAAACAAGCACATTTTATGAGTCTTTTATCATTAGAAATACAGTAAAACCTTGGTTTGCAAGCATAATTCTTTAAAGAAACATGCTTGTAATCCAAAGCACTTGTATATCAAAGCATTTTTTTTAAAGAGGAGAGGCACCTCTAAGTGTAGCAATAAGTTGCTAAATGTTGTACCTTCATTAAATGTAACCATATTGCTACACTTAGAGGCTCCTCTCTTCTTTTTTATACTCCGTTGTGACATGACGCTACTCTTATATCAAGACATCGCTTGTATATCAAGGCAAAATGTATTAAAACATTTTGCTTGTCTTGCAAAATGCTCTCAAACCAAGTTACTCTCAAACCAAGGTTTTACTGTATGTTATTAGTGTATATGTACCATAATTATTTAAAACATTTTGAAATGTTTATTTTCAATGAGAAATATACTATAATCCCTTTTTAAAACATTTGTATTAGAAAAAAACACAAACACAGTTGACGTATGGATGGCTAAAATGCTACAACGTTATTAAAGCAATCACATGCAGTCTTGATGCTGCTGATGCTGGGCTGAGGAAGGAAGGAGGTGTGTCGAGGGGGTGGTGAGCGCAGACAAGGGGCTTCTCCCAAGGCTGTTTCGTGCTCTTAATGTTTATTGTAACAGCAGTCACAGAAAACCAGCAGCAGCTTATTTGGCTATTGTAGCTAACTTCTTAGTTCAAAAAAGACAAAAGAACACTGACATCAAGAGGAAAGGAACCAGTAAATGGAAAAATCTACATCATGGTACTGTAGCTGATCTATACAGAGCTGCTAACAAAGAATCCAAATCACAATAAAATCAAGACGGAAATACAAGTACTGTACTGGCTTTTTTTAATATATCAAGTCGATTGCCTGTAGCGTGGAGGAAATTGTGCTCTTTTGCTATTTTTTTAAGTAGTTATTTTTAGCATCAATTTGATGTTAATTGGAGTTTGACTGGAGCTAAAGGGATATCAGAGCTTGTCAGTATTTGCCTGCATCTCCTTGGTCAGTGTTGTATTTACTGAGAATGAAGTTTATCCTTGTGATGTGAATTATACTTTCCCATGAAGCCTCCGGCCATCCTATGAACCCATGCTCACTTGTCTCAGATGTTTTAAACCTTTTGAATTGACTAATATTACAGCAGCTCGGAATGGATAAATATGTCTTGTCTCTTTTACAACTTTTCTTGTCTGTGGTTTGTGGTAAGTAACATGATTGTATGTCAGTAGATCGCTAGACAATGGGCAGACTTTCATTGTGTGTGAGAAGTTGTATCTCAGCTTGTGTCAGACTTGTAATGAAAAGCCACTGATTAGGTAGTCGGGTTTAAAAGGGCTGCTTTTGTATAATAACATATCTGCTTTAACTGTACATTGTGCTGTATTAACAAAGTAAAACCATTTGTAGCTACGACTATTGTAAAGTCTTTTGATATTGTAAGGGAGGATGTGTACAATGCATGGCCAGTATAAATAAACAGAACATGTTCCTTACTGATAGCATTGTTAGTCAAGAACAGGATGATGTGATATGGCAGTGACCTGGAGTTGAGTATAATGGCATTGTTGTGGTTGAGGATCTTGAAGTATATTAAATTGTACTTCAGTAAGATTACACTTGTTTATAAAGTGGCAGCATGCTGAAAATACAAGTGATAGGGCAATTCAAATGACAGGAAACTGTGATTTTCTTGCTTAAAAGTAATTAATGAACTCTGATTTGATCATCTTGGGAAAAAAAGGCATACAAGGTCACATACTGCAAATATTCAATTATGGGGAGTATGCATTCATAGTTTTTTGGATAAACAACACTATTTTCTAAGTAAGAATTTTACTAATATGCACTGACAGTATAAAATACTAAAAGGGGTGTGGAGCAAGATAAAAGAGCATCACTTCTTAACAACCAAGTTATGGGATTTTTTATAGAACTTTATAACATATATATTATAATAAGATTTTCTTGGTAAACTTGCAACAATTAGTTTATACTGTATGGATAATCATAGCAGATAACCCAGAAACACCAAAAATAGTCGAAATTATTTCGTTGATAAAGAAGTAAAATTGGGATTAGATGATTATGTTGCTAGGTACATTTTATGTTATGCATGGTTACTTAAAGGAGTTTCCCATTTTCAAAACAGTAAAACTCTTTATCTCCGGAGTCATGAACATAAAGTGCTCATCATTTGTTGGCTTCCTACTGGTAGGGAGTAAGCCAACTTTAAGCATACTTTGGAAATTCAGTACACTCAGTATCCGGTGCCTTAGATTTTGCTTGAAAAAATTACAGGAAAATTGGAAAACCCCAATAATACCATAAATATCCAGATGTGTCCTCATTGTTGATTTTCTACTTAGAAACATTTAAGTACAAAGGTTGAATTAGCGAATAGTTAATGGTACATTAAAGTCAAAATAATAGTTCCCTTTCTTATCTAGGCATTGTTCAATCCAATCAACTCCACTTCCTTTGTTTTTATTCTGGTGAAATTGAAACACACCTGCAAACAATGGTGTAACACACTTCAGACTACTTCCTGCTGTTCATACACAGAAAGCTTAAAGGATAAGTTCAAATTGAATACATAAATGCACATCTTTTTGCAGGTAAAAAAAGGGGAGTTAATACATTTTTTACACTGCAGCCTTTTAAAACATTGTACCCAGGATCAGCAGATGACAGGTGCAATTTCAGGATCCTGCAGACCTTCAGTCAGCTGTCTTCCCATCCCTCCCGTACAGGCCGAAAATTACTGAATTGCATGAATAATCAATGAACTACGAGAGTGCTGGTGCATTCAGCAGTGCCTTCACAAGTTAATTGAGAACTACAAGCTGTCTGCCGTGGCAGAGGATGGTACTTGCAGTTCATTTATTCACAGGAAACTTTGAATGAATGATGTGGCTCTGTAAACTTTACTTTTGTGAGCTCATGCACACTGGTCATTTAGACCTGGTACATGAGAGCCCAGGTTTTGGTGCCATCAAACGACACGGGCACACCATCCAGTCCCACTGCCAACAGCCTGTAAAACACCATTTTTGTTTCAGTGACAAAGGTCAGTAGTACAGTACAAATAGAAATGGTGACTCTCCCTAACAGGGAAAAAAAAACTGAGAAGGGTTCTAGCTCTGACCTACTCTATCCAAAAATAAAACTAGGGTTTTGCTTAGAGATATATGTTAATGTAAAAATATTAGTACTGAGGGTGTTTTCACTTTTCACAACCACCAACCAGAGTCAAAGAAGTTTAATTGGGACTGGTGTTTAGGTTTGGAGTCTGCTTTAATGCAGGGTTTGCAGCAAACTTTACCTGTTCTTTTTACACTGAACAGGTGAACCGAACTTCCAGATTTGGCCTATTCTCCTGTGCAAAATCTCTGGCTGCTGCTGCAGCTGGAAGTCAGTCTTTTAATGACTTGGGGCCAGATTCACAAATGAGATACGACAGCGTTTCTCCTGATACGCCGTAGTATCTCTGTTTCTATCTATGCGACTGATTCATAGAATCAGTTACGCATAGATATCCCTAAGATCCGACAGGTGTAATTGTTTTACACTGTTGGATCTTAGGATGCAGTACCGCGGCCGCCGCTGGGGGGAGTTCACGTCGTAAACCAGCGTCGGGTATGAAAATTAGGAGTTACGGCGGATCCACGATGGATTTTCGTGGTCGCTACGTCGCCGCTAGTCTAGTTTCCCGTCGCAAAGTTAGTCGTTTTTTTTGGTGCCCTAACTTTAGTCAGCAAGCGTATTGCTGTCTAAAGTATGGCCGTCGTTCCCGCGTCGAAATTCAAAATTTAACGTCGTTTGCGTAAGCCGTCCGGGAATACGGAAGTACGCTACGCGCGTTGCCGTTCAAAAAAATGACGTCACGGCGCGCAAAGCACGGCGGGAGTTAAGAAACGGAGCATGCGCAGTAGGTCCGGCACGGGAGCGCGGCTAATTTAAATGGCACACGCCCATTTAAATTGGCCCGCCTTGCGCCGGCGTAGTTTTCATCGCAAGTGCTTGGTGAATCAGGCACTTGCAATGAAAAATTGCGGCGGTGTAATGTATCTAGGATTCTATCTGGCCCAGTATTACCACCACCACTAAACTTCCAACTGTGTGGACCCTAAGCATCTTTGGTTTCTAGGACATGAAGGGGCCGATCAGAATATGTGGCAGCTAGGATGTTGGTGAACGCACATCATTTGTTGTTATGATGCAAAAAAAAAATAGGATGCAGGGTCAGTTTCCAAAATCCATACCAAACCTATACCCTAGATAGGGGTCTAGTGTGGATTTTAGGGGAGACCCCATACAAAAAGACAAAAGTATATGATCCCCCTAAATCTAAACCAGGCCCTTATATGAGCTTGTAATGTGCATCCCCCCTTCCTGAAATATACCATACCAGGCAACATGCTGTCAACATGAGCCCCGGGCAAAGCACGTTGTCCCCATGTTGATGGTGACTAGGGCCTTTTACCATATTCCTGGCAAAATGAATGCAGGAGTCTGCTGGGGGAATGTATCTGAGCTTGGAAACCCCCATTAAAAAAAGTTCCCTCCCTATGTTGAGGACATGTGACCTTGTATAGTTCAGGAGGGGAACTGCACATTTGCTGCTTCCTCTTTCCTGGCCACCCAGGATACCTTCTCAGATAACGGCCTGGTATGGATTTTGGGGGACCCCATGTCATTAGGTCCTCTTAAAATGCATACCAGATCTTAATCTAGTATAAAAGAAAAAGAAAAAATGTGGCACTCCTAAACTCGCATAACATTATGCATGTTGCAATCAAATCAAGTCAGAAAAAATCATTAGTATATTTATATGATATAAAAAAGTCCCAAAATTAGTCCAAATGTCAGTTTTAGGATCAGTGTCTAAAGGTGACCAGACACGTAGGCTACACAAGGGAACTGAGACCAAACAAAGGATATATATATATTAAAGTGATATTTATTTACAGTGAAACACAGCAAACAACGAACACAGTAAACGCAGCACACAGTAAACGTGAACATAAACAAACCCTAAAAGACAAATAACAAAATAACCTAAATACTAACTAAATACAAAAACTATCTAAAGGACAAGGGTACAGGGAATGCAAGGAAGTGGGATCTCAACAGAGTACTAGAATAGAAGCAAGGCAGGGGGTGCAGGAACAAGGCAGATAGGAACAAACTGGATCAGGCACAGGCAGAAAGAAGGGGACCAGAATCGTGACACGCTGGGGGATGGGAGGAGAAGCCTTAAGTAGCCACCAGGCAGCTGAACACCAATTAGCCTGATTGCAATAGCCTGCTGGGTCCTGGGAGACACCTTCTGGTGGACATTGTAACTGCAGCAAACAGCCCGAAGTGGGATAGTGCCACCAGCAGGTGAACTTAATCCTAACAGTCAGCCATTAAGTTAAAGATGATCCATGTGGACAGTGGGTCAAATGATCAGAATCTGAGGAGTGATCAGCGTATGGCACATTAGGAGGTAATACTTCCCATAGTATCTCACACTTATGCCGTGTACAGACGATCGAACATTCCGACAACAAAACCGTGGATTTTTTCCGATGGATGTTGGCTTAAACTTATCTTGCATACACACAGTCACACAAATGTTGTCGGAAATTGCAAACGTCAAGAACGCGGTGAAGTACGACACACACGACGAGCAGGGAAAAATTAAGTTCAATAGCCAGTGCGGCTCTTCTGCTTGATTCCGAGCATGCGTGGAATTTTGTGCATCGAAATTGTGTATTTCTTGTTGTCAGAAAATTTGAGAACCAGCTCTCAAATTTTTGTTGTCGGAAACTCTGACAGCAAATGTCCGATGGAGCCTACACACGGTGGGAATTTCCGACAACAAGCTCCCATCGAACATTTGTTGTCGGGAATTCCGAGCGTGTGTATGCGGCATTAGGATCAGGGTGGAACTAATAACTCCAGGCAACATGAAAGAAAAAGCAAGGGTGCAGGAATGTATTAGTATTGTGCATTCTTTATTAAATCAAAACAATGTATTCACTTACATAAAAACAGGCACAGATCAGCATGCAAAAACACTAGAGATAGCAGCATGAGAGCTGGCTGGGCCATGCTGAACACAGAGGGATCCAAAGCCTGATCCGCCAAGCATAGGTATGAGCACAACTCATACAGTAACTGCCATTTACCAGTTTCCAAAGCACATGGGCCAAGCAGCAAAGATGGGTGGGGTTCTAAACTGCAATGCATTTCCGCTCTTCACAAGCCTTTGTGAAACCTAGGATAGGGGGCTGGTATGAATGTTGAGGAGAATCCTGGTTGTTTTATTAACAAACAAAGCAAAGTAGAAAATGTAATTTGACAGCATCTTAAATGGTATTTTTCTCTTTGTGACATGGACAATTTGTGATGCTTTTGAACATGTTTGTCAAAACACAGACTGAACCCAAGCAGTTGTGCCCAACACTACTGGTGATGCAGGAAGTAGAGACAAGGAAGCTGGCATAGGTTTTAGGGATTAAGGGCCAGATTCAGGTACAAATACGTTACGCTGCGGTGGCGTAACGTATCCCATTTACGTTACACCGCCGCAGGTTTACAGCGTAAGTGCCTGATTCACAAAGCTCTTACCTGTAAACTTGCGGCGGTGTAACGAAAATCCACTCGACGCAAGCCCGCCTAATTCAAATGGGGCAGGCACCATTTAAATTAGGCGTGTTCCCGCGCTGAACGTACTGCGCATGCTCCGTCCGTCAAATTACCCGACGTGCATTGCGCTAAATGACGTCGCAAGGACGTCATTGGTTTCGACGTTAACGTAAATGGCGTCCAGCGCCATTCACGGACGACTTATGCAAACAACGTGAATTTTTAAATTTCGACGCGGGAACGACGGCCATACTTAACATTGGCTAGGCCACCTAGAGGGCAGCCTTAGTTTTACGCGGCGTATCTCGACGGAAACAACGTAAATTTAGAGTGGCGGGTAAAGCGTACGTTCGTGAATCGCCGTAACTAGTCATTTGCCTATTCTACGCCGACCGCAATGGAATCGCCACCTAGCGGCTGGCCTAGAATTGCATCCTAAGATCCGACGGTGTAAGTCAATTACACCTGTCGGATCTTAGGGCTATCTATGCGTAACTGATTCTATGAATCAGCCGCATAGTTACGACGGGCGGATCCCAGAGATACGACGGCCTATCAGGAGATACGCCGTCGTATCTCTTTTGTGAATCTGGCCCTAAGTTCCTACTCCTTTACTTTCAATCCCGTATAAAGGGCCTATTCTTGGGAGGGGGGGGGGGGGGGGTACAGTTAACTTGGATAAAGGTACATTGTGTACATTTCTGAGTTTTAGAATAGTTACAATATTATTTAAAAAGTATTAGTAGCTCACTTTAATACTTTCACTTGTAAATGTCATTTACATTTCGTTTTTATTGTGTACTATGCTTACATGAGCATTTATCCCCTAAGTCCCCCCTAGGCTTCATATTGCATCATCTCTGAATATTTGATTAATCATAATACAACTTCCCATCCAGGGAAAAATTTGAAGTCTGTCCCTAATGGGAAAACTCACTAAAACTGTAATAAAATGAAGCTGAATAATTTAGATAGTGATCTCATATCTCATGTACTCCTTGTCACCAGAAACTCAGTGACCAGTCCATTATAACAGATTCTGAATTACATTTTACCAGTCTCTGATTGTTCCATTTTTCTAATTATAATTATATAAAAGTGATAATACTGAGAATTTTAACAAAATAGAACAGGTCCTAGATAATTTAACATGATTATAAAAATGAGTTGTATTTTTTCCATGAACGCACTGTGAATTGCTCTAGAAATGATTTATTGTTTTATGTATTCTTTCTGAAACATATTTTTGACTAAGTTACACACAATTTTGTTCATTCTAAGAAGTGACATTTCAAGTCAGCAGTAGAACTGATGTTAATCACATTTTTAGGTAACTGTCACATTATCTGGAGCAGATAATCTTTGCGGTACTGCTGAAGCAGCACTATAAATATTAGGGTACAATAGAGACCTATTTTAGCAGATGTTTTTGTAATGGAGTTTTGTAAAGAAAAAGCAATGCATTTACTAAAATGCTTATTTCAAATGCTTGTTAAAAGCAAACTTAGTATTAGTAATGCAAGTGAATGTAAGTACAAGATCATTAGTGTTTTCCTTCTGACATGCATCTGTGAAGCTTTTTTTAAGGATCTGGCAGGCAAGTGTTTGAATTTCGAAAAAGATCTTATGCACAATGTATGTTTGCATTTGTTATTGCTTTTTACATGCATCCTATTACTTCTCTTTAAAGTGGATGTAAACCCACTCTCATCTTTTCTAAACTACTGCCATAGTGCTGATCTATAAGGATATACATGCCTCCTGCATGTATCCTTACCTGTCAAATGTTTCCCCTCTGTTATAAGAACTAAAAAACTGCAGATTCTGTGGGTGGATCTGTTGTCTGGAGCTCTGTGGGTGGAGTCGTGATGTCAGTAGACTCCCTGCCCTCCTCTACACTCCCCTTGTCAACATGCATTTTTTTCCTGTGTATTCCTTACACTAAATTCTGCTATGATCACTAACATCCAGTCAAAATCCAGAAAAGTAACCACATGCCTTCAGAAAAGGAGTGGGGGTGGGAATTAAAAAATAATGCCGGGAGATAAGGGCTCCCTCCTTCACATATACTGGAGCTGCCCATTGGTCACCCCCTACTGGACCGCGGTGCAGCAACTGTTGGGCCGCCTTCTGGATGCACAGGTCCCCATGTCCTTCACATTCTTCCTCTTGGGCCTATCCCCCTTGAGAACCTCCACGCCTTGCAAAAAGTTAGATCGTCACAGCTGCCCGCTGTCTTGTAGCCCTGAACTGATAAAAAAACGCTCTCCCCCTACCCCTGAGGCTTTACACGCTAGGATCAAAGATGTGGAGCTGATGGAGAGAATGACTGCCAGGATACAAGACAGGTTGGAGGCCCACGACATTGTCTGGGAGCCATGGCACCTTCGGGAGGACCCACCGTGACTAGGTAAATTAGCTAATTCGATGATCTTCCCCTCTCCCCCTCTCTCTACCCCCCTCTCTTTTTTCATTTCCTTTCTCTCTTTTTCCATTCCTTCTTTCTTTCTCCCTCCTACTGGGAGTACCTTCATGACCCCTCCATGTTTGATGTTTTGCAGTATGATAACATATGTCGCTATGATATGGCATCCTCAACCTCAGTTATGTGTTTGCTATTGTTTAGGAGTGTGAAGACGGTCCATATCCGTTACTATCTGAATACATGTAAAAAAGGCAGACCTGTGCCTTGCCTCTTTATCTTTCCTCATGCTGTATCATGTGTTTCTGTATGTTGTAAGGAATTTTTTCCTTTTTCAATAAAATGTTATTTGAGAAAAAATAAATAAATAATGCCTGTCTCCATGCTAGTGCATGAGATATGTAAATACCTGTCACTCACAGCAAGGGGGCGGAACGGACTAAGGTTTTTCTCTGAACAATAAAAGAGGATTGCTCAGAGCTGGATTAACTCTGTGTGGCAAGACTGGGCACATATGTTAGGAAATCTTATATTGTACATTGTGACATAAAAATGTTTTTCCGGGTTTACATCCACTTTAAGTCCTTGTTACACATCAATGTGAATGCAGTAAGCATCTAAATCACATACCGCCCTTGACTTATTTCTAAATGCACATTTTAAGCATTTTTTAAGGATCTGGAAGGTAGTGTTTGAATATTGAATAGAATCTTATGGTACAATGTATGATTGCATTTTTTACTGCTTTTCACATGTATCCCATTGCTTTGATTTAGTTCACTCTTTAAATATCAGTGTGAATGCATCTCAAACACACCCAAACTGACTTTGAACTATGAAGACCTCACTTTGATTCCCAAGCCAAATGTCTGCAGCCCGGAGCACCGTATCTCAGTCACCATATGCACCCCCATTATTCTCTCCGTTAATTTCAAAAAGACAAAAGCCAGGAGTTTCTGCTGTAAATTTTTCTCTCTTGTACCCTTAAGATCTTCATCCTTTGTCACTCACACAGCTGGCATTTTCATAGCTTTTTGAACAGCTCACATATCCTCAAGTGATGATCCCCCACAGTATTCCCAAACTGCAAATAAAATTGGTGAACCAGCTCCTTGTATAGTATTGTAAAAACACACATGGTATTTATTAAAATGCACTCACAATAAAAAAGAATATGTCAATTCTTTTGGAAAATCGTATTAACTCCCTTTATTTCTCCCACCCAAATTCAGTGATAAAGGGAATATGATCACATCTATTCTTACTATATTTATTTAAAACTAATAGTTTATGTTTTTTATTTAAGGCCTCGTACAGACGACAGAACATGTCTGCTGAAACTGGTCCGCTGACCAGTTTAGGCAGACATGTTCGGTCGTGTGTACGGCCGACCGGACAGGATTCCAGCGGACATTTGTCCATCCGACCGTTTTCGAGTGGACAAATGTTTCTTAGCATGCTAAGAAACATGTCCGCTGGAATCCTGTCTGTCGGACATGTTCGGTCGTCTGTACAGACTCACCGTACATGTCCGAGCGGCCGCCATCCCTCGCATGCGTCGAATCACTTTTGTCGGATTTCTGTCTGATGGTGTGTACAACCATCAGACAGAAATCTCCGGGTGGACATGTCCGCTCAAAACGGTCCGGTGGACCGTTTTGAGCGGACAGTCCGTCCGTCTGTACGAGCCCTTACATCAACTACTTTGAATACTTTTTTTATAACATCCAGTTTATTGAGAAAAAGTAGAAGTAGCTTAAAAGGGGAGTCGCAGCTCCCAGGTATTATTCATTACAGAACAATAACATTGTAATTAAACAACATGTATTGTCACAGATGAAAGTAATACATATCATAAATGCTATTGAATGATAATCATAAGGTATAATCTAGCATAAAAACGCTTATGCATTGGGCAGAACTTCAGTATAACATGTAGAGCAAAATCCGCAAATGGAGGTACAGAAATGTAAATTAGAATTAGTTGTGAATAAGAGAAAGGGAAAAGTAGGGGTAAATAGAGTAGAATACAAGTAAAGGTAAGGAAAGAAAAGAAAGGAATCTGTCCCACAGTAAATCAAGTTGTATATAGGACTAATGGACCAAGTAACATAGAAAATCATATATTCAAATCATACATATTAGTCCCCAGTCATCAAGTCAGTATAGGCCTGTGATACTTTGAATTGGAACCCAGGTGACCAGGTCTGAGAGAATCTCTTATTGTCGTCTGTGGACTGGGCCACCGTCTCCAACATGGAGCATATCTCGGCTGTTCTGAACAGCCAATCTCGGATTGAGGGGACTCTGGAAGATTTCCAGAAGAGGGGTATGAGCGCTTTAGACACGTTCAGAAGGTGGTTAGATAATGATTTTTTAATATCTCTGAAAAGACACATCTGCAATATGCAGTAGGCAGCATGCTTTGTCAAGCTCCATCCTGGTCTCTGTGATTGTACGATCACATTACATACTTTAGTCCAGTAAGAAATTATTAAGGGACATTGCCACCATATACGTGGAGAGTGCCCTTGTCTCTGCCGCACCTCCAACAGGTGTCGGGCAATTGTGGATACCAGGCCTGTAGCTTCACGGGCGTAGCGTACCAGTGGGTATGTAATTTGTAGGCAGTTTCCTGCGTCCTGGTGCTAAGAGAACATTTATGAGTGAAAATACAAGCCCTCTTCCACTGTTTATCAGAAATCGGCACGTTTGAATGCTTTTTAAGTATTTCCTTATTGTAACCCTTTTCATAGAATTTGTTGGCCATTTCTTTACCTTCTTTTTTACACACTTCTGATTCTGTACAATTTCATCTGAGCCCATAGAATGGTCCTTTTGGGATATCGTTAAACCACCACTTGTGATGATAACAACTTTCTGCTCTCAACAGGCAATTACAGTCAGTTGGTTTACGGTAGATCCTAGTTACAAAGTCCTATCTCCTTTGATTACATTTTTAAATCTAAAAAATGTATTCCTTGTGTTTTATAAGTGTTACTAAATTCCAGGTGCCAATGTCAATTTTTCCGGGTTTTCCCTGGACTTCTTCATATTGTTATGCAATCATCAATATATCCACAGCAAAAAATCTTTTTTTTTTTTTTTCATAATCATAATGGTTGTATGGTCTGCTCTTCCCCATTCCCATAAATAAGTTGGCATATCTAGGTACATATTTGCAACCCATTGCTGATCTTTTTTTGGTTTAAAGAATTTCCAAAAAAACAAAAATAGTTATTTTTTAAAACCAATTCCACACATTCCCACTTTCATGTCCAATAAAAAGTTGTAGTATACTTTGATTTAATGTCACTTATGATTAGAAAATTCCCTTCCTGACACTCAATTTTGCTTAGTTCTTTTTTTTTTATGGCCAGTATATCTACAACCTTGTAATGTACTATGGTAATTTAAAGAGGAGCTCCACTCAAAAGGGTAAGCTCTGCTTGTCTGCCACCTCCCCCTCTCTGCTGCCACATTTGGCCCCTTTTGGGGGGGACCAGGTATCTGGCTTGACAGGTACCCGCTCCCACTTCCGACTCAGTGATCCGGAAGTTTGGCCCCTTCTCCCCCCTCCCCACAGCTGGCCCATTGAGAAAGCACAGCGCGGTTTGCACATGCACAATAGGAAACTTGCTGTGAAGCAGTAAGGCTTCACTGCCAGTTTCCCTTGGCCAAGATGGTGGCGCTGGGCACCCGAGAGCCAATTCAAGAATCAGCTCGGATGAGGACACATCTGTATGCCTGGACAAGATAAGTGCTCTAATAGTAAAAGTCAACAGCTACAGTATTTGTAGCTGCTGACTTTTATCTTTTTTTTTCGGGGGGAGGGGGACACCTCTTTAACAACATGCGGCTGTATAAGTATATCCACATACTGTACTTATTACAAAACTCTCATCATTATACTGTAAATGCTCAGTAATTGAAAAATGGATTGTTTTGTTAAAATTCTTCCACTCCTTTTTGATTACTACTTCGTTCAATCCTTCTTTTAAAAGCTTTCCCAATACATTTTTATTCTTTTTGTGGGCTCTCTAGTATTTTTCTGATTTAGTTGTTGTTTAGATTCTTCTTCAAAATACTCCTTGTCTATTATAACCAATGCCCTCACATGTGCAAATTTAATAACAATGGGGTAGATTCAGAAAGCAATTGCGTCTGCGTAACCATAGTTACGCAGCGCAATTGCTTAGTTGCGCCGGCGTATCGACTGCTCCTGATTCAGAGAGCTCCATATGCCGACTGCAGCCTAAGATATGACTGGCATAAGGCTCTTATGCCGTCGTATCGTAGGCTGCATTCTTACGCTGGCTGCTAGGTGGCGTTCCCGTAGTGGTCAGCGTAGAGTATGCAAATTGCATACTAACGCCGATTCACAACCGTACGCGCGCCCTACGTACGCAGTTTACGTCGTTTGCGTAAGGCTGCTCCTGCTATTAGCAGGGGCATCCAATGCTAAGTATACCCGTCGTTCCCGCGTCGCGATGTTTGAAAATTATGTTGTTTGCGTAAGTGAAACGCGAATGGTGCTGGACGCCATTTACGTTCACGTTGAAGCAAATGACGTCCTTGCGAAGTCATTTGCCGCAATGCACATTGGGAAAGTTTCCCGACAAAGCATGCACACTACGTTCGGCGCGGGAACGCGCCTAATTTAAATGATCCACGCCCCCTACGGGATCATTTAAATTACGCGCCCTTACGCCGGGCATTTTCAAGGAGCACCCGTGCAAATTATGTAGCTATTGCTTCATGAATGAAGCGTATCGCACGTAATTTACGGAGGCGCAGCGTTTAAACGGTACGCTGCGCCTCCGTAAGAGGGCGCAAAAGGTACCTGAATCTACCCCAATAGTTATATATCTTGTTCCAGATTTTTTAACACCTTTCTGTCTCCTTTGGTAATATTACCACAGTTATATTTCTTCCCATTTTTAAAGCCTTTAGATCTTTCAAGACAATATTTTGTGTGTTGAGTTAAAAGTAGATTTATTTCTTAAGGTGTTGTACATTTTGAACTTTGTCAATTATCACAGGGGACCACCAGAATTTCTTCAACACCAGCCCCCTAATGAATTTTTGAATGTCTATAAATATCTGAAACTTGTTAATAGTTATTTTAAAATACGTTTTTATTTTATTCTTTCATATATCTGCATTTACAGCATTCAATTATATCGCATTTCTTCATTCATTCTTATTCTATTTCATAAATACAGCCACATATCAAAAAAAGGAGAAGATCATTATACATTACCAGGGTAATGGGATAGATGTATTCAGAATTGGGGAGAGATGGTGAGAGGAGTGGGGAGAGAGAGGTCTCTTATTTACCCTCCGCCACTCTCTCGCTAAAATTGCCTGTATTTCCTTCTGAATTCTTCTTGCTGTTGGTCTTTTTTTTTTTTTATATATATTCGAGGTGTAATGTAATGTTAATAGTTGTGTGAAAATTTGATACCATTCTCCAATTCTTTGTTTCCATCCCCAGATAACTATTTTTGCTTAAAGCAGAACTCTGGACAAAAATGTTCTGTTTTCTATTTGTCTACCTTTACTGAATATGCCATCCATCTTCTTGTCAGCTCACTAGTTTCCTTGATATAGCCTGTTCTTTTTTAAATAAAACCATTAATCACTGTAGTTTCCTGTTTGTAGGAATGGTGGCTGTTATTCCTTTTATACTTCCATCCATCCCATCATTGGCACTTCCCATTTGTAGTTCTCTTCTCCAGCAAGCAGGGACGTACTTCCACCTCTGTTTGCTGTAGTGGGAGGACGGGACTGACAGACCCCCCCAACCCAGTCTGTATCACCCATGGAGGCAGTGTCCTAAAATGACAGTTTAGGAGCTTGGGATCTTTCCAGCCTCCTCTATCCCTGCGGTAGCGTATCATATGACACACAAAGAAATTAATGAGGGAAAATGTAATTCTAAAAATGACATCTGTGCAGTGTGCCTCTTAATATCCTGCCTGCTGTGAGTGTGCCGCTTCCTCTCCTTCCTTGACTGTCCTTGCGCCCAGCAGTGTTCAGCTGTCTATTTCCCTGCATGTGTCCCACTGCCTGTTTGCATGCTTCGGTCCCACTGTCTGTGTGCGCCTGTCGGTGTGCAGTTACTTGCCTGGGTCCCGTTGTCTGTATCCAGCTGTCAGAGTCCCGCTACCTGTGTCATCTTGCCTGTTGCTGGTCGGGATCTGCAGGTGCTGTTAACTGCAGGGGCGGGGTGGTGATGTCGTCTTTAGCCCGAGGAGGAAGGAATTTTCACACGCTGCATACACGTGCTTGAGGTTAGTTGCCTAAACTCAACAGTAAGTGATTGTGCTGGGGGACACTGCAAGTGTGGGAATGTGGATTGTGCTGGGGAACACTGCACGGTGATGGATGGGGGATTGTGCTCTGAAACACTGCAGGTGTGTGGGGATTGTGCTGGGGAACACTGCAGGGGTGTGTGGATTGTGCTGGTTGCAGAATGAGAGCATGTGATTTATGTTTAAGTGGGCTTGTTCACATTTACATGTACAGGCCTAGTGTACCCTTCCACATTCACTGCAATTCGTAAAGCATGATGGGAAGTGTAGTTTGATTATAGTGTAGAAAGAGGAGATGATATGATGTAATCCCTCTTGTAACAGCTCCTCCTTGACAGAATAGATGATACATTTTTTAATTACTAAGAGGACTTCCTGAAAGTTCAATTAGACTTTTCTATTCAATGGTAAGGAATTTCACAAATGTATTTACCGTTTAGTGTTTTGTGTAGGGGGTGTACTAATAGGGGATTTTTTGCCAATGCCGGAGTTCTGCTTTAAATTATACAGAGTAGTTTGACTAGCTTGACTATTTTTACTATTATTATTTTTTCAAGATTTTTTCCCCCTCCTTTTTCTTTTTACTCCCTACACCTTTCCTTATTTTATAGGTTGGCCAAAACATTCAAAAACATTATTTCTCCATTTTTTGTTGTTTCACCTGTGTCAGTGGCATGAATCTGTTCCTCCCAAGAAATCCCTCTTTCTCCCATCAATTACAGTTATCCCATTAATTCTATTGTCCATTTCTATAGCAGAGGTATCTTCCTTTTTCATTAGTCTATCCATCATTCCATATTGGGTAAAATCTCTTGTTTCCACAGTGTTCATATGCACACTGATGTGGGTGTCCATTTTTATGGTTCCATATCTGATTTCTCTGCTGGATACCACTTACTCTCACTAACCAGACAATATTTTTCTAACTCCATTTCTTTCTCTTTATACTTCTTTCCATTAATTATGTTGTGTGTTCCTTTGCAGATAGTTTTCCTGTTCAACACTACCTCCCTCTTTACTTTTATTGCCTGCCTCCACATCATCATACTCCTGTTTCACTATATTTTTCTTGTTCCAGCTATATTGTGCTCTTTTTGTATTGTCTTTTCTCTCTCTTCTGATATTTGTTTTTCTTTATCCGCTGATTGTACAGTAACTAACATCTTCCAGATCCTGGAGTGTTCTTAATTTCTCTTTTAACTCGCTAACTTTCATGCCTATTCTAACTATGTTGCTTTTATGTCCCTATATTGTCATTCTTATGGATGCTGAATGGAACCTGAAGTTTATTTTTATTTTTTTTTTCTACTGCTTTAGTTAGTAGGAAGTATGTCCCATGTCACGCAGGCTACTGGACCCTGTAAATCTTCTCTGCAGGGTTCCCAGTCCATTTCCTGGCACTGAATTTCCAGTGATGTGATATTTATAAAGCTTCAGGTCTTTGGGCTGAACTGCATTAGAGATGGTCCGATGGGAACTGCCCCCTCCTCCTCTATTAAAAGTCTTACTGTTTCCAACTTGGTTCAGTCAAAAGACCTGGAAGTCTACCACCAGGAAGAGGACCAGACACCCTGCAGTAGATTTATATAGGATTAAACAGCCTGCATGATTTGGGGCATTCTTCATTAATGATAAATTAAATCCACTAAAGCTGTAGAGAAAAGAAAAATCATATAAACTTCAGCTTTAAATCCAAAACCTACTCATCCTTTTTCCTTTAATTCTTTTTGCTTATTCGTATAAAGTTTATTACCTTTAGCAATCTCAAACACTTTGACATTACCCCCAAATATGCATATATTTCCAAAATGGTCTTATGCCACCAATTCATCTATTATAAGGTTTTCTAATATCTTAAATATTAGACATGTGCACACTGAAATATTCTGTTTCAGAATTTCGTTTTCGTCCGAAAAATGTATTTATTTAGTTACTCCCAAAATGTGTTTTTATTTATTTTCTTTCGTTAAAAAATGCATTCGTCCAAAAATTCAAATTAATTAAGGTTGAACCTGTCATTGAAGGCTTATGGTGTCTGTCGAATGTTCTAAGAAAATTTGACGGAGCAGCAAAACTGTACGACACCGCAATTCTAATGTTGTATGACACTAGTAATAATTATATTTATATATTTATAAATTATTATTACTATTCAACCAACATTCAAATTCTTATATAGCCTATGGGCCGAGCATTTGACCGGAAATGTACGATTGCGGCGTCGTACAGTTTAGCTGCTTGTCGAATCTTCTTAGAACTTTTGACAGAAACCATAAGCCTTCAAAAACAGATTCAACGTTTGTATGTTTTTTGCTGCTTCATCGAATCTTCGTCGTTCATGTCGAATGGTCTACCCCAACATTGTCTCTATAATGTCCAATCTTTTCTCTCTCTGTCGAATCTTTCCTCTCTATGTAGAATAATCTTGGACTAATAAAGTTAAGGTTAGGCACATTCGACCGCAGATTCGATAGACACAGATTGCTATTGTCAGCATCATGTCGAATCTATATCGAACTGTTGTAGCAACAAAACCAGTGTATAAATGAGAAGAGATGTGCAATATGAGTGTAGTAATATGTTGCTAAATGTTTTACTTTAATTAACTGTAACCATATTGTTATACTTAGAGGCGCCTCTCTTCTCTTTTATACCCAGTTGTGACATGGCGCTACGCTACTTGTATATTACTGTAAGACATCGCTTGTATATCAAGTCAAAATGTATTAAAAAATGTTGCTTGTCCTGCCAAATGCTCTCAAACCAAGTTACTCTCAAACCAAGGTTTTACTGTGTATATATACATATATGTGTGTATATATATATATATATATATATATATATATATATATATATATATATATATATATATACACACTGTATATATTGTATTGCTACTGAAAAGTTGCAACTCATTGTGCTGATGTTTCTCAATATATACTGTAATGCACAGTTCTCAAAGCTTTAATATAAGGACTAAGACTGACTATACACAGTTCGAATCTCGGCCGGTTCAGCAGGAACCGGCTGAGATTTGAACTATTAATGGGCAGCCTGACGGATTCTCTTGCGATTATCGCTAGTGGCTGCTATAGCCACTCGTGATAATCACTGTCTTCTCCCAGTTTGGATGGCTTCCCCTGTATGCCCCTGCCCCACTACTGGGAGAAGACAATAACCCAGCAGGAGGGATTTCCACATCAACACAATCTGACTAACCCGTGGTTGCAGGAAAGAAATTCACCCGTGAATGGCCGACCTAATATGTTTTGTTTCAGCCATGTGACAAATTTTCAGGCCTCATTAGACTGAAGATAACTGGTGTTTTTAAAAAAATAAGGATTGCTATCTTGCCGTGTTAGCTTTGTTAATTGAGCCTATATCACCAAATACATATGGCTCAATTCACAAAGCTAAAACACCATCAACATTTTAGTCACATGATTAAAATAATGATTATCCTTGTGATAAAGCTTTGTGAATTGCGCATATAGTGTTAGATTCAGATGATTATGTGTCATAGATATTACTTCTACTTACTACTTCTCAGTTGGAGCTGGACATTCTAGCTCTAGGCCTGATTGGTTGATAACAATGGTACTTACTTAAAACATAATTTGTTTTCTGAGACACAGTGGAAGCTCTCCACTTCTGCTACCACGCTGATGGCATGCCATCAGTCAAATAGCTTGCACTGTGCTACAAACATTATTTGTAATAATAAAGTTTCCTTGCCTGCTGGTCTGAAAAAAAAAAAATCCAGAGACATGTTTATGAAAAAAGAAGAAATACATTTTGCTTATAAGATTTGTATACTATAATCATATCTTTTAAAAAACAGCAATGCAATGCAGCACTTCATTAGTCACTTGTGGACATTATGTGTACTATAAGCCCCAAAAAATTGTAATCAAAGTACACAGGGGGTTTGTAGTAAGCCCTGTGCTCCTACCCACTGCCAATCCCTTGTTTGCATTTACCAGCGATTCATTTTGACAGAGTTGCTGTGTAAATACAGCAGCTGCTATAAAAAATAGACCTTTTGAAGCAGTGTTTATAAACACTGTTCATGCGTGATTCATAGATACAAAGGGTTACTTTTGTATTTGTTGTTCCATTAGACTGCAGATCAATAGGAAGAGCTTTTTTATACTGATGGTAAGGCAACCTGACAAATAAAAAAAAACTTTTTTATTTTTTTATTTAATAACACTAGTTTCCTTTTAACCCCTTATAAACCTTTATTTTACCCTAATCAGCAATATTTAACCCCTAGCCAAAGAGGGGTCCTTAGCTATTATTTTACAGATTTTTCTTCTTTTCTGGTCATATTTTGTGTCATTATAAACAGGATAAGTGAAGGAATAAAATGTATACTTTTTAATTGCAGCAAACTAACTCTATTTTATCTCTTCCTAATTAAGTTAAACTGCTAGATTAGCTTAAGTAAGAAATAATAATAACAACAAAAGTGCTAAAATTAAGCAAAGGTCTTATTTATTTATTTATAAAGATAGAAAATCACTAATAAGTACATAAACAAATCTAAATCAATATTGTAGAATAAGAGAAAAAGAACAAAGATAATACATTACTCAGAAAGTCTGTCCTGTAGGTTCTCCAGCTTGTCTGGGGCTCATCAGTCAGAGAGAATTGTAGTGCCCATGTGCTGCGGGTAATTAAAAGAGAAGTCCAGCCAAACGACTCCTATGGAACACAGCAGTGCAGTTTGTTTTGCACTCCTGTGACTCGTTTTCAGCAGAGAGCGGGCTGAAGTCTGATCTCTGCTGACTTAACAGAATTCAGTCGAGGCACTGCATCATCCCGACAATAAAGTCTGGATTGGCCAGGTGCTTGGACCAACACCCAGCTCAGCCTCTCAGTGAGCCTCTGAGAGCCTGAGCCGGCCGCCACTGCCCTCTCTAAAGCCAAGCACTCCAATGGACAAGGAGGGAGCAGAGCAGAGAGCTGTGACTGGCAGTCTACAGCTCTCTGCTCAGGGAGCTCTGAAAATTGAGCAATCGGCAGCGTTTGATCACTCGGTTCTCAGTGCAGAGGCATTTGGGGGCAAATGCAGCATCACTAAGTATGATTCCAAAATAAAAACCCTTTACTTCTCTTTTAAGTCAGTGCCTGTGCCAAGTCCTAAAGTTAAATTTGCAGTGATGGCTTCAGTTCTCTACACTGTTAACCTCCCTGGCGGTATGATTGTCTGATTTTAGGTGCTGAAAGCGGTAATATTATTTTGCATGGAAATTTGGCGTTTTACATTGTAGGCCTGTAATTTTTAGGAATAACTCACTTAAATCTGTCCAAACAAGAGTCTAGTAGACATCCTGTGTATGATAAAGTTTGAAAAACAAAATCATAAATTATAATATAATAAATAACTATAAATAATTATAACAAATAATAATGTAATTATAATAAAAAATATTCTTTAACCACTTAAGCCTTTAGGCAGCTAAATGCCCAGGCCAGGTTTTGCGATTCGGCACTGCGTCGCTTTAACAGACAATTGCGCGGTCGTGCGACGTGGCTCCCAAACAAAATTGGCGTCCTTTTTTCCTCACAAATAGAGCTTTCTTTTGGTGGTATTTGATCACCTCTACGGTTTTTATTTTTTGCGCTATAAACAAAAATAGAGCGACAATTTTGAAAAAAATTCAATATTTTTTACTTTTTGCTATAATAAATATCCCCCAAAAACATATATAACAATTTTTTTTCCTCAGTTTAGGCCGATACGTATTCTTCTACCTATTTTTGGTAAAAAAAATCGCAATAGGCGTTTATCGATTGGTTTGCGCAAAATTTATAGCGTTTACAAAATAGGGGATAGTTTTATTGCATTTTTATTCATTATTTTTTTTTTACTACTAATGGCGTCGATCAGCGATTTTTTTCATGACTGCGACATTATGGCGGACACTTCAGACAATTTTGACACATTTTTGCAAAAAATGCATTTAAATTGCATTGTTTATTGTGAAAATGACAGTTGCAGTTTGTGAGTTAACCACAGGGGGCGCTGTAGGAGTTAGTGTTCACTTAGTGTGTGTTTACAACTGTAGGGGGGTGTGGCTGTAGGACTGACGTCATCGATCAAATCTCCCTATATAAGGGATCACTCGATCGATGCAGCGCCATAGTGAAGCACGGGGAAGCCGTGTTTACATATGGCTCTCCCCGTTCTTCAGCTCCGGGGAGCGATCGCGACGGAGCGGCTATAAACGAATAGCCGCGCCGTCGTCCCGGATCGCTCCCCGCGGGAATCCGACCGCCGCATGTAGCGGGGGGGGGGTCGGACCCCCCACCCGCTAGAAGGCAAGGACGTACATGTACGCCCATTTGCCTGTACGTGCCATTCTGTGGACGTACATTTACATGCGCGGTCGGGAAGTGGTTAATGTAATCAAATAAAAAAAACTGAAATTTGCTCAGTTGCAGAATTGTCCCTGTCATTACTTTTATTGTTTGATGACGAATTTCCCCACAAATTGCTATCGCTCAATTCTACAAGTGATTCTAATTTATTATAGCTGCTTTATAGCTGGTCTAAAACCACTTTAGATGTAAAGGGACACTTTTTGGTTGCTATGGACAATCTCCAGTTTCCAGGCAGAAAGAACAGTTTTTATTATATAAAAGTGCATGTAGGACACTGGGCAGACCACTAGGGACAAAGGGTGTGTGTATTTATTTCATACAGTACTGTAATCTATAAGATACTGTATGTGTACTGTGTATTTACTTTTTGAATTTGGCGCCGATCTCCGCATCCCGTGCGTCGTAACGTCGCAGGGAACGGAGCTCGGCGGCACTCGGTACTGTGTGAATCAAGTGAGGAGACAGCTCGATCACACAGCGGGGAGGCATCTCAGGATCCAAGGACAAGGTAAGTAACCTGTGTCTGTGGATACTGTGATGTGATCCCGAGTCTGGCTTGGGTTTACCGCTATTGGTGCTGAAATTCCACCCCGAGTGCGACTTGGGAATACCGCTCAGGGGGTTAAAATACATATGAAAAAAAAATATCTAACTCTAGAATATGAGCCAACAGAATCAATATCTAGAGAATCAGTAATAACCTGACGGATGTGAAGCACTTGTCATAATTCAGTTATAGGTATAGTGGGATCAGGGGTGAAAGTAAATTATACAGTACATCAATAGTAGACCAGATAAACTGGCCACTGAAGTAGATACAACTGGCACATTTTGGCATATTTATCTTGCCAGAGTGCTAGAGCAGTTCTAAAATGAGTTGACCTGCTAAATATATGTAATAAGGTATACACACATAATGCCAATTATACAAATATGCTGTAGACATCTTCCAGAAAAAGTCACACAATAGCAGATATCCAAATAAAGCTGTGAATTCATCTTGGAGTAATAGACTCATATAGGCCAACATAATGACAGCCTCTTCAGGAAATAAGAACTGTACAATTATAGGTATAATAGGTAAGCCACATATAGCAATGTTTAAAGGTGATGCAGTTCACATGCATAGAAAAACCCCAAGGCATAGAATTACGTAAGACATCCAAATGTGCAGGGATTGTTAACCATTAACCAGCACAATTTATTTATTACATATACTTATATAGCACCTTCAATTTACAGGGACATACTAAAACATTTAATGTGAAAATGGCTTAATGTAGCTTAACGAGCAAAAAAGTGCCTGAACCTCAATCAATTGCCCTGAAACTTTGCACAGCCCAATATCTCGACCTTCCAAACATATCCTATACATTTTGTGCAATTTGGTGTTCCACAAGGCAAACTAGGGACATTAAGCTTGTTTTTTGGGGAGCTTAATGTGGCTTAACGTACAAAAAAGACCTTAAATGTTAACAATTTACACAGTGCTTTACATATATATTGCACATGCAATCAGTCCCTGCCCTCAAGCAACTTATAATCTAACCCACATTCATACATATACTAGGGTCAATTTAGACAGGAGCAAAATACCCTACGAGCATGTCTTTGGACTGTGGGGGGAACCAGTGTTGCCCACTGTCTGTATTTTTCCGGAAAGTTTGTTAAAACGGCACTTTTTCCCCCGTTCATAAATGTCAGTGGTTGCGGGAATGTGCCAGTAAAAATAGCCGAGATCGGTTTGGCTCGGAACTGCACATGGAGATTGGAGGCAGGGGGTGATGGTGGCTGCAGTGGCACCGCAGAGGGGGATGGAGGCAGGGGGAGATTGGAGGCAGGGGGTGTTAGTGGCAGGGTGTGATTGGAGGCAGGGGGTATTGGTGGCACCGCAGAGGGGGATGGTGGCACCGCAGAGGGTGGGGGATGGAGACAGGGGTTGTTGGTGGCACCGCAGAGGGGGATGGAGGCAGGGGGTAATTGGAGGCAGAGGGCCTGGGGGAGATTGGAGGCAGAGGGAGATTGGAGGCAGGGGGATATTGTGGCACCGCAGAGGGGGGTGAAGGCAGGGGGTGTTGGTGGCAGAGGGGGATGGAGGCAGGGGGTGATGTGACTAAATAATTTGCCCTTATTATATCGAAAATAACAAAAATATGTTTTTTTACCTTAATACCTACCTTAAATCACATTGCTATTTGCCTAGTGTACTTGTTTGTAGCCTAAATACTGAAATTTGCACCTAAAAATGTAATTTAGTAACTTTTGTGAAATGCCAGTAAAAACGTGGCTGCGCCAGTAAATTTCGGGTGTCATGCCAGTAAATTTCAATCTGGTAGGTTGGCAACACTGGGAGGAACCCAGAGGAAACCCACACAGGAACATTAAGAACATGCAAACTCCAGGCAGGTAGTTTTTGGATATCATAAGGAGTGGTAATACATATAAAAAAGTTAGCGTGATCCACCTATCTTATATAATTATTTAACACTCAGTCCACAGGGATGTATGTTTTACTTGATTGCAGCAAACGTAATAAGCATATATTTAATTGTATCTTGGCGTCGCTAACACAATTTTGCAGGTAGTGCCATGGTTGGGATTCAAACCGATGGCCCTAGTGTTGCTAGGTGGAAGTACTAACTACTTAGCCACTGTTCTTCCTGTAGTATGCCTGAAACCACTTGTAAATACTTTACTTGGTCCAAGAACCCCAAGAACCTGCTAGTGTTGCTCCGCATGTATTCAGTTTTGGAAGGTTGGGTCCAAGAGGATGTGGTTGGGGAAAGTCGCTGCAGCAGTTGCTGCATAATATGGTTCAGGAAAAGAGGCCACCCGCTTGCAGCCCTCTTTTTCCTGGCCAGTCCAGGTGCATGCTTGCGTAATAGCCTGGTGTGGATTTTGAATAGTGAGTAGTGCAGTGGCAGGCATTCCCTATTGTAGAAATCACCTATCACTTTCTCTTCTGGTTACCTCTTCACAGCAGAAGAGATAATGAGAAAACTAAATTCAATGGGAACACAGACAGAAAACAACCATGCCTAAAACTAAGTGAATTTTTTTTTTATGGAGTGGAGTTTATCTTTTAAATTCCTGTTCATATGTGACCGTGTGTGGTTGTCTTTCTTTTTTAAATCAAACTACAAAATGTTGATTTAAACCTTAAAGTGTATAACAACATAACCATGGTGTCCTCTAGCATAATAACATTTTATTATTGCATATTTTTTTTACAACAAAAATGCAGATGATGTTCATTATTTTCTGGATGAAGAAATTGTTCAAAAATCCCAGGACTCCAGTATATGAAAGGATTTGAGGTCCACTGAAATGTAAACTCTTCTATCTTGGTACGAGGAAATTGAAAGCAATATTAGGAAGCTTTCAGTAGGTTAACTATGCTGAAGCAAATACAAATAAAACTACAAATGAGAACATTAAATATAAATATGAAAAAGAAAATGTACTGGAATGAAGATAGAAGAAACTTAAAGGCTCAATTCCTTTAACTATTGAGAGCATTTTTTGTTATAAAGATTTTTTCAACAATAAGAACAATGAAAGTTTATGAAAGTTTAACACAACTACATGGCTTATTTAATGGTCGTCGTGGCAAAGGACACATGCCTTATAGCTTATTAGATTATATATTTAATAAACCAAAATGATGCAAATAATGGAAAGTCATTGTAAGGCCCCTTTCACACCTGTCCGCTTTTTCATTCATCCGTTTGCGGATGAAAAAGGGACATACATTGGTCCCTATGAGATCGCGGATGTCAGTGGATGAACATCCGCTGACACCCGATCTCGCCCGCCTTCCCAAACGATCCGATTCTGCAGACGGAAGAAAACACTATTTTTCCTTCCATCTGCGGATCGGATCGGATGAACACGGACAGACGGTTCATGTTCATCCGATCCCCCCATAGGGGAGAGGGCTCAGCGGGGATCAACAGAGCGATCCCCGCTGAGCAAGCGGAGGTTTACGGGGCGCATCATTACTGATCCGCCCTGCGTGAAAGGGGCCTTAGAGTTTAACACACCTTAATGTATTTTGTGTTTCTTCCATATTCCAGTTAACCACCACTGAGACGTGAGTGAGGAAGAGCCAATCAACGAGTCTTCCTGTTTACATCGTGATCAGCTGTGATTGGACACGGCTGATCACGTGGTAAAGCGTCTCCGCCGTAAGCTCTTTTCTGAGATCAGAGATGCAGGGTGTCAGACTGACACCCCGCATCACCTATCGCCGCGCTGCGCGCCCCCACGTGCGCGCGCCGGCATTTTATCCTGCTGGACGTCAATAGACGTCCAGTCAGGATAACAGAACCACTTCCCGGACGTCAATTGTCTATTGACCGGGCAGGAAGTGGTTAAGTGCAATAAGTGAAACAATAAAAGTGAAATATTCCTTTACATTTCGTACCTGGGGGGTGTCTATAGTATGCCTTTAAAGTAGCGCATGTTTTCCGTGCTTAGAAAAGTCCCTGCACAAAATTTTCTAAAGGAAAAAAAGTAATTTAAAACTACTCGCAGCTATAATGAATTGCTGGGTCTCGGCAATACAGATCAAAGTCATTGAAAAAAACAGCGTGGGTTCCCTCCCTAGTCCATTACCAGGCCCTTTGGGTCTGGTATGAATATTAAGGGGAAACCCGAACCAATTTTTTTTTAAAGTGTTGGTGTTCCCCCCAAATTCCATATCAGGCCCTTCAGGTCTGATATGGATATTAAGGGGAACCCTGCGCCATTTAAAAAAATAAAATGGCTTGGAGTTCCCCTCAAAAATCCATACCAGACCCTTCAGGTCTGGTATGGATTTTAAGGGGAACCCTGCACCAAAAAAAAAAATGGTGTGGGATTCCCCCCAAAAATCCATACCAGACACTTATCCAAGCACGCAACCTGGCAGGAAAAGAGGGGGGGACGAGAGAGCCCCCCCTCCTGAACCAAACCAGGCCACATGCCCTCAACATGGGGAGGATGTCCCCATGTTGATGGGGACAATGGCTTTATCCCCACAACCCTTGCCAAGTGGTTGTGGGGGTCTGCAGGCGGGGGCTTATTGGAATCTGGAAGCCCCCTTTAACAAAGGGGAACTCCAGATCCCGCTCCCCCTATGTGAATTGGTAAAGGGGTACATTGTACCCCTACAATTTCACAAAAAAAGTGTCAACATGTTAAAAACCACTGGAGACAGTTTGGGACAAGTCCTTTATTAAAAAGAAAAAAAGAAAAAGAAAGTCTCCAATGATGTAATCCTGTCTCGAGCGATACAGAAAAAAAACAGACGCTACGAACGATACCGCCTCATAGGAGGCGCCTGGTTGAATGATGCTCGCTTGGTGTGACAGCTCTTTTATAGCTGAGGGCGGGGCCACCCATCACATGCTTGGGTGACCCCGCCCCCTCTCTGATGCAAGGAGAAAGCCAGCGGTTACCCAATGACATGCACAGGTGACCCCGCCCCATCTGGTGCGTCGCAGGTTTCTCATGATGCGTCAGATGGGGCGGGGTCACCCGTATACGTCATTGGGTAACCCTGGGCTTTTTCCTTGCATCAGAGAGTTGGCGGGGTCACCCACGCATGTGACGGGTGGCCTCGCCCTCAGCTATTAAAGAACTATCACACAGAGAGAGCGTCATTTGAGGCAGTATCGTTCGTAGCAGCATTTTTTTTCCAGATCGCTCGAGAAAGGATTACATCATTGGAACTTTTTCTTTTTTTTCTTTTTTTCTTTTTAATAAAGGACTTGTCCCAAACTGTCTCCTGTGTTTTTTAAAATGTTGACACTTTTTTAGGGGTACAATGTACCCCATTACCAATTCACATGAAAGGGGGGCGGGATCGGGAGTTCCCCTTTGTTAAAGGGGACTTCCAGATTCCGATAAGCCCCCCGCCTGCAGACCCCCACAACCCTCGCGCAAGGGTTGTGAGGATGAGGCCCTTGTCCCCATCAACATGGGGACATCCTCCCCATGTTAAGGGAATGTGGCCTGGTACAGTTCAGGAGGAGGGCACTCTCTCGTCCCCCCTCTTTTCCTGCGGCCTACCAGGTTGCGTGCTTGGATAAGGGTCTGGTATTGATTTTTGGGATGGTTTTAAAAAATAGCGCAGGGTTCCCCTTAATATACATATCATATAGCGCCTGATATGGAATTTGTGGGGAGTGGGACCCCATGCTTTTTTTTTTTTTTTTTTGGTTCGAGGTTCCTCTTAATATTCATACCAGACCCAAAGGGACTAAGGGGGAACACATGCTGTCTTTTTTTTCAATTACTTTTATCTGTATTGCCGGGACATTTTCCCCTTTAGAAATGTCATTTTGTGCAGGGACTTTTCTAAGCATGGGAAACACTACTTTACAGGCATACTATAGACACCCCCAGGTACGAAATTTAAAGAAATATTTCACTTTTATTGTTTCACTTTAAGCATTATTAAAATCACTGCTTCCGAAAAAAGGCTGTTTTTAAAACATTTTTTTTGCATTGATACACGTCCTCTGGGACAGGACCCAGGTCCCCAAACACTTTTTAGGACAATAACTTGCATATTGGCCTTTACAATTAGCACTTTCGATTTTTCATGTTCGTGTCCCATAGACCTTAACGGTGTTCGCGTGTTCGAACACATTTTTTGCCTGTTCAAGTTCTGCTGCGAACCGAACCGGGGAGTGTTCAGCTCATCCCTACAACTGAATGATCAAATACCTCTGATCTCTCAATTCTTGGGTCAGCTCTGAGCAGAGTGGTAACTGTCAGTCAGCAACTCTGTGCTCTGCCTCTTCAGTGTCTGGCTCAGGCTCTCAGCTGGGAGAATCCCAACATTATTGTCGGGATCGCTGCAAAGCCTGGGCAGTCTCTGTGATGTCAGCTGACAGTGTGTTTTGGCCCTTTGTCGTCTGAATCTGGGTCACAGAAATGCAGAACTGGGTGTTCTCATGTGACCTACAGAAGTATTGCCAAAAGAGCTTTGGCTATACCTGTACGTTTCTTTTAAGTATAAATTAATAAATAAAAAGTGCTAAAAATTGTATAGAATAAATAAAAAATAAAAAAAGTAAAAATAAATAAATAAAATACCCTAGCTTTTATTTGCACAAATTCATCCACATATATAGACCTAGTACATATATTACATATGTTGTTAATTTAACAGTGATCAGTTAACACATATTGATACTGCATGCATCCCAGAGTAAGTATACTGTGCATGTGTGAGTGACTCCAAAGGCTCTGTCTTATCGGGAGATAGAGTGGGGACAGTGGAATCAGAGAAGGCAGGATCAAACAGCCTTTTTACACATTGCAGAGGATTAATCCATTAGGTTCCATAGTGAGCATAACAAGCATGCTTTACTGCATATAAAGACTGATTTTATTGTTGTGGGTTTAGTAACACTTTAAGTGTAACCTATTTATTTTACAGGTTCTCTGTATTCAGAAATTATATAAAGCTTTCAGATTTTAAGTAATTTCCAGGCCATAAAATGTTCATTTTAATATGTGTAGAAAAAAATTGCAACTTATTTTTGGGAGTGAAACATACTGTAGTGCTAAAGAGGTTAATTGAGGATTTTTTTTTTTTTTTTTTTCGAAAAGAAAATCTTTGTTTTGGTAGTTTCTTTCTCTGTTGCTCTCTGCTTTTAGCAACAAAATGTAAAGCGTGCTTTAGCTTCCATCTGGAACATCTGGAAGTAAGGAAGAACATGTTTTCTATGTTAACAATGGTCAGGAATAAAATGTATCAAAAGCTCAAAACTGCAGTTAAAGGATAAGTTATTCTTTCATAACATGTTACATGTTACACACGTACACCCCCCCCCCCCCCCATGTCCCTGTTGTGACAAAGGGCCAGAGATCTTCTCCCCACGCCCTATGTCACCATTAAAACAGAAACCTGACTGTGCGAGGCTCCACCCGGCCGCATCATTCATTCATTTATTCAGAGAGTTCTGTGAAAACTACTGCCAGCCTTTGCAGCTGATGGCTTGTAGTTCTCAATGAACTACCAGGGCACTGATGAGTGCTGTAGGTATTTTATTGATCCTTGATCTGTCATTCAGTAACTGCCTGCCCATACAAGGCACTGGCAGACGACTAGACTGACAGTCTGCAGGTGCCTGAGATTGCATTCATAATCTGCTAATTACTGTATGGGTGCAATGCTTTACAGGCTCCTAATAAAAAAAAAATAATTGCACATTTTTTTACCTGCAAAAAGATGTGCATTTTTTTTTGTGGGGGGTGTATAGTAATAAGGGGGCTGTAATAGTAAGTGATAAATAAATTCCAAATTCTAGCGTGAGACAATATGTTAACGATAAGGTCAACAATACAATAGTGATTTAAAATGCAAGTGCTTATATGATAACAACATAAAAAAAATAGGTGCAAACAGGTCCAAAAAATGCAGCAATGGTCACTAAATGATAAGCAATTGGTAAGTCCATGCATCAAATGGTTAACTTGAGAGTAGACGCCATCACCACGGAACAGATATCAAACTGGCAGTGGCTAAACCCGGTGAGAGGTAAGTGCCTACTTACCAGACTACCATGACCCTTCCTTTTAAAAAAAGGATCAGGTGGAGCTTTAGTACAGTTGGTGGCCTAAGGTCTGTACTGGTACCTGGATGGAACTGGCCAGGAATGGACAGAAATTACCATGGATAAAATGAAGAAAAATGGGCCATCAGACACTTTTGACGCTATTTTGCAACCATTGTCATTTATACAGCGATCAGTGCTATAAAATTGCACCGATTACTGTGTAAATTACACTGGCAGTGAAGGGGTTAACCACTAGGGGGCGAGGAAGGTGTTAAGTGTGTCCTAGGGAGTGATTCTAACTGTGTGGGGCTGGGCTACCAGTGACACGACACTGATCACTGCTCCCGATGACAGGGAACAGAAGATCAGTGTCCTGTCACTAGGCAGAACAGGGAGATGCCTTTTTTACAATGGCATCCTCCCATTCTGCCCCTCCGTGACACAATCGTGGGACACCGGCGGACATCGAGTTCGCAGGTCCCGTGAGCGCGGTCACGGAGCTCTCGGTACACACACCTGCCCGCTAGGCGGCAGATTCAAAGCAATGTACCTTTACGTTACCTTTGCCTGCCCGTGCCTTTCTGCCGATGTATATGTGCGTTAGGCAGTCGGCACGTGGTTGATGATCTCTGTCCTAAACTTAAATTTGGACATCTCTTCCCTAACAATTTTTAGCATAGTCTGTACAGTTCTTAAAGTTTCCTCTGGGACTAAGTTCTTTAGAATTGAAAGGCTAAATAAAGCTGACCCTGTGACATTTTTTTGTTTGTTCAGAGTAAGAGAAGAAACTGCCATGTGACTTCAAATTGTAACATTGTGTTAAAGCAGAACTTTACCGACAACCATTTGATTAATTAATTAATGTGTTTAACCAGTGGTGGTGCGTCCCTAGAGGGCGCAGGAGCGCCACCCCCTCTCGCTCCTGCACCGTCACTGAATACAATACACAGATTCATGTATTGCATGAATCTGTGTATTGTTGCTGTCGCCCACTATTCAGTTGGCTGGCCCCCTGGTGAGCGCCGGCCATCTGAATAACGGCAGCTGGTTGGCTTTGGAAGTGCCAGCGTCCTGAGGGCTGTAATCGCCTTCCAAATAGTTATCCAGGGGACGCACGGGGGTGTGTTCGTTGGATAAGACTGACAGGCGTCTCAGCCAATCAGGTTCACCGGTTCTGGTTACCGGTAACCTGTTTGCCTGAAGCGTCATTGAGGGCGGGTGAAGACATTGAGGGACCGTGGAAGGAGGATGGCTGACCCCAGAAAGGTAAGTGCCGGGCGGGGGGGCAAGGGGGCAGCATTTTACAGGGCACAGTGGCGACAATTAAAGGGCACAGTGGCAACAATTAAAGGGCACAGTGGCGACAATTGATGTGGGCACAGTGGTAACAATTGATGTGGGCACAGTGGTAACAATTGATGTGGGCACAGTGGTAACAATTGATGGCATTGCACAGTGGCTGCGTTTTATGGCACAGTGGTGACAATTGATGGGCACAGTGGTGACAATTGATGGCACAGTGGCTGCGTTTGATGGCATGGCACAGTGGCTGCGTTTGGCATGGCACAGTGGCGACAATTGAGGGTACAGTGGCGACAATTGATGGCACAGTGGCGACAATTGATGGCACAGTGGCTGTGTTTGATGGCATGGCACAGTGGTGACAATGGGCACAGTGGTGACAATTGATGGCACCGTGGCTGCATTTGATGGCATGGCACAGTGGTGACAATTGATGGGCACAGTGGCGATAAATGATGGCACTGTGGCTGCGTTGCATGGCACAGTGGCTGCATTTAAAGGCATGGCACAGTGGCGTCAATTGATGGCATGGTACAGTGGCGACAATTGATGGCATGGTACAGTGGCGACAATTGATGGCATGGCACAGTGACTGCATTTGATGGGCACAGTGGCTGCATTTGATGGGCACAGTGAGGCTGCAATTGTTTTTTTTTTTTTTTTTTCGTTTGTTTGCGCCCCTTCAAAAATGTTGAGCACCAGCCGCCACTGTTTTTACCAATAGAACATACATTCCATATTAATAATTATACTACCAAAATAAACTTTCTGTAATTAAAATATTTGCGTTTGCCGCCTTGATTTTATGTCTTGGTGCAGCTAGAGGGGAAGACTGACAGCAGCTTTTACAGTGCTGAAGTTGACAGGTTGCCACTGCAGAGCTAGAAAGGATAGAATATCAGGAAGATAAGGTATACGTTTTACTCTTTTGTGTCTCCCTGACAGCAGGGTTTGTCTTGTCACCTCTCCTGCTTTTCTTTTCTCCCTCCCTTTATAGAGGGGACAGGCTGTGTCATTCCTGATGCTCCCTCCCCTCCTCACATGCAGTAAATCTTGAAGCTGTCAGCTGATTTGTCTCACTGATTATCGACAGTGTGGAAAATAGAGAGAGTGCCTTTATTTGATTTTATATTTTTATACACAGTATAGACACTTATTCTACATACAGTAGCTATGCCAGCAAAAGGGGCCAGCGCAATATAATCAAGACGTAATTGTCTGACTAAAGTTCCACTTTAACCACTTGCCGCCCGCCGTATAGCAAAATGACCAATCACAGCTGATCATCGCGTGAACTAGGAAGTGCCGGTAAACAGCTTTCCTCGGTTCGCGCTGACAGGGAGAGCCGATCTGTGCTAATAATCAGCACATTGATTATGAACAAAGCTCCCATCAAAAGGTGCACATCAGCTGCCAATCAGTTCCCATCACCTGCCAGCCTGTCCCCCTCTATAAAGCCTGTCAGTGCCCAAAAAAAGTGCAGATCAATGCCTACAACAGTTCCCCAAAAAGTGCCAATCAGTGCCACATGAGTAAGGCCTGTCAGTGCCCCATCAAAGTGTCAATCAGTGCCACTCAGTAATGCCTGCCAGTAGCTCTTCATCAGTGCTGCCTATCCAGTGCCACCTATAAGTGCCATTTATCAGTGCCGTCAGTGCTGCCTATCAGTGCCGCCTATGAGTGCCCATTAGTGTTTTTTTCAAAATTGTAAGTCTTTTTGCATTTATAGCGCAAAAATTTAAAACCGCAGAGGTAATCAAATATCACCAAAAGAAAGCTTTATTTGTGCCAAGTTTCATTTGGGTCCAAAATATTATTAGCCTTTCTCTTTTTTAGTTCCTGCCCCATTGGACCCTTCCTACATTGTCAGATATAACTGGATTTTAAATGTCTAATTTAGGGGGTTAGAAAAGAGAGTCACACAGGAATTCCAGAGGCTGGATTATGGAGCATGAATAATCTGATGTTTTTCTGTGATCTCTTGCTTTTTTATTATATATTATATTTGAACGAGAGTTTTTTTTATCTAATTTTTATGCTAATATCTGATATAGTAAAATGAATGATCAGAATAGCCAGAGACTATGGTGGACTGCTTTCTTTATTGCAATATGAATTATAAAATCATACCTAACACTGTTCCATGTATACAGTAAGTATTGGATCAAAAATACTGTATATCACTGATTTAACGTACATTAGTGGAAAGACAGTTCTGTTTGACCTCTGAAAAGAATGGTCTGTTTGTGAAATTGGCTGTCTAGTAGTTCATGGCCCTTCCTGGTAGTGCTGAAAATAAATGATCCGTTTAATATTTTGTGCCCTAGTCTGTTCACTGCTGTATAGAATATTTCCCCCATTTCATTTGTAACTTTTGACTGTATGCTGTAATAGATTTAATAGATCTAAATTAGACAGAAAAAACACCACACATATACTCAATATTTTGTGTCCCAACCCAAAAACCAGTGAAACCGTAATAGCCATTAGCTAGATTGTATATAAATATACATGACATATATATAGCACAAAATATGTTTACTTCATTATATCATATAAAACTGCATTAGAAACGCATCAAACCTGGAATCCTAAGGTTTATCACTGTACCCCATATAAATATATATATATATATATTTATATATATATATATAGCCCTCAAAATTTCCACTCGCCTGCTCGCAATTTGCGGGTGGATTTTGAGGGCTGGCGAGTGTGGGCTGCCTGGGACCAGGGGGAGGCGAGCAAGGAGTGAATTTAGGGGAAGAGAGAGGAGAGTCGCCGCTGCCTGGCTCTCCTCTCTCTTACCCAGCACAGGTAGGCTGCAATGGGGACACAGGCTGCACTGGGGACACAGGCTGCACTGGGGACACATGGCTCCACATGGCTCCACATGGCACATGGTTATTTTTATAACTTAATTCTGCATAAAACATTGTCATTTCATGAGATAATGTATGAGGGTGTGTCTAGGGACGGGACATGGTGGGGTTGGGTGGGGCAACTGGTGGCGAGTAACCCTTGAGGCCTGGCTAGTAGCTCAGGACTTGAAATTTTGAGCCCTGTATATATATATATATATATATATATATATATATATATAAAAAAAATCAATTCCAGACCATACATCAAATATTTATGCTGTGAAAACCATGCCTCAAAAAAGTAAAAGGCCTGAACATTTAGAAATGTAATTAGCACCTTCGCTAACTTGTATTGCATATGATTATTAACATCACAGGAGTGAATGGGTTTAATGCACAATAACATGTTTGCATTGTAAATGTACAACTACCATGAAGCAGGGTGTACGGTGCAATATAAAGATTGTGTGTGCTATACAATATATATATACACACTTAATACATCCTCCACTGCAATAGGTAACGGGAGTCGATGTTCATTTCAGTGTCAAACAGGATGATGGATTGATTAAGTGCAATATTCTCACATGCGTTGGAATCCTCAGTTGAATAAAGCAAGTCATCTCCTGGCTGAAATGATTAAACTGATAGAAAAATTGGCTGTTGATGATACAGTGATAACATTCCAAAGTTAGAAAGGCTCAACTAGGGAAAGTATGTTAAGTATGAAAGTCGGTCCCGCGTTGAATTTTTTAATTTTTACGTCGTTTGCGTAAGTCGTCCGTGAATGGGGCTGGGCGTAATTTACGTTCATGTCGAAACCAATGAGTCTTTGCGGCGTAATTTGTAGCATGCAAATTGGGATACGTCCACGGACGGCGCATGCGCCGTTTGATAAAAACGTCATTTACGTGGGGTCATGCTTTATTTACATAAAACACGCCCACCTCTTCACAATTTGAATTAGGCGCACTTACGCCGGCACATTTATGCTACGCCGCCGTAACTTAGGACGCAAGTGCTTTGTGAATACAGCACTTGCCTCTCTAACTTACGGCGGCGTAGCGTATATGAGATACGCTACGCCTTCCTAACGTTAGGCGCGTCTTTTTGAATCCAGCTATATGATGACAGAAAACTCAGTCTGTGTAGACATAAGTGGTATGCTGCTGGGAATATCACCCGGGAGTGCCTTCACCTTTGTGCAGGGGAGAAAAATGAATACTCTTATGCCGCGTACACACGATCGGTCAAACCGATGAGAGCGGTCTGATGGACCGATCGTGTCAGAACGCGGTGACGTAAAACACAACGACGTGCTGAAAAAAATGAAGTTCAATGCTTCCAAGCATGCGTTGACTTGATTCTGAGCATGCGTGGATTT
Source organism: Rana temporaria (assembly GCF_905171775.1). Lineage (NCBI taxonomy): Eukaryota > Metazoa > Chordata > Amphibia > Anura > Ranidae > Rana > Rana temporaria. The sequence continues at coordinate 165,204,739 of NC_053493.1, forward strand.
TTAACCGATGGACGTGCCTACAAACAATCGGTTTTGTTCTATCGGTTAAATTTAAAACAAGATTGCTTTTTTTTAACCTATGGATAAATAACCGATGGGGCCCACACACGATCAGTTTGGTCCGATGAAAACGGTCCATCAGACCATTCTTATCGGTTTGACCGATCGTGTGTATGCGGCATTAGTGTCCAAATGTCCTCCGCAATAGCCCGTAATAGTCCCTCTATACTGTAAGTCGCCGATTGCCGACATTACTAGTAAAAAACTAAAAAATAAATGAATCAAAATATCCCATAGTTTGCGCTATAACTTTTGTGCAAACCAATCAATATACGCTTAATGGGATTTTTGTACTGAAAATATGTATTGGCCCAAATTTTTTTTCCAAAATTGTCGGTCGTTTTTTATAGTGCAAAAAAATAAAAAATAAAAATGCAGAGGTGATCAAATATCACCAAAAGAAAGTTTACATTATATTTTTGGTACAGCGATGCAGGATTGCGCAATTGTCAGCTAAACTATCGCAGTGCCATATTGGAAAAAATGGCCTAGTCATGGAGGGGGATTAGATCTTCCAGATCCGAAGTGGTTAAACAATGTTGTCAGCATTAAAAAATATACCGTGATGATGCCTGTAGCTGCAGGCATTCTCCCACTATCACCACTAAAATGAAGATGTCATATGGCATCCTCTGGGTAGAAAGTGGTTAAGCAGGAGACACTGTCCCCTGGTGGTTTAAATAAGGAGTTCAGAGGAAGTTCTGGATGTACCAAATTCTTTAAAATAAGTTCTGGATGTTTTCGGAGGAAGTTTTGGATGTGCCAGCTGCTTTAGAAGAAGTTCTTCTGAAGCAGCTGGTACCAATTTTAATTTAGTTGACTTAATTATTTTAGTCAACTAAATCAATACTATTTTAGTTGACTAAAATACAACTAAAACTAAAACAATTCAGATGACTAAAATACAACTAAAACTAAAACAATTCAGATGACTAAAATACAACTAAAACTAAAACAATTCAGATGACTAAAATACGACTAAGACTAAAATGGCATTTAAGTGAAAAGACTATGGGGCAGATCCACATACATCTGCGCCGGGCGCAGCGTATCTAAGATATGCTACGCCGCTGTAACTTACTTTTGTTTGGTTTGAATCCTCAACGAATTTGCGCTGTAAGTTACGGTGGCGTAGTGTATCTGTTGCGGCGTAAGGGCGCGGAATTCAAATGGAAGTGATGGGGGCGTGTTTTATGTTAATACGTCGTGACCCGACGTAAACAACGTTTTTTTGGAACTGCGCATGCGCCGTCCCTGGGGGTATCCCAGTGCGCATGCTCTAAATTAAACCGGAACCAGCCAATGCTCACGACGGTGACGTCATTCCACGCAAATTCCTATTCGCGAAAGACTTACGCAAATGACGCAAAAAATTCAAAATTGTACGCGGGAAGGACGGCCATACTTAACATTGAGTATGCCTCAGAACAGCAGCTTTAACTATACGCCGGAAAAAGCCGAACGCAAACGACGGAAAAAAATGCTCCGGGCCGAATTACGTTCGTGGATCGCCGTAAATAGCTAATTTGCATACTCGACGCGGATTTCGACGCAAACGCCACCTAGCGGCCGCCGAAAAATTGCATCTAAGATCCGAAGGCGTACGAAGACGTACGCCTGTCGGATCAAGCCGAGACGCGGGAATTTTGAAATTACGCTGGCGTATCAATAGATAGGCCGGCGTAATTTCTTTGTGGATCTGCCCCTATGACACCACATAAGGATAAGTAAAGGGTATCTACTTAGCTGGTGAAAGACAGAAAAATAAGAAAACTTCTTTTCTTATATTTTTTCTTAATATTTATTGTTGGTAATATATTCAGGTAATATGTGCAATGGCACTACAGCCAATAGAGTTTACAGTTTTTTGGGGGGGTTTTATATTTTAGGCCTCATGCACACTGGACGTTAAAATAACGTTATAAAAATGCCAGTAGCTTTGCAGTAAGCTTTTTCATAGTTTTTCAAGTTTTTCCAATAGCTTTTTTTGCATTTATTAGTGTTTTTAGCGGTTTTCTGCGTTAGCATTTTTTAGCATTTTTTATCTTCAATGGATGAAAAATGCTGCGTTTTTGATCATTTATCGATGTTTATCAGCGTTAGAGCGTTTTTACTGCTTAAAAACGTCTCTCGGAACTCACTTCCCAAAACTGCTGATAATAGCCTATGTGTGCATGGACACATTGGGATTTATTTACTAAAGGCAAATCCACTTTGCACTACAAGAGCACTTTCAAGATCTGAAGGGGACATGCAAGGAAAATAAAAAACAGCATTTTTGCTTGCACATGATTGGATGATAAAATTAGAAGATCCTCCCCTCATTTCAGAGCTTCCCCTCAGATCTACAGCGATCTACAGCGACTGCACTTACATGTGCACTTTAAAGTAGTGCAAAGAGGCTTTGCCTTTCGTAAATAGCGCCCATAGAATAACAAGATGGAGAGTTTAATGACTGTAGAAAAAAATGTCTACAGCCAAAGACAGCTGCTGTAAAACCGTCAAAAGAATGTCCAGTGTGCATGAAGCGTTAAAGTTGCACTTCTGTTTGTCAAAAAGCAAGATTTTTGTTTGTTTATTAAACTTGGTTTTATTTATAAAGACATTATAGATCACAAAGGCTAAGTCTGAGTCTGTAGTGCATGTTCAAACCTTAACCTCCCTGGCGGTATGATTCTTTCAGAAAAAACATGCTGAAAGCGGTACCATTATTTACAAGGAAATTTGGCGTTTTATACTGTAGGCCTGTAATTTTTAGAAATAACTCACTTAAATCTGACCAAACAAGAGACTAGTAGGCATCCCGGGTATGACATTTTTTTTAAAACAAAATGATAAATTATAATATAATAAATAATTATAAATAATTATAACAAATAATAATATAATTATAATAAAAATTATTCAATAATGTAATCAAATCAAAATCACTGAAATTTGCTCAGTTGCAGAATTGTTGCTGTCATTATTATTATTTTTTTATGACGGATTTCCCCACAAATCGTTATCGCACAATTCTGCAAGTGATTATAATTTATTATCGCTGTTTTTTAGCTGATCTAAAACTATTTTTGACATAAAGGGACACTTTTGGTTGCTATGGACAATCTACAGTTTGCAGGGAGAAAGAAACGTTTTTATTATATAAAATGACATGCATGACACAGGACAGACCACTAGGAACAAGGGGGGTGTGTTTTTTTTACATACAGTACTGTAATCTATAAGATTACAGTATACTGTATGTAAAGTGTTTGTTTACTTTTTTGAATTTGGCGCCGTTCTCCGTCCCCGTGCGTCGTAACGACGCAGGGAACGGAGATCGGCGGCACAGGAGGACGCTGTGTGAATCGAGCGAGGTCCCGCTCGCTCACACAGCGCGGTGGCATCGCTGGATCCAGGGACAAGGTAAGTAAACAGTGCCTGTGGATCTAGCGAGGCAAGCCCGAGTCTGACTCGGGGTTACCGCTCGCAGCAGGAAAATCTAACCCCGAGTCAGACTCAGGAATACCGCCAGGCAGGTTAAGACTGTGACTAAGAGTAAATTAAAAATTTGATTTAAAAAATAACACTGGCTGGTGCATCTGGTGAAACCAATCAGGAAAGGTTCTCAGTGACCTGACTGTCTGGCTGTAAATCTGCTTGCAGCATCAATATAGTGGGATTCATTGTGAATGTGATAATTGATGTTTTCATCTAATGGATAAGTAATCTCAGAAGAGGGATGTTTTAGCAAACCCATTGTATACTATGGGCCAGATCCACATACCTCCGCGCATTTTTCCGTTCGGCGTAGCGTATCTCAGATACACTACGCCGCCGTAACTTTCAGCGTATTTTCCGTATTCCTGAAAGAATTTGCGCCGTAAGTTACGACGGCGTAGTGTAACTGTGTCGGTGTAAGGGCGCGCAATTCAAATAGATAAGATGTGGGCGTGTTTTGTGCTAATACGTCTTGACCCGTCGTAAATGACGTTTTTTCTGAACGGCGCATGCGCCGTCCGTGGGGGTATCCCAGTGCGCATGCTCCAAATTAACCCTAAACAAGCCAATGCTTTCGACGGGGTAACGTTACGCCGAAAAAAGCCTTACGGAAACGACGTAAAAAAATGCGCCGGCCGGACGTACGTTTGTGAATTGGTGTATCTAGCTAATTTGCATACTCAATGCGGAAATCGACAGAAGCGCCACCTAGAGGCCAGCGGAAATATGCACCTTAGATCCGACGGCGTACTAAGACGTACGCCAGTCGGATCTAGCCCAGCTTCAGGCGTATCTTGTTTTGTGGATACAAAACAAAGATACGCCGGAGCAACCTAGAATTTACGCAGCGTATCAATAGATACGCCAGCGTAACTTCTTTGTGGATCTGGCCCTATATGTGCAAGGCTGGCGATACACAGTTTTTAGTGGTTTGACTCACCTGACATCTGACTGTATGTCTACAGGGAACTGTTATACGATCATCTGATGACATTAAGACAGATGCACAGTAACTCTGGTGTTATTGCTTTTTTGAGAAGTGGTTTGCATAGCATATACATTTGATATATTTTCTTGGATTTATATGACATATATTTGTTGACACTAAATTTCATGATATGGTTTTTATAAATGGGGTACAGAGGATAATCTGCATCCTTAGGGATCCATATTTTAGATGTTATAGTGCTGTTTTATATGATATAATACATTAAATAATATTCTGTGCTATATCTGGGTCATCTCTGTTTATACTGTATACTATCTACATATTGGGTATTACTGTTTGCTTTGCATTTGGGTCAGGACAATATAGGTGTATGTGAGGTGATTTGTCCAGGTAATTTATCTTATGAGCCCCCCAAATTCACATGTCGAGCACCCTTTTGTTGTCTTTAAATAAAGATCTGACTTAAAACCTTTATGATACCTATTTTTTAAGTAAAGTTGTTTTTAAATAAGTATTTCGTTTTAAGGCTAAGGTAAAAGCAAACACATACTGTAGGTAAATTACATTTTAAAAAGGTCAGAAATGATATAGAAGACAGCAGAATCATCAGTGTAGTCACCTAGTGTTAAACAGCTCATCTAAAATTAGCAACTGTTTTGCTGCCCTCGGCTGTTGTAAATACGCCGGTAATTGCACAATAATCTTCCAGAGTGCACATGCCTCTCGACATTATGTTTAATGGTCAGCTGGCAGAGGTAATTTAGCAAAAACTAATATACACATAAACATATATTTGTTTTTTTGATATTCTCAGCTGACCAGTTACATAGTTACATAGTTAATCAGGTTGAAAAAAGACAGAAGTCCATCAAGTTCAACCATAAGAAATAAAATAATAATATCGTACACTCACACAACCCACAGTTGATCCAGAGGAAGGCAAAAAAAAACAGCAAAGCATGATCCAATTTGCTACAGCAGGGGAAAAACTTTACCTATAAATGTTAGTACCCAGTTATATTATGTAGTTAAAACAAGAGAAAAGAGTAAAAGCCTTAGACCCCTTTTACACTGAGGAGTTTTTCAGGCGGTACAGCGCTAAAAATAGCGCTGCTATACCACCTGAAAAACTCCTGCACGGCATACTCAATGTGAAAGCCCAAGGGCTTTCACACTGAGGCGATGCGCTGGCGGGAGAGAAAAAAATCTCCTGCCAGCAGCATCTTTGGAGCGGTGAGAGGAGCGGCATCTATACCGCTCCTTCCCTTTTAAAACAATGGGAAACCGTGGCAATACTGCCCGCAATGCGCCTCTGCAGAAGTATATTATCTAATGTAGACTGAACAACTATAAAGCAAGACATAGCAAGGCAGACTTTTTTTTTTTGTTTGTTTTTTAATACATGTGCTCCACTGTGCTATGTTTAGTGATGTGCAGTAAACAATAAACTCCAGTCAGAAATCAATTTTCATTAGAGCCGGTTCACACAGGCGCGATTCGTCAGGTGACTTAGCCGCCTGACAAGTCGCGCTCCGTTCTGTACAATGGAATCGCTCCAACTTAGAAAAAGGTTCCTGTACTACTTTGGGATGACTTCAGGGCGACTTGCATTGACTTCAATACAGAAGTCATTTTGCAAGTTGCTTCTAAAGGTCGTGGGCAGATCGCCTTACCGAGTCGCTCGGCAAGTCGGTGCTGCCTCCGTGTGAACTGGCATTTAATTTGACTAAATGCAAACAATAATAATTCAGATGAACTGTGTTTTGTAGCACTGGAATATTGAAATCAAAATGCAACCACACTATTAGAATCCTGAAATAAAATACTGAAAATTACTTTTACTGACTTTTGTATATTGTATTATAACTATATAAGATGTGCAGTAGATATTTGACAGAAACTAACATTATAAACTGCCTGCTGACTTGTACTAGAATTTCAGAGAGTTCCTTTGCGCACCTAAGAGCAATAATAGCAATAAAAGTAAACAAAGTTTAAAACAAGCCCTTGCTGACCTCTGTGGCTGCATGAAACAGGAAGTAATGAATCCTCACAATCCTTCACACGAGAAGCAGTGTAGTCATTCAAGTCATGTTTTAAAACTATAAAAAATAAAGAAAAAGTTGCGCTAAACATAAAAATAACAGGTGTAAGAATGTAGCAGCCAGCACCAACAATAGACAATGTTGTATGCAAAAACAGAAAGAAAAAAGTGCAGCACTAAATAATATCTGGAGTGAAGCCAAATATGTAATATAAGTATTCAAATCAAGTGCTCCATGTATGGAGCAAGTGTAAGAATACGCTACAACAATTAGTGTAAATATCAAATAATGTGCAAAAGAAATTATTTTTAAGAAGTGAAAATCAGGGTAAGTGTGATACCAAAGGTACCACTAGGGTGCTTCACAATCAAGTGAAAATGGATGTGTATCACAAATGAATACCACAAATAAATATGTCCAAAGATATGTGGTCATAAGACAGTGCTAATGGATGTTACAAATAGCAATGTACATAAAACAGTCCAAAAAAAACAAAAAATGGAAGCTCTGATGGTAAAGTCCAAGTGTAGAAATAGGCAGAATCACATTAAGGAAAACTGAATTGCAAAAACGTATGGAATAATTCCTCTCAAACACAGGAATCAGATACTTCAGTATTTAAGCAGGTAATAGAGGCCCCATCAGCGGTCATTCTCATAGGATCCACAACAACATCCAATTGGTAAAGATAAAAGTTGGGTACTCTTACCGGATGGCGTGGACACACTCGTCAGCGACGGTGTGTCAATCGAGAGTGTACGAACTCCTGGAAAACGATGATGTCAGTGGGAGACCTTTGAGCCAGCAGACATTCGATCATCAGAAGCCAAATGGATCCAAATGTGAGAAAAAATCAGGGTGAGGCCGAGGGTCAGGTCAGGTGCAGTAAAGTCACTCACACTCACAGCAAGGCACCTGACTTCGGCACATGCAGGGGACAGGGGATATCTCCTAGACCGTGCAGGTTTAGGAGATATCCTGGGTAGCTACAGGTAAGCCTAAACATAGGTTTACATGTAGCATAAAGTTGTTTTCCAGGGTTTACAACAACTTTAAGCTTGACCTGGTCATTTGTCTCTTGCCCATAAAGCTTCTCCACATGTTGGTAATGGTGTGAAGATGTTAAGGCATCTCCCTCACTACCACCGACACCTGCCTCAATATGAGTAATGAAAACCTCTTACTTCCAAGCAAATTTCTCCTTTGCCTCAAAGTCATATCTCAACTCTAATTCCCTATTGTAATCTAAACATTGTTTTTTTTCACATTGCTCCATTGTCTTTTTAGTTATAACATACTGCATATATATATATATATATATATATATATATATATATATATATATATATATATATATATATATATATATATATAGAGGAAAGACAGATTATGTTTTTTCTTTAAAAAGCTTAAAGCTGACTAATGTATCTGTTTGTAAAAACGGTATGATTGCATGTTGGATACAATCTTCGTTTATTTATATTGATATTGTATGTACACTACAAATCAGCTCAACAATATACATTTTTAATTGAACCTTAATGTGATAAGATGAGATTTGTATATTATATGTAATCATGGGTATTGATCATTTTACTCAATGTTATCTGCTTAATTTAATGTCCCAGGGTCTATGTTTTCCTATGCGTATACAAATATTATATATATTAAGAGGTGATGAAGGTGGTGCACCCACTTGCGCAAAATGATGTAATCATTCTCTGAAAGGAAGTTATCTGTAATGCCTTGTACACACAATCGGAATTGCTAATGGAAAAAGTCCGACTTACTTCCGATGAATTCCGTCGAAGTTTAGATAGAGAACATGTTCTATTTTACTCCGATGGAATTCCGTCGGAATTCTGATGTGATTTGGTCAGGCAAAAGCCAGATCGTGTGTACAAGGCATAAGATGTAATTCTTTTCCAACGCTGATTCCTCCCTCTCCTGCTCTTTTACCAACTACTTGTTTTACTAAATGCAGCTGTCGATCAAATGATAATGCAGTATACAGGGCAGAACTAGTCTGTGCAATGATATGCTCTCCTCTTTATGAAAATGTAATGATGGTGTGAAAAGCCTATGGCCACTGAGCTATACAGTTTACAGACATTAAACCAGAGATCATAGAAAATCCTAGGCTATTCTGCTGTGCCTGTGCAGCAACTTGGTAAGGTATTGAGAAAGTCTTAAAAAAACAGATTTTCAGTTATGGGTGTATGCACTATTTTTTCTATTTGTATTTTAATTCAATCCTTGCTTTGTTAGCTGGGTGTAGCTTGAGAAATCCTATTATATTTGATGAGTCACTTTTGGCATGAAATTACTTTTCTTCCTTAATATTACTCTATGATTAAGTATGTTGTTTGTCTAGCTGCTGATTGCATGCTGTTGCTGTATCTTGGTTTATAGTCTATCCGAGTGTGCGAGAATTTTACTTTCTTCAGAATGAAAAATAAGGGGAAATATTCTAATGTGGGCATGTGTTCTCATGGCACTCGTCTAAAATAATGTTTCTCAGAGATTAAGCTAAGCTCCTGTTGTGTCACTGGCTCAAAAAATGGAATCTCTCCCTAACGGGACACAGGCAAAAAAGGGGGCGCTAATCCTTCCCTAAAAACAATGTAAAAATAATCTTTAAATATTCAGAAATATTAAACTCAGGTTATTAGCCAGTTTTAGAAAACACTCTATTGAACTGATCCTCAGATTTTTCCTTTAGTCACAAGTTGTCCCAGGATATCCAGAAATTCTGTAATGGAGTCTATTAGCCAGATTCAGTAAAGTTACGACAGGCGTATCAGTAGATACGCCGTCGTAACTCCGAATCCGCGCCGTTGTAACATTAAGCGTATGCTCAAACTGAGATACGCTTGAATGTTGCTAAGAGGCATTTGTAGGCATTTTGCCAGGGCACTCCTGAAGAAACATGAAGGCACCTCAGGGTGCCTAAGCACCCTGGTTGAAAAAGGCTAGTCTAAAGCATAATTTTCTGTAAAATCATGACAAACAGATGTTGACAGTACAATTTATAAACACACATCTAGTAACAAACTTTTTCATGCTAATGATATAATACTAACACACAATAAATGTATTCTCATGGGGCAGTTTATTAACCTGATTAGAAAGTGCTCAGACATGAACAAGGGACTTTTCTTACTGTTATTTCTGGAGTAAATAAAGCTTATATCCAGCCATTTAAAAATCTATTATTTCCATCAATTTGCATTCGCTACCAGCTAATCACGTCTTTTTTTATTTAAAATCACCTGAAAAAACAGACACTGTGAAGTAATGAATGGAGGATAAAAAGATCAGTCAGGTGGTCAGTGAAGACCAGGGAAAAGCGCTCACAGCCTCACCCTGTGCTCACAGGACAACAACCTAAGCATCAGCAAACTGAGAGTGATTGTCACTGAGGCATATTAACTGAACAGTTTACCCTTTACATACACTAGTCTGCTAACCAATGGAACATGCACCAACTATAGCAATTACTTTAGCAATTTTGGCCTTTAAATAAAATGACTGTATCACTGCCACACCCAGACAAGAATGGAACAGAGTTTACACTAGGGTAGCTTTTTTGCAGAGGAAATTTTATTTTAACCACTTCAGCTCTGGAAGATTTGGCTGTTCAATGACCGGGCCAATTTTTGCGATACGGCATTGCGTTGCTTTAACTGACAATTGCGCAGTCGTACGATGCTGTACCCAGACAATTTTGAAAAAAACTCAATATTTTGTACTTTTTGCTATAATAAATATCCCCATTTAAAAAAAAAAAAAAAAAGCTAATTGTTTTCCTCAGTTTAGGCCGATATGTATTCTTCTAAATTTTTTGGGGTAAAAAATCGCAATAAGCGTATATTGATTGGTTTGTGCACAAGTTATAGCGTCTACAAAATAGGGGATCGATTTATGGCATTTTTTATCATTATTATTTTTTTTACTAGTAATGGCAGTGATCTGTGCTTTTTATCGGGACTGCGACATCATAAGCAGTACTTTCAGAACGTCCATTACAGCAGGAATTAAGGACGTTCTGAAAGTACTGCTTATGATGTCTCTGCATTTATTATTATTATTTTTTTTACTAGTAATGGCGGTGATCTGTGCTTTTTATCGGGACTGCGACATCATAAGCAGTACTTTCAGAACGTCCATTACAGCAGGAATTAAGGACGTTCTGAAAGTACTGCTTATTATGTCTCTGCATTTATTATTATTATTTTTTTTACTAGTAATGGCGGTGATCTGTGCTTTTTATCTGGACTGCGACATCATAAGCAGTACTTTCAGAACGTCCATTACAGCAGGAATTAAGGACGTTCGGAAAGTACTGCTTATGATGTCTCTGCATTCCATCTAATGTCTCTGATGTCTGCCAAATATTTTTTAAATTGGCTTAAGCTTTAAAACAGACATGAGATTAGAACCTTATCATTTTTGTTAAGGGGAAAAATGAGCAGTGCATGCTGGTCAGTACTACAGCCCCATTCTCTGCAACTAAGTTTGGGTTGGTCAGACCCACCACTGGGCTATCTTCACACTCACCACTGAAAGGTGCAGCCTGGAGGTTCACATGAAAATGGGTTTAGTTACATTGGTAGATACAAAGTGTAGTAATCAAAGACTAATTAGGTAGATGGCCTTTACATTATTCTCCATCCTGATATGTCCTGTATTATACTAAGTACCCTTGGTTGCTTGGTTGACAGATATGTTAAAGTATTATTCCACCACCAAATACTCTTTTGTCAGTAATCCTGTGATCTAAAATGCTTGCAATGCTGGAGAGTAATTTATAAGCTCAACAACGTCAAGCTTCGTACTATGTTTAACATACCAAAGATCTAATATTAAAAAAAAAAAAGGGTACTAAGAAGTTTCATACACCCACCTATCCAATTTATACTATTAAATTTACAGTATGAAAATTCCTGCAGCGAAACTATTTTGATATAATACACAGAGCAAGTGAACTAGTTTGTGTAAGTCAGAACATGTTTGGGTAAAACATCTAAACAGTGCTTTGTCCAGAGCAGAGAAGCTCACTCAGTGGATCTTACCAATTTACTTTCCCCACAGTAGCCAACAGACTCCTTGGTCACAACATTTTAGCAGTGCAATGGTTTATAGGAGTATATTTCACACTTTCATTTGATAATTAAAAAATAGGACAGTTCACGAAGATCAATACAAATGTGTTGAATAAAAAGACAAAACAAAAAAATAAAAATAGCATACGGAACTTAATAGGGGAGGGAGGGTTGTGACTGCACAATCTACCTTGACCATAACTAATAAGAAGTCTGTTAGACCTCTTTCTTCACTTAACACAAATTAACAAAATCAATTACCCAATTTCCTGCTATTTTCTCATCACCAGAAATTGTTAAAAAAAAAAAAAAAATTCAATTCCTATTACCACTCTTATTAGTTTGAATATACATAAAAACAAATAAAATCTGCGCTTTGGCTAAAAAATAAAACTAGTAACAATGACCACGGCAGCCAGTACTAAAGGTTTTGATCATAGAACCACTAAAAACAAATACTGTATATAAGGGTGCATTGCCAATAGGAAAAAGTTGCAATATAAGCTCTGTGATGAACTGTCCTATTCAAAAACCGCCAACAATGATGGATGATAAGTTGGTAAAGAAGTCCCAGCACCAGCCGTGTGAAAAGGGGTTGAATGCACACGTCACCACCAGTGTGTAGAGGCAATCCTGCTTACCAGAAGAAGTTAACTCTTAAATCATAAAGAGTCAGGGAACGCATTTGTGATGAAGATGAACATCCTAAACTCACTCCAACTCCTGTCGGTTATGGAAAACGCGATCCCAGTCCAGGAAGCACATTATCCAGGTAAATGGATGTATATATGAATAGGGCACCACAATAGTGTAATATTGCTTTAAAACCATTATTTTATTTAAAAAAATATAGAGTACACTCACATTTCCATAAAAAGATAACAGGCAAAGAATCTCATAAAAGGTCCATAAATCGTGTCGTGCTTACATCGTCCAGGTACTGCCTTACATGTTTCGCAACAGTATTGCATTGTCAGAGGCGTCATATATATGAATATACACGTGAAATCATGTCTAGATGGTATATTTCAAGAAAAAAGTACAGTATGTGTTCTTACAGGCAAAATGGCAATTTGCTTTTATGTTAGATGTTGTTCTGGTAAGATTGGGAAAGTTGGAAATTCATATAACATTCAAAATGGATATACCATTGACAATTAAAAAAAAAATCAATAGGTCACATGTCCAAGCAAAAAAATACCTCTTAGGCCTAAGTGGCCTAAATGATGTCATCTTTAGCATATTGTCAGCCTTTAGGTACTACAGAAAGTTTTATTTTTATTTTTTGTAGCCAGGAAGACACTAATGTCTTAAGGGATGTATTCTGTGTCTCTGCAAAGTGGGGACAGAATCAATCTCTTCCCCTAGTGAAAGCAGCAAACTATGGCCCGGATTCACGTAGAATCGCGTATCTTTGTGCGGGCGTAACGTATCCTATTTACGTTATGCCTCCGCAACTTTGACAGGCAAGTGCCATATTCTCAAACCAAAGTTGCGGTGGCGTAGTGTAAATAGGCCGGCGTAAGCCCGCCTAATTCAAATGTGGTAGATGTGGGTGTGTGTTATGTATATTTTTTGTGAGCCCACGTAAATGACGCTTTTTACGAACGGCGCATGCGCCGTCCGTGAAAGTATCCCAGTGCGCATGCTCCAAATTAACAAGAAGCCAATGCTTTCGACGTGAACGTAAATGACGCCCAGCCCTATTCGCGAACGACTTACGCAAACGACGTAAAATTTTCAAAATTCGACGCGGGAACGACGTCCATACCTAACATTGTTACGCCTCATATAGCCGGGGTAACTTTACGCCGGGAAAAGCCTAACGTAAACGGCGTATCTGTACTGCGTCGGCCGGGCGTACGTTCGTGAATTTGCGTATCTAGCTGATTTACATATTTCTAGGCGTAAATCAGCATACACGCCCCCTAGCGGCCAGCGTAAATATACAGTTAAGATACGACGGCGTAAGAGACTTACGCCGGTTGGATCTTATACAAATCTATGCGTAACTGATTCTAAGTATCAGGCGCATAGATACGACGGCTCGGACTCAGAGTTACGACGGCGTATCTAGAGATACGCCGGCGTAACTCGTACGTGAATCCGGGCCTATGTATACAAAAACACTGGCTAGGCACACAGTTAACCATTTTAATGCCCTGGATGTTGAACCCCTTCCCAGCCAGTGTCATTAGTACAGTGACAGTGCTTATTTTTAACACTGATCACTGTATTAGTGCACTGGTTTCCACAATGTGTCAAAAGTGTCAGTTAATATCAGTTTTCCTGCTATTATTTACTGATTTCTGCCATTACTGGTACAAAAAAAGAAATAAATAAAAATTCCATAAATACAGTTGTATTCAAAATTATTTAACCCCCACTGAAATTGATTGTTTTGGCCAGTTTGACATTGATTTTGATCATTCAGTCATCCTGCTTACAATTAAATTAAAGAGGCACGTGTAGGTCAGACAAATATAACATAACATTTATCATGAAATAACCACAAATGTCTTTTCTGTGCTCACATCATTATCAGTTTTATTCAACCCCCAAGTGACATTCAATCTTAGTACTTAGTACAACATCCTTTTACAGTTATAACAGCTTTTAAACGTGAAGCATAGCTTGACACAAGTGTCTTGCAGCGATCTACGGGTATCTTCGCCCATTTGTCATGGGCAAAAGCCTCCAGTTCAGTCACATTCTTAGGCTTGCGCACTGCAACTGCTTTCTTTAAGTCCCACCAGAGGTTCTCAATCGGATTTAAGTCTGGTGACTGCGATGGCCACTCCAAAATGTTCCAGCCTTTAATCTGCAACCATGCTCTAGTGGACTTGGAGGTATGCTTGGGATCATTGTCCTGTTGAAAGGTCCAACGTCTCCCAAGCCTCAGGTTTGTGACGGACTGCATCATATTGTCATCCAATATCTCCTGGTACTGAAGAGAATTCATGGTACCTTGCACACGCTGAAGCTTCCCTGTACCTGCAGAAGCAAAACAGCCCCAAAGCATGATTGACCCCCCGCCATGCTTCACAGTGGGCAAGGTGTTCTTTTCATCATAGGCCTTGTTCTTCCTCCTCCAAACATAGCGTTGATCCATGGGCCCAGACAGTTTCATCAGTCCACAGAACACAATCCCAAAACTTCTGTGGTTTGTCCACATGACTTTTGGCATACTGCAGTCGACTCTTCTTATTCTTTGGAGACAGCAAGGGGGTGCGCCTGGGAGTTCTGGCATGGAGGCCTTCATTACGCAGTGTGCGCCGTATTGTCTGAGCAGAAACTTCAGTACCCACATCTGACAAATCTTTTCTCATTTCCTCAGCAGTCACACAGGGACTTTTCTCCACTCTACGCTTCAGGTAGCGCACAGCAGTCGAAGTCAGCATCTTCTTTCTGCCACGGCCAGGTAGCGTTTCAACAGTGCCCTTTGCCTTGAATTTGCGAATGATGCTTCCTATGGTGTCTTTTGGTATGTTTAACATCTTTGCAATCTTCTTATAGCCATTGCCCTTCCTGTGAAGAGTAATCACCTCTTCTCTTGTCTTCCTGGACCATTCTCTTGACTTCACCATGTTTGTAACCACACCAGTAAATGTCTAGAAGGAGCTGAGATTCACAGTCATTTTAAAGCTGCCTAATTAATGCTTATTAGGCTTTATTGCTGCTCCCTGACATCCACAGGTGTTTTCAATACCTGATTGAATACACTTCAATGAACCTCTGTTCTTCAGAGTGGTAGTCTTTAAGGGGTTGAATAATTGTGTAAATGAAGAATTCACAAAAGAAACATTTACTACTGTATTACAAAACCAATTGATGTCATTTTAGTTGCATATGGTTCTTTAAGAAGTCCTTGTAGGATTTCATTCTGAATACAATTACAAATGTACACTAAATTCCCTAAAACCCTTTACAGCATTGGAGGGTTGAATAATTTTGAACACAACTGTATTTCCCGTAGTTGCTAGAACGTTTGCGTAAACCAATCAATATACGCTTATTGAGATTTTTTGTTACCAAAAACATGTAGAAGAATATTGGCCTAAATTTATGAAGATTTAAGTTTTAATGGATATGTTTTATAGCAGAAAGTAAAAAATATTATTGTTTTTTTTTTTTCAAAATTGTCTGTTTTTTTTGTTGATAGCGCAAAAAGTAAATCATGCAATTATACACTAAGCTGAAGTAAATAAGAAAATTATTGAACTTCACTGCTTAGGCTGCATTCACACCTGAGCGTTTTGTCACCTGAAGCGCGACGCTCAAAAACGCTAGAGGGGAAAAAATACATTATTCTCTATGGAGATGGTTCACATCTCCACTACAAAATGTCTGACGCCGAACGCCTGAAGCCCAAACAAGTTCTGGACCCTTTTTTGAGCGTATTTGGGCGTTTTACATTGGTGACCCTAGACCTGTACAAAATCGCGGTAAAAAACGCAGCGTTTTGTTGCGGCAAATCACGGTAAAAAAAAACGCTGCGTTTTGTTGCGGCAAATCGCTGTTAAAAACGCCGCAAAAAGCTACGCTCAGGTGTGAATGCAGCCTTAATGCACATTATATTTCTGATGACATGAATGGACGTGATAAAAATGTATAATTATAAAATTATGTAACTGGTGATGTATTATTGCTATATTACACTTTAGGACTAAATTCCATTGGTACATTCAGTTAGACCAACATACTTACTCACATGAATAATGCTGCAGATATTCTTCATTATAATTTGAAAGAGAAAATTGCTTGTTTGCTTACAATGATTTGAAAGAAGAGCATGATTATTTCAAATATAATGATCACATCATGTCATTTGTGGTATGTATGCTGTTGTGCTCCTTGCTGCAAACCTATATACTGTATATCTGGATTTATCGACTAGTCATCTAGATCAGTAAACTCTCCTTAAAATGACATTAAATAAATTACAATACAATTTAGTTTAATGTATGTATACTGTAATATATTTCACATTAGCAAAAACAATGCATAGGCCAGTTTAAAATACCCTGTAGCGAGGCAAACAAAAGTATACATATTGGTTATGTACTTCAAATCACTAACAATACATTATTTTGAATGTGAAATCATATTTTACTACATGCTCATACAGTATATTGATGTATTGTATAACATAAAGTTGTTTCATGCAATTCATACCCATTGGTCTAATTTCTGCATTGTTAACATACAGAACATTGTCCCACTCCTAAAAGAGTATTAAAATGTGTATTCAATTTTAATGACATTAATAAATGTGACAACCTGTGAGGTGGCTTTGTGCTGAGTTATGCATGCATATTTAAATATGTTAAAATTCCAAAACAGCAAAGATAAAACACAAAAGAATGTATCTTTAAAAGCATGTGTTGCTAAAATACAGTACATTTTTGTTTGATTGTTGTATGTGTTCTGTAGTTCGAAATTTCAATTTAAAAGCTTTAATGCAAGGATAAGGCTCCTTGTTTTACCCAGTGACTGCATTTTTAAACCTCTTTGAGATGAACATAACTGTAACTTTTCAAAAATTGATATCCTTATCTTGGTGTTTTGCTACATGAAATAAGCCTATAATGTGATATTGTGAAAATGAATGTTCTACCTTTTGTAAAATATTGAATTGAATTTTTAAAATTGTTTTATAAACTAACGGTTTCAGATAGTTAAATATATATCACTGTTACCTGATAAAATTCAAAGTAGGATGATTAAATGGCGAAATGGTGCTGTATTTTTCAAGGGAATCCGAATTCTCAGGTAAAATTTGGTGGCATCACAACTAATAAACTGCCTGCTCTAAGATGGTACTGATCTATCCCGTAGAAGTGATTTAGGACCAGCAACAAAAAGTCTGAAAATTGTTGACAAGTACATCAGTTAAAGTGGGACTAAACCCAATGATTTTAAACAGAACTAAACTGATTGACTTAACTGTTTTTCAAAACAGTTATATTTAAGGCATGCCGTAAATAATAAGTATCAAATTTGTTTGGGCTCTCCATCTCAACTGATCTGTCAAACCAACAAATGGCTGGTGCCATAACTGATTTCATATACAACACTATGACAACACTGACAATTGTGGATCAAACAGCTTTAGGTGAACCCAGTTGCTTTTCTCATGGTTAATACTTGCTAAGTTCTGTGTAAGATTACCAACTTGAAGTCAAATATCCCATGAGTTTGTATTTGGTAAATGCTTAACTTTTAACTAAAGACATAAGACAAAAATGAATTTTGGCTAAAGCCAAATCCGAAATGGGAAGTACAAAAAGATATGAGAGCAGTAAAGCCAAAACCTGTCTACATAGCCGGACTTTCAGGGCTCAGCATGGGAGACACAACATATGTACAGAAAATATATAAATCTTTATTATATACATTTAAAAGACAAATTGATAAAAAAATTGCATATTAGCCTATAAATGATCCATTAGGTACTGTTGCAAACAGACTCTACTGCAGTACCGGAAAACTGGAAACAAGTCAATAAATGTGGTTATTAAAAAACAGCATGTGGAGACTGTTAGGTAGATTCACAAAGAGTTAGGCCGGCTTATCAGTAGATAAGCCGACCTAACTCTGAATCTACGCCGGTGTTTGTTTAAGTGTATTTTCAAACAGAGATACACTTAAACAAAGCTAAGATAGGTCGGCTTGCGCCGTTCTATCTTAGCTTGCAATGTTTCTGTTGGCCGCTAGATGGCGCTTCAATTGCTGCCGGCGTAGATTATGTAAATGAGGGGATACGCCAGGCCTACACCGTTGCATTACGTCGTTTCCATAAGGGATAGGCCGCCTAAAGTTATTCCATCTATGAGGTGGAATAACAATGTTAAGTATGGCTGCCGTTCCCGCCGCAAGGTTCAAATTTTTTACGTCGTTTGCGCAAGTCGTCCGCGAATCGGGATTTACGTCGTTTACGTACACGTCAAAATCAATAGGCCCGTACGGCGTACTTAGCCGCATCGCGCAATGGGAAATGTAGTCGCCCGGCGCATGCGCCGTGTCAAAAAACGTCAAAAAACGTGAGGTCAAGCCTCATTTCCATACAACACGCCCCCCTCCAAGCAATTTGAATTAAGCGCCCTTACGTCGGCTCGTTTTAGACTACACCGCCGTAGATTAGCAGGTAAGTGGTTTGTGAATCACTACTAGCCTAACGGCGGTGTAGCCTAAAAAGGCTAGGCTAGGCCGTCCTAATTTTAGACCAAGGTATGTGAATCTACCTATGTGAGTTTCTGGTAGTCAATCTGCCAGGTTAACGTTTCGCCAATAAAACAGCTTCCTCAGAACCCACTATGGCAAAGCAGAGCAACACAACATATATAGTATAAAAAGACATAAAAAGAAAATATAAGTATCACAAAATTTCAATACAAGATTCAGTGGTGGTTCGTCCATAGAGGGCACTGGAGCGCCTCCCCCTCTGGCTCTCACCGCCACTGAGTCAAATAATATAGATTCATGCATTGCACGAATCTATGTTATTTTCGCCGCTGCCGCTGTTATTCAGATGGTCGGCGCTCAATGTCCGGCCATCTGAATAACGCCAGCTGGTTGGCTGTACGGAAATGTCTATCAAAGCCAACAGCTCTGATAGGCTTTCCCAATACAGCCCTCGGAGCACACAGACTGTACGCCCCTTGAATAAGACGACAGGCGTCGCAGCCAATCAGGTTGGCCGGTTCTGGCTACCAGTAACCTGATTGGCTGAGACGCCTGTCAGTCATCGAGGGTGGGAGAAGACATCGTGGGACGTGGATGCCTAAAACCAGTAAAGGTAAGTGCTGGGCGGAGGGGGAAGAAAGCAATTTACAGGGCACAGTGGGGACAATTGGCACAGCGGCGACCATTAAAGGGCACAGTGGCTGCGTTTAATGGCATGGCACAGTGGTGACAATGTATGGCACAGTGGTGACAATGTATGGCACAGTGGCTGCGTTTAATGGCATGGCACAGTGGTGACAATGCATGGCACAGTGGCTGCGTTTAATGGAATGGCACAGTGGTGACAATGTATGGCACAGTGGCTGTGTTTAATGGCATGGTACAGTGGTGACAATTGATGGCACAGTGACTGCGTTTAATGGCATGGCACAGTGGTGACAATGTATGGCACAGTGGCTGCGTTTAATGGCATGGCACAGTGGTGACAATGGATGGCACAGTGACTGCGTTTAATGGCATGGCACAGTGGTGCAAATTAATGGCACAGTGACTGCATTTGATGGCATGGCACAGTGACTGCGTTTAATGGCATGGCACAGTGGTGTGAATTGATGGCACAGTGACTGCGTTTAATGGCATGGCACAGTGGTGACAATGGATGGCACAGTGACTGTGTTTAATGGCATGGCACAGTGGTGACAATGTATGGCACAGTGGCTGCGTTTAATGGCATGGCACAGTGGTGACAATGGATGGCACAGTGACTGCGTTTAATGGCATGGCACAGTGGTGCAAATTGATGGCACAGTGACTGCATTTGATGGCATGGCACAGTGACTGCATTTAATGGCATGGCACAGTGGTGCGAATTGATGGCACAGTGACTGCATTTGATGGCATGGCACAGTGCCTGCGTTTAATGGCATGGCACAGTGGTGCGAATTGATGGCGCAGTGGCTGCATTTGATGGCATGGCACAGTGGTGCAACTTGATGGCACAGTGGCTGCATTTGATGGCATGGCACAGTGGTGCAAATTGATGGCACAGTGGCTGCGTTTTATGGCATGTAACAGTGGCTGCGTTCGATGGCATGTAACAGTGGCTGCGTTTGGGCACAGTGAGACTGCAATTTTTTTTTTCCTTTGAGCCCCCCCAAAAAGTTTGAGCACCAGCCGCCACTGACAAGATTTATATTTAGTTACTTGTTACACAAGTTATAAAGATGAAATTCTCACATTCCTGTGATGGATCATAAAGCATCCAAGGAGTACAGTCTGGGGGAGGGTATAGGGGTAACAGGACCCACATGGTGGGATCTGCCACGAACAGGGGTGCAACATAGGGACCTAAAGAATAATAATGCCGTAAATATGTATATAGGTAAACTGGTACTGCTGTATAAATAAAAGGCTTACTAGATAGTAGTGAAGAGTTGTTCAGTCTCCAACAATTGAATTAGGTGGTCTTCAAAAAATCTATAGTCAAAAAAAGTATAGGCCCATAGTAGAAAACAAAAGGTGGAGGCAAAATACCTGAACACCCCCCATTCTATAGTAAACATTTTACCTTAATAATCACCGGTGTAGAATGAGGTGAAGCAGGCCAGGATATAAAGATCAAATGATTCCAGTGTTTCTTACACCTACAGGGATATTGCCCATGATATATGAAGGAGATATGTACCGTATATGGCTTACTAGGACTGTTGTAACCAGCATATCAATTGGGGATAGGAAAAAGAGCCCAGAGAATGGCATAGCTTACTAGTAGGACATGTCCCTCATACACGTGCACAGCCCGCCAGGCTGACTAAACACCAACCAGCGGCGTGCCCGTTTGTGCCCCCACCAGGCCCGGACTGGCCATAGGGCATACCGGGCATATGCCCGGTGGGCCGCGGCGGCCCGCGGGCCGGTAGTGGCCCGCGAATGGCCCTTGGCGGCCCGCGGGCCGATCGCGGCCCGCGAACGGCCCTAGGCGGCCCGCATGTTACTTCTACCCAGAGGTGTACCAAGGCCCTTGGGGCGGACTGGGCTGGGTTGCAAGAATGCATTTGCCCCCTGGGCTGCTCTAATGTCCTGCAAAAAGGCCACTGAGCTGGCCGAGTGCGCCACCTGCCACAAGTTGTGGATTGTCCACTGGCCACGTCACCTGCCATGTCACCTGGCCACGTCACCTGCCACAAGTTGTGGATTGTCCACTTGCCATGTCACCTGGCCACGTCACCTGCCACGTCACCTGGCCACATCACCTGCCACATCACCTGGCCACATCACCTGCCACAAGTTGTGGATTGTCCACTGGCCACGTCACCTGCCACGTCAACTGGCCACGTCACCTGCCACAAGTTGTGGATTGTCCACTTGCCACGTCACCTGCCACAAGTGGATTATGCACTTGCCAAATCACCTGGCCACGTCACCTGCCACAAGTTGTGGATTGTCCACTGGCCACGTCACCTGGCCACGTCACCTGCCATGTCACCTGGCCACGTTACCTGCCACAAGTTGTGGATTGTCCACTTGCCATGTCACCTGGCCACGTCACCTGGCCACATCACCTGCCACGTCACCTGGCCACGTCACCTGCCACAAGTTGTGGATTGTCCACTGGCCACGTCACCTGCCACGTCAACTGGCCACGTCAATCGCCACAAGTTGTGGATTGTCCACTGGCCACGTGACCTGTTCACGTCACCTGCCACATCACCTGGCCAATTCACCTGCTTCAAGTTGTGTATTGTCCACTTGCCATGTCATCTGCCATGTCACCTGGCCACGCCACCTGCCACAAGTTGTGGATTGTCCACTGACCACGTCACCTGGCCACGTCACCTGCCACAAGTTGTGGATTGTCCACTGGCCACGTCACCTGGCCACGTCACCTGCCACGTCACCTGGCCACGTCACCTGCCACATCACCTGGCCACGTCACCTGCCACAAGTTGTGGAATGTCCACTGGCCACGTCACCTGCCACGTCAACTGGCCATGTCACCTGCCACAAGTTGTGGATTGTCCACTTGCCACGTCACCTGACCACGACACCTGCCACAAGTTGTGGATTGTCCACTTGCCACATCACCTGCCACAAGTGGATTATGCACTTGCCAAATCACCTGGCCACGTCACCTGCCACAAATTGTGGATTGTCCACTGGCCACGTCACCTGGCCACGTCACCTGCCATGTCACCTGGCCACGTTACCTGCCACAAGTTGTGGATTGTCCACTTGCCATGTCACCTGGCCACGTCACCTGGCCACATCACCTGCCACGTCACCTGGCCACGTCACCTGCCACAAGTTGTGGATTGTCCACTGGCCACGTCACCTGCCACGTCAACTGGCCATGTCAATTGCCACAAGTTGTGGATTGTCCACTGGCCACGTGACCTGGCCACGTCACCTGCCACATCACCTGGCCACGTCACTTACCACAAGTTGTGGATTGTCCACTTGCCATGTCACCTGCTTCAAGTTGTGTATTGTCCACTTGCCATGTCATCTGCCATGTCACCTGGCCACGCCACCTGCCACAAGTTGTGGATTGTCCACTGGCCACGTCACCTGGCCACGTCACCTGCCACAAGTTGTGGATTGTCCACTGGCCACGTCACCTGGCCAAGCACCTGCCACATCACCTGGCCACGTCACCTGCCACAAGTTGTGGAATGTCCACTGGCCACGTCACCTGCCACGTCAACTGGCCACGTCACCTGCCACAAGTTGTGGATTGTCCACTTGCCACGTCACCTGCCTCAAGTTGTGTATTGTCCACTTGCCACGTCATCTGCCATGTCACCTGGCCACGCCACCTGCCACAAGTTGTGGATTGTCCACTGGCCACGTCACCTGGCCACGTCACCTGCCACAAGTTGTGGATTGTCCACTTGCCATGTCACCTGGCCACGTCACCTTCCACGTCACCTGCCACATCACCTGGCCACGTCACCTGCCACGTCAACTGGCCATGTCACCTGCCACAAGTTGTGGATTGTCCACTTGCCACGTCATCTGACCACGACACCTGCCACAAGTTGTGGATTGTCCACTTGTCACGTCACCTGCCACAAGTGGATTATCCACTTGCCAAATCACCTGGCCACGTCACCTGCCACAAGTTGTGGATTGTCCACTGGCCACGTCACCTGGCCACGTCACCTGCCACAAGTTGTGGATTGTCCACTTGCAATGTCACCTGCCACGTCACCTGCCACGTCACCTGGCCACGTCACCTGCCACATCACCTGGCCACGTCAACTGGCCATGTCACCTGCCACAAGTTGTGGATTGTCCACTTGCCACGTCACCTGACCACGACACCTGCCACAAGTTGTGGATTGTCCACTTGTCATGTCACCTGCCACAAGTGGATTATCCACTTGCCAAATCACCTGGCCACGTCACCTGCCACGTCACCTGGCCACGTCACCTGCCACATCACCTGGCCACGTCACCTGCCACAAGTTGTGGAATGTCCACTGGCCACGTTACCTGCCACATCAACTGGCCACGTCACCTGCCTCAAGTTGTGTATTGTCCACTTGCCACATCATCTGCCATGTCACCTGGCCACGCCACCTGCCACAAGTTGTGGATTGTCCACTGGCCACGTCACCTGGCCACGTCACCTGCCACAAGTTGTGGATTGTCCACAATGCAATGCAAACAATTACATTTTTAATGTTTTTTTTATGGTTTTTCATAATTTGCCCTAATTTTTGAGATTTCTAATGTAAAAAAATAGGTCACCTTTAAAAACGCCTATAAACGAAATCGCGGCAAAACGCCGGTACTACGTTTTGCCGCGTTTAGCAGCGATTTGCCGCGATTTGCGTCTGAAACGCGAAAACTTTTGCGTCTGAACCCAAAATTTTGCTTCTGAAAAAAACGAGCCTAAACCCAACTGCTTTAAAACGCAAAAAAAAAACCGAATGTGTGCATCGACACATAGGATAACATTAAATGTGTTCAGGGGCAGTTGAAAAAAATGCCCAAATGGCCTGCTGGCCTGCATTTGATGGGACAAAGTGGCTGCATTTGATGGGACAAAATGGCTGCATTTGATGGGGCACAGTGGCTGCATTTGATGGGGCACAGTGGCTGCATTTGATGGGGCACAGTGGCTGCATTTGATGGGGCAAAGTGGCTGCATTTGATCGGGCAAAGTGGCTGCATTTGATGGGGCACAGTGGCTGCATTTGATAGGGCACAGTGGCTGCATTTGATGTAGCACAGTGGCTGCATTTGATGGGGCACAGTGGCTGCATTTGATGGGGCACAGTGGCTGCATTTGATGGGGCACAGTGGCTGCATTTGATGGGGCACAACGGCTGCATTTGATGGGACAAAGTGGCTGCATTTGATTAGCACAGTGCCTGCATTTAATGGGGCACAGTGGCTGCAAATAATGGGGCACAGTGGCTGCATTTGATGGGGCACAGTGGCTGCATTTGATGGGGCACAGTGGCTGCATATAATGGGGCACAGTGGCTGCATTTGATGTTTTTGTTCAGTTCGATTGCTTCCCCCCAAAAAAATGTTGAGCAACAGTGTGAGCCAAAAGGCTTGCACTCACAGATACTCCACTGAAAAGTTATCAATTCTCATTTCACTTTTTAGAGGCATTTGACAGACAGTAAGGAGGTGATGCCTAATTTCCTCCCTGCCTGTTTTAACCTCAGCCAGTCCCTCCAGATATTTCACTTTGTACTCCACCTTATTTTCATTACTCTTTATAGGTATTAGATGTTCTCTCACCTTATTCTTTGCACATCTAATACATAATGAGAGTTCTGGAAATAAGGTGGAGTTCAAAGTGAATTTCTAAACCTAAGTTGAGAACCCCTTTCTGAAGATTTGAGGATATTATTAAACTCAGAGACTGGTGGACTTAGGCCAACATAAATAGATTGAAAATCTGCCAGTTCAGCAGAAATTTCAATCTATCAATGTGCAGACTGGTTATACAGACTCCGATCTATCAACTGACTTCAGTACAACAATGGGAAATGTCCAACGATTTCTCTCTGTTCCAGCAATGTGGAGTGATTTCTCTCTGTGCCACAAATGTGGAGCAGTCTCTCTCTCTGTGCGGGCATTCCATCATTAACCCCCGCCGCGTGCCCCCCCCCCCGGGCTGCTCAGTCTAAAATGCCCGGGCCTATTTTTTGTCCCAGTCCGGGCCTGGCCCCCACCGTGCATGGCCATGGCCATCAGTCGTGGCCGAATGACATCTCTACTTTTCACAACTATCTAGTAAGCCTTTTATTTATACAGCATATACCAGTAAACCTTTTACATATATACATACAGGCATACCCCACTCTTAAGTACACAATGGGTTTATTTACTATCGCTGGAAAGCGCAAAATCAGGCTCACTTCTGCATAGAAACCAATGAGCTTCCAGGTTTTATTGCCAAAGCTTAATTGAACAACCTGGGGTTTCTATGCAGAAGTGAGCCTGATTTTTCACTTTCCAGCGATAGTAAATAAACCCCATTGTGTACTTAAAAGTGGGGTATGCCTGTAATTAGGGCATTATTATTCTTTTGGTCCCTACGTTACACCCCTGTTCGTGGCAGATCCCACTGTATGGTGGTGGGTCCTGTTGCCCCTATGCATGACTTTTCTCCTTGGACGCTTTATGATCCATCACAGGTAACCAAGGAATGAATTAATATAAACTCTGTATTGAAATTTTGTGATACTTATATTTTGTTTGTGTCTTTTTATACTACATATGTAGAGTTGCTCTACTTTGCCATAGTGGTTCCTGAGAAATACTTTTTTGTGGACGACCCATTGACTTGGCAGATTGGCTACCGGAAACACACAGTCTCCATATAGCTGTTATGTAATATCAAAAATACCTATATTGTTTTGCATTTTCCCGGTACCACAGTAGTGCAACAATGCCTTAGGCCTCGTACACACGGACGGACTGTCTGCTGAAAACGGTCCGCCGGACTGTTTTCAGCGGACATGTCCGCCCGGAGATTTCTGTCTGATGGTTGTACACACCATCAGACAGAAACCTGTCCCTGGAAGTTCAATGCTTCCACGCATGCGTCGAATCACTTCGACGCATGCGAGGGATGGCGGCCGATCGGACATGTCAGCGGACCAGTTTCAGCGGACATGTTCGGTCGTGTGTACGGGGCCTAAAGGATCATTTATAGGCTTATATGCCATTGTTTTTATTAATTTGTCTTTTAAATTTGTATAATAAAGATTTATATATTTTCTATACATTTGTTGTTTCTCCCATGCTGAGCCCTTAAAAACTGGCTATGTAGACGGGCTCTGGTTTTACTGGTCCCATACCTTTTTGTAACTAATAACATATTATTTTTTAGTTGTTGTTTTGGATAGAATGGAGAGGGATTACAACTAACCAGAATATTCAGTTTTTTTATTGCTGTCTGTTCCCCTGTTAGGAAGATTCATCCTCTCTATTTGCACCATTTTTTCTTATCACAAGAGTGAAAGAAAACCCCAGATTTGGGGTGGTCACCAGAACAGAAAAATAAGGAAATTTTTCCAGTGGGAGCACTAGTTCTTGTGACCCTTGTGACAAGCAGGAATTCTCTGACACTGGAGAGATTTCCTCTCACTTCCTATTTTGGTTATAGGGCAAGAACTTAAAGCGGATCTCCCACGGCCATACAACATATTGTTTTTTTTTTGGTCATTCATTTCTTTGTAGCATACTATAAAACTACTCACGAGTTAGCTGTGCTAAGTCCCCCGCTTTCCGATTCCGTCTCTGATAAAAAGTTATATTATGCTAGTAGAGCGGATTCCATTTTGCTTGTGGGCATGAGATGCCGACAAGCAGCCACTTCCTTGTTGCCGTGAATGCGATCCTGCACCCTCCACAGTTTGTTTATGTGATCGCGTCACTTCCGGGTTTCCAAAATACCGCGATACTTCATAGCAAGGCTCTGCAATGAATACTGGAAGCTCCCAGGGCACACTGTGGGTACGGGAAGTGACGCACTGCCCGCAAAATACCAGAAGCTTGGCCAGACAGTAGGCAATGTCTAAACAAAGGTACTGTACCGATTAAAAAAAAAAACTTCCATTTTAACTTGTGTGACAGGCAGCAGTAATAATGAGCTCATGTCTTAAATAGGGTGGAGCTCCGCTTTAAGGAAAATATCTCCACGGCAAAACTGGCAAGGGTTATAAATCTACCTTACTCTATCCAAAAAAAAAAAGTTTTACCTTTGTTTGTAGCTTATTCATTAGTGCGGAGGCACAGAAACAATTTTGCTAAAATTAGATCTTTACATGAGGAATTATAGTTGGTTTCCGTTAAGTTACTAAACGTAAGCATAAGCACATAAGAAACCCTATTTACTGAGTAAGACCAAATGTGTATATGCCTGCAAAAGGTTATCAAAGTGGCTGATACAGTTCTTGGAATGTAATCTAAATCCTATGCGAGCATTCAAATACTGTATATTCCCTGTTTCATTAACATATATAGTAAAACTATCCTGGGAACACTTTTACACATTTAATGTCTATTTTGTTGCCATTTATTTCAAATATTAAAAATTAAAGCATTTCCCTGGAGCAATATTATTTTTTTATCATTCTGTGGGGAATAAATAGAATGAAAGGAACTCTATTCAAAGAAATGTAATGCAACCAGTAACCAATGCTCTTCAACAACAAGGCTTTTTAGTAACAAAATCCTTTCTTAAGCCTACATTGTTTATCCCAGAGTATGATAAAATTAGATTGCTGGGTTGCAGAAACCATCATAAACTAAAACAAAGGCCATATACCTCAAAATACAACCTGTCACCACCTACAATTGATGGCTTTAGAACACCATAATTAATGTAGACCTAAATCATATCACTAAAATATAAGCTATAACATGTTTTTGTAATTTCAGAGTTATTCTTTTAACCACTTACGGACCGCCCGCCGCAGGAATACATTGCTTCTTTGAAGAGGAATACTGTTGTTATGGTAGCAGCTAGCTACTATAACCCTGGTATCCTCTTCAAGAGCGGGCGGTCTGCTTTCAGATAAGTGGTCTCTGCAGTGGATTCGCTGTAAGATTTTATCGGGTGGCGTATGAGGGTTCCCCCCTCTTGCCACACTCCGGTCCTGTCCCTGGGCTGACATGGAGACGAGTGAAGATGGCCCCAACTCGTCTCCATATAATTGCACTTATGCTCTTAAAGGGACGCCCAATGCTCTTAAAGGGACATTTTTTTAATTGCATTTAAGTCTAAATATGAGATCTGAGATCTTTTTGACCCCAGATCTCATATTTAAGAGAACCTGTCATGCTTTTTTTCCATTACAAAGGATGTTTACATTCCTTGTAATAGGAATAAAAGTGACCCAATTTTTTGATTTTTTTAAAAAATATTTCCAAAATATATATTTTTTTAATTAAAGTAAAATAAATAAGATTTTTTTATTTTTTTTAAAGTTTGTGCACAGAAGCAAACGCATACGTGAGCAGCACCCGCATATGAAAACAGTGTTTAAACCACATATGTGAGGTATCGTCACAATCATTAGAGCGAGAGCAATAATTCTAGCCCTGGACCTTCTCTGTAACTCCAAACATGCAACCTGTAGAATTTTGTAAATGTCGCCTATGGAGATTTTTAAAGGTAAAAGTTTGTCGCCATTACACGAGCGGGCACAACTTTGAAGTGTGACATGTTGGGTATCAATTTATAAAAAAAATGGGCTAACTTTACTGTTGTCTTATTTTTTTATTAAAAAAAGTGATGCAGTGTTAAAAATATATATATATATATATATATATATATATATATATATATATATATATATATATATATATATATATATATAAAATGTTTGGGGGTTCTACGTAATTTTCTAGCAAACAAAACAGTTTTTAACTAGTAAACACCAAATCTCAGAAAGTCCTTAAGTCATTAAATTGTAACTTTCTTTAAAAGTATATTGTACCTAGTGATCTGGATATCTGGTGGTCATGCTGATTCTTGTCTAGGCACTTCCTCATGTGGGGTGCTTTCTCCCTATGGTGCTCCTGCATTGTTACCTTGTCAAAAGAACCTCTTGAGGAGACTACAGGTGTTTGTCCTAACATGAATTGCACAGACGTGGTTAACCATTGGCACTATAGTTATGCCTCGTACACACGATCGGTTAAACCGATGAGAATGGTCTGATGGACCGTTTTCATCGGTCCAAACCGATCGTGTGTGGGCGCCATCGGTTATATAACCATCGGTTAAAAAAAAGCCAACTTGTTTTAAATTTAACCGATGGATTCCTAACCGATGGGAAAAAAACGATCGTTAGTAGGCACAACCATCGGTTAAAAATCCATGCATGCTCAGAATCAAGTCGACGCATGCTTGGAAGCATTGAACTTCATTTTTTTCAGCATGTTGTTGTGCTTTACGTCACTGCGTTCTGACACAATCGTTTTTTTAACCGATGGTGTGTAGGCGCGACGGACCATCAGTCAGCTTCATCGGTTAACCGATGTAAACGGTCCATCGGTCCGTTCTCATCGGATGGACCGATCGTGTGTAAGCGGCATAAGAGTAATGATTTCCAATTGTTGATAGAGAAAGTGCATATATAAGAAAATACCTGCATGATGACATGAGGGAAAGTATGGGATTTTAAATGAACCAATGTAACAACAATAATCACAGAAATATTTATTAATAATACACATTAAAATCTTAGTATATCATCTATACTTAAAAAATGGTCATCCACCTGGGATACACCTGGGATATTTGTAATGATGTATATTGCGTGAAATATCAACACATTTCATGAAAGTGGCAGCATGTATCCTGAAGAAATGGATGTCCTTAGGAAGCGACTATCACAAAACCTTTCGATATTTTACCCTGTATACATGTAATTGTTTAAAATATCTCAGCTATAACCCTGGATGGCCATTTTTAAGTGTATATGTTATTCTATGATTTTAATGTGTCTTTTCCTACTCTCGATTTTGGGGATGACAATTTGTGGTTTTTAACCCCACCACATTTCACTTTCCATCATAACCAAAACCACATGCACAGAAAACTCGTCAAAAATTCATGCAATTTCAAACACCAGGTATTTTCAAACCAGCCTTCCCTTTCCATCACTCCATTGACGTTTTCCCATCAGAAGCTAGTAGGTGTAAACAAAACAACTGGTACTGCTGCCAGAACTACCTTATAAAAAAGAAATGGAAGTTTTTTTTTTTTTTTTTTACAAAGTACAGTTCCAACTTACTGTATATGTTGATGAAATACCAGTTATACATATTTTATGGTAGGCAGCAATTTTAAACAAGCTGCACATGAAAAAAAGACTGTGCTTCAAATAAAAGGGATGGGGATTACTCAAACTATGACACTAGAACATCTAGGTAATGTCATACATAATTACAGATGTTCCCTGGAAGCAAGGATCTTTGACAGCCCTTGTCTGTGCAAGGACATAACAGATATGAATTGTTGTATATCATACACGCCTGTTTGTCAGAGTGAATCTTGTGTAGTGAACCTTCATACATTTAACCAGTATGACTGATTTATAAAAAAAATAAAGCAAATATTGCTTATAGGAATGCGTAAAATGTTACCTTTTTTTCTATAATCTCATTTGTTAAATACAACAAGCAATCGGGATCATTTCTGTGGGCAACAGCTCTACTTGTTGCAATGTGTTTCAGATCACATGTTATGTCCTTACATCCCATATTGTAGTTACTTCTTAATTATGTTTCAAGATGTTTGAAGAAATATATTCTGGTTAGCCAGTTCAATAGATGTTGGAGCTGTGACATGGGCACTTTCATGTACTGAAGCCTCATCAGTCCATATTAGTGTAGCTTATCAGTGCTCATCGGTACTGCTCCATCAGTGCATCCTCATAAGTGCCCATCAGTGTAGCCTGATCATCCACATTAGTGCAGCCACATCTGGCCCAGTGTCACCATCACAGCAGTGTTCTTATAGGGTACTCTGTCTCCCATGCGGTCAGCTAAATGATGCAGAATCATGTCTCAAAAACCTTCATAGTCCTCAGGCGGGGGGGGGGGGGGCAGCAGGTGCGCAGACCTTACGGGACACATTAAACCATTCGGTGGAGCCATCTATGGCTTTGTGACTCTTTGGGGTTGATTTACTAAAACTGGTGCACTCAGAATCTGGTGCAGTTGTGCATAGCATAGTTGTGCAATCAGCTTCTATCTTCAGCTTGTTCAATTAAGCTTTTGGCAATAAAACCTGGAAGCTGATTGGCTTCTATGCAGAGCTGCACCCGCTTTTGTACCTTCCAGTTTTAGTAAATAGCCCCCTTTGTGTTTTTATGTTTCTATTCGATTTTTTTCATTGTTAATACTTCTAATTGTATTTTGTCTTATTTGGACCTTGACTAACCTCTCCTCCACGTAGGCTAGCGAAAAAGTAATGCGCTATTACAAGTTCATTACTTGCAGATTTAGTTGCTTCAGGGTATTCCACCCTAAACTTGATTGTTCCTTTCTTTCCCCTAATTTTTGCCCTCTTACTCTGCCACCTGCTTCTCTTTTTTCTTCTATTGCTTTCTCCCCCTCCCTTTTCCTCCCCCCTTCATACCTCCCCTTTTACCTCACCCTTTTGGCATGGTGATGGAGAACATAAAAATGGTGTCATTGAACGCGAAAGGTCTCAACATACCCGAGAAAAGACATATGCTTTTGAATGACTTAAGAAACTCTCATGCTGATGTTGCTTCCATCCAGGAGACTCACTTTAAGAATGAAACATTCCCAATTCTCAAAAACAAGTTCTTCCCCTTGACATATCACTCCACTGATCTGAGAGCCAAATCGAAATGGGTCTACATATTGTTGTCCAGTAAACTTCCCTGGCAGTGTCGGGATGTTATCAAGGATCACAACGGATGCTATGTATGCCTCAATGGACTTATAGGTGACGTACAGATGACCATGACAATGCTATATGCCCCCAATGACCATCAGGATGTCTTTCTTCAACATACCCTGGAAAAACGTATGGAATCCACAAAAGGTCATTTATTACTAGGTGGAGATTTTAATGTCCCCCTGATCCCTTCGGCAGACACCTCTTCGGGTTCTTCCTCCTTCTCCCGGGTCACTGGAAGTGGATATCTAACTCTATTCATAAAGCTCAGCTGTTCGATGTTTGGAGGCTGCAGCATTCGGGAGAGGGAGATTACATCTTCTACTCCACCCCACATAAAGTTTACACCAGCATAGGCTATTTTTTAATTTCTCATGGTCAGCTACATGCAGTGAGTGACTTTTCAATTGGTCACATAATGTGGACCGACCATGCACCTATTTCCCTGGTGTATGCACTCTCCAGAGTGTTTTCCTCCAGATCCCACTTCTGGCGTCTGACTGAGAGCCTTCTGCAGGACCCAAAGGCAGATGTATCTAAGTAATTGAATCTTTACTTTCAAATGAATGATCACTCGGGTTGTGATCCAGGCTCTCTCTGTGAAGTTTATAAAACAGTCCTCAGAGGTGTATTCATTAAGCATGGCTCACGAATCAAAAGAGAACAAAATTAACAACTTATTTGACTCCTTGCCAAATTATCTTCCACGAGTCATGCTCCCTCACCTACCTTGGAGCTGGAATTTGGGTTGTTACGAAAACAGATCACTGATTTATTACACTCTAAGGCCAAAGCGGCACTACAATTCTATCGTAAAACGAGTTATGAGTCGGGAGACAAATGTTGGAAGGCCCTGGTTAGGCTGGTCAGGGAACACAAGCTGTCCAATTACATCCCCCAAATTATAACCTCCAGCGGTCAGAAAGCTACACTTCCCGCACAAATTACACAGGAATTTAGAGATTTCTATTCTACTCTTTATAACCTGCCTATCATCCCCCCAAGTTGAAATAGAGTACTACATAATGTCTTCCCAACTCCCGTCCCTCTCCACTGAGATCCAGGAAGAACTGGATTCCCCTATTACTCTAGAGCAGAGGTGTCAAACTCAATTTCATCGTGGGCTGCATCAGCATTATGATTCATCTCAAAAGGGCAGTTGTATCTGTAAGTCTAGATGTCCAGCGCATCCCCTCCCCTTACATTAGTAAAGAAAGGAGTTCATAGACCCATAATATATGAGGATGGCCACATCCCTGGTATGTATAGGAAAGAAAGAGAAATACCCCTAAAAACAGTACTTTTAAGGCCAAACTTTAAATTTGAAAAAGTTTAATAAATGGACCAAACAAGATACGGTTGATGCTTGTTGAAGATCAAGGTATATGTACACAACAACAGTTGTAAAATTGTATGCAAATAGACAACACCCGGGATGAAAGTGCACCAAGTGTCAAAAGAAAAAGGGGGGGGGGGGGTTTAACAACACAAATACAGTGTATTATACAACATGTAATTAAAAAACACACTCCAAGGGATGGTGGAGGATGCCTGACGCGTTTCTGGTCTTATGGGGAAGCAGAAGACCATCATCAGGGGCCAGAGGAGTGTATGGTGTATAGATTCTCAATCGTTGGTATATGGATAGAGTAATCCCTTGATGGTATGACAATGGTGTATGGGCTCAAGATAAGATCCCCTCGGATTAAAGGTGCAACTGTGCGTGTCCAGGAGCAAACGGGGGTCCCGATGAGGGGGGGTCTTTATTTGTAAAGAACTCTTAAAAACCTTTGAGGTTTGCTCAGGTGAATCCGGTTTGGATCAGGGGAGGGGAACTGTTGCTTACATTAGATGTCAAGATCCACCCCACCATCAGAATTTGAGTCCCCCACTCTCCCTTACATCACAGTGCATCCCCCTTTCCTTATGCTGCTGCTGGGAAGAAGCTGGATGCATTGCTTGAAAGCAGAAGGTAGAGGTCTGAAGGAGGACCAGAGGAGGGCTGGAGCTCTTCTGCAGCTGCAGGAGAGGTGCGAGGGCCACATGAAATGGCCTTAAGGGCCGAAAATGGCCCGCGGGCCTTGTGTTTGACACCTGTGCTCTAGAGGAACTCCAACTAGCTGTGGGAGCAATGAAACCAGGTAAAGCTCCGGGCCCAGATGGCTACACTCTACAATACTACAAAACTCTCCTCCCGCTTATAGAGACACATTAAGGGCACATATGTCAGTAATCCATAAAAAGGGTAAAGACCCCGCATCTTGTAGCAGCGCATTTTGCTTTTAAATATCAAGCTGAAACTATTTACCAAGATCTTGGCTACCCGGCTGGTTCAGCATCTAGAGAAGTTAGTGCATCTTGGACAGGTGGGCTTCATACCCACCAGAGAAGCAAGAGATAATACAACCAAAGTACTCAATCTCCTTCATGTGGAAACTTCTACGGGTACCCCATGTGTTTTTCTAAGCACCAACGCCAAAAAGGCATTTGACCGAGTGAATTATAACTTTATGTTCTCGGTGCACCACCATATTGGCCTTGGGGAGAGGATGCTCCACTGAATAGCCAGGATTTATTCTAACCCGACAGCCCAAGTGAACGCAAATGTGTTCCTTTCTGACCCCTTCCCCATTGGTAATGGGACGAGGCAAGGGTGCCCCCTATCCCCTCTTCTCTTTCATTTCTCTGTAAAATCAGACTGAGCCCAGATATACAGGGACTACCGGTTGGTGGCATCCAGTGCAAGATATCAACCTATGCAGAGGACATACATACGATCTCAACTTCCCACTTCCCACCTTTAATAGCCATAACCTGCACTCTATTAGAAAACTGGCATAAAGGACTACACTCCTGGTTTGACAGATGTAAACTCATAAAAATGTGCATTCTACCAAAATTCCTAAATCTCTTCCAAGCCTTGCCCATATAGATACCACTTTCTTTTTTAAACAAGCTCAAGCTCTCTTCACCTGCTTTGTATGGGCTCCCAAAAAGAACGCCACCTTCATACCCAAATATCTCTGGCAAAACAATATGGGGGTCTGGCTTTACCAGACGTCCGGAAGTACTACCAGGCAATTCATGAGGGCAGAGTTCTCAATTGGCAGCACCATTCTGTGTCCAAACAAAAATATCCTTGAAGAGTGCACTCTGGTGCTACGATTCTTTACCTCAGGAGATGAAATCTCATCCACTAATGGGGACCACATTAATGCAAAGTTCCCAGGCTGCCCTGCAAGCCGCCCTCATGACAAAAAAAAGTCATCATCATCCCCAATCCTAGGACACCCCCAATTCCCGGCAGGCCATCAACCTGTGGAATCCAAAACTTTGCGTAACTTGGACTGTGACCATGCCTAAATTTGTCATCATGGGGCGATGGCCCTCCATTCTGGAGTTGACAAACACCCCAGGCCCATACCAACTTCCATTCTGGAATATAGTACAATTGCACCATTTCCTGCACTCTATGCCTGACCCCTGGAGCTTCACTTGTCAGCTAACTGACTTTAAGGAATATTGCTCTGAAACTGATCCTCTACCGCAGATCCTTTCCAAAACATACTTCCTATTGAACACACCCTTGGAACAACCACATTTATCCTGTCTGGAGAGATGGGAGACAGACTCAAACACAAACAAAAACAGAATAGCATCAAATTCTCCCTCAAATCATCCTTATGCATCAAAATACAGAAAACGAATTTAAAACTGTCTGCACTGTCTGCTTTTCAAAAAGGGGTAATTTAGGGGGTATTTACATTGTCCTGGCATTTTAGGGCCTCAAGACATGGGACAATCAGTCAGTACTTCAGGATTCCAAAAATACGTATCGTCGCTTGTAGACTCTATATCTTTTACACAGACTAAATATTATACACTGATTTGGGATATTTTAACAAGGAAATGTAGCAGTTTAAATTTTGGCCTAAGTTTATGAAGAAACAATTACTTATTTGCAAAATGTTATCATAGAAAAATAGAAACTAAGAAAAACACATTTTCTTTTCTAAATCTTCTGCATTTTTTCACTTATTTTGCAAAAATAAATAACCCAGTGCAGGTTAAATACCACCAAAAGAAAGCTCTATCTGTCTCAAAACAAATGTCGTATGGGTACAGTGTTGCATGACTGAGTAATTGTCATTAAAACTGTTAGCGCACTGACAGCTGAAAATTAGCCTGGCACCCGGGTGGAGCTCTGACATCACAAGACTGTCACGTGTCGACTACGGCCATCTTTGTGGTTGGAAACAAATGCTATTCATGGCAGACGGCAGCCTTTGATATGCCTGTTTTTATTTGATAAAATGTGAGTACCCTGGCTGTTTTTTAGAAATACATTTTTCCTGGTTTTAATACTACACCATGGGGAGTTGCCTTTCTTGTATTTTATATATGCACCTATGATCTTTCATTTGATGAGACTACAAGACTCAGCCATCTATGATCCAATTGAAGTAGTTTTGTGGCGCTGTTGACATATGCTTGTTTGACCACCTGTAATCCAGTGGTCTGTTTTCTTTGGTAAGAGGTCCGCTGTGTTGATGTTCGGTGGAGGATAATTTCATGCTCACCTGATTGTGTCTTTGTTTACACTGTCGGTGATTCCAGCTTCCATTCCTGGTCAAGGACTTTACTATAAACACTATGGACGCTTACCTTTAATTTTATGATACTAGCACTGCATACGCCTATTTTTTATACTTTTTTATTGTCGCCATACAATTTATGCCAGCTGCTTCTGTAATACTAGCGCAGTGATTAATCTTGAATTTAGTATAATATATATTGTCAGTCATTGTGACAGGGTGGAAATAGAAACCTGAAATATGAATCTGCGTTTGGAGCTCTTATTATTTCTCTATTTTGCTCTATAATGCTATTATAAACATGTTGAAGGCTAACTTCCCAAAGCCAGCTAGAGACTTCTGGTATGGCTAGGAGTGTACACCAGTAAAGAGGGAGGAGGCAGATCCCTGATAGTTTAGTAAATTGTAAAGCTAACAGCTTCAAAGAGGGAACAATACTAGAATGGCATTTCCACATTGGGAAGGAAAGATATATATATATATATATATATATATATATATATATATATATATATATATATATATATATATATATATATATATATATCATTTTACATCTATTAAGGCTGCGGTCACTCGGAAGGGTGGACAACACACAACCTTCTGAATAAGTGGGTGGAGAAAACCTGTCTGCACTATTTTAACTACAAAAAAAAAAAAAAAAGTAATTTATGAATAATTTTACTGCCCTTGCCACCTCCCCACTTGACTAAACCTACAGTATCATTGATATCAAATAATTTTCAAATGGTTAGTATGAAATGAAATGCACAGAAAGCTTCAGTACAATAACATGTTATAAATGCAACAAACAAAAAGGTGGTTGTTATTGTGATCCTACTAACCTACCAACCTAGTCATCAGTTGGTCGTTTCTCCAAAGCAAGGGTATAGCATTAGCCATGGCAGATCATTTGACTTTTGTGGGGCTCTGAGTCAAAGGGGAGCCCAGCACTGTCTAGCTATGCAGTGATTTAAACTGATAGCAATAACATTTGGGCTTGTATTAATTACATTTATATGAGGTTTGAAATCAACTCTATGACTGCTATGAAAGCAATTCATGCTCTGTATTAGAAGAGTTGCTTTTGCAGTGAACCATATCTGCCCAATATGTGTTGAAAGGGTCACTTGTAGTTTCCAGTAGAAGACTGACAGGGTGACAAAAGCAGAAACACATTAGGAGACAGGAACAGAATGTTAAGTCATAACAGGAAGGTATCATTTTAATTATAGCTGCATATTTGAAATGATTGAAAATGACTTCTAAACTATTTTATGTTAATTTCCAAATGAGATATTAGTGATGGGTGTCAGAGAAGCTAGTGGACCAGACTGTGTGACTGCAAAGAGGAGACCCAAAACATATATAGGTAAAAATATAATTTATTAAGAAAAGGGAATAACACACAACCACCTCCAACAGAACACAGTGCAATAAATAAACCAAAAAACAGTGACCCAAAGATAACTAAAGACAATATGTACAGTGATGGGAGATACCGTAATCATAAACACACCAAGCCGAGGTCATACACAGGGAGATCAGAAGATAGATGAGGACGGGGGATGAACAGGAACAGGAAGATGACGGATGGATGTGCTGCAAAGCAGGGATCCATGTAACAAGGGGACTGGGATCCAAGGCAATGGGGAAGCAGGAAGGGCAAGTCCAGGATGGATTAGGAATAGGGATCCGTTTGGATCAGGTCAGGAAGATGTAGGCTCAAAGTCAGGATCACAGGCTCAAGGTCAGGGAGAGAGATGCCAAGGCAAGGTGTGCTTGCACCTGCCGGGTATAAATAGGGATCAGTAATTGGCTTCACGTTACACCTGAGTGCAGAGAGAGTCGTCCGCTCCATACTGAGATGATATAACACCAGCAGTGAGAAGTTCTCCTGACAGTTCTCCTGACAGTTCCAAACTGCCAGGAGACACCTGCTGGTGAACCACAGTACTGCGAGCCAAATAATAATAAATATTACCAGTGGATGGAACCTTTCCTGACATGGGGTTTACATGTACTACAATATTATTTGAGATATATTTCC
Organism: Rana temporaria; assembly: GCF_905171775.1. Taxonomy (NCBI): domain Eukaryota; kingdom Metazoa; phylum Chordata; class Amphibia; order Anura; family Ranidae; genus Rana; species Rana temporaria. The sequence continues at coordinate 165,243,625 of NC_053493.1, forward strand.
ATAAATATTAAAAAAACAGGCACTCATGCCTCATTTTCCAATTAGTAAAAGACGATAAGCATTAAGTTAGCTAGTAACCCAAATGCCTCTCACCATTCATAAGCCCCTCTTATCCCACAAGAAATATAACATTTCTTGAAAGTTAATTTCCAGTAGACCGGATACCATATCAGATGTGAAGGTCTGGAAACTGTTGTCTAACATTGATCACAATATGGTAATGTTTGAAATAGTAGAAATACTACAGAAGTAAGAACTCACGCCTCCAATGAGCAAAAGATGATTAGCATTAGGTTAGTTAGAAACTAACATTCATGAGTTCCTCTTTCATCCCTAATGCTCGGTACACACGATCCGATTATGATCATCCGTTTTTTTTGTATGCTAATCTCACGTCGAATCTGATGAGTTTACTAAAGTCACGAAAATTCTCGTATGGCAGAATAAAAAATCAGAAGTGATGTCATGTGTTGTAATGCATTTGTATTGCATTTTCGAATGACAGCTGTACTGATTAAACGAAAATCGTACGATCTGGCATTGTACGAAAAAAAAATTCTGTGCATATCCGATAGAATAAAATTGGATGAACTGTCCTGATCGGCTCTCAGAAGCTCTGTACTAACGATCCGATTATCGTACGATCATTTCAAAAGCGGCATTTTTCGTACGATTTTCAGATCGTGTGTACGGGGCTTAAGTAAACTCAAGACTCTTCCGCACATATATGTTACAATTCTATCCCAGACAAAGTATTACATTTCTTTAAAGTTATCCCCACGCAAATTGCTCTGCTGCAAAACTTGTTAGTTACATAGTAGGTGAGATTGAAAAAAGACTCCAAGTCCATCAAGTCCAACCTATGTTAACAACTTTCCAAATTGCATTTTGTAGATCTCTTTAAATATTTTATCAAATGCAGGAGGCTAATAAACTGGGGTAAAACCACTATTATTTGTTCTATGGCATAATTACTTTTTTCTTACTTTCATCATTCTGCAGAGAGGATCATGTACCACTGTTTCAGTTTGTGAACTGCTATTTGGTTCCTTGTATCTATCAATGGTATTGACATGAAAATTAGAAAGCAATGTGAATTATTCTCATAATCATAAAAAAAAAAATAATAATAATAATTTGAAAAGTGGACATTATATGAAAGTATATTTTCTTTTAAAATATTTTATTACCTATTTTTTTCATCTCAGATTTTTATGTAAGGAAGTATTTACTCTCAAAGTACTATAAACCTTTGTTTTACAGATGCTAGCTAGACCAGCTGCACTATTAGCCTAGGGCAGACTGATTTCTAAAACAAATGGAGGAAGATAAGTGTGTAAAGGGCGGAAAACACAAAGTATATCACGAGTGATATTCTTCTATTGTTCTTTATTTTTGTACGGTGGGGCTGAAGGTTTTTATCTCAACCAATTTTCTAATATGACAGAGCAATTCTCTACCATAAAGTAAATTACTAAAATGATATACATTTTTTTTTCAACCTTTATAAATATGCAGTTTTCATTATTATAATACCTGATGCTCCTTCTGTGAAGGTCCTTGTTCAGAAGCTTCCTGTTATGGAGTGACAACAGTCTCCCAGTTGTGCTTCTGCATTGTTACCCTGCCACAGTTACTCCTGATAAAGACTACAAGCGATGTGCCTACACACTTTGCCCAGGCATGGTCAACCAATGTCATTTTCAACAGTGCCGATATACAAGAATGGATTTTAAAATGAAAAACAGTAGCTTCTGGGAAGACAAAATGTCATCAAATTAGGGTTTAGATCTATTTTAAATGGCTCTGAATCCAATAATGATTTTCATAAGATGTTTAAGGGAAAGTATGCTTTTTATAACTCACAATAGATTATTACAAATAAAACAGGATTCATCATGACAAACCTCAAAGTGGTTCTAAAGGCTGAAGGTTTTTTACCTTCAGGTAAAAAACCTTCTGTGTGCAGCTTAATGAACACACAGAGCGGAGCTCCAGAGCGAGCATGCACAAGTGCTCCCATAACACGCAACTTGTTATAGTGGTGCTCGATGGGGGGAGGGGGAGCTCAGAGCAACAGCGGGGGACCTGAGAAGAAGATGATTAGGGCTACTCTGTGCAAAACCATTGCACAGAGTAAGTATAACATGTTTTTTTTGTTTTAAAATGTACCTTTAGTATCACTTCAGGGATGGTCCAGTGCCTTTCTAAATGAAATAATTTGAATTAATTGGATTAAGGCACTGAAATTTAAAAACATCTTTAAATGCATCTTTTTTCCTTCACATATATTACAGACATCCTCTCAATAACGTGGTTTTCCAGTCTCGACATGAGTTTTGCCCTAGGCCTCTTGTGGTGAACAGTAAGATCATCTCTGTCTGTAAATGCTAAAATCTTTAGTCATCAGCTGAAAAGCCACATAATGGTATTTTAATTAATGAGCCAATCCATTTCATAATTAAAGGGGTTGTAAAGGTTCGTCTTTTATTTTCCAAATTGGTTCCTTTAAGCTAGTGCATTGTTAATTCACCTACCTTTTCCTTCAATTTCCCTTCTAAATGTTTTTTTTTCTTTGTTTGAATTTCTCACTTCCTGTTTTTCCTCAGTAAGCTTTCCATCATCATCATCAGAGTGGTGGAAAGTCATTTAGAACAGTTTACTGAGGAGTAACAGGAAGTGAGAAAGTCAGACAAAGAAAACAAAGAAAAAAAAACAACATTTAGAAGGGAAATCGAAGGAAAAGGTAAGTGAACCAACAATGCACTAGCTTAAAGTAACCTATTTAGAAAATAAAAAACAAACCTTTATAACCCCTTTAAGTTGACCTACTAGAATTGCTCAACCTTTTCTCCAAAACATTGCATCCTGGCTTTGCTACAAAATATTTGACAAATAGACTTACAGTACTCAATTGTTGATCCTACAAGTCCCTGCTTTTGTTCAGTGACATCACCTGGGATACCTTCTGCCTTGTTAACTATCGCTATTACCTTTAGTGGTGACAGTGATACTGCCACTAAATGAGCGATTACCGGCATCAGTGGCAGCAGCAGCAGCCAAGGGTTCAGCATGGGTTAATAGGCCAAATCTGGCCATTTATTTTGCCCATTTAGTGAAAATCAAAAAAACTAGGGATTGAGTTGAACCCTCAGTCAACCCAAACCTGAAGTGCATCCAAACTAGTCACATATGGTTCAGAATCCTAAAAATCATTTTTATTTTGTTATGGCCTTCAACTCTATTGTCATACTATATACCAAACACAAATGGAAAAGAATTCCAAGCACAGATCTGGGTGAAGTTCCTGTGTACTAGACAATAAACCAATCATCTGATCTTTATGCTTTGGATTTCATATACAGTACTGTGTATATGAACATAGCAAAGAACCTTTAAAGTACAAACACACTCTGGTGAAAGGCAGCTAATGAGAAAGCATAGAGGGAAACTCATTCAAGATTCATGTGAGACATTTGATGAACACCGTGTAATGGTAACTATGCGCTTGTGAATGTTTCAATAGGTATATTTAGCAGTTCCTAATATGATATTTATGCTTGCTAGTTACGCTGTACTGATCTTTTTCTGAGATTTTTACTCACATGCATTGAAAGTGTAATTTGGAAGGCAAGATAGCAAGTATCTTTTAGTCCTGTTGTGATCATTAGAAAAACTGTTATTAGTTAAAATTCAGTTAATATTATTACAGATACTTTTCGTTTAACAACAAACCTGTTTAACGACTACTCAGACTTATGACCAGCACTCCCCACCTGAACGACACACTGTACATCATTGTACAGTATAGTACATAATTTTCATTTGTGTTCTGTACCTATGGAAATTAAACAATGTTATTGAGATGGAGTTTTGTGTTTAGACCTGGTTTTCACAATAAAGTACAGTAGTTAAGAATGCTTAAAATATTGATTTCTTGTGACTCCTCGTTTAACAACCAATTCGTTTTAATGACCTGTTCGTTGGAATGGAACCTGGTCATTAAGTGAGGAGAACCTGTAGTTAAAATTCAGAAGGATTCAGCACTCCAATGCTACAAATTAAGCTTTTACTGAAGAGACAAGGGCTTTATCACACCAATATTTCCTGAAACCAAAAGACCCATTTGAGAGGGTGATTTGTAGCACTATCAAGAACCTCATAGATGTAATATCTCCATCACATGTTTAGCTAATTCTCTGCCATGTTTAATTACACACATTGCTACTGATTTTGTACCACACTATATTTGTGTTTCTTATATGTTAAACTAAAGTTAACCTTTAATGTGGCATCTTTCTATATAAATCCCATGTACAGCTATACTAATACATTGGGGGAGATGTACTAAAACTAGAGCACTCAGAATCTAGTGCAGCTGTACATCATAGCTAATAAGCTTCTAACTTCAGCCTTTTCAGTTAAACTTTGATATAAAAACTCTGGAAGACGATTGGTTTCTAGGTAGATGCACCACATATTACATGCTCCAGTTTTAGTAAATTCCCCCATTGTTACATCTCGGCTTTATAATTAATATATAATATATAATATAATTTAAATTAATTTTTCTCGGCTCGTCGTAGTGTTGGACGGTCGGAATTTGGTGTGACAGTGTGTATGCAAGTTTATCCCGATGGAAATTCAGATCGTGTGTACGAGGCATTAGAGTCCTTCTAAGCACTTTCAATTATCATTGATGTATGTTCTCTTTGCAAATTGTTACAATCAAGACTGCTTCAGAGTAGTACTTTACATAAATAAAAATAGATACTAATGTTTTCACTGGAACACAGCTTCAACCATTATGTTCACTACAGTATGGTTGTGGTCTCAAGTTTATCTGCACAATAGAATTACAAAGATTACTTTTGCATTATAATCCCGGTAACATTACTTCTCCTATTGCTTGCATTGGTTACCACCTATTTTCACCTATGTAGCAATTTTGTATTTGTATGCAAGTTATCTTTATGATCTTATTTTTATTGTTGTACCTACAGTTTGCTGGATTTAGGCTTCATAAGCAAGTTGGTGGGCTGTAAATTGCTAGATCTTTTAAGGTTACAATTTGTATAGTTGTATTTATTTTGTAGCCCTGATGAATAATACGTGTGTTTTCACTGGAAATGCATTGGTTGTTTTCATGAACAATTATTATAGCATGTTTTGACTTTTTCACCACTGACACATTTTTCAGGGTCATTTGAAGCACTGTCAAATAAATGCAATATCTCTATTCACCTAATCAGATGTATGGCTATTAGTTTTGTAAGTGTTTACAGGGCATATTTTGCTAATATGTCACTTTTATTTTGCTAATATTTTACTTTTAGTTTCACCACGTTTGATTTTGTAATCAGTTGTTTGTTAAATGTCAATGTCTTACCATTTAAAATGCTGCTGGATTCTGAAACAAATGTTTCTTGCCCCGTACACACGTCGTTTTGCTCGTAGAGTTCCTTGTGAAGCCGCCGAGGATCTCGGCGAGCCAAGTTTCCCCATTGACTAACAAGAAAATAGAGAACATCTCTATTTGGCTTGACGAGTTCCTCGTCGGCTTCCTCGGCGAAAAGTGTACACACGACCGGGTTTCTCGGCAGAATACGGCTCCGATCGAGTTTCTGGCTGAATTCTGCCGAGAAACTTGGTCGTGTGTACGGGGCCTAACACTGTTCAATGGACACTGTTGGGCAGTCCATTCTTTATATAATTTTTAGTTTACTTTTATAATCTGGACACTTCTTCACATTGTATATTTCACAGTTGGCTTAAAGGGTCTGTCTCTTTATTTCTAAATATTTCATTTTTTATTTTGTAGAGGCCCTGGCATTAGACAAGCTTCTATTCTGCATTTTAAATCAGGATAGATCCAAATTATTCTTCAGTAGCAGATACACTTTTGGGGTACAAGAGATAAGGCATGCAATCTGATATTATCTCATATTGGTCAATCAGTTAAGCTCTTTGTCTATGTCCCTAGAGAGACATCAAGATTGCACTTTGTTATATTAACCCTGATGAAGAAGAATATTTTGTCTTTTGAAAAATGTTGGCTGCAACAGTCAAGCATTTTAATGCATTCATTTTTAAAGCCTTATATTTGTGTGTCTGATATATCCATTTAAAGCTTTGAAGATTCATTGTCTCTTGGAAGCTGATGTCTGATCAGATGTACGCTTTAAACCCTACTTGCTTGTTAATTAATATACTTTAACCACCTGAGCCCTGGAATGTTTTACTCCCTTTATGACCATTGACCAGGTCATTTTTTGCTATTCAGCACTGTGCTCCTTTTATGTGATCACCACTGGGTTTTTCATCATTTGCTATATACAGTAAATGAAAAAAGACTGACATTTAAAAAAATGTTTGTGTGAAAGTTATAGCGTCTACAAACTATGGTATACACTGTATATTTGAAACGTAATCAATTCTGATGTACTGACAGCCCATTTAATTTCTTGAGGCCCTTAAAATAGCAGTACGAATACCCTACAACTTACCCCTTTTTTGAAAAGTTGACAGTCTGAGGTATTTAGTAAAAGGCATGGTGAGTTTTCTGCAGTTGCAATTTTTTTGTCAAAATTTTTTGGAAAATTAAGAAATTAAATAATGTTTTTCCATGTTTTGCTTACTGTCAGCAGTACAGCATCATTGTATGCCTGGTGTGGAGGTGATCAGGGAATCTGACCGGTGACAGTATGTTAAAATAATTCAATCATTTTCTATTCAACTTTAAGGCTGGGTTTACACTTGAGAACGCAGTGGCTCACATCAGGAGTCTGGTGCGTCTCAATTCACCGTTTCAGGTCCGAATTCGCACTGCAGCTGCAGCGGAGATAGGTGAACTGGCTCCATAAAGAGCCAGTTACAATCTCCTGATATGCAAATTGGATGTGGAGAAACCCGCATCCAATATACAATAGTGTGAACCCAGCCTTAAACATTTTTTTCTTACACTTTGATCGCAATTACAATGATGATGATTTCAATAGCAATGTTTTGAACTGCCATGAATGGGTTGCATTCTTAACAGCTGGGATTAATAGTGATCTGTGATTGACTACAGCCAATCATATGGCACAGCCTGCTGTGATTGAACCAGGTACCCTGTGATAGCTGTGGGCCAATCACAAGATTACTCCAAATGAAACACAACTGTTATGAATGAAATTCATTCATAATAATTTTGTTGACATTGTGATCATGTGATCACATAGCCTTTGGTGACCGGGTACCGAAATCCGCAGTCCACTTTGTCAGGTGGACAGAGTGGTCACGGGAGCAGCAAGCTTCACACCCTTAACCCAGAACAGGCAGGATCACGTACATGTACGTGATCCAGCCTGCCTGTGCCGGCCGCCTGCAGTAAATGTACTATGGGCAGTCGCCAAGTGGTTCATTTAGAAAGAAGATTCCACAAAAGCACATACAACATACTGACGAATCCCTAAATGCAGAAAGGTGGAAGCTTTCTTTGCTTTAGTGTAAATTAACAGTGTAAATCGATCTCACTTCTAATTAATATATATAATTTGAATAGATACAGTATTTAATATTATGGACCATATGACTAATCCATTTGGATAGTAGTGTACTCTTTTTTTTCTATTTAATAATCAGGAATTTGGTTAAAGGCTTTAGCAAGTGAGTCAAACCATATTACTTACCCTTTAGGCAAAACCCTGTTGCTTTACTTAAGGGTAACTTCATTTCTGTAGAAAAAATATAGCAATTAGATAAACATAATATGTACAATTGTCACACAAGCCGTGTAGAGATTCATTGTTTCTAAAAATTACCTTTCTATTTCACTATACAGCACTGCATTTCTCTGTAAAATGTAACACAACATGGCAACCTGGAAACATTCTGTACACAGTTGGTGTACAGAGCACCAACAAAAATGTAATTTGCTTCTTGTGTGATTGGCTCACGAATTCCCCCAGATGTCCACATGAAGATAAAAGTCAGATTTTAGGCATTCCCTGCAATAGAAATTTAAGTTCTGGTGAGATACTCCCAAGGGTTATTTACTTTTAAAGGGAGGCAGACGCTTTAGCTTTCCTCCTAAGAACACAAAGTGCACCAGTTGGTTAATAATGAACCAGAGCATCACATTCAGAATGAGTAAATGATCTGTCTAGTGATACAAAGGGGTTGATTTACTAAAACTTAAGAGTGCAAAATCTGGTGCAGCTCTGCATAGAAACCACTCAGCTTTCCGTTTTTTTTTGTCAAAGCTCAATTGCACAAGCTGAATTTAGAACGTGGCTAGCATACACAGCTGCACCATAGTTTTCACTCCTCACGTTTGGTAAAACATTGCCACAGAGTTATTTCCCCACAACATCAAGGTAGGAATATGCTACAAAGTTTTGTAACATCCCTATACTGAACAATAATCTCCCAGAGGGGTTTGTTTTTTCTCAACAAAAATGGAGTTACTCTTTAACCACTTAAGGACCGCCTCCTGCACATTTACGTTGGCAGAATGGCACGGCTGGGCACAGGCATGTACCCGTACGTCCTCTTGAAGTGCCCAGCTCCGTGACTGCGGCCGCGGGACCCGTGGACCCGATCGCCGCCGGTGTCCTGCGATCGGTCACAGGAGCTGAAGAACGGGGAGAGGTGTGTGTAAACACACCTTCTCCGTTCTTCACTGTGGCAATGTCACTGATCGTCTGTTCCCTGATATAGGGAAAGGCGATCAGTGATGTCACAGTGTCCAGCCCCGCCCCCTACAGTTAGAAACACATATGAGGTCACACATTACCCCTACAACGCCCCCTAGTGGTTAACTCCTAAACTGCACTGTCATTTTCACAGTAAACAATGCATTTTTATAGCATTTTTTTCTGTGAAAATGACAATGGTCCCAAAAATGTGTCAAAATTGTCCGATGTGTCCGCCATAATGTCGCAGTCACAAAAAAAAAACGCTGATTGCCGCTATTAGTAGTAAAACAAAATATATTAATAAAAATGCCATAAAACTATCCCCTATTTTGTAAACGCTATAAACTTTGCGCAAACCAATCGTTAAACGCTTATTGCGATTTTTTTACCAAAAATATGTAGAAGAATACGTATCGGCCAAAACTTAGGAAAAAATATGTTTTTTTATATATTTTTTGGGGATATTTATTATAGCAAAAAGTTAAAAATATAGTTTTTTTTTTCAAATTGTCGCATTTGTCGTACTTTGTTTAAAGCGCAATAATTAAAAACCGCAGAGGTGATCAAATACCACTAAAAGAAAGCTATATTTGTGGAAAAAAAGGACACCAAATTTGCTTGGGAGCCATGTCGCACGACCGCGCAATTGTCAGTTAAAGCGACGCTGTGCCGAATCGCAAAAAAATGGTCAGGTCCTTTACCTGCATAATGGTCCGGGTCTTCAGTGGTTTTTAATCTATCTCTTTACCAACAGTACCTTGTGCACAGTTTAATCATAAAAAAGGATCACATTTCCCATTAACTTCAGTGGCTATCATTGTATGTTGCTATATACTGTACATGACAAAGAAATACAAGGCAATCCTTATGAAATACAGAATTGTACATGCAACTAAAGGAAGGAAGTACATAAATAGTACCCTGTCTTGCAGGGTGCAGAAAAAATAAACATGTCATTGATATGCATCAAATACTGTATTAAGTTAATAAAGAAATGCTAAATAAGATGCCATATAAAGGCATGCTTTTGCACAGTATTACATTTTAACATTTTAACATTATGGTTGTCCTAAATTTTATTTATAAAAAAAAAAATAAGTTCTTGCGAACAGTAATGCAAGTAGTGTAACGTATTATTATAACTATCACTACAATTATTTTTATTATCATTATTAAATTGTATTTTAACTGCTTCATCCCCGGACCATTTTGGTGGTTAAAGACCGGGCCACTTTTTATGATTCGGCACTGCATCGCTTTAACTGTGCAGCCGTGCTACGTGGCTCCCAAACAAAATTGACATTCTTTTTTTTTACCACAATTAGCGCTTTCTTTTGGTGGTATTTCACCTCTGCGATTTATATTTTTTGCGCTATAAACAAAAAAAGAGCGACAATTTTGAAAAAAAATCAATATTTTTTACTTTTTACTATAATAAACTTCCCCCAAAAAATATATAAAAAAACATATTTTTTCACAGTTTAGGCCGATACGTATTCTTCTACATATTTTTGGTAAAAAAATAGCAATAAGAGTTTATTGCTTGGTTTGCACAAAAGTTATAGCTTCTACAAAATATTTTTTTTTACTATGGCGGCGATCAGCGATTTTAATCGTGACTGCGATATTATGGTGGAAACATCGGACACTTTTGACACCATTGTCATTTTTATAGCGATCGGTGCTATAAAAATGCACTGATTACTGTAAAAATGACACTGGCAGTGAAGGGGTTAACCACTAGGTGGCACTGCAGGGGTTAAGTGTTCCCTAGGAAGTGATTCTTACTGTTAGCGGGCGTGGCTACACGTGACACATCACTGATGACCGTTCCCGGCATTCCCCTGTTCTGCTCTTGCTGACCGCAATCGCGGGACTCCCAGGAACATCGAGTTCCCGGGACCCGCGGCCACACTCACGAGGCGTGCTTAGGTCGGCAAGCGGTTAACAATTAATCTGCCCCCAACATGTAATATGAGTAAGTGAGACCTTAAGGCTGCTTTCACACTGAGGCGTGCAGCCGCAGTGACGGTCGTATTTACCGCGATATTCGGGCGCTAGCGGTGAGGTTTTAACCCCCGCTAGTGGCCAAAAAAGGGTTAATACCGCCCGCGTTGATTTCAATGGGAAGGCACGGTATAGGAGCGGTTAACACACCGCTCCTATACCGCGGTAAAGATGCGGCTAGCAGGACTTTTGGTGCGCTCCTGCTGGCGCACCGCTTCAATGTGAAAGCCTTCAGGCTTTCACATTGAACACTACAGGGCATGATTTTTCATGCGGTATAGCAGCTGTTACGCATGAAAAACGCCCCAGTGTGCAAGGGGCCTTACATTAAACCCTCCCTTACAAATTATAAAATCTGTCACTGATGGTCCCTCTTCTTTTTTTTTTCCTAATTAATTTAAAATGGGTATCACTGACTTATAAATTTGTCTACGATCTGAAATTGGTATATAATTGTGTGAGTGGAGAACTGGTAGAATATGGAAATTCAATTTTTTATGTTGCATAGTATTTGCATACATGTTTAACAACATGCATAGTCAGTTCTTTCTAGTTCCAGTTGCATTCCAGTGCATTGAGAAACTAAAGCCCTGTACACACAGGTCAGAATCTCTTCAGGAAAAAAACGTCGTTTTTCCTGATGAGATTCTTGGCGAGAATCTCTTGCTGCCCGAGTGGACAGACACTCCATTTAAAAGAACCGCGGTTCTTTAACCGCGGTTCTTTTGAATGGCAAGAATGCGGTGACGTCAACAGTTACGACGAGCGTGCGCTCGTCACATTTGATGCTGTCACCGCCATTTTGCTGCACCCTACCTATGCCTAGGAAGCTACCGCGCATGCATCAAAGTCATTTCGAGCATGCACAGGTTTCCACGGCGACAGGTAAGTATACACACTCTCGGGTTTCTCGGCCGAGAATCACGACGGAAAAATAGAGAGCAGGTTCTCTATTTTTCTGGTCGAGATTTTAGGCAGTTTTCTTGAAGAGAAACCTGAAAGTCTTGTACACATGCTCGGTATACTCGGCAAAAAAGCTCTGCCAGCAGTTTTCTTGCTGGTTTTCCATCCAATTCAATTCAAATGGATTCTTTCAAAACCCCAGTTGAATATATAGCAATACACATCAATACAACATATATTAATCTATACATTCTGGTGGGAGCAATGATTCCTTATATTCAAAATCTTAACAAAATAGAAAACTCTAATATTCCTAATTTTCCTATATACAGTATATATTGTGAGATTGGGGTGATTAGACTCAAGCGGTAGGTGCTTTTTAAGCTGGGCCTGTCCAAAACTGTATTTTTAAGGGCATGGTAGCCCACTTATATTTAAAAGAATGGAAAAGTTCACAACATACATCAATTGCCCACGCAGGGGGTTCCCCCATTACTCTAACTTGCACAATAAAAATACTTTAGCCTCCTGGCTTACTCTCTTGAGACACGGCTAATTAAGGCCTCAAGCCTAGGCCCTAGCTCTGCTCCCCAGACCAAAAGAGTTCCTTAGAGTCAAGCTCTCTCTCATAGCTTACTCTTGATTATCTCCTTGCTGCTCTGTCACAGAATTAATCTGCCTCCTGCAGCATGCACGCTCTGGCTGCCCCATGCAGCCTCTTTGACTCCTAGAGAGGCTGGGGAGTCCTCCTGACTCCAATGCACAGACCTCCTATCTGTTGGGTGGAGCCCTGAGTTCTAGCTCTGGGCTATTATGAACCCAGCCCTCACCTTGATAATCAACATGCCGGTTTCTCCAAGAATCGGGCATAAACCACCCATCTTCCAAGAGACCAGTTGTGCCCATTGATTGCTTCTATTCCCCAATAATACGGGTCAGGCTCAGGTAAGTATTGGGAAGGAGGAGGGGGGGGAGTCTGGGGGTGATCCTTTGCACAGTAGGTTTTTTCACCTTAATGCAGGGAAAGCATTAGTATTTAAAAAACTTCTACCTTTTCAACCACTTTATTTTATTTTTTTATTATTATTATTATTATTATTATTATTATTATTATTATTATTATTATTATTATTATTATTATTATTATTATTATTATTTATGAAAGGTAATACACAAGAGAATAAACTTTCCAATTTTTTTACCTCATAAAAAAGGTTGTAGATACATTTTCAAGCATAATCAATACTAATTTAAATATATTCACTGACTTTAGCTAGCACTGACATCACTACATCAGTGAAAGCCAAAATTAAACTACAATGGGGCAGGAGAGGGAAGCATTGGAAAATAAATATTGTATGTACATGACTATTAGAAAAAGGATGAAATATCAGAAGTTCACTGAGTACATGTGTTGCTCTGGGGAGAAAAATGCATATATCTCAATATCTCTCCATAATTATTTCAAAAACAAGGCAAATCTAGTCTTAAAGTTTACAACAAAAAGTCAAGGACAGCTTAAAGTTTATTGCTTTTTAACTCTTCAGCGGGAATTGAAATTTGATCTCTTGCTATTAAATCATTTCCTTTTTTACAATTTCTCACTATTCATTGTGGTATTGTAAGAGTTCAATGTGCATTGTTAAGAAGTGAAAAACAATTTTATCTTAATGTTCCTTATAAAATAAAAATGTTACAACATGTGAATGATGTGAATGTAGACCATCAGATTAGAAAGAAGTACTTTATACTAAAAGCAGTTATGTGTGCCTAAGTGCATGGGATAATTATGGCAAAAAAGTAAAAATAATAATAGTGTTTGCAAAGCTTTAGCAATTTCCTTCCCGACAAGTCCTTCTAGCCCACATTTGCTAGAACAAAAGTATATTCTTATATATGTTTTGCCTTCTGCAGTGGGAAATATTAGTTTATGTTACATTTATAATTTTGTATTAAATGGTAAAAGTTGCATTAAATAATTTTTACAGCTCTAAATGCAAATCCAGTTACCGTATTTATCGGCGTATAACACGCACTTTTCCCCCCTGAAAACAGAGGGTAAACAGTGCTTGCGTGTTATACGCCGATATCATGTTTTACCAACAGGGGGCGGGGATCAGGCGGGCTGCCCCAGGAGCCACCCATTGGGGGGGTGTCAGGCCGGCCACCCCGCCTCCCCTCGCCCTGGAACAATGCTTCCTGCATAATCTGAAGTTGAAAAAAAAAGTCACTTGCCAGCCCCTTCTACACCGCTCCTCCTGTGTCAGTGTCATTGTAAAACGAAGCTTGTAAGAATCTCTATAGCTCCGTTCTTTCTGGCTGCTCTCCTCCTCCTCCGAGTGTGGCTTTGATTGGAGGAGGAGAGTGGTCACATGACCATCTGTGTAACATCAGAGGAGAGCAGCCATGTGACCAGGTCAGTGGAAAAAAAAGGAGCTATTGAGGTATATGGAAGCTTTGTTTTCAATACGAGTGACACAGGAGGAGCAGTGTGGAAGGGGCTGACAGTGATTTTTTTTACTTAATTGTAGAGAATGCTGGCAGCACTGTCCCAGGAGACTGGGGGTCTCCTGGGAGTGCCGGAGGGCTGTGTACTGGATGGGGGATGTATAATGGATGGGGGCAGTATACTGGGGAGGGGGGCTGTATAATGGATGGGGGGATGTATAATGGATGGGGGGGGGTGTATTTGACGGGGGACTGTGTACTGGATGGGGGGGGGTTGTGTACTGGATGGGGGGATGTATAATGGACGGGGGGGCTGTATACGTGCCTGTGCGTGTTATACGCTGATAAATACGGTATTTTCATTAATTTCCAATGAAGATCCAAACACCTATTTCATTATATCTATAAACTGTAGATGACACATTTATTGAACATTGGTCCAGGATTTCTGCCAGATTTATTCAACTTTCCTACTGTATAAAGACCTCAAGATCAATTCAATAATCTACAGATAATGATATGCTTTAGGTCTTAAAATAGAATAATAACATGACTGATAACAAGGGCAGAGCCTGCAATATTGCTTTTTGTCACATCCTCTTCTTTGGATTATATAATGCACAAGCTTTTGTACTATAGTGCTTACAGTATTACACATGGTTCCTTTTAACTAGGGATGAACATATTTGTCTAGGTATGGTACACAAACAGTTCTGTGAATCTTGCTTGAAGTTCAAAATTCACAAACTTTGCAGTAAACCCAACTGAAGCCTATGGAGTTGAATTCCATTATTTGATTATGTCGCTTTGTAGGGCTTTTAACTTAAAGCAGAGGTCCACCAAAAAAAAAAAAAATATTAACAGCCAGCAGCTACAAATACTGCAGCTGCTGACTTTGAAAAAATGGACACTTACCTGTCCAGGTTGCCCGCGATGTCGGCAGTCGAAGCCGATCAATCGCTCGCCCTCGTGGCTGCCCCTGCCGCCATCCTCGGTGAGGGAATCAGGAAGCCTTGCAGCTTCACTTCCAAGTTCCCTACTGTGCATGCGCGAGTCTCGTTGCGTGTCCTAACTGGTCCCCGCTGTCTTCTGGGACCTGTGTGTTTCCCAGAAGACAGCGAGGGGGGGCGTGACACCAGCGGGAGTCTATGCCCGGAAGTGGGTGCAAATACCTGTATTATACAGGTATCTGCACCCCTTCCCCTCTGAAAGGTGTCAAATGTGACACTGGAGGAGGGGAGGGATCCGAAAAGCGGAGGTTCCATTTTTGTGTGAACCTCCGCTTTAAGCAAGCTGGACACTGCAATAGGGAAATGCATTAATGGCAAGATATAAAAGAGAAATAATAAAAAGCGTAATTCTACATGGAATTGTCTGCTTTTCCTAACAGTGCCACCAAACATTGAAAAAATGGCTGCTGTGAGCTTACCCATTTATAGAAAGGGGGATGGGTTTTTCATTATTTCAAATGTTGCATCTCCTTCTTTGGATCATATGATGCGCAACCTTTTGTACTATAGTGCTTAAAGTATTGCATGTTGTTCCTTTTAACTAGGGATGAATGAACTTGCCTGTGTACAATTCGTAAATAGTTCTGCGAATGTTGCTTGAATTTGAAAGTTCACAAACTTTGCAGTAAACCCCACTAAGGTCGATGAAGTTTAAGTTTGTTATTCAATTCTGGTCATGTGTAGAGTGAAAAGGCAAGCTGGTTTCTGCAATGTGCCAATGCCTAAAAAATATAAATAAAAATGCATCTCTCCCTACACACAGAATTGTCAGGCCTCCCTAACAGTTTCACCAAACACTGAAAACATGGCTGCTGTGAGATTGATCATTTATAGGAAGGAGGATAGGTTATTCATTAGTTCCAATGATTGATATTGTGTCCTGGTAACTGACCAGAGAAAAGACGATGCACTGCATTATAGGTTGTTCCCATAGGTTTGCGCAGCCTATTGCATTAGGATGTGCACCCCAAAGCTCAAGCACACATGCCTTCTCTGCAGCCTCAGTTGCACTGGACAGTGAAAGAATGGGAAGTGATCCGTGCACAGTTTACTATGCTTCGGTTATGATTTAAAAGTATGAGCATGTTCACTGTGTTCAATTAGAAAAGGAGGGGACCGGTAATTGACATATTGATTAGCCCCTTCCCCCACTCTCCATCCTGAAATATCTCCCACAGCAGGCAGGGGGAGAGGAGAAGAAAGGTGGAAATCCAGCAGCAATGCCATGGGGGGGGGGGGGAGCCCAGGCAGTAGGGGGTATCGGCATCACAAAGAGTGATTAGGGTGTGTCCATGCACACCTGGCACACCCTCTACACATGCCTATGGTTGTTTTTTATTACCGGTGAGCAAACCTGCTAACTTTATGAATGCTCATAGCAATGGTGACCCCGAATCTCATCTCTACTTTTCACATATTTTTCACATACAATGAAAATATTTTAACTTGTATCAATTAGCTTTTTTCCTTTGCCATGTTATTTAGCATATTAATTCATAGTAATACTAATAAAAGCAATATTTAGTATCAGATTTCCCTTTGTTTAAATAAAAATAAATATTAAATAGTTTCCAGGGTTACTTTAACCGCTTGCCGACCAGCCGCCGCAGTTATACGGCGGCAGGTCTGCTCTGCTGGGCGAGATCACGTAGATCTACGTCATCTCGTTGAGCAGCCAATAGGGGCGCGCGCGCGCCACCGGAGACTCGCCCCTGACACTGATGCTTGTTACAGAGCAGTGCCGAGTCGCTTATTGCCTTTAGAAAGGAGCGCACCATAATGGTTTAGAATGTTTACTTCATGTTGATCAGCCTTTGATCACACCTTCATATGTTTCTAGTAACCTATAAATGGATACTGTACACCTATGCTCTTCAGGGTCCTCAGCAAAGGAAAACGCCCCCAAAATACAGCCTGGCAGTTTGATCAAATCTGGACATGTGCATAATGGTTTTTATGGTTTTGATAACTACAGACTAGGAATAAATAATTTTGCTTAGGTTTTCTCTGAAATAAGAACACTTCTTTTTCCAATAATTGGAACTTTGCACCAGATGATTGAGATGCTAGGAAGCAACATGATCCCTGATAACGAGATCTGTAATGTGTGTCATTTCTACATAATCATCAAGGTCATTGCAGCCTTTACACCAATCTAGTTTCATAGGAGATAACATAACATTACATGAGATGATTTATGATTTGAATTAAAAGGTGCCATAATTTGCTTTTGTACTTTTTCTAATGTCACTCATCTATGTTGCTATACCAGCTGCAAAACAGCATGGCAATGTTTTGCCTGGGTCACTGCATAGGCTCTGAGGATCCAGCATTATGCCCCATCTTGCATCCTTCCCAGGCACTAAAAAATTCACCCAGAGTGCAGTTGTTGATATGTAGCTTCACTACTGGTGCTTGGTGGACTATGTCTCTATGGTCATGTGGACCCTGTCACAGACAGAGTGATCTAGCAACACAGACACTTTACTTTGCACATGCTTGTGAAGGGCAGGGATGGCCTTCTGGACAAACAATGGCAGCAGGATACCTGCTACTGTGGTGTCGCACAGACCATAAACTTGATGAAGGGAGCTGACATTACAAGCTTGAATGCAAACAACAGCAAGGCTAGCAATATTGCCAAACTGGCATCAGACCTCCTTGTGAGACCTCTCTCCCTATTGCTAGAGGAAACAGATGTTACTTTGGGAGGGTGGGGAGAGTTGGAAATTAAGCAGCAAGTATATGGAGGAGTTATGGCCTTTTCTGCTGATTGGTCCCAGGCATTAGATACCCAAATGCCTGGTAATGTGCAGCATACATGTTGCAATGTACATGTTGCAGGCAGACCACGATAGTGCTGTGGTATTAGCAAATGTGATAAAAAAAAAAAAAGCCCAGACTGCCCTTAGACCCTGGAGACTGTCAATTTTGGGCAGTTCAATCAAAGGTATAAAGAAGGCTTTTCCCTAAAGTTCGTCACAAGCCACCTCTGCTTCTGGAATAAATCCTACCTCACTGCTGTTTTGCCTGTCCCTTATGTTCCTTCTCTTCAATCGATGGCATGTGGCCTGCCACCTCACCATCATCTCCGTTCTCATCACTGGAGCCCACTTGGCAATAAGCTGTATCTTCACGAACACCGCTACTTTTTGCTGCTCTTTTTTTGATGTCCCCCTTCCTCTATGGTGCTGGTGCTATTTTCCTCATCCACAACATATGAAATGGGGAATTGTAGTGAATGACCAGGATCCTCCTTCTGCACGGGGGGAATTAGAAGCAATTGCAGACAAATGGCTACTCTGCCCCGGAGAGGAGGAATAAATGGGCATGTCAGCCACTTAACTTCCTCCTCTGTAAACTGTGACTATATAGCACTATAGCAATCCACTGTCAGAAAAAAATGGCAGATATGCCCAGGTTCTAGATGATGCAGCCTGACCACTGTTCTGTGCTGCAAAACAGGTATAAAAAGGGATGCTAGAATGGCGGTACTACATGTAGTAGTAAGTGGCAAGTGTGCCCTATTACTGATAGGTTGCGCACATGTTGCAGGCCAGTCCAGAGACAGTTAATCAAGATAGCAGACATTGCATGCAGGGAACAGCATGTGGTGATGATGATGTTCCTTGTGAATGAAGGTGTAAAACCCGCGGATATCTACAGAAGACTTCAAGCACAGTGTGGTGATGAGATGCTCAGCTACATTGGACATTTGAATGGTGTGAACTGTTCAAAGATGACCATGCGTTCATCAGTGATGATCCTGGTCGTGGTGGTTCCCAGTCCACAGCAGTCATTCCTGTGAACATTCGACGCCTAGATAATTGACATACAGTATAACCTGTTTTGAAACTACATGCATATTAAAGCAACTGGGCTGGGAGTTGCAGAAGGCCCTTTAAGTACTATGAAAGAGCACCCTATTTGGGCATAAGCAAGAAAGGTCTGCTTTAAAAAAAAAAAAAAACATGATCCTGTAAGGCTTCATGCACACAGGACGTTTTAAAACCTCTCCTAAATGATGGAACTTGACAGCTAGTAACCGACAGTTTAAAACGTCCGTTGTGTGTTTACATGTCGCGTTTAGCTGCGTATGTGTTTAGAAGCATTTTTTGCATTGCAAATGGTCAGAAATGTATCTCTATTAAAAAAAACTATAAACGAAATGTGGCTAAAGCGAGTTACTGGGTTTACACCCGTTTACAAACTGTTACAGGCATTTGGCATTTCAAATGCTTCTGAACATCTGTCCTAAACGCATTTCTTTGCTTTCCAATTAATCATTCTAACCTCAACTGCCTGGAAATGACTATAAACGACTCAGTGTACATGTGCTGATAAGACAACATAGAGGAGAGTTCAGCGGCAGCTGAAAAGAACGGCCAACTTTTATAAATGTCTAGAAAAATAAGGGGAAAGGATCCGCGCTTAGGAATACTATTAAGCTGCTGCCTCCCTGACAAGCCTCAAGGAGACCTGGAATTAGCAAAGGAATGGGGTTTAGGGATGTTGGCGCTGCTTAGGTTGGTTGGTGAATATCCACGAGATGTCCTGTGTATTGTAAATTAATTGTAGGGAAACTTCAGAATACTAGGAGAGACCAATGAGGATGAGTCTCCTAAACCTGTGCGTTATTATGGCCAAACGTCCAGGTACTGTCCCCTGTTAATGCTTGTATTCAGCACTGGTGACCCAATGATCTGTTGGTTCTTCCAGTGGGAATATTACATTTATATCCAAAGGGTGGGAAGGTGGCCAATAATATTAAATCTCTGAGCTAGCAACACTATATAATTGATTCCAATGTGTAGCCTCTACTTATGATGTGCGATGAGTGCACAGATCCAAATAATGGGTACAAGATGTGAGACCTCCGCAATTGTTTATAAAATAAAAAGAGATTATTTTTTGTAATAAATGTGTAAGATGGTTAGGTGTTCCCCGTGACACCGTGCGTTAAGTGATATTGCAATACTTCACTGTGGTTTAGATGAATAATCAAAAAATGATAGTAAATGAAAATAATTAAAGATGCATAGTCCAGGACCCTGTGCAGGTAAGCAAGGTACGTTGTGTTATAAAAGCTCCCGTGTGAGTCTGCTCTGACAAAGAGCGTGTATATAAAGATAGGTATCTGGACAAAATATAATATAGAGTAAAATAACACCAAAAATTGAGACCGACAGTAAAAATCGTCGGGTAATAAACAGAATTATGTGCAAAACATCAAAAAAATTGTTAAATGTATGTGTGAAAAAATGTGTATATCTTATTGATATATATTAACTATATAGTGAAATTCCAAATAAGTTTGGAAAGAAGCATCAAAAAATGAATAAGTATAAAAATAAGAAATAATATACACCGTCCAAGCTAGACCATATATGAATGAAAAATAAATAAATAAGTGGAAATAAACATTCTGGGAACCCTCATTGGGTGGTTGCTACAAGTTCTCTTAGTTAGTCAATGTCTCATGAGCTAATCAGAGAAAAGGAAACCAATGTGGAAACAATGTAGCACTAATGGCAGAGTATATGTAGGAAAAATAGTGACTTCTTGTGATTTTCTTCCTGATGCTTTTTGGCGTGACTTTTGTGCTCCCCCTGTTGTGTCCCCACTCACCAGATGTTGGCACCCCTCAGGGCAAAAGGCAATGGTGGTGGTACCTCGTCGTCAGTTGATGCGCTGGTTTTTAATTGTATAGCATAGGAGAAATCCTTCTCACCTCTCCAGACGGGGGGGGGGGTTAAATCCAATCAGCTTCCAGGTGTCCAGAGGATGGCAATCACAAAAGAAAAAAAGAAAGGATCCACATAGTGTGACACCGTAATTTGCTGAAAAAAGACCACTGTCTTTATTTAAAAAATATGTATCTATAAGTATCTTCTCTGCTGATTACAGATGGTTTAAACAAACCAAGCATCAATCCCAAACAGCATGGGTTAACTGCATGTATCAACAGGGCATGGTTTTTGTAACCGGATCCCAACGAAGATAAATTAGAAAAATAAAAAAGAAAAAAGTAAAGAAAGGAGGACCGTTCAAGAGACAAAATTACATAAATAAAAAAGGTTAAAAAAATATATATAATGAGCCACAAAGGCACAGTTAGCCCTTTTATCCGTTTATGCTCACGAGCTAAGAGCGATGCCTGTGTCTCACAGTAGCCGCCTTGCAACAGCAGAGGCGTCCGTGACTTTCCGTACAGGTGATTCGCGGCTCGGAGGATAACGCTGCTGTCAGCTAGGAGGGCGTGCGTACGTGCGTGCTTGTCTAGGTCACCTGACGCGTTTCGTCGTATGACGTTATCAAAGGTGATTCAAGCAACAGACGTACGGTGTTGATTTTTATGCACGGCATTGGATGTGTCCCGCCTTCAAAGGGGATGTTTAGTTCTGGCTGTACAATTACTTGCAGCCCATAAGCCTCCCATCCTTTAACCCTTGGTTGGATCCAATTATAATAAGGGGATTGACACAGCCGGTGCCGGAGATAAGAAATGCTCTACCTGTTGAAAGTTGTAATGGCATAACAAACCACCTCATCTTAACAGCCTGGTGGATTGATACTACCGCAATGTAACAGATACATATCGCAAATGCCAGAATATATACATATGCAACAACGTTTGTAAAAAGTTAGAATAGAATCTTTTACCTATTAGATTATTGGTGCTACAGCACTACAATTATGTGTCCTAAGTAATATAATTCATTAAAGTGTAGGATATATACATATGCACAAAAATTAATAAAAAAAAATGTAATATATAAATGTATATGTATAGATAGAAGTATTGGTAGTGTGTATTCCTTGATTTTAAGACTTTCAAAGAAGATTTTTTGTTATATGATGCAAAAATATTTTCCAATTACAGAACGTGTGAAAGAGTGATTTCTAATTAACTTGTGTGACGAGAGTCAGAGTGTAAAAGAAAGGATACTGTGTCTCGTTTCATAAATATAAATTGCTGTGAATCCTTATATACCCACGGAGGGCATAGGTGGGAAAAAAGGGGATCATATTCCCTCCAGGGAACCCCCATTCATTATTATATTAACATGATTAGGTGATCCCCTTGTTAGGGTGATCTGCAAGTTTTTCATCCCTGCAGTGTTGGTAAGATGAGGGAAATCCCCCTTTGAGGCAAGGAGGGAGGTTGCTTAGACCTCCCTAAAATAAATGTATAGGGGGTGCACAATGGATTAATGAGCGAGTGTTTAAAAAAACATGATTAAATATATATATAGTACAAACTATAGACAAGGATGTGAGTAGCGCCTATCGCTTTTACCCATTCACACGAAACATAGTTGTTATGTTCTATAGGTGAGGCCTATCAACTGATTGGTGTAGTGAAAATTGTTGCAAGTGAGAGCTGGCCCGTTTCCTGTCATATCTATTCCTCCCCAATAAGAATATTGATGTTATTTCTGTTGTAAGATGTGGTAGTTTTATGTGTAGGGGTAGGATGTATCCTGAATCAAGGATTCAAGCTCACCCTTGTTAGGATTGGATGATTAGAGGAAGTTCGTTTTTGGTTTTTGTTCCATATATTTAATCTTTGTATGTAGTAGCCTATGAGTTTAGTCTGAAGGCAAAGGTCGATGGATTTGAGTTCATCTGTTGGTTCGATTTGCTGTGGTCAGAGGGTGTTCATGGCAGGCTATTATTAAGGATGGTAACCTGGAAGAAAAAAAGTTTTTTTATTTTTTATATCCAAAAAACTTTTTTTCTGATCTCTATGGGGCATCTAGTAGTAGGGGTTTTATCATTAAAAATTGGAAATGAAACAGTTCAAGTCTATGTCCAGATTAAGGCCTCTGGGAGCAAGGGATCCCATCTTATGTATCCATCTTGTTTCATTCTGTGATACTTGTACTTGTTTATTGCCACCTCGCCAGTGGTCCTTGATGATGTCAATCCCAAAGAATGTCATACAGGTAGGGTCTTTATTGTGTTTCTCTGCGAAATGCCTCGAAAGACTATGTTTGGGAAAGCCTTTTCTTATGTTCCTGATGTGCTCTCGAACTCTTACATGCAGAGCCCTGGTGGTGCGGCCTATGTATTGCAGGTGGCATGGGCACTCAATGACGTAGGTTACGTGTGTGCTGTTGCACGTAATTAATTCCTTTATCTGGTATTCCTGGTTATACACTGTGGATTTGAAAGTAGTTTTCCTCCGGGGTTCATCTATCGTAGAGCTCCTACTTTAAGGACACACCTTGTACATAATGTACTGGATCCCCCACAGAACATCAATATTTGTCCAGACCTTAAAGGCTTCTATAGGTGCCAACGCTGCCTGCCCTGTAGAACCAACAGACCGCAACCCCGGAGGAAAACTACTTTCAAATCCACAGTGTATAACCAGGAATACCAGATAAAGGAATTAATTACGTGCAACAGCACACACGTAACCTACGTCATTGAGTGCCCATGCCACCTGCAATACATAGGCCGCACCACCAGGGCTCTGCATGTAAGAGTTCGAGAGCACATCAGGAACATAAGAAAAGGCTTTCCCAAACATAGTCTTTCGAGGCATTTCGCAGAGAAACACAATAAAGACCCTACCTGTATGACATTCTTTGGGATTGACATCATCAAGGACCACTGGCGAGGTGGCAATAAACAAGTACAAGTATCACAGAATGAAACAAGATGGATACATAAGATGGGATCCCTTGCTCCCAGAGGCCTTAATCTGGACATAGACTTGAACTGTTTCATTTCCAATTTTTAATGATAAAACCCCTACTACTAGATGCCCCATAGAGATCAGAAAAAAAGTTTTTTGGATATAAAAAATAAAAAAACTTTTTTTCTTCCAGGTTACCATCCTTAATAATAGCCTGCCATGAACACCCTCTGACCACAGCAAATCGAACCAACAGATGAACTCAAATCCATCGACCTTTGCCTTCAGACTAAACTCATAGGCTACTACATACAAAGATTAAATATATGGAACAAAAACCAAAAACGAACTTCCTCTAATCATCCAATCCTAACAAGGGTGAGCTTGAATCCTTGATTCAGGATACATCCTACCCCTACACATAAAACTACCACATCTTACAACAGAAATAACATCAATATTCTTATTGGGGAGGAATAGATATGACAGGAAACGGGCCAGCTCTCACTTGCAACAATTTTCACTACACCAATCAGTTGATAGGCCTCACCTATAGAACATAACAACTATGTTTCGTGTGAATGGGTAAAAGCGATAGGCGCTACTCACATCCTTGTCTATAGTTTGTACTATATATATATTTAATCATGTTTTTTTAAACACTCGCTCATTAATCCATTGTGCACCCCCTATACATTTATTTTAGGGAGGTCTAAGCAACCTCCCTCCTTGCCTCAAAGGGGGATTTCCCTCATCTTACCAACACTGCAGGGATGAAAAACTTGCAGATCACCCTAACAAGGGGATCACCTAATCATGTTAATATAATAATGAATGGGGGTTCCCTGGAGGGAATATGATCCCCTTTTTTCCCACCTATGCCCTCCGTGGGTATATAAGGATTCACAGCAATTTATATTTATGAAACGAGACACAGTATCCTTTCTTTTACACTCTGACTCTCGTCACACAAGTTAATTAGAAATCACTCTTTCACACGTTCTGTAATTGGAAAATATTTTTGCATCATATAACAAAAAATCTTCTTTGAAAGTCTTAAAATCAAGGAATACACACTACCAATACTTCTATCTATACATATACATTTATATATTACATTTTTTTTATTAATTTTTGTGCATATGTATATATCCTACACTTTAATGAATTATATTACTTAGGACACATAATTGTAGTGCTGCAGCACCAATAATCTAATAGGTAAAAGATTCTATTCTAACTTTTTACAAACGTTGTTGCATATGTATATATTCTGGCATTTGCGATATGTATCTGTTACATTGCGGTAGTATCAATCCACCAGGCTGTTAAGATGAGGTGGTTTGTTATGCCATTACAACTTTCAACAGGTAGAGCATTTCTTATCTCCGGCACCGGCTGTGTCAATCCCCTTATTATAATTGGATCCAACCAAGGGTTAAAGGATGGGAGGCTTATGGGCTGCAAGTAATTGTACAGCCAGAACTAAACATCCCCTTTGAAGGCGGGACACATCCAATGCCGTGCATAAAAATCAACACCGTACGTCTGTTGCTTGAATCACCTTTGATAACGTCATACGACGAAACGCGTCAGGTGACCTAGACAAGCACGCACGTACGCACGCCCTCCTAGCTGACAGCAGCGTTATCCTCCGAGCCGCGAATCACCTGTACGGAAAGTCACGGACGCCTCTGCTGTTGCAAGGCGGCTACTGTGAGACACAGGCATCGCTCTTAGCTCGTGAGCATAAACGGATAAAAGGGCTAACTGTGCCTTTGTGGCTCATTATATATATTTTTTTAACCTTTTTTATTTATGTAATTTTGTCTCTTGAACGGTCCTCCTTTCTTTACTTTTTTTCTTTTTTATTTTTCTAATTTATCTTCGTTGGGATCCGGTTACAAAAACCATGCCCTGTTGATACATGCAGTTAACCCATGCTGTTTGGGATTGATGCTTGGTTTGTTTAAACCATCTGTAATCAGCAGAGAAGATACTTATAGATACATATTTTTTAAATAAAGACAGTGGTCTTTTTTCAGCAAATTACGGTGTCACACTATGTGGATCCTTTCTTTTTTTCTTTTGTGATTGCCATCCTCTGGACACCTGGAAGCTGATTGGATTTAACCCCCCCCCCCCGTCTGGAGAGGTGAGAAGGATTTCTCCTATGCTATACAATTAAAAACCAGCGCATCAACTGACGACGAGGTACCACCACCATTGCCTTTTGCCCTGAGGGGTGCCAACATCTGGTGAGTGGGGACACAACAGGGGGAGCACAAAAGTCACGCCAAAAAGCATCAGGAAGAAAATCACAAGAAGTCACTATTTTTCCTACATATACTCTGCCATTAGTGCTACATTGTTTCCACATTGGTTTCCTTTTCTCTGATTAGCTCATGAGACATTGACTAACTAAGAGAACTTGTAGCAACCACCCAATGAGGGTTCCCAGAATGTTTATTTCCACTTATTTATTTATTTTTCATTCATATATGGTCTAGCTTGGACGGTGTATATTATTTCTTATTTTTATACTTATTCATTTTTTGATGCTTCTTTCCAAACTTATTTGGAATTTCACTATATAGTTAATATATATCAATAAGATATACACATTTTTTCACACATACATTTAACATTTTTTTTGATGTTTTGCACATAATTCTGTTTATTACCCGACGATTTTTACTGTCGGTCTCAATTTTTGGTGTTATTTTACTCTATATTATATTTTGTCCAGATACCTATCTTTATATACACGCTCTTTGTCAGAGCAGACTCACACGGGAGCTTTTATAACACAACGTACCTTGCTTACCTGCACAGGGTCCTGGACTATGCATCTTTAATTATTTTCATTTACTATCATTTTTTGATTATTCATCTAAACCACAGTGAAGTATTGCAATATCACTTAACGCACGGTGTCACGGGGAACACCTAACCATCTTACACATTTATTACAAAAAATAATCTCTTTTTATTTTATAAACAATTGCGGAGGTCTCACATCTTGTACCCATTATTTGGATCTGTGCACTCATCGCACATCATAAGTAGAGGCTACACATTGGAATCAATTATATAGTGTTGCTAGCTCAGAGATTTAATATTATTGGCCACCTTCCCACCCTTTGGATATAAATGTAATATTCCCACTGGAAGAACCAACAGATCATTGGGTCACCAGTGCTGAATACAAGCATTAACAGGGGACAGTACCTGGACGTTTGGCCATAATAACGCACAGGTCTAGGAGACTCATCCTCATTGGTCTCTCCTAGTATTCTGAAGTTTCCCTACAATTAATTTACAATACACAGGACATCTCGTGGATATTCACCAACCAACCTAAGCAGCGCCAACATCCCTAAACCCCATTCCTTTTATAAATGTCTGTTTAACAGCAGCAGTGTACACCAGGCCTAACTAGTGAGAACATACTTTTTAAATCTTTTCCCTACATATTTAGGCTTCATGTTGTAACAGCACTGGAGAAATGGGAGTGAATCACAACTGAGGATACAAGGACCTCAATACGCTTCTGTATGCGGCAACTCAGTATTAGCCCCAGGCGTCACTCCTACCAACAGGAGTTTGGGGGGTCTCTACATCATATTCCTGTCACATATAGAAGGGCGTTGATTTACTGAGGATGGAAGCATTACAACATGCGACCAGACCATATCGATTAAAATATATATTTTAGTTTCAAGAACTATATTCCAATACACCTCTACATGCGCGTGATTACAGCAAGGAACCCCAGGCGTCGCTCCTAGCAACAGGAGTTTGGAGGTTCTCTCCATGATATCACCTGCAGCTTGCAGGGATGTATTCGGTTACTAAGGGAGATGCCACAAAATAGCATCAACCCTTAGCCAAGAAAAGTTTTAAGGAGAACAAGTTCGAACTATTAGGCCAAGGCTTACAAGACATTTGTACTCATGCCAAGCTCGTATTATTTGAGAGTTGTAGTAACAACTGGGTACTTGTATACTGCATGTACTATAGTAACGTAATAGCACCTGCGTATACGTAGTAAAGTAGTTTAGATAATTACAGTAGCATACTTGAAGTAATTCCTGATGAGACAGTAGTATTGCTTGAGAGAGGCAGTATAGCTCATTATTAGTTACAAGAGGGAGGCAGTATAGCTCAGGTATGTAGTATGCATAGATGAGGTATTTATAGCTGCATATATTAGATAGACATAACATTGGTATGTTGTAGTTTGCTGAGCCTTTTAGTTAGTATTTAGCAAGCAGGATTTAGCATAGTAGTATCTCCCATTTAACATGTTGATAAGCAGACGGCATATGTAATAGTAGTTGAAACACTCATAGTAGATCTTCTATATGACTATAAATGTAGCAAGGGTTACGTATCCATTTGTAGCTTCTAAGGATAGGAGAGAAGTTCTCATGAAAGAGGATGGTTGCCAAATGTCCTGTAGTTGGTTTGCAGAGAGCTGTATTGCAGAGAAGAGATCAGCAGCAAAGGAGTAGTGGTTTCCAGGAACCGTGTTGCAGCATAGGGAGCTCAGGAAAGGGCTGGTGTAACAGGGCCTCAATGCTGACAAGCTGTAGCTCACTCTAGCACTGCTCCACGACTGACATACGGCTGGCAATGGCTGGGATACGGCTGGCAATGGCTGGGATAAGGCTGGCAATGGCTGTCAGGTGTAACACATCAGGTGTAACACATTGCAGTCGGATTCAAGATTGTATAAGACGCACTTCTGCGTTCCAGGCTGCAACGTATCACGGCGCCGGCGATGACGTCATCGCACGAGCGCCGTATGCGTTCCACTGTGGAACACACTACGGCGCTGAAGCGCCCATAGAGGGAGAGGAGCAGTAGTGCAGCGGCGCTTGTTACACATGTACACGGGACATTGATTAACCTCTCCTGAGCGATTTAACTTGACAGCTAGAAACCGACATCTAAAAACATCAGTTTAGCCGCGTTTAGCTGCGTTTGTTGTTAAAATGAAAAACATCTGTAAACAAAAACGCTGCTAAAGGCGAGTTACCATGTTTAGCAGTGTTTACAGGCTGTTACAGGAATTTGCCATTTTAAATGCCTCTAAACATCCGTCCTGAACACATTTTTTTGCGTTCCAAAAAATGCTTCTAAACTCAACTGCCTAGAAATGACTATAAACAACTCTGTGTACATGTCTGATAAGATAACAGAGGAGAGTTCAGGGGCAGCTGAGAAAAATCCCCAACTGCTCCTAAACGTCCATTTACCAGCAGCAGTGTACATGAGGCATTATATTCAAGACATAGGTAATTATACTAATGGAAAATAACATCTGTGAAAACAAAAGACTTACATAAAATACTTTGATATAAACAAAATATAAAAAAGCTAATTATGGCACCTTTTAATTCATATCATAAACCACCTCATGTACTGTTATGTTCTTTATTTCTTTCCTGTGAAACCAAATTATTTGTGTGAAGGCTGCAATGACCTTGATGATTATGCACAAATGGCACACATTACAGATCTTGTCATCAGGGACCACTGTAATTCATTTTGCTTCCTAGCATCTATTAGATGGTCTCCTTAATCATCTGGTACAAAGTTTAACTTTTCCTCAAGATGATTGGAAATATAATTATTCTTACTTCAGAGAACACCTAAGCAAAACATTTTAATTGCTAGTCTGTAGTCATGAAAACCATCCAAAGACCTATGTGCATGTTCAATCAGCCAGGCTGTATTTTGGGGGCTTTTTGCTTTGCTGATAGGTGTTGGGCGAATGGTTTGGCTGAGCATTAGTTTGGGCCAAACATTGGCTGTTCGCCCATTTGGCGAACACCCAAATTGATGGGGCGTTCGACCATTTGTTCAGCCCGCCAAGCCCCACAATGCACTGCACGCTGCAAAGGAAGCCCCGATTGGCTGAAGCAATGAAGGCTTTGCCCAATCAGCGCACTGTGAGAGCCATGATTGGAGAAAGTAATTATGACTATGCCCAATCATGGCTCATTGCTCATAGACCCACCCCACACTATAAAAGGTTCCTTCCCAGAGCAGCCATTTGCAGTGTGATATTGGAGTGGAGATAGATAGAACAGGGCTCTGTTCATTGCTACTAGCGAGATAGTATGCTATAATGTGCTATTGCGATTCTATTGTGAGTGTAGCGTGTCAGTGTAGTGTAAATATAGTGATAGCGCAACCTTTCTTTTTTATAGTAGCGTCAGGGCAGGTTTACTTCAGTATATTGAGGTGTATCAATTTAGTGTGTCAGGGCTGGTTTACTGCAGTTTATTGAAGTGCGTTAGTGCACTTTTACTGCAATATATTGAAGTGCGTCAGAGGACTTTTACTTCAGTATATTGAACTGCATTATTGCACTTTTACTGCATGATATTGAAGTGTGTCAGGGCACTTTTACTGCAATATATTGAAGTGCAGTAGTGCACTTTTACTGCAGTATATTAAAGTGCATCAGGGCACTTTTACTGCAATATATTGAAGTGCGTTAGTGCACTTTTACTGCAGTATATTGAAATGTGTCAGAGTCCTTTTACTACAATGTATCGAAGTGCGTTAACGTACTTTTACTGCAGTATATTATAGTGCATCAGTGCACTATTACTGCAGTATATTGAAGTGTGTCAGTGCAGTTTTACTGCAGTACATAATGTCTGGGAGGCCAACAAGGAGAGGCAGATGTTCCCATCTCACGAGGGACATCGAGGGACGGTAGAAGCATGGCTGGGCTGACCAAAGAAAGTTCATAACAGCAGAAAAAAAGAGAGGAAAGGCTTTACCCGGAAGCGCTATGAATACCCCACTGAATTTGGATGCAATGGAATAAAGGACATCACTAGGAGAAAAAAGAAAAAAGAACTGAAAGAAGAAAACTAACGCATGTGAAGACTGTTGAACTTTGGCTGCAGTACTAACCTATAACTATGGAGGACCTTTCATCTGTGAGGAAGCGATCGTACCCTGTTTATCTGTTCGTGGAACCCCTTTTGGCTTGCATTCCCTGGATGGATTTGTCTATAGGCACATTAACCCCTTGGTTGCGGTAAGCGGCTTTCCATTAGGTGGTGGTCTCCTCACAAGAAGTCATTTGCACGGTGGTGTTCATTTATCCTGTTTTTGGGGTCCGCCGTGATCCCTCATCACTGTTTTGGGACTATTATATTATTTCCTTTATGCTGATCAATTTTTTACCCCCTTTTGAAGGTTTATTTGGGGTTCAGAGACTTTATTTTTATTTTGAGCACTGGCACTGTGTTGCTTGTCTATACTATTGGCGCAGTTTATCCTTTATAAGATGTTCCCATGGCACTGTGAGGGGGACAGCACTGTCTGTGTCTATAGGTGGATGTGGTCCATCCTCAGGCAGGGCACCATTTCCTTTGTTTAGTGATGTTGCCCATGCTATCCAGCCACAGCATGCAGAGGAGGTGGTTGACTGGTTTAGTAAACCATCCTGATCCTCCTCATCCTCTATCACACAAGCAGTTACTATTGCGCAGTCCTCCACACCCGCTTATTCTGCATCCTTGTGCACAGCTACTCTTGTCAAAGTCCCTGCATCAAGCATTGAAGGGGACAGTTGAGTTGATTGAACACAGCATAAGCCACTTGTTCCTTGATGATACACAGTCATTGCTTGATTCTGATGTTGGTTCTGAGGTTGAGGAAGGTAGAAACATGAATCTAGAGAGAGGGGAGATCAGGGCTAAACAACAAATTGGCAATCATGGTCCCCCAGCTGCAGCGAAGGGTGTCACAGGTCCTTGCAGAACATCTTCCAGCAGCACACCACCAGCTGTAGAGTATAGCAGACACATTTCTCTGCCCCAGCTGCTGCAGCGAAAAAAATACAGTCACTACCACCCACATGCCCAATGTCTAAAAAAAAAAGCTGCTGGCTTTACAACTCCTGCATTTCCATCTGGTGGATTCCCCCCCTTCTGTGAATTTGCAGAATGTGCTGTACTACAATGGCAGGTTCCCAGTTGCTATTTATTTTCACGTAAGGCCATTCCAGCTCTGTACCATCATGTGGAAATATAGAAAGAGACCGTGAAGTCTAAGACTAAGAAAGAGTGGACTTTGTAGGCACCAGATTTAAAAAATATAAATTATTTTAATCAGTACAAAAGCACAAAAAACGCTAAACAATTGCTCAAAAGATAATAAAAGAAAAAGAAAACAAAAAATACAATAAGATGCACAGAAAACTCAATTCCTATCCCTTTCTGAAGACACCGCTGATAGCCACAGGGCCGGATGTATGAAATACACAATGAGCGCTGGGTGGCGTTGTAACTTCAAGAGGTGGTACAGGATGAGTTTTGATAAAAATGGGGTTCAGCTCGACATGTTTCGCGACGTCGTCGCTTCTTCGGGAGCTTCGATAACCGGTGTTTAATAAGTTTGGAGAATGCTCAGCAGCGTCCAAGATATGGATATACGATCAGACCATATACCTTAGAAGATGGAATCAGATACCAAGGGTCGTACCCACATTTACCATACGCCACCGGGCGAGTTAGAACCAGTTGGGATGGCAGCGATGAGCGTTAGGCTGTTACAAGGAAAACAAATCCCCAAGGAGGAACAGCAATCAGCCAAAACTATGCTCACAAGTGGGAGAGTCTTGGGCAATGTGATGGCGTGCGGCCCCGCTGGACGTCCGTCCTGGCTAGCAATCAACAAGAGCACCTTCATGTGGAAGGCAATGTTGGGGCATCGTTAGGCAAGGCAGTCAGCCGCAAAGTCCATGTTACTGCTGACACGTGGTCTAGCAAGCATGGTCAGAGATGATATATTTAATTCACAGCACACTGGGTAACTCTGCTTGCAACTTGGAAGGTTGCAGGACAGGGCTCAGTGCTGCAGTTTTTTTTATGCCACATCTCCATGCAGCTGGTGGTGATGATGTGAGATTTGTCAACTCTATCCCCTCCTCCTCCATGCCCTCTTCTGCTGAATTGTCCTATTAACCACCAGTACCCCCTAAGCGTTAAAGGAGCTATTCAATGAGTCAGGCTAATATGCCATGCAGTGCTTCAGCTGGTCTATCTAGAGGACAGGAGCCACACCAGAGCAGAGATTATTTCAGCTCTGCAGGGGCAGGCCCAGAGGTGGTTCAAGCCATGCCAGCTTGAGCCAGAAATAGTGGTGTGTGATAATGACATGCCTGGCACATGTCCTCAATTTGGTGGTGCAGCATTTCTTAAATAGCTACCCAGGGTTAGAAGATCTGCTAAGGCAGGCCAAAAGAGTCTGTAGCCATTTCAGGAGGTCATATACAATCAGTGCTCGGCTGGCTGAAATTCAGCAGGAATTCCACCTCCCTGTAAACCACCTTATTTTTGACATGCCTACCAGATGGACTTTGGCAGTGCTGCAGCGGCTGCATGTGTAGCAGAGGGCCATCACCGAGTACCTGCGTGAGGATGGCACAACGATAGGCTTAGGGCAGCTCAGCTTTTTTTCCCCATTTCACTGTCACCCTTTCAGGAGGCAACAATGATGGTGAGCTGTGACAATGCATACATCAGTGACACAATCCCTCTTATGTCCCTGCTGAATCAGACTCTGCGTGGCATTATGGACGGGGCACTCAAGGCAGAACAGCGGGAGGAAGAGGAGGAAATCCTTTCCTCTCGAGACCACAGAACACACAAGAGGAGAGGGAGAGGGAGGAGGAGGATTCTGCTTCTCATGCCTGCCCAAACTTACGGTGCATGCCCTCCCACATTCTTCAAAGCCTGCAAAAGGACCTGAGAATTTGTGGTATCAAGGCAAATGATCACTATTGGTTTGCTACCCTCCTTGACCACCGTTACAAGGGTAAAGTCTTGGAACTCATCCCATCCCCACAGAGGGAGCAAAGGATGAAATATCTTGAGAACACCTTCAGAGGCGGCTCTTTGCTTTTTGAGGCCTTAGGCAAATCTAAGACACGAGGCCCTACTCACATCCATAATGGGAAAAATAATTCAAGCGATAAAAATTAACTGTATAAATTGCATATATTAAGAGTCTGTAAATGCTTTAAACTATGAATTCACCGTTTATAGAATTTTCTCTGAGCCGCCTCTGAACATCTTAAAGAGGAGTTTATGTAACCCTTTTCCAGATTCTGGTAGGTTACAGTCTCGTGGAAAATCTAGTTGTGAGATTTCTGTTGTTCAAGAGAGGAGCGATGGAAAAGGGGGCCGCCACAGTGATGCATTTAAAAATGTTTTTAGTCCTCAGCGCCCAGGGCTTTCAGCTTCCACATCCCAGTGCATTTGTATCATATGATGGGATATTATCCCAGACATATCACAGATTACAACAGACATGGAGAGCTTTCCAGTTGACGATCCACTGGGTTACCAGGTCATGAAAATAGACCAGTGGCCAGAACTTTCCCACTATGCAGTTGAGCTGCTGGGATTCCCTGAATTCAGCATGCTTTCTGAATGGGCATTCAGTGCTGCTGGATGTTTTGTGATACAGTTACAGTCATGGCAGAAATTGTTGGCACCCCAGAATTTTTTCCAGAAAATCAAATATTTATCACAGAAAAGTGTTTCAGTAACACATGTTTTGCTATATACATGTTTATTCCCTTTGTTTGTATTGGAACCAAACAACAAAAGGGAGGAGAAAAAAAAGCAAATTGGACATAATGTCAAACAAAACTCCAGAAATGGGCTGGTCAAAATTCTTTAAACTCACCTTGGCCAAGTAACAAGTGTGGGCAATATAAAAATCACACCTGAAAGCAGATAAAAAGGAGGGAAGTTCACTTAGTCTTTGCATTGTGTGTCTGTGTGTGCCACACTAAGCATGGACAACAGAAAGAGGAGAAGAGAACTGTCTGAAGACTTGAGAACCACAATTGTAAAAAAAATATCAACAATCTCAAGGTTACAAGTCCATCTCCAGAGATCTAGATTTGCCTTTGTCCACAGTGCACAACATTATCAAGAAGTTTGCAACCCATGGCATTGTAGCTAATCTCTCTGGGCATGTTTATGAAAAGTTGCAACGCAGGATAGTCCGGATGGTGGATAAGCAGCCCCAAACAAGTTCCAAAGAAATTCAAGCTGTCCTGCAGGCTCAGGGAGCATCAGTGTCAGTGCCAACTATCCGTTGACATTTAAATTAAATGAAACGCTATGGCAGGAGACCCAATAGGACCCCACTGCTGACACAGAGACATAAAAAAGCAAGACTACAGTTTGCCAAAATTTACTTCAGTAAGCCAAAAATCCTTCTGGGAAAACATCTTGTGGACAGATGAGACCAAGATAGAGCTTTTTGGTAAAGCACGTCATTCTACTGTTTACCAAAAATGAAATGAGGCCTACAAAGAAAAGAACACAGTACCTACAGTGAAATATGGTGGAGGTTCAATGATGTTTTGGGGTTGTTTCGCTGCCTCTGGCACTGGGTGCCTTGAATGTGTGCAAGGCATCATGAAATCTGAGGATTACCAAAGGATTTTGGGTCTCACTGTAGAGCCCAGTGTCAGAAAGCTGGGTTTTGCGTCCAAGATCTTGAGTCTTCCAGCAGGACAATGACTCCAAACCTACGTCAAAAAGCACCCAGAAATGGATGGCAACAAAACGCTGGAGAGTTATAAAGGGGCCAGCAATGAGTCTATATCTAAATCCCATTGAACACCTATAGAGAGATCTTAAATTGCTCCAGGTGCCCTTCTAATAAAAGAGACCTGGAGCAGTTTACAAAGGAAGAGTGGTCCAAAATCCGGGTGAGAGGTGTAAGAAGCTTATTAACCACTTAAGGACCACCTCCTGCACATATACGTCGGCAGAATGGCACGGCTGGGCACAAGCACGTACCTGTACGTCCTCTTTAAGTGCCCAGCCATGGGTCACGGGCACGCACCCGCGGCGCGCGCCCGCGACCCAGTCCAAAGCTCCGTGACCGCGGCCGTGGGACCTGCGGACCCAATCGCCGCTGGAGTCCTGCGATCGGCATGCCCCAGTTGAAGTGTTAGCACACGAAACCGGTCGAGCACATACATTGGCCCCAGCCATTCCTTACTGTGCTATTTTTTTCTTATACAGGGATTTTAAGCTTTTATGTTTTTTACTTTGATGTGGTTATGCATTTTTTATTGGAGTATGTTCATGTGAATTGATCACCTTTGAACAATACATTTTGTACCATTTTTTACACTATGAGGAGGCGTCCTCTTTTGCTTCATCCATCCTATGCCATTGAGGAAACATTGATTCAACATACCACGACCAGGATTCCAGTCAATTCGGATCTTACCTACGTGGAGAATCACAGTCCAGGGCCATTGAGAGGAGCTTCTCCCCATTCATTGGGTTGACTAAGCGCATCTGACCCACCGCCGTATGGTGTTTCTGGGTCCATCACAGCCGGTAAGGGTATTCAATCTCTTCTTACCTTGATGCTTGGCAATATCTCTCAATGGGATTCCAGATATGGTGATATTGGGAAGAAGCAGGCACCATCTCCTATATAGGCCCTGACAGCCTCATTGCATTTGGATGGACATTATGTATGCACATTGAGTTGTGGTTTCACTGTCACTAACACTAGTTTGCACTGTGGACTTTACAATTAGTACCAGTTTTACAGTCTAACATATTGGGTGTTTAATTGGTCAAACTGTATTTTCACTTTTATAGCCTTTGCCAGCATATGGAAAGTGCTTTGGCGCTGCACATTATTTTCATCTGAAAAAAAGTACTCTTAAATCTTTTTCTGCTTTACTCTCAACATTGTACTCTGTCAAGGGATTTTTTCCCTAGGTGCATGATTTTACACTTAGAAAACATTGCATTTCAATTTCTACTGCTTTGACCAATTTTCCAGCAAAGCCAACCAATGTTCCACGTTACAGACACCTCCAGAAATATCAGTCCTATTGCACACATTTGCGTCGTCAGCAAAAAGACATACCTTAAGGTGTAACCAACTTAATATCCTCTGCCCAAGGGATAAGTCCTAGATGGTACAACATTTTATGAGATTATTATGTGGAATTATAGCAAATGCTTTGCTGAAATCAAGGCAATGTCCACAGTACCACCACATGACCACTACAAGTTAGTAGGCCTAGGGATGAAAAAGTATTAATCTGGCCTTGATTTCTACAGGAAAGTACAGTCAGAGCTGTAATTCTAGAAATGTTGATATGAGAACTATGAAAGCTGCAGCTTGCATATAGTGAAGGGATCTGTTAATTTACTCTCCCTTTCATCTTCTCTTTCCATTCAAAGGACAACTTGTATTCTGTTCACACAATACAATGTGTTCTGTGAGTGTATAAGGGCAGATTCTATTGTTTGCCCACCCAGGATAGGTTTGGGAGGACTGGGACCCCATAGCTTGAAAGTATCTCAGGTTTAAAAATACAATTTTAAAAATTATCACAATTATATAATGTAACATTGGCATATAATCCTTCTGTACCTTGAATAATTTCTGTAAATTTTACCATGCAGATAATCATTTACATTTTAAAACAAAGTTCAGTTTTGTTATCTGCTGTGTAGTTACAGAATATATATATTTGTTTATTACATTTGAAACCCATGATTTTCCATTAGTCAGTGACTCATGACTAATGTAGGCTATTTTGACCTATGGTAATATATTCCATAATAAAAATCATTAATGGAAAATAGTTTGTAATTATACCTTTCATCTACTCGCAGATGCATATATAGATCATAGGTTAGTTAATGCTTTCAAAGGTTATTTTGTTTTTAAAATTAGTTAAATTGTGCTTTGAATTTATTATCTTACATTTTGGACTGCATTATGATTGAAGGTAGCTATTTTTTTCACGTCTTTGGGTCTTGCGCATACAACTTTCTTTTTTAAACTAATAGAATATGACCATGCTTCTTTACAGCCTTCTCATCATGTATGGATAAATTGAAATCCATTCTATGCTAGTTCAGAATATGCAGCAGGAAATTCTAGCATATTATTGGGTACACATGAGGGAAAATAGAAAAGGTTGTTGCTGACCAGCCATATATTATATTGTGAGTTAACACCTTAGACCAGGGATAGGCAACCTCGGTCCTCCAGCTGTGGTGAAACTACAAGTCCCATGAGACATTGCAAGACCCTGACAATCACAAATATGACTCCTAGACGCAGAGGCATGATGGGATTTGTCATTTCAATACAGCTGTAGTGCCTAGGTTGCCTACCCCTGCCCGGTCGTGTGTATGAGGCCTACTCATACACAGGACCGGTTTCCTCGGCAGAATACATCCAGAAACTTGGTGGGAGATTTTTTTTGCAGAGGAAACCGGTCGTGTGTACATTTTTCAGCGAGGAAACTGTTGAGGAACTCGATGAGCCAAAAAGAGAGCATGTTCTCTTTTTCCTCGACGGGAATGGAGAAAATTGGCTCGTCGAGTTCCTCGACAAGCCTAACAAGAACTCGACGAGGAAAACGATGTGTTTCGCCCGCCGAGTTCCTCGGTCGCGTGTACGAGGCTTTAGACTAATGTCAGTATGCTGCATAAAACCAAATGGGAAAGAGCATGAAGTGATGTTAAAGCTTAACTCTGGCAATCAATCCCTGCCTCCAGCTAATGGTTATGTTGAATGTGCTGGGTCCTGAGTTGTCTACCTTCTTCAACAGGGAGTCTTTGGCTAACCAAATAGCTCCCTGGGTGATGTGGTAATTTTCTTTAGGCAGTCCAACATAGCAGTTCTCTAATGCTGTGAAAGGTTGCACAGTGTAATGATGTCACAGAGAGGTGTCCAGTCGGCACTAGAACAGACTGCAGCACTGGACAGTTGGCACCCTGGAAGCTGTGCCAGTGAGGGACAAGGGAGTTAGGTGAATAAAAACAGCTTTAGATGGTACTTAAAAAAGAAAAGAAAAAGATAAACGAAGGGGGGGGGGAGCATTGTCCAAGGATGCACTTTTGCATCAAGAATATATTTCCGATAAGACAATATGAGACATGGCCTAGAGCAGCAGGACATCTCAAGACTTATATATAAGATTATATTAACATTTACTACCACATCCCAGTGCATAAAAAAGTAATCTTTCCCAGCAGTTCTATTTAGAAATTCTTGCTACCCCTGCGTGCCCTTTTCATTTTCATTGGTGAAATCATTTTATCTGTAATTACCGTTAGCCCCCTCTGGGTCCATACACCTAGAGTTGAACATCAAGCAAAGTAGAATTACAATTTATCCTAATCTTGAAGAGGGTTAATTCTAGATTTTTTAGGAAGCCACTCTGCTGTTATCCCTAACATGATATTTTTCTTTTAATAATAAAACTGGCCTTACACTAAGTGCATTTCAGCCAGTTCCTGATAAACCAGTAGAAATTTGCTACATTGGGGGCCATGTCACCACCCTCCCTCCCAATATCCACTAATTGAAAAATTAAAGGAGCCAAACAAAAAATTGTCTACTGAACAGGGCCTACATCCAATCAGATGTAGCCACTGTTTGGGTTACCTTGAAAACTGCTGGTGCCGACTGTCAGTTTACAACAGCCACATTGGGAGATTCTTCTATCCACACTGTACAATACGTTTGA
Source organism: Rana temporaria (assembly GCF_905171775.1). Classification (NCBI taxonomy): domain Eukaryota; kingdom Metazoa; phylum Chordata; class Amphibia; order Anura; family Ranidae; genus Rana; species Rana temporaria. The sequence continues at coordinate 165,282,901 of NC_053493.1, forward strand.
CTGGCTAGTCTCAGTAGGTAGGAACCAGTATCTTGATTAGAGTAAAGGATTTACTAAAAGCAAATATACTGATCTCTTTGAAAGCAAACTTTCCCCAGCACTTAGTGACCGTAGTAAAATGTCATTTTGCAAGGAATATACAATCACGTGCAAGGAAAATAAAAATATAAAACATTTCTTGCATATGATTGAATGATGTCAGCTGAGCATAACCTCATTCACTGAACTCTGGGAAAAATTTCACTTGCAAAATGAACAGCCTATTTGCTTTAGTAAATCAGCCCCTTTATCTCATGAATTTTTTGAAAATTTCATTAATATTGGCTTTACTGAAATTAGTCTGTAATAAGAAAACATAAAATTAAATGTACATTTCCAGTTGCTATAATCAACAAATATTAATTTGGGGTTAAAAATAAGAATATATACCCATTGTGGAATGCTGACTAGTGACGCACAAACTGGCCTGGGTTCGGTTCACAGCGTTATTTGCAAATGCAATCTGCTAATTTCGAACATATCATCCAAGCGCGATTGAAGTCTATGCAAATTTATTTTTTTTGGCTATGGAGTCCTTGAATTTTTTCTGGCTGTTTTAAAGGCCGGTTTGCAGACTTTTGGTAAAAACAAAGGCTGGGGAGCAGGTCTTGCAACTTAAAGGGCAACATCTCTTTAAATAACATACTTGGAGGATGCCTTAAATAATGCCTGTGAAATGACACATTAGTAGGATGTACTCCAGCTAAAGTGACAATTTAAACGTATGCGCTACACTGTGTTAAATAAGTGGGTGCCAAAATTAAACCTATCACTGATGAAAGAGAAAGGATAACAGAAATTAATAAAAACAGAAAATAATTAATAAGTAATGTCCCAAAAATGATATCTAGATAATGTGAGGATAAAGCTGCCACAAATAATATCTAAATAATGTGAGGATAAAGCTGCCACACCTGTAGTGTCACCACATACACACTCAATATTTTAAACATGAATATGGAGTGGTGATAAATCAAAAGTGTTAATATTTTCTAGTAAAACACCAAAAAAAGCTGAAATGATCATATACAAATATAAATAATATAAAACAATTATTAATGAATTGTCATGTGCAATTAATGTTAATTAGAACAACAAAGTGATTATCAGTTCATAATAGCCCCGATGGGCAGTGTCTCCAAAATCCAGTGCTGCGTGAGCCACACCAACGATATATAAAACTCATAAAGTGCTGCAATAATAATTTAAATTCAGTGATATGTAAAAAATTGTGCAATCAAGTGTTTAATCCAAGTGCTCCACCACTATGTGCAATGGCCACTCCCCTTAAGATTCAATGTAACACGCTTCGGTTGAATCACAGATCTCCACAAGGTACATATCACTCAGTGAGTATTCAAATGGCCAGCACATGAAATATGAATGAGAACCCTCATAGTGTAGTAGTGGTAACATGTTTATTAAAAAGTGTAGAGACTTACTTACATTTATTGTATTCATTATTATTTTTATTAACAATTTCAGTTAATTCAAATATTATTTATATTTAATATATTTTTTTGATCAGTTTTTATATTTGTGGGAGATATATACATGTAATTTGTACATATATTTTCTGCATCCATGTTCTATAATGTTTTCTGTAAGAATATGGTGTTTATTCACGATTGTGTTGTTAAACTACTTATGCAACAGGACAGGATCAGACTTATACTTATTGCTGCCATTGTAACTATGTCATTTGATATATATCTTCTTTTATTATATGTTCAGATTGCTACCTGATATATAGCCAGCTGTTATTTTAAAAGTTAAAGGAAATGTTTTTAATTTTGTGTACATCCGGTTCCTATGGTAACCGGACAAACATAAATTCTGAGGAGTCAGGTGACGCCACTGCCGGCTAAGACCAGAAGTTCGGATTTGTAAGCGATCATTTGCTGTGTGACCCCCACGGTTTCATTTGTTGGATGCATAGCAGTAATTTTAACTGTAAGTCTCTACGTTTTTTTTTAATAAACTTGTTACCACTACTGCACTATGCGGATTCTCATTCATATTTCATGTGCTGGCCATTTGAATACCATCAACCACTGAGTGATATGTACCCCATGGAGATCTGTGATTTAAATAAAGCGTGTCACATTGGATCTTAAGGTAAGCGGCCATTGCACATAGTGGTGGAGCAATTGGATTGAACACCGGATTGCACTATTTTTTAATTATCACTGGATTTAGATTATTATTGCAGTACCTTATCAAGAATATTATTTATCATTGGTGTGGCTTACACAGCACAGAATTTTGGAGGCACTGGCTATCAGGGCTATTATGAACTGATAATCACTATGTTTTTCTCAATAACATTTATTGCACATAACAATTCATGATTAACTGTTTCATATTATATGTTTTTGTATATGATAATTTCAGCTTTTTTTTGGTGTTTAAGGACGAACTATTAACACTTTTCATTTAGCACCACTCCATATTTATGTTTACATTTGTTTTTTTAAGAACTATTGCCGCTAAAGGCCCATTTACACTAGAGTGTTATGCTTTGTATAACACATGTCTGCTGGTGTGCAGATGTATAAAGTACAGGGCATTCTTAAAAAGGACATTTCATACATTTCTATGCACTTCAGCACATGTGGTGATGTGGTGTATTGCATTGTAACACACTGTGTGGTGTAAAAATGCAGTATGTTCTACTTTTTTTAGTGTGGACTTAAGAAGCACATCAATGTGTACCAAAATAATGGGACATAAAGCAAATTGCCTTGTCTATGCATTGGGATTTGGGGAAGTAAACACACAGGCCCTCTCCTGAAAAAAAATACCAAGCACCATGTTGTCCCCAAGGGATGCAGAGTCTCTGGGGGGAGCTTAACCCAAAATGGGGCTGCCAGATATTTGGTTCTTCCCTCTACATGAATGAATAATTGGTGCATAATGCCCCTTATTACTAATTTCCAAAAATATTAAACACAGCTCACCTTAAAAGAAGTTCTTTAATATAGTAAAAAATGACATCATGTAGCAATATAGATCGCTTGTCAATCACTTTGAGGGACATCCCAATGGCCCTCAAATTCCATGATCCATGCCATGATGGTGTTACACTCTCATTGCAAATAATATCTCCCAGAATGTCAATAAACCAGTTGGGTATTATGGATGACATCTTTGACCAAATATGATTAATGTCATAGGGCAGCACAGTGGTGTAGTGAGTAGCACTTTCGCCTAGCAGCAAAAGGGTCGCTGGTTCGAATCCCGACCACAATACCATCTGCCTGGAGTTTGCATGTTCTCCCTGTGTCTGCGTGGGTTTCCTCCGGTTTCCTCCCACACTCCAAAGTCATGTTGGTAGGTAAATTGGATCTTGTCCAAAATTGGCCCAGAATATATATGTATATCTGTGTGTATGACTGTGTGCCCCTAGCGTGTCGTGATACTACGGAATGACCGCACCAGCCAAGCAGACACTGGCTGGAATAGCGCCCAGAGGCGATTCAGTTCGCATGTGTAGCGCTATACAAGTCATTCATTCATTCATTCAGTCAAGTGTCTTTTTTTCTTGTTCTTTGTGTCATTTATTTTCTGTTGAATATGTTTCCTGCTTTCTTTTCTATGCTTTCTTTACAATCTTTTTATTTGCTTTTCTTATAGGGAAAGGAGCATTGTTTTGTAATTTGTGCACTGAATCTTCACTAATAGTGCACAACCTCAACTGACAAAAATGTTGACACTTGTAAGTCGGTTTACTAACAGGGTTGAGAATCCTAACTCAATAAACTGAAAGAATGTTTACTTTTAACATGATTAGATAATTTAAATAAATGTTCTTTAAGTTTTATTTAGTGAAGATTCTTGACTCTGTTAGTAAATCATCCTTGCTGTCTTTTTATTCATGTTTTAATGTCCTCCCGCTAAAACATTTTTTCCTGTCCATGTAGAGTATTCTTGCAAACTCTCAAGATTTACAGGACTTAGTATATAAACAGAAAACTCTGAGCTATATCCCTAACCCAAAATCTAAATATAGCAAATAAAAAGCTAATTTGGTCAAATGCAAATATTTAAAACTATATCTGCACGAAGAAGATCTCTCAATGTTTCACCCAAAGAATCTAATAAATGTGGTGTGAACTAAATTTGATGGAACACTACTTTAAAATTATACAATCTACATAAATTGGGTGAAACACAATAGACAGTTACCCTTAGCAACCATTCTGTAATAAATTTGAAAAACACTAAAACGTGTATCTGTAATAGTGAATCCAATATTTTTGGAAACCCTTGAAATAAAGTCATTTGTTGGAAATGGTGGCAGTTTATTAATCATAGTGACTGTGATTTCCATGATTTCGTGCTCCCTCATGCCTATGAGACAACATACCGAAAGAGATGTGACGTTAAAACTATGTTGTAAAAAGGTCTTAACTTTAGTGTACAGTACAAAAGATTATGGTAGATGATCCCATGTGTTCCCTTAGTTATTAATCAATTATTAAAATTTTTCTAAGAAACAGAAGATCCACAGATAGGAGTAAAACCTTCATATATAACTGCATTGAAACCAGCACCAACATTGGTAACACTAACTTTGTTTGCTGCCTTTGATCCCCCTCCCATAAATTGTGAAAATTATGAAAACAGTAAGCTCTTCCCAACATGTTTCATCTTTTACAGAAGGGATGAAATGCATTAGTCGAAGCTTGCTGATATCATTACGTTCACATTTGCTACGAGGATCAAATCCAGCATGCAGAATTAGGCAAGCCAATTACCAAGTCCCAGTTTCATGGAAAGGATCATCAGGTTGGAAGGAACATCAGAATTTGTATTTGTTACACAGTGATGTCCCCGACTGACAAGTCTTTTAGTCACAGAAGAGTGGGAAAAATGAAGCCCATGTATAGCTATTTCTTTGAATTAGATAAACATTTATTACATGTTATTGTAGATAAATGTATTGTAGATACATGCAACTTAGCCTTGACTAGTTTATGTTTTGTGCATTGTTATAATTATTGTGGAAATAATGTCAATGGAGAATTGATATTGCAGATAAAAGCCAATTTTACAATTACAATTGCTTGTTTCAGTCATTGTAGGACATGTACTGCATGGTTATCAAAAACTGTGATAGCTGACAGAATGCTAGATATATATTCCCTTTCTACAGTTTTAAAAAGTGAATCTGATTTAACTTGACAGACAATCACTGCTGAGGAAAATGATTTATCATACAATTAGAAATGTTTTACTACAGCTTCTAAAACAGTGTTCTACATAACTTTGCCATAAAATATTAATGAACATGGACAGTATTCATCATATATCTTTGCCGGTGTCTTAATTAGACATTTTACAGCTTGATTAATAACTTTTTCTAGTGAGCAAAGAGGTCATTCTAATGGTGACAAAAGAAAAAGTGTTGATATTAATGGAAAGAGATAGATGAGTTAAGATATAGCCTAAAAAGAGACAGACAATATCACAACACAGAGAAAACACAGATCCTTACTCTGTCACTCAAAATAATTGAGCAGAAAAAAAGAAGTTTAGATATTTGGGGAAAATGTATCAGATTCAAATGGATACATGGAAAAAATCACAGGCAATTTACTCTACTTCTTACCCTTTAGGAAGGAGCAAACTGAGCAAAGTTGGGTTCATTGGATGTTTACAAGCTTCTGTTAGAAAAACATGAGTAACTGGGTACAGCTTTGGGGGCATGCACTAAAAATGCATTTTTGTTTTAAATACTGCTTAGCAGTAAGCAGGTATTTTAATGTGGATTAAAAGGCACAAATAAAAATGTACAATTACATTTACCTACTAGACGCTTTCACCCCCTTCCTGCCCACGACAATTTTCAGCTTTCAGCGCTGTCACACTTTGAATGACAATTGCGCGGTCATGCAACACTATACCCAAATAAAATTATTATCATTTTTTGAGACAGTTAAGCCGCGCACAGATGATCGGACATTCTGACAACAAAACCGTGGATTTTTTTCCGACGGATGTTGGCTCAAACTTGTCTTGCATACACACGGTCACACAAATGTTGTCAGAAATTGCAAACGTCAAGAACGCAGTGACGTACAACACGTACGACAAGCCGAGAAAAATTAAGTTCAATAGCCAGTGCGGCTCTTCTGCTTGATTCCAAGCATGCATGGAATTTTGTGCATCGGAATTGTGTACACGCTCAGAATTTCCGACAACAAGTTTTGTTGTCAGAAAATTTGAGAACCAGCTCTCAAACATTTGTTGTCGGAAATTCCGACAGCAAATGTTCGATGGAGCATACGCATGTAAATGTCTCCTGTCACAGGAAAGCTAGTTATTGGCTTTCCTTTCAGTGACAGTAATATGTTTACATGTGAGCATCTGTGATTGGACACTTTACCCTGATTGTTAATGCGCTGTGTCCGAGGAACATAGCTCACCACTGATTGTTGGGATGTGCACGTGCGGCAAGAATATGATCAAATGATGTCCCTCCCAGCTGTCATTGTACAATAGGCCAGGCGGAAATCGTTTAAATAACAAACTTGTTATTTGCATGTTAAGTTGCACACCCTACAATGTGGTTCAGAAATAGCTGCAATTAGAAAAACAAAACAATTGCCATTTTGTTCTATTTCTAAAAACCCTATGTATGGTCCCCCTACTAATCAATACCACGTTCTTATGTGCTAGATAAGTGCCTGGTATGAGTTTTAAAGGGTACTCCATGCTGTTTTTAGCTAAAAAGACATCACACACTGTATACAGAATATTTGTGCCTTAAAGTAAGAAAAAGTGTGCTACAAAAGGGTCTGATATGGATTTTGAGTGGGAGCCTAGGCAAATAAATAGATAAATAAAAAAGGCACCCAGAATCTATAACCTTTACTCGGCATGCAGCCTGGCTGGATAGGAAATTGGTGCAGCAAGTGTGTGCAACCCCCCCCCCCCATACCAGGAGACATGTGCACAAATTGAGAGGGTAGCTCCAAGTCTGAATCTACACATGGAGCTACAGCTTGGCTCGGGTGCCCCCATAGAAAGCTGCTTTCTGAGGGGGCACTCAACAGAAGGGAGGGGCCAGGAGCAGCGAAGAGGAACCCAAGAAGAGCAGGATTGGGGCTGCTCTGTGCAAAACCACATCACAGAGAAGATAAGTGTTTGTTATTTTTTTACTACACAATCACTTTCATTTGTTAATACTTTGTGCCCCCTCAAAAGGTTATCTTCAATTATTAAGGGAACATGGACTCCTATGATTTGAGGAGTTCATACTCGCTCACCTTTTCGGGCTAGCCAGGCTGCATGTCTGTAAAAGGACTTTGATGAAATTTGGGGGACTAAAGGACTTATTGTTGTTTTGTTGCCTGTAGAGAAGGGCCAAAAAACCCTTGGTTCGCACTAGAACAGTCGAACATTGCAAAGAGTTCAGACCTGAACCCCATTGAAGTATATGGGACCAGAACTTGAAAAATCAAGTCTCAATTTTTAAGGCTTATATGCAAGTTATTGGTGACAAAAAGGGTATGGGGGCTCGGGTACTGCCCTGGGGGACATTAATGCAATTTTTTTTTAAAACAATAATTTTTAAGTGGTTTTAATGATTCTTAAAGTAAAACAACAGAAAAAAATCCTTTAAATATAGTGCCTGGGGGTCCCCCTAGTCTGGCACAAGGTGGCACATCTGTACAGTGTAAAGAACCTGCTGCAGCAAAACTGACATTTCTAAAGAAAAGAAAATGTGTTTAAATGTACTTCACAGCTACCAGCTATTGCAGGCACCTGGCAATACAAAAAAGTGGAAAACATGGCATGGGGTTGCCCCCCAAGTACATACCAGGTCCTTTGGGTCTAGTATGAGTTTTAGGGGAACCCCACACCAACATTAAAAAAAAAGAACAGTGTGGGGCCCCCCAAAATCCATACCATACCCATATCTGAACACACAGCCTGGCAAGCCAGGAAAGGGATGGACAAGCGAGTGCCCCCCTCCTGAACCATACCAGGCCACATGCCCTCAATATGGGGGGTGGGGATAAAGGCCGTTTTGCAACAACCTTGGACAGTGGTTATGGGGCCCCCTATGTGAATGTGTATGGGGTTCACCAAAAAAAGTGTCAAAATAAATAAAAATAGTAGACAGGTTTTTGACAATTCCTTGGCTGCTTGGCAAGATGACGTATAGCTACATGCTCTCGCAGAGCAGAGCCGACCTGCCGCCGTATAACTGCGGCGGCTGGTCGGCAAGCAGTTAAATAGGCGAGTGGCCATTTCACCTGAACAACTTTGAACAGTGGTAATGGGGGCCTCCTATATGAATGTGTATGGGGTTCACCAAAAAAAGTGTCAAAATAAATAAAAACAGTAGACAGATTTTTGACAATTCCTTTATTAAGAAAATTTAGGAAAAATAAAAAAATATGGTCCCTTGTCAATCACAAAGCCTATCACACCACCGGACCTTAAATAGGCGAAGGGCCAGGTCACCTGGTGACTCCGCCTCCTTGCGACTCCACCGACTAGTGCATGTTGGGTCGATGATGTAACAAGAGGGTTGGACCACCAGGTGAAGTGACCAGGGGGCCGTGACCCTTAACTATTTAAAAACTGTCACATGGCTGAGCAGGCATTCGGCGGTCAGCCTTCAATGAGTTTAAAGGTTTTTATTTTGAGAGGTTCAGTGCGGGTGTCATGATTGACAATAAATCTACATATGGGGCATTTTTTTTATTGTTTACATTTTTTTTAAATAATGGAAATGTCTACTGTCTACTGTTTTGTTTATTGTTGACACTTTTTTTGGTGAATGGGTACAATGTAGCCCATACTCATTCACATAGGGGGGCTGGATCTGGGCACCCTTGTTAAATAGGACTTCAGATTCCGATAAGCCCCCCTGCATGCAGACCCCCACAATCACTGTCCAAGGTTGTGGGAAATAGCTGCCCTGCCCCAAAGCACCCCCTATGTTGAGGGCATGTGGCCTGGTATGGTTCAGGAGGGGGGCACTCGCTCATCCCCTACCCCCTATCCCCCTATCTTGGCCTGCCAGGCTTTGTGCTCGGATAAGGGTCTGGTATAGATTGTTGTATTTTGTATTTTTTTTCGGCAACTTTTTTTCTCTATAAGCTGCCTGTGGGGAAGCCCACTGACAGCTAATGACTCTTTTGTTGCTAACACATTGACTGTGCACTTGACGAGTGAACATCCTGCTAAACACACAGAACACACCCACATCCTGCCAAACACACAGAATCTTCAGCAACACTGGTTGCCTGAAGTCCCCCACAAAATCTATTCCAGACTCTTACACAGGACAAAAGTTTGGTTCGGGTTTTGAATTAGACCTCACTCAATTTTTTTTATTGGATAAGGCTCGCCTTAAATTCTATGGTAGACCCTTTTAAGAAAAACATTTTTTAGGACATGTGGTCAGGTAAGGTTTAGGCCGTATGTTCACCCTCCCCTTTACTGGCCAAAAAATAAAAAATGATGTCCCCATGTAAATCCGCCAATTATGTCATCAAGATCCAAACCGAATCACAATGAGTGAACACCCCATTGACCCACAAACACAATGAAACATGCCACTATTCCACTCCCATTTCGAATGGCATTTCTGCTGATATGTTAACGCTGCGCTGGAAAAACTGGGAGAAGCGATTACTAAAATGTAGTCATGAGATGCCTGCCCGCTTGTTTCACATTGCAAACAAGGCAGTGGAAGCTGGATTTACATTGTGAAACAAGCAGGCAGAAGCTGTCATTTGGTGACAGTATTAAAGCTGCAACTAAATGAATGGCTTTTGGCTTCAGTAGCTGGAGGCCTAGAGGATCTGTGAACTTGCCAAATCTGTTCTATTAGTGTGCTCATTCAAGACAAGCTGTGTTTGGGTCAAGCTCATGGTTAAGGATGAGCTCCAGCGTGTTAGCATAGTACACGTGCAGAGCCCGCCAGGAAGTCTGCACGGCGCTGCGCTAATCACAGCCAGGGGGACATTTCCCGATCTTTGCAGCCGAGCATCGGGAAATGTCTCCCTGGCTGTGATTAGCACAGCGCCGTGCAGACTTCCTGGCGGGCTCTGCATGTGTACTATGCGAACACGCTGGAGCTCATCCTTACTCATGGTCCACCCAAACCCGAAGTTCACTCCTATTAGCCTTTACTATTTGTTGTGCTGAGCTGTCGTGTGCTGCAGCAATTAAATATTTTGGAGGTGCTTTGGGGTGTTATTGCACCACAGTGCATTACCGTATGTCACTGAAATAAGATTGGTGTGGATGGGCCCTAAAATTGGACTCTGAACTGTAGAATTCATGCTACTGTTTTGTTTTTTTAATTGCAACTGTTCAAACAGACAGGTAGCTAATTGTAATCAATTTAAGGGGTAATCTAATGCCTTATACACACGATCACCTTTCGGGTTGTAAAAAACGTTGTTTTTTAAAAAATGGCATTTAAAATGATCGTGTGTGGGCTTCAGAGCATTTTTTGGGTTCTGAAAGACGACAAAAAAAAATTTGAACATGCTCTATTTTTTAACAACGTTTTAAACTATGTCGTTTTTCGGGTTGTAAAAAATGATCGTGTGTGGGCTTCACCACGTGAAAAACCCACGCATGCTCAGAAGCAAGTTATGAGATGGGAGCTCTCGTTCTGGTAAAACTACCATTCGTAATGGAGTAAGCACATTCATCACACTGTAACAGACAGAAAAGCGCAAATCATCTTTTACAAACACAAAATCAGCAAAAGCAGCCCCAAGGGTGGCGTCATCCGCATGGAACTTCCCCTTTATTGTGCCGTCATATGTGTTGTACGTCACCGCGCTTTGCTAGAGCATTTATTTTTTCACGATTGTGTGTGGGCAACGTCGTTTTAATGATAAAGTTGGAAAAAACAAAGTTTTTTCTAGAGGCTGAAAAATGTTGTTTTTTACAAGCCGAAAAATTATCGTGTGTACTGTACGCGGCATAAGGGAAAAACTATAGCCAACATTTTTTTAGTTTTAGCTCAAGTTAAAAATGTTAAAATAGATATGCAGTAAATTCTAAGTAAATGATTTTTAGTTTGTATTAACAAACTGCCATTTTTTCAAGAAAAATACTTGTTTTAAAAAAATTCATGCTTTTCTTTATCTTCTTCAGCCACTTTCTCTTTATAGTAATAACTGCATGGCATTTGTTCTGATAGAGACAACTAAATTGGGGACCATGTTTGCGAAATGTGTATTGAAATGATCACTTGCAGTTTCCATCAAAGAGTATGACCAAATAGCAAAGCAGGAACACAACTGGGAGACAAGGACAGAGTGTTGTCACCCTATAACAGAAAGGGCCTGAACAAAAATCCTATTTTCAGAAAAACAAGGAATCGTTTAATTGAAAGTGGTAGATTTAAAAAAAATTAAGACAACTTTTGAGATTATATTAACATGTTAGATTTGATTTTTTATTGAGCAGGTTTACTTGTATTGCTATTTGTAACCTCAGTGGGGGAATATCTGTGGACAATGTTTGCATTACAGTTTTAAAGGAAAAAACACTGGTCCAGATGCACATTATGCCATCTTTAAATTAAATATATTGGTTACCAATATTTATAAGCATTTAGGCGTTTATAAATAAGGCTGAACTAAAAGTTAATTGAATCAAATTTTAAAAATTCTCAGCTATAAGCAACATAGTTACTGTGAATGTGTATCAAATAAATGTTTTGTGTGTGTGTGTGTGTGTGTGTGTGTGTGTGACAAAGGATTTTTACTTCCTACCTTTCAGTCCTGTGCCAGATATTACAAATGTTATTTTATATGTGTCCAGAATTCAGTTTTAATTCAATACAGAAAACAAAAATGATATCTTTCTTTAAACAGTGGAAAAATATATCATTTATGAATAAAGGTCAATGATAAAATGGACCAAGTTTGTTCAGTATTCTAAACAGCAGGCATGTCAGTCAATCTTATCCAGAGTTGTTAATATATTTCTTGACAGAACCACTTGCTTGCCTTGCAGTATTCTCTCTGAGGAAATAAAAGACCTTTTCTATTCTATAAATAGAATACCAACAAAAAAAGTGTCAAAAATAACTTCAATCAAGATTTCTTTTTTTTTTATTAAGATGCACTATAATTCTAACATGTATAGTGAAGAAAATGAATAAAAGGGAAAATAAATGTTATGATTCTTTTAGTTGTAGTAAATATATATTTGATTTAAACGACTCCAGAAATAAATGCAAGCTGTTTCTGTATAGCCAATTATGTCAGCTCTTTTAATGGGGTTTATTTACTTAAAGGGTCACTAAAGGAAAAACATTTTTTAGCTGAATAGCTTGCTTTACCTTACTGCAGTCCTGGTTTCATGTCCTCATTGTTCGTTTTTGCTCTGATGTTGCTCTAATTCTCCTCTGTTTTGGACACTTCCTGGTTGTCTGTTTCCTGATCACCACAGTACTGGGAGATTTTTGTTTAGTTTTCAAACCAATACTGCTATATGGCTCTGTCCAGCACAGATACAGCATAACATGCTAAAACGAAACTAAATGCAAAAACGATACTAAAAAACTACAGGCACATTATATGATTGATTTGTATCTATTTTTAACCGTTTTTAAAAGGAATCAGTTAACTATTATGTCTCTATACCCTGTAAACAGTCATTTCAGCAAAAAAATTTTTTTTCCTTTAGTGACACTTTAATCTCTACCCACCTGCCATATACATATATATGGCAGTCCAGTGGTGGGCTTTAACGCTGGACTGCCATATACAGTATTTTACAAAAGTGAGTACGCCCCTCACATTTTTTTGTAAACATTTTATTATATCTTTTCATGTGACAACGCTGAAGAAATTACATGTTTCTACAATGTAAAGTAGTGAGTGTACAGCTTGTATAACAGTGTAAATTTGCTGTGCCCTCAAAATAACTCAACACACAGACATTCATGTCTTAACCGCTGGCAACAAAAGTGAGTACAACCCTAAGTGAAAATGTCCAAATTGGGTCCAATAAGCCATTTTTCCTCCCCAGTGTCATGTGACTCGTTACTGTTACAAGGTCTCAGGTGTGAATGGAGAGCAGGTGTGTAAATTTGGTGCTATCGCTCCCACTCTCTCATACTGGCCACTGGAGGTTCAACATGGCAACTCATGGCAAAGAACACTCTGAGGATCTGAAATTTTTTGCTATACATAAAGCCTAGGCTATAAGAAGATTGTCAAGACCCTAAAAACTGAGCTGCAGCATGGTGGCCAAGACCGTACAGCGGTTTAACAAGACAGGTTCCACTCAGAACTGGCCTCACCATGGTCGACCAAAGAAGTTTAGTGCATGTGCTCAGCGTCATATCCAGAGGTTGTCTTTGGGAAATAGAGGTATGAGTGCTGCCAGCATTGCTACAGAGGTTGAAGGGGTCAGCCTATCAGTGCTCAGTGAGTGTTTGTGAGTGTTTGTGGGTATGCAGGTACATTTAAAAAAATACGATCTCAAATTAACAAGGGACACCAACCAACCTCCTGTAGGGTTTAAAAATACAAGATAATAATGTTGTTGTGTTAACTTGACACAAAAAAAAAAAAAAAAATATGGAGATCACTAGAAAATAATTTGCAAATAATCCCATTAAAAGATCCCAGAATTCGCAGTGTGACAAATGTGTTATCTCCATTACGAATGCTAGTTTTGCCAGACCGAGCGATTCCCTCTCGTACTTGATTCTGCGCATGCGTGGGTTTTTGGGCGTCGGAAAATTAGTGTTGTATTATTGTCACTTATACTGTATTTAAAATGTATTTACACTGTTTATTGCTGGCCAGTATTGATTTCAGTTAGTGATATAGAAAGTGGACCGTAGTAATTCTAGCATAGTTCTAGCAAAGTTACTACACTGTTTATCAGGTTATGTTCAACTTTATCTGCTATGTGTACATTTATGTTCTACTGCTGCTTATATTAAGCTTTGACAATATAACTAGAGTTGAGCGGACACCTGGATGTTCGGGTTCGACGGGTTCGGCCGAACTTCGGAAAAAAGTCCGGTGTTCGGGACCCGAACTTGACCCGAACTAATGGGGACCCAGACTTTTGACCACTAAAATGTCTCTAAAAAATGAATGGAAAGGGCTAGAGTGCTGCAAATGGCAGCAACATGTCGGTAAGAGCATGGCAAGTACTCTGCAAATAAATGTGGATCAGGAAATAACTTAAAATAACATAAAAAATAAAAATAAAAAAATAATAATAATCTTGACCTAGGAGGACAAGGTCCATATGGAGTAGGAGGTTGAGGGTTAGGGTTAGGGTTAGAGTTGGGGTTGGGGTTAGGGTTAGGGTTGGCTAGAGGGCTCCAAATGGAACCTACTCAGTGCTGCTGTAATATGCAGAGTATCTCACAGGAACCTACTCAGTGCTGCTGTAATATGCAGAGTATCTCTCAGGAACCTACGCAGTGCTGCTGTAAAATGAAGAGTATCTCACAGGAACCTACTCAGTGCTGCTGTAATATGCAGAGTATCTCACAGGAACCTACTCAGTGCTGCTGTAATATGCAGAGTATCTCACAGGAACCTACTCAGTGCTGCTGTAATATGCAGAGTATCTCACAGGAACCTACTCAGTGCTGCTGTAATATGCAGAGTATCTCTCAGGAACCTACTCAGTGCTGCTGTAATATTCAGAGTATCTCACAGGAACCTATGCAGTGCTGCTGTAATATGCAGAGTATCTCACAGGAACCTACTCAGTGCTGCTGTAATATGCAGCGTATCTCACATGAACCTACTCAGTGCTGCTGTAATATGCAGTGTATCTCTCAGGAACCTACGCAGTGCTGCTGTAAAATGAAGAGTATTTCACAGGAACCTACTCAGTGCTGCTGTAATATGCAGAGTATCTCACAGGAACCTAATACGTGCTGCTGTAATATGCAGAGTATCTCACAGGAACAGATGCAGTGCTGGTGCAATATGCAGAGTATCTCCTATATAATTCTCTCCCTATCAGAACAAGCAGGAACCTTGCCCTGAACTGTCTAATGCAGAGTATCTCACAGGATTAGATGCAGTGCTGGTGCAATATGCAGAGTATCTCCTATATAATTCTATCCCTATCAGAACAAGCAGGAACATTGCCCTAAACTGTCTAATGCAGAGTATCTCACAGGAACCTATGCAATGCTGGTGCAATATGCAGAATATCCCCTACATAATTCTCTCCCTATCAGAACAAGCAGGAACATTGCCCTAAACTGTCTAATGCAGAGTATCTAACAAGAACCTATGCAGTGTTGGTGCAATATGCAGAGTATCTCCTACATTATTCTCTCCCTATCAGAACAAGCAGGAACCTTGCCCTAAACTGTCTAATGCAGAGTATCTCACAGAAACAGATGCAGTGCTGGTGCAATATGCAGAGTATCTCCTATATAATTCTCTCCCTATCAGAACAAGCAGGAACCTTGCCCTAAACTGTCTAATGCAGAGTATCTCACAAAACAGATGCAGTGCTGGTGCAATATGCAGAGTATCTCCTATATAATTCTCTCCCTATCAGAACAAGCAGGAACCTTGCCCTAAACTGTCTAATGCAAAGTATCTCACAGGAACCTATGCAGTGCTGGTGCAATATGCAGAGTATCTCCTACATAATCCTCTCCCTATCAGAACAAGCAGGAACATTGCCCTAAACTGTCTAATGCAGAGTATCTCACAGGAACCTATGCAGTGCTGGTGCAATATGCAGAGTATCTCCTATATAATTCTATCCCTATCAGAACAAGCAGGAACATTGCCCTAAACTGTCTAATGCAGAGTATCTCACAGGAACCTATGCAATGCTGGTGCAATATGCAGAGTATCTCCGACATAATTATCTCCCTATCAGAACAAGCAGGAACATTGCCCTAAACTGTCTAATGCAGAGTATCTCACAAGAACCTATGCAGCGTTGGTGCAATATGCAGAGTATCTCCTACATAATTTTCTCCCTATCAGAACAAGCAGGAACCTTGCCCTAAACTGTCTAATGCAGAGTATCTCACAGGAACCTATGCAGTGCTGGTGCAATATGCAGAGTATCTCCTACATAATTCTCTCCCTATCAGAACAAGCAGAAACCTTGCCCGAAACTGTCTAATGCAGAGTATCTCACAGGAACAGATGCAGTGCTGGTGCAATATGCAGAGTATCTCCTATATAATTCTCTCCCTATCAGAACAAGCAGGAACCTTGCCCTAAACTGTCTAATGCAGAGTATCTCACAGGAACAGATGCAGTGCTGGTGCAATATGCAGAGTATCTCCTATATAATTCTCTCCCTATCAGAACAAGCAGGAACCTTGCCCTAAACTGTCTAATGCAGAGCATCTCACAGGAACAGATGCAGTGCTGGTGCAATATGCAGAGTATCGCCTATATAATTATATCCCTATCAGAACAAGCAGGGACCTTGCCCTAAACTGTCTAATGCAGAGTATCTCACAGGATTAGATGCAGTGCTGGTGCAATATGCAGAGTATCTCCTATATAATTCTATCCCTATCAGAACAAGCAGGAACATTGCCCTAAACTGTCTAATGCAGAGTATCTCACAGGAACCTATGCAGTGCTGGTGCAATATGCAGAGTATCGCCTATATAATTATATCCCTATCAGAACAAGCAGGGACCTTGCCCTAAACTGTCTAATGCAGAGTATCTCACAGGGACAGATGCAGTGCTGGTGTAGATTTCTGAAGCAGGATAGTCCTATCTCAATCTCTCCCTCAGATCAGCAGCAGCCTTTCCCTACCCTAGCTAAAGCAGAGTGACGAGCTGTGCTGTGTGCCTCTAGCTTATATAGAGGCTGGGTCACATGCTGGGTCACATGCTGCACTGGCCAATCACAGCCATGCCCTTAGTAGGCATGGCTGTGATGGCTTCTTAGTCACAGTTGTAAAACAAATGGGGATTGGCTGCCCTGCAGCCCGCCGTAACATTCCCGAACACCGGACCCGAACCCGAACTTTCAGCAAAATGTTTACAGTTCGGGTTCGCTCAACCCTAAATATAACAAGAACATTTTTTTTTTATTCACTGGTAACAACCCACAGTCAGAATAAAGGTCCTTGTTCATGTTTGCTGTGGTTTTCATTTAAAGTGGTTGTAAACCCTTACATACCACTTTTAACTTCATATAAGCCTATAATAAGGCTTACCTATAGATACAGGAAATATCTCCTTAACCTGCACTGTTTAGGTGATATTTACCATATACGCTTGCGCCGGCATCATCGGCGCATGCACACTGAAGAAATGGAACAATCGTGCCTTTTCTACAGGGCCCAGGCCATGACCGTCGTCTCCTGCACGCATGCATGGCAGTGAGGTCACACGACTCCAGCCAGTCCCAGAGCCGGAGTCCACGGCCCCAGAAGGAAGAGGGGAAATCAGGGACATTGTAGGCTTCATTTGCAGGTAAGTGGCACATAATGGGCTAGTATGCGATGCATACTAGCCCATTATGCTTTTACATTGCAGGGAACAAAAGAGGAAGTAAAACCCATCAGGGTTTACTTCCTCTTTAAGAAACAATACTGCCAACAGGTAGGACAACACACCTTGCACTGTGAGCTGCATTTCTTTGATGGGATTCAGTATGCAGGATGGGCTCTGCAGTTACACTCTCTCATTCAGATGAAACTGGTTTTATGGAAGTTGTATTTACCACACAGGATGCAGCAACTGTGATGGACACCACCTGAAGTCAGATAGTCAGTTGATCTTTTGGTAGACTGGGCATCTGCAGACAAGAAATGTGCCCATTGCAATGCATTCAGTGCAAATTTGGAGGCACACAGTAAAGAGGAAAAGGGAAGAAAATTACAGGGAAAATTGTGTTTTTCCCAAAGCTCCAGGATGCAGAAGCAGATGGGACAGAAACAAGGGAGGCTGTAGTTCTTATTTAAAGTTGAAAGTTGCTATAAAAACACTGTACTGTTTTTACCAATGGTAAAAGACACTTAAATCTTTTAATCCATGTACCCCTACCAGACATCGGAGTCAGGATGGTGATCTAACTTTTCTCTGCTGTACACCCTCAAGCTTTTTTATTATATAAGCAGTCAATGTAGCAAGTGTTGACTGTTTGACAGCATTTATTTTTTTTAAAGTAGGGTCCTAAGTAGTTTAGGCTACTAGATATTGAGGCTACTAGATATTTTAGGAGGCTATCATCTGGATAGATTTAGGATCTTATGCTATTCTATTAAGAAGAAAAAAATTAAAAATAAATACATAACTGGATTAAATACTGTTCTTTCAATGTCTGCCTGAAGTCTCCAGCTTTAAATACGATACAGAGGTTTAAAAAAAAAATAGTTCATGAAAACTGAACAAGCATTTTCATAAATGAGCTTAATAGCTAAAGTGAAGCACAATGTCACAACCTTAGGCAAATGCTGAGCTCAACTGTTTTTAAACTTTAAGTGAGGTCTGCATCTTTTATGACCTCACATCATATGAGCTACCATAAGACTCTCCAACTTTACTGGGTCAATCTCACAGCAGTGTCCTTTAACAGCTCACATGACATGAAGTTGCAGCGAGTGCAGAGTGATGTAAAGTCAAGACATAAATGTTTAAAATAAATTTAAAGAAAGGAAGCTGTAACTTTCACAGCATAACAATGGTTTTAACCTAGCTCACCCAGTTCAGAAAGCTGCCTTGCATACATAAAAACTTGAAATTTAAATAAGTTAAGTAGCAAACGAATGTTAAATACTTTATTATTATTTCTAGTTTTCTATTTATTTTCTAATTATTTAAACTATATATATATATATATATATATATATATATATATATATATATATATATATATATATATATATATATAAATAGATACACACTATATTTACACTATATTTACACGCACATGAACCTTATTGGAAGTCTAATGCTGCGTACACACCATCACTTTATGTGATGAAAAAAAATTACGTTTTTAAAAACGTCACTTTAATTGACTGTGTGTGGGGGAAAACGTCGTTTTATGTCTTGTAAAAAACGACCAAAAAAAATTGAAGCATGCTTCAATTTTATGTGTCGTTTTTCAAAAGTGCACTTTTTACTTCACAGAAATTGACCGTGTGTAGCAAAAAACGTCGTTTTCTAAGACGTTTTTTCATCCACGCATGCCCAGAAGCTACTTATGAAGCAAGCTTCAATGGTAAAACGTGGTGAAACGTAACCTCACTTTGCAAGAACATTGTGAGAAAAACGATGGTGTGTAGGCAACTTCGTCTTTGAAAATTGAAGTTTCAAAAACGTAATTTTTTACTTCACAGAAAGTGTCGTTTTTTTTCATCACATAAAGTGATGGTGTGTATGCGGCATTAGGCCTCGTAGAGACGGACGGACTGTTCGTTGAAAAAACGGTCCGCCGGACCGTTTTCAGCGGACATGTCCGCCCGGAGATTTCTGTCTGATGGTTGTACACACCATCAGACAGAAATCCGCGCGTACACGATCCGCGGTGACGTGGCCGCGCCGTCGCCGCGACGTGCGCGGCCCTGGAAGTTCAAAGCTTCCACGCATGCGTCGAATCACTTCGACACATGCGAGGGATGGCGGCCGATCGGACATGTATGGTGAGTCTGTACAGACGACCGAACATGTCCGACGGACAGGCTTCCAGTGGACATGTTTCTTAGCATGCTAAGAAACATTTGTCCTCTGCAAAACGGTCGGCTGGACAAATGTCTGCTGGAAACCTGTCTGGTCAGCCGTACACATGACCGAACATGTCTGCTGAAACTGGTAGGCCCCATACTCACGACCAAACATGTTTGCTGAAACTGGCCCGCGGACCAGTTTCAGCATACATGTTTGGTCGTGTGTAGTTACGAGCGTACAGAATTTCACCGTACATTTGCCCGCCGGGCCGTTTTCCAGCAGACATTTATTTCCAAACTTGTTTTAAAACCGTCCGCTCAAATCCTGTCCGAACGTACATGTTTGGTGGTGAGTACACAAAACCAACGTACAAAAACCCCGCGCATGCTCAGACTAAATGAGGCCACGGGAGCGCTCGTTCAGGTAAAACTCACGTTTCTTTGGGATATGGCACATTCGTCAATAGAAAGATTAATTCTAGCAATAGAACACTGAAGCAAAACACACAATAACCAATGCTTGATGCCGTCGTTTTCTTCATTCTTCTCTTGCTATAACTAATCAGTTATTTAGCTCATGTTATTTCAACTGAGTTGTTCCATACTGAAAAGTGACATTTGTTAGCTGTGATGTAGTAAGATTTTTGCAAACTTTTATTGGCCCGACGTATCATATTTTTAGTGGTCCTCCACATTTCAAATTTTTTGCTTTTAATGTTTAATGGTTATCTTTCCCACTTTCTTTAGGTGTTTATAGTTATGTCACCATTTAGAATATTTTAATAGGAAATATTTTTGATTTAGCTTTTGTTTGTATATTTAACATGATTTTGTTGAAGGTTGTTTAAATTGTCTACCATGTTGGCACACCAAATGACCCCCCCCCCCCCCCCCCCACATGAGTTAGTGAATATTTTAGATAAATCATTTTATTTGTTTGTAATGTTTGATGCCTAAAATAATACCCACAGTATTACAAACAATAGGCACGTTTTTCAAATCAACAAAAAGGCTTTTATTTGAGCAAATTATAAAAAGGATCAAAAACAGAATGGCAGCACTTGAACAGCTAGCAACATACATGCAAACTTGCATTTGAAACATGGTGAAGGATAAACTAGCCAATCTCAGGAAGCACACAAAATAAAATCTGAAGCAGCAGCACATAACCAAAGGAACCCAAGCTGTGGTAGTCCAAACAAGATGCCATTTGTGGGGGATCAAATGGAAGGCAGGGCATCAACGTCTCCTCTTCCTTGCAACCTTCCTTCCAGGCTGCCTTCCAGCGGGTCTTCCCTGGGCCCTTGCAGGTGGGGATGATGTGGCAGCAGAAGAATGGTGTTCAGCAAGCCGGGCCGGGTCACATAGCCCAGTGTCTGGGGTCAGCAGCTCCCTCTGCATCCACCAAAGGGCCTGGTTGATCACGCCCTTTGCCAGTTGCCTCTGCTCCTCCGTGCCTTGATTCAGGTCATGTGCCACGGAGGCACTGTAGGCCTCAGTGGGGTTGAGGGGGGCCCTCATGATGGCACTCGCCTCCCTAATCATTTGGAGGCTGGCTTCCTCCACTGCCCCCAATTTCTTCTTACGGCCTGGTGGCCTAATATAAAGGGGAGGAGCCTGGCTGGTGGTGCTTGTCCTGGGGAGCTGCTGAACGCCACTGGGCCCGGCCTCCTCCTGGCTGCCACTGACCCCTTCGGCCTGGCTGTCAGTGAGGAGAGGATCTGCCACCTCCTGGCTGATCTCTTCTTCCTGTGTAAAAAAAAGGGACATGTTGTAATATATTTAGGAATATACTCACTCACATTTTCATGCTTGAATCTTATTTTTTGCCTTGAATTTAAACTTGAAAACAGACTCACCCTCTGACCCCTGCAGTTGTCATCCCTGACACCTATTTGTTTGCCCACGATTTTAGATTTTTACTTCCCAGCTTGTATTTTATTAACCAATATCAAGTCAAGAATCAAACAATAATTAATATTATTACATAAATAGTTATGAAACTACTATACCTCATCATCGTAGAGGCGCAGATCTGCCTCTCTGTCAGCCAGGCCCTCTTCATCTGACTCTGCAGGGCTGTGGTGATCTTGGGAAGTCCCGCTGGGAGGTAGCGTGGAGGAAAGGTTGGGATTCAGACTCGACATTGATGGCCTGCCTTCCAGTTGATCCCGCAAAAATGACATCTGGTTGTAATACCACAGCTTGGGTTCCTTTGGTGGTCTTGCTGCTGCTCCAGATCTTAGCTGTTTTTGGTGAGCTTTGTACGCTCTCCTATATGTGCCCCTGAGGTTGGCAAGTTTATCCTTCACCATGTTGGCACTGCATTCTGGCACCCATGTCCTCATGTATGCTGCTAGCTGTTCAAGTGCTGCCGCTCGTACGTCCTTATTGTGGTAATGGTCCTGCTTTGAATCCCACAGGATGGGCATTTCCCGAAATTTATCCAGCAAATGCTGGATAATGTCTTGGCTCTGCAGGAGATCCATTGTGAAATAATTTTTTTATTTTTTTTATTCTAGATTGAAAAAATGAAAAGAAACCAAAAACACAATTAAAAAAAGCCTCAGCATTTACATTGATAGAATATGTTGTTAAAAAAGTAGTACCTATATAGAAATACAAACACAGTGTCTCTTGTTTAGAAAATGCTGGCCAGCTCTGCCCCATTGGTTGGTTTTAGCTAACATTTTTTTTTAACATGCCGCCCCTTTGGTTACATTGCAGGAAATAATATAAATCTACAACCATACACAATTATTACAAATGACAGCATTCATCAAGGCACTATTGCATGTGTAGATATCCTGCCCCTCAGCATTGATTACATGAAAGAAACTTCCTAATGACCTCTGTCCAACCAACACAGAACAATACTTGGCCTGATCTGAATACACCCTACATAATTACTAATGAGTCACAGCATTTTTGATCTCTCTATTTTGTGATGTCTACAAAAGCATTTGGGTACGAAAATCACATTCTGGTATCCAAGAGACATAATAGCTTAATAAAACTGTGCAACCAACAGACCAAACCCCCATCCCATTGCTCTACATTTTAGAGCCCGCTGCTGATCCCATGTTTAAATTTCTTACCTGCCTCTCTCACAATCCTCGTTTCTTCCGCTCGCTGAATTAACACGTAACCTACGTAATCACGTCAAGCGCCTTTTATACACTCCGCGTATGTATGAAACGCCGCCCTCGTCACCTTTGCCATGCCCCTAATCAATTGAAAAAGTAAATATGGCGTTAACTGTGTAGGTTCTGGAATCGCGCGAATATTCTCCGCGTAACCTACGTCAATACGTTGTTGGCATTCGCGACACTCCGCATATGCAATAATCCCCGCCCTCATCTCCGCCCCTGACGGGACATTTCCTCGTTTCCACGCCCCTAATCTCTGTGGGAAGGAAAGATGGCGATGTCACACGAGCGGGCACGGAGCTCTCATGGCGCAAGTGAAGGGACAGAGGCTGGACCGTCCCGATCCAGGCCTAAAAGATATAAAGCCACTAATATGGCGTTCGAAGAAATGGTGGAGTTGGTTTACATCATGAGGAGGAAGGATTATGATGGTGAATGTGGGCCCTACAAAACACCGAACCGTAGGAAGTCACACATAATGGACAAGGTGGCAAGGAGAATGAGGAGAATGTTTGGTGTCACAAGGTCAAAGGAGCAACTACGGAAGCGTTGGTCCGATTTAAAATTGAGGGAGCCACATCACATGAAGAAGATCCTCAAAATTCTGCGTAAAAGTAAGTCCATATTATTTAAGGGGGGGGGGAATGTCTGCAATAATGTGTTGACATGTATTTTTTCACATCTGCCTCCTTGGCCTGCTTTTACTTTTGAACATGTGTAGATACTGTATTGTGTTTATGTCAAATAACAACCTTAAACAAATTTGGTGAAATAGTAAACACGCGTAATATGACATTGTTTCGCAAAAATGTGACGTTACTCCAGGAACAACACACCTGGACATGGCTGACTGGCCCCAAACTTGGTTTTCCAACATTGTTGACTAGCAAAATCACAGAAATTAAATTGAGTGAATGTGACAGGCAAACAAGATTCATTCTCCAAAATGCAAATAAAGCTGATGTTTTAACATCTTGAAATGCAAAGCACCTGTGTCTCAAAAATCAAAGTATATTTATTTGGAGGGTCGACGAGAATTAATGTTTTGGGGGGACATCCATTTGTGTCACTTCTTTGCAAAAAAGGGGCAGCATCAGAGCTTGGCCTAGAACTACGCCAAAAATGGAGGATTGCTGAAAGAAAAAACAACCAAAAATCATCATAAATGTATCGTCTATGCAATGTGTGCGATTTATGATATCCAATATCAGTGTGCTGATGAGTATACCTTTTGTTTTTTATTATTTCTTATAGGGGAAAGAAGACGCCAGCAATTGGAGGAGGCAGAGAGGGCCAGACACCCGGAAAATCAAACACCTCCACATGTTGAGCAGGAGGAGGCTGGGGAAGGAAGAGAGGAGGATGTGGAAGGAGAAGAGGATGTGGAAGGAGAAGAGGATGTGGAAGGAGAAGAGGATGTGGAAGGAGAAGAGGATGTGGAAGGAGAAGAGGAAGGAAGAAAGGAGGAAGGAAGAGAGGAGGAAGAAGTTATTTTGGACTTAGAATTTATATCAGATGAAGGGCAAGTGGCGGAAGAACAATTTGGCGAATTGCAAGAAGGTGGATTGATGGATGAAGGAGGAGTCGAAGATGATGGGGAGGTGGTGGAAGAAGGAGGAGTGATAGAAGATGATGGGGAGGTGGTGGAAGAAGGAGGAGTGATAGAAGATGAAGAAATTGGGGATGTGGAAATTATCAGGCCATCAGGTCAGTGTCACCCCTATATTAATAGGGCCAAACATATGCAGATAGGCTGGAAATTATTTACATATTTTGAATGCCAATTTGTTTCTTTTTAGGGGATCAAGATGGAGTAGCACATTTTTCACGTGCAAGTGCTTCTATCATTGTACAGCAACTAATGGAGTGCAGCACGGAAATGGACATTATGCAGGAAAGGATGCTAGTCATGGAGCAGAATGTGCGAAATGTCATTTCAGAGTGTAGCACGGAAATGGAGAACATGCGACAAAGGATGCTAGTCATCAACCAAAATTACAAAAATATCATGGACATGATGGGCCGTGTCAAAGACTGAACCACAGAAGCCCATCCCCCGCCCATCCCCCGCCCACAAAACCCTTTTTAATTTTTGTACTTTATAATACGCCAAAATTTCTAAATGCACACACAGTGTGCCAATATGTGCTATCTGCCATCACAGACTATCTATTGTCTGTGCTTTGTGGGTACAAACCCCTCCTCGATCCTCAAGTAGTTGAGAGGAAGGGTTTGCTCCCACAAAACACAGACATTGATCACCCATGATGTCAGATAGCACATGTGGCCATTTGTCTGTTTAACCAATGACATTTGTCGAGTTTTCACTGAATGTGTGCATTTAGAAATTTTGGCGTGTTCCAGTGTGAAAGCACACCATCCATATGACTGACTGCTGTTCTTTTTTTAAATTTTTGTTTGGTGTTGATCTTTTTTGGTTTGTAAATGTTTCCAGTTTCAGATCACAAAACGAACAATAAATCTCACCTAAAGAAAGAAGTTAACTAATTTTTGAAAAAAACAAAAAAATTTTTGTGTTGTGTTAAAATCTTGTTTAAAAAATTAGACACAAACAAATGACAAGCCCAAAAATTCTTGCGTATAGTTTCAGTGAAATTATTGTTACATTGTGTTTCGATCATTATTATTGATAATCACTGTCAATAAAGACAAAAAAATAAATAATTAAAAGCCAATATTTTGTCTCAAGAATTTGCAGGAAATGTGTTCTGCCTAAAAATACACATTTCTTGTTAAAAAATGACTAAAATAAAAAAAATAAATGAGACATCAAAAGCAGAAAAAAGAGTGGCTTCTTATTTATAGACTGAATACCCAGTTAGTAGATGAGTGAATAATGTGCAAATGTGGTTAGTTAATACATCTGAGTAAGTAAATCTGGCACTAGAAGTGCACTATTTTTGGAGATAACCTGGAAGACAGAAAAATAGAGAAAAAGCAGTAATGACAAACAACTGTATAAAGTCCAATGGTCTAATTATTTATTAGTTGTGAGAATATTCCTTTCTTTTGGGGGCCGAATTAGAAAGAAATATGATCTGGCATAGCAATGGCCCCCCGACCCATGAAGTACTCAACATATTTGTCGCGTACCTCACGAGCAGATTGGGGGGCCAAGCCAGCGCGACCAGTGTCCAGGCCAGGAATGTTCTCTGAGGGTAGTCCTGCCTCAGAGCCCATGGGGGCTAGGTACGTCTGGGAGTGCCTGCGTAGAAAATTGTGCAAAATGCAGCAGGCAAATATAACGGTGTTCAATTTATATTCCGCCAAATGTATCGATGTCAGGAACAGGCGGAACCGGTTGCTGAGGATCCCAAAGGCATTCTCGACTACCCTCCGAGCCCTGGACAACCGAAAATTGAACACACTCCTCTCTGAGGTGAGGGTCCTCTGGGGAAAAGGCCGCATTAGGTGAGGTCCAAGGCCAAAAGCCTCGTCCGCTAGGAACACAAACGGAAGTCCTTCCACATTATCTTCATCTGGTGGCAATGCCAGACCACCAGTTTGGAGACGATCATAGAAATCAGTCCGTGCGAACACTCCCCCATCTGACATCCGGCCGTTCTTCCCCACGTCCACATATAGAAACTCATACTGTGCCGACACCACCGCCATCAACACGATACTATGATAACCCTTGTAATTATAATAGTAGGACCCCGAGTGGGGTGGGGGCACAATGCGGACGTGTTTCCCATCTATTGCTCCACCGCAGTTAGGAAAATCCCACCGCTCGGCAAATTGGGAAGCCACAGACTGCCATTCCTGTGGTGTGGAGGGTAGCTGTGGGGACAAACAAAAAAAGAGATTTAGTACTTTGGCACATAAACATTGCAAACATAATCCTACAAGCATCCTTGTGCAACTTTACATTTTTTAAATAGCATTTGCAAATTTTGAAGGGAGAATTTCGGGGCACAAATATATAGGGCCACTTAATTAATAACAGACTCCACAGCCCTCTGATGGGGACAAAAACACTTTGAAGGGGGGGTGGGGGGTGTTTAAACTGTTTTTAGAAAACCAAAAAAATAAAAATAAAGTGGCATGGTGGGGGTTGGCCCGAAGATAGCATGCTGGACAGGTTAATATTGGGTAAGATCAAAATATGCAGGTAGGCCAAAATAAAAAGAACATGTAAAAGCTGATATCAACATGCATAGTGAGAAAAGGGAACGTTAGTTAAACACACAGCATATCTGGGAAATAAAATAAAAAGTTAGTTTGCCACATTATTAAAGACACATTGTGAGGTTAAAATGAGGAAACTTACCTTCATATACTCCTCGTGCATAACTTTAATGATGGCAGCACACGTGTCCGGTATGATGACCCCAAGCGCCTGCGGAGAGATGCCTGTCGAGAACTTGAGGTCCTGCAGGCTCCTCCCAGTCGCCAGGTACCGCAACGTGGCAATAAGCCTCTGCTCGGCCGTGATGGCTTGGCGCATCACAGTGTCCTGCCTCGTGATATAGGGGGACAGAAGATCCAGCAGACTGTTGAATACGGGGTCCGTCATGCGGAGAAAATTCCTATAGTCATTAGGATTATTCTCCTGGATTTCCCTAAGCAGAGGCATATGTGAGAACTGGTCACGCTGGCGCAACCAATTCTTGGTCCAGAAACGCCTCCGCCCCCTGTTTCTGGCCAAAGTACTGGAATAATGAACATATCCAGCAGCCATCCCATAAACAGCACCAACTCGCGAAAATTGACGCTGCTGCTCCATCATGGCTTCAAACCGGCCGGCTGGTCAGTCAAGAACACACTCCAACAGAAAGCACAATCAAATCCAGCGGTACCTGCAAAGAACGCACGACACACAGATACGAACGCACAGTACGAATCTGCTAAGCAGAACGAACTGCACGCCTGTACCCGAATGCCAACTACGTACCCACAAGCACACGCACTGAACGAGAAAATACTACCTGCTAAAGCCTGGAGACCGAGAAGCGCGAATCAGCTCTAACCAAACCTTCACTAACACGAGCAAAGCCGTAACTAGCAAAAGCGGAACAGAGGGCGTCGCCATTGACTTTGGCCTTTCCCTTTATAGTGACGTCAAACGTGGATTACGTGCACGCGTTCAGGTCCGCAGGGAAATATCGTCCGCTGGTGTGTACAAGCCAGCGGGCCAAATGAAAAAACAGCCTTGTACGCCGGAAACAGCCCGTCGGACATTTCGAACGGACATGTTTGCTCGTGAGTACTCGGCCGTAAACACACAGCTTCCGGTCCTGTCAGGGGCGGAAATTACCTATCGTCTGTTCATACAAATGTATGAACAGCGATTTGTCATTTCCCCATGTCAGCCCCACCCCCCCTTCAGTTAGAACACACACAGGGAACATGATTAACCCCTTCCTTGCCCCCTAGTGTTAACCCCTTCACTGCCAGTGTCATTTTTATAGTAATCAATGCATTTTTATAGCACTGATCGCTATAAAAATGCCAATGGTCCCAAAAATGTGTCAAAAGTGTCCGAAGTGTCCGCCATAATGTTTCAGTACCGATAAAAATCGCTGATCGCCGCCATTACTAGTAAAAAAAAATATTAATAAAAATGCCATAAAACTATGCCCTATTTTGTAAACGCTATAACTTTTGCGCAAACCAATCAATAAACGATTATTTTTTTTAATGAAAAATATGTAGAAGAATACGTATCGGCCTAAACTGAGGAAAAAACAATTTTTTTTATATATTTTTGGGGGATATTTATTATAGCAAAAAGTAAAAAATATTAATTTTTTTCTAAATTGTCATAGTTACATAGTTAGCCAGGTTGAAAAAAGACACAAGTCCATCCAGTTCAACCACAAAAAAAAAAAAAAAAATTAATAAATAAACAAACAAAATAAAAAACACAATGCAATCCCATACACCCAACTCCATACCCACAGTTGATCCAGAGGAAGGCAAAAAACCCTAGCAGAGCATGATCCAATTTGCTGCAGCAGGGGAAAAAAATTCCTTCCTGATCCCCCAAGAGGCAATCGAATTTACCCTGGATCAACTATACCTATAAATGTTAGTACTCAGTTATATTCTGTACATTTAGGAAAGAATCCAGGCCTTTCTTAAAGCAGTCTACTGAGCTGGCCAAAACTACGTCTGGAGGGAGTCTGTTCCACATTTTCACAGCTCTTACTGTGAAGAAACCTTTCCGTATTTGGAGATGAAATCTCTTTTCCTCTAGACGTAGAGAGTGCCCCCTTGTCCTCAGGGTTGACCGTAAAGTGAATAACTCAACACCAAGTTCACTATATGGACCCCTTATATATTTGTACATGTTGATCATATCCCCCCTTATTCTCCTCTTCTCAAGAGTGAATACATTTAGTTCTTCTAATTTTTTCTCATAGCTGAGCTCCTCCATTCCTCTTGTTGCTCTATTTTTGATTATAGCGCAAAAACTAAAAACCGCAGAGGTGATCAAATACCACTAAAAGAAAGCTCTATTTGTGGGAAAAAAAGGACGCCAATTTTGTTTGGGAGCCACGCCGCACGACTGCGCAATTTTCAGTTAAAGCGACGCAGTGCTGAATCGCAAAAGTGGCCCGGTCATTGACCAGCAATATGGTCCGGGGCTGAAGTGGCTAAATTCACTTGGTGCCTTATCTGCATTAAATCAACCTCAGAACCTGTGTAATTTATGTATCCTGGATTAAAGGGATGATGTGGCAACCCTAGTCGCATATGATTTCCTTGTTAGTTGTTATGAGACTGCAATTTGCCAGCTTACTTACCTTGGATTTTGGTATTCTAGTTGCCCTACCATTAATGCTTCCAATATTACCCACTGAACCTTGCTGAATACTGCCTAGCTCTATATCTGGACCATCCCCCCAATACCCAGTATAAAAGCCCCTCTAACTTTTTAGCTATCTTCTCTCCCAGCAGAGTTGCACCCTTCCCTTCACTGGAAATGCACTTCTGGAAGAATGGTCAAACATTCCCATAGATGTACTCTTAAACCTTGTGGACAGCCTTCCCAGAAGAAGCTGTTATAGCTGCAAAAAGGGGGCCAACTCAATACAGAAATCTATGCACTAATGCCGCGTACACCAGATCGGAAATTCCAACAAGAAAACCATGGATTTTTTTTCGACTGAATTTTGGCTCAAATTTGTGTTGCATACACACGGTCACACAAAATTCAGACCGTCAAGAACGTGGTGACGTACGACACTACGACGAGTGAGAAAAATTAAATTCAATGATTTCAAGAATGCGTCAAATTGATTCTGAGCATGCGTGTTTTTTTGCGCGTCGGAATTGCATACAGATGATTGGAATTTCCGACAAGAACTTTTCCCGTCGGAAAAATTGAGAACCAGCCCTCAATTTTTTTTCTGTCGGAAATTCCGACAGAAAAAGTCCGATGGGGCCTACACCCGGTCGGAATTTCACATCGAACTTTTCCTGTCAGAAATTCCGATTCCGATGCCATTAAAGTTCATGTGCGTGTAAAGCCAGGCATTGCAATACTTTTAGTGAGATATATATATATATATATATATATATATATATATATATATATATATATATATATATATATATATATATATGTAAAGAAGTGCCACTTGCAGCCAAGAACGTTCATAAAACATGTGAGTGTACATTTTAATCCTTTAATAAACTTTCACCATACAATTTTATGCTATGAGAGTATCTCTTATGTCTTGTCTTTGAGCGATGTTGGTGACATATCCCATATTGGCTCTGAAGAAAGATGCAGTTTGGTTTGAGGGAGACCTAAATCGCCTAAAGCACTTCATGACCATTTGTAATACAGAGGCCAATAAGTTCTGGTAAGGAGCTGTATTGCACTTATGGTTGGGGTGCACTGTAAATCACATTTCAGAATGTTGATATGGACTTTTCACAAGGTGTCTTTTCTCTTTAAAGTGAAGATATCATCTTACACACTATTTTATATTTGTGGACTTTGATACTATTGTAGACTGGATTCACTTCTTTACACATAACACTTTTAAATTTTTTAGATGTAACTTTTGTATAATATATGTATAGCATCTTTTGCACTTTGTTATCACTTATTGTAAAGGGTTTGGTTCCAGGGTCCCCAAACCAAAGAGCCAAATGGTTTTTTTTTTGGGCCATTGTTGGACTATCACGGTACTAGTAATATATGTAAATAGTATACAACAAAAACAGGTAAATAATAAGAACAATTTTTATTAAGGGAAATGTCGATAACGACAAAAAACGGGGAATACATCTTTAAAAAATACACAATATACGACCAACAGCACGCCAGTACTGTATAGTAGTCCCCAGGAGGGGGAGAAGCATAGTGGGTAGAGGGTCGTATCAGGACATCTTTACTAGTTTCGTGGCTACATGCCACTTCATCAGAAGAGTCTAAAATTAAAAATAACATAAGTCAGGCAATAAAGACAAACAACAGGTTCAAAAAATATGCATAGGGGAAGAAGGAGACTCGGCTGCTCACCTAAAATCACCCCCCTATATCATGGATGATGGTACGCCCCTCTACAAGTATCAATTTTTCATACCCTCAGAGGTTATACTTCAATTTATCACTTATTGTGTTAATTATTGATTTGTAGCGCTGCACTTAATTTTTTTATTTTTATATGTGAATACAAGTATCAATAATGTTCAGTGCAGGCAGCTTTTGCCTTATTTTTAAACTGTGTGTATATATATATATATATATATATATATATATATATATATACAGTATATATATATACAGTATCTCAAAAAAATGAGTACACCCTTCACTTTTTGTAAATATTTTATTATAACTTTTCATGTGACAACACTGAAGAAATTACACTTTTCTACAATGCAAAGGAGTGTACAGCTTGTATAACCGTGTACATTTTCTGTTCCCTCAAAATAACTCAACACACAGCCATTAATGTTTAAACCGCTGGCAACAAAAGTGAGTACACCCCTAAGTGAAAATGTGCTAATTTTTTTTTTCCTCCCCGTTGCCATGTGACTTGTTAGTTTTACAAGGTCTCAGATATAGGTATGAACAAAAAATATATTTCTCCTGCGCTCATACAGGCGATATTGATGAAAAATGGTAGTCATTTCGGATGGTACGTTGTGTAGAAAAACCAAGCAAATCCTGCTGCCTAAACTGACCAGGGGTGGCCCGAAGAGAGCCAAGTGAGAAAAGAGGAGAAAGGCACGTGATCTAATGCATGGATAAAATTGGTACAGTTTATTTTTAAACAGAGTAAATAAATAAATGAAAGGAAATTACTACGTATTAATAGAGACTAGGTTACAAAGTGTTCATATAAAATGAGTCGATCCCATGCAAGGGCAAATGCTCAATGGTAGGCTAACGTGTTTTGAGGGGTTCCCTCTTCATCAGAGCCTTGGAGGATGATAGCAAGTGTCTGCATAATGTGGTAGACTTATATAGAGAACAGTGGCTTATTGGGAGTTGTATCACATAATGGAATGGGGAGCAGGTGTGTTATATTTGGTGTTATCGCTCTCACTCTCTCATACTGGTTACTGGAAGTTCAATATGGCACCTCATGCCAAAGAACTTTCTGGGAATCTGAAAAAAATATTAATGCTCTACATAAAGATGGTCTAGGCTATAAGAAGATTGCCAAGACCCTGAAACTGAGCTGTAGCAGGGTGGCCAAGACCATACAACAGTTTCACGGGACAGGTTCCACTTAGAACAGGCCTCACTGTGTTCAACCAAAGAAGTTGCGTGCACGTGCTTAGCGTCATATTGAGAGATTGTCTTTGGTAAATGGACATATGGGTGTTTCCAGTATTGCTGCAGAGGTTGGAGGGGTGGGGGGGGGGGCAGCCTGTCAGTGCTCAGACCATACGCCGCACATTGCATCAAATTGATCTGCATCTAAAGATGATGCACAAAAAAGCCTGCAAACAGTTTGCTGAAGACAAGAAAACTAAGGACATGGATTACTGGAGCCATGTCCTGTGGTCTGATGAGACCAAGATAAACTTATTTTGTTCAGATGGTGTCCAGCGTGTGTGGCAGCAACCAGATGAGGAGCACAAAGACAAGTGTGTCTTGTCTGCAGTCAAGCATGGTGGTGGGAGTGTCATGGTCTGGGGCTGCATGTGTGCTGCTGGCACTGGGAAGCTACAGTTCATTGAGGGAACCATGAATGCCAACATGTACTGTGACATACTGAAGCAGAGCATGATTACCCTCCCTTCAGAGACTGTGCAGCAGGGCAGTGTTCCAGCATGATAATGACCCCAAACACACATCCAAGACAACCACTGCCTTGCTAAAGAAGCTGTGGGTAAAGGTGATGGACTGGCCAAGCATGTCTACAGACCTAAACCCCTTTGTAGGGCATCCTAAAATTGGAGGTGGAGGAGCGCAAGGTCTCTAACATCCACCAGCTCCCTAATGTCATCATCATGGGCGTCCGCTCCCTAGGGCAAGGGGGGGGCAATTG
This sequence comes from Rana temporaria, assembly GCF_905171775.1. Taxonomy (NCBI): domain Eukaryota; kingdom Metazoa; phylum Chordata; class Amphibia; order Anura; family Ranidae; genus Rana; species Rana temporaria. Next base: position 165,316,220 of record NC_053493.1, read on the forward strand.
CCGCCCCCCGGAATCGAGAAGGTGTTGAAGAGTGAAAACACCCCTCCGCAACTGAAGCTGTGACAGCGCAGCTGTGACAGGCAGGTTAGAACAGGGATAGAGAGGCGAGCTGCTGGCCGTGGCGCTGCAAGGGGGGCGGTCTGGTGTGGAGTGACCAACAATCTCCTCCTCTCGTGGCCGCGGGCTGTCTGAGCAGTCCCAGTCCGGATGTCACACAGGCACAGAGAGCAGAGTGAAGCCGCCTCCCCCTCCAGTGTTTGTGTATACAGGGGGAGGGAACTTGCTGTGCCTGTGCTGTGCTGATCTGAGGTACTGAATGGGATGGGGGAGGGGGTCCATCTGTGCTGAAGGGGGGGTTGTGCTGAATGGGGGTCCACCTGTGCTGAAAGGGGGTCTGTGCTTAAAGGGGGTCCATCTGTGCTGAAGGGGGGCCTGTGCTGAATGAAGGGGTCTGTGTGGAATGGGAGGGTCTGTGCTTAAGGGGGTCCATTTATGCTGAAAGGAGAGGTCTGTGCTGAAGGGGGTCCATCTGTGCTGAATGGAGGGTCCATATGTGCTGAAGGAAGGTCTGTACATTCTCTAGGCTATATTTATATGGGCATGGGGTGAAGCTGAATTATCTCAAGAGCTATTTCATACTGCCAGCTGGCCGTGTTATCGGTAAAGTGCAGCTAAAAAGCAGCGCTTTACCATCATTTTAGGTGCGCTATTCGGTCGCTAGCAGGGAGCTTTTAACCCCCGCTAGCGTTTCAAGAAAGGGTTAAATGTGTATCGCCGCTGCCAAAGCACCCCCCCCCTTAAAAAAAAATCAGCGGATGCCCATGGTCATCATGGAGGAGTGGAAGAGGACTCCAGTGGCATCCTGTGAAGCTCTGGTGAACTTCATGTCCAAGAGGGTTAAGGCAGGCCACACAAAATATTGACACTTTTGGCCAAATTTGGAAATTTCTTTAAATTAGGGGTGTACTTACTTTTGTTGCCAGCAGTTTACATATTAATGGCTGTGTGTTGTTTTTTTTTTTGAGAGGACAGCAAATTTACACTGTTATACAAGATGTACACTCACTACTTTACATTGTAGCAAAGTGTCATTTCTTCAGTGTTGTCCCATGAAAAAATATAATAAAATATTTACAAAAATGTGAGGGGTGTACTCACTTTTCTGAGATACTGTATATTAGGGTTATATTAGGGTTTCACCAATATCAATATTGGTGCCGATACTAGGCATATGCATGGGCATCGGTACTCGTGCAAAGGCACCGATACCTTCTGGCTTGGTTCTTTCAGCTGTCAGGAGGGTTTACAACAATACTAAGCAAGTAAGGAGATATCTACAGTGTTCATTATGTTTGTGGTTTCTTTCTTTTAATTTCTTTTAATTTAATTGAATTTTTTTTAAAACAACAAAGATGGAGATGGCTTTTAAAGTACTGGGTAAAAAGATAGGAACAGAAAACGTGTCAGTTTGTGAAATGAATGTTCACTTACCTAAAAATGATGGGGCAACATTTACTTCAGTCATCCAATCAAGCCCCATTTTTGTTCTAATTTCTATCGTGCATCACTGCATATGTTTGCTTAGAGAAAATGTTATGCTCTTTTTATAAATTAACCTCACTGTTTTTCACCACTATATGAACAATCATATGGACCAACCTCTATAAATTACTGATGAACCTCCTTGGGTAAGACATTGGAAGAGTGTACCAGGATGCAAGAGGATATAATAATTAGCTATGAATAAGCACTGTATGAGAGTGTGAAACGCGTTAGCTCTTTTCCTGTTTTTTTGCTGTGACATATCCATGTTGTGACCAGTTTTTATTAAAAGGAACAAATTTTTATTTTTGGAGTGCGGCCGTCCCTGTTTTTCCATACACATTTTTGCAGGATGTATAATATGTGGTGCAAGCAGTTTAGGGGTGGCCTACCATTCAGTTAGACCCTTTTCACATTGAGGCTCTATAACGCTAAAAATAGCGCCTGCAAAGCACCCTGAAATAGCTGCTTCTTTCACTCCAATGTGAAAGCCTGAGGGCTTTCTCACTGGAGCGGTACAATGGCAGGACGGTAAAAAAAAAGTCCTGCTAGCCGCATCTTTAAGGCACTGTAGGATCGGTGAACACACAGCTCCTAAAGTGCCCCTGCCCAAATCAATGGGCAGCACCGCTGAACTGCCGGCAAAGTGCCGCTTTGCGGGAAGTTTTAACCCTTTTTCACGCGCTAGCCCGGTTAAAAGCACCACGCTGGCGGCCAAATACTGCCACAAAAACTACAGTAAATCACACTTTACCACCAACGCCCCCACCGCCCCCACCGCCCCAGTGTGAAAGGGGTCTAAATGTTATCCCTAGGCTGTGTAAAATGGATTTAAGGAATCTTTAGAGAATTTTACCGTAGGCCTTCTCCATTGTTAAATACACTCCAAGTGCTGTTTGAGGGTGAAAAAAAAAATGTTTTGATGCAAATTTTGCATTTAAATGCCTGCCTGTAAGGAAAAAAACATATAGTCACCCTCCCTTTTCCTAATTAATATTAAACTGCTATTGCGAACAAATATCTGCATAGTACACATTTTGTCATTATGATGGAAACTTACTGTGAATTTATGTTACCCTGATTACTGGCTATCTATGCCCACACATTGCAAAGAAACTCCACTGGATTATAGAATATGCAAATAGAGCATTGCTGCCTACTCACACATAGAAAATTTTAAAACGTGTTTTCAGCTGCGAACAAACAGCTGCACTCCTTGTGACATTATTAAAAATAATGGCTCAAATTTTGAGCTCCAGCCCTTTCGTTTTCTTTCATTACAGCAGTCAGCAAACTTTTTTTTATTATTCTTCACATTTCCTTGCCAAATATATGTTCTCAACATTGTCTTCAAGTCCTTTGTGCTTACAGGATCCCCTCTTTGCATCTGCAGTATTATTTCTTGCCAAATTCTATAAATCGTTTTAAAATTCACTTGGTATTTTTCCCAAACATCAAATCGTTTAGCTTCCATCACTGAAGCAAAATTTCACATTATGCTGTCTTTTTTGATAGTTACCAATACTTTATTGTTTGGAAAATAATCAAAATGTTTTCTTAAAATGTATTGGAAACTGTAGTGGAGATTTTTATCCTAAGTATGCATTACAGTAAATGGAAGCATCCTTAAAAAGAATAAAATTTCCAGACCTTTCCTCACTCCACTCCCACTCTCCCAGGAGCAATGTTCATCAGGACTGACAAGTATAAATTGTTACATACTATGTATTTTTGGTACTAAGCATCCAGAAGGAGGCTATGTCATTTGTGTTTTTTTAGAACCTAAACTGTATATGAAACAGCTGGATACAGGATATGGTCTGTAATCCTGTTCTAAATGGGTTTAGCTTACTATTGTCAAAACAATCTAATTTAGGGCAGGAATGGGAACATTTAGCTTGGAGGGCAAATACTAAATCATGTCCTTTTAAACTGTGTGAATGAGGTGTCAGTGATTCTTTGAGATATGGTCTTAAAAAAATAGAAAATTAATCCCTTAGCACAACAAAAAACCTAAATGGCTCAATTTCTTATAGTATTTTAATGGATAGTCAAAGGACAACCCAAGTGCAGAAGTGCACGGGTTTGGGAGGGTTGTAGATAGGGAAGCATAAGTGTCAAACTCCTCCATATTGATGCCTTATGGTGTATGATGAGTTGTACAAGCCTATCATGCTGTGCTATGAGGGCCAGTAGTCTACCATTCTTATCCCCCTGTTCAAAATACATTTGCCGAGTCTTAGGCCGCGTACACACGACCGGTCCATCCCATGCGAATAGTCCTACGGACCGTTTTCATCGGTTCACCGCTGAAGCAGACTGATGGTCTGATGTGTGTATACACCATCAGTTCAAAAACCGTTCGGGTCAGAACGCGGTGACGTAAAACTCACGACGTGCTAAAAAAAAAGAAGTTCAATGCTTCCAAGCATGCGTCGACTTGATTCTGAGCATGCGCAGGTTTTGAACCAATGCTTTTGTGTACTAACCATCGGTTTTGACCGATGGTCAGCCGTCCATCGGTTCTATTTTAAAGCAAGTTCTAAAACTTTGGTCTGAAGGACAAAAGTCCGATGAGCCGTACACGCGGTCGGTTTGGACCAATGAAACTGGACTTCGGTCCGTTTTCATCGGTTTGGACCGGTCGTGTGTACGCGGCCTAAAAAAGACCATATATATGCCCATATATGGGTAAAAATGTTTTCATTCAACCAGCGGGTTGAACTGACCCGAATTCCCCCATCCACACATTTGGTGTAGATTAGGGAATCCTCTCTGCTGAGTCATTGTATTCTGACAGTGGATTGACTCCTCCACCATCAGGATACACTTATCAGTGCTGCAGCGTATAGCCTGTAACGCTGATTAAATGAGGAAAATACAATACAGTGGCTGAGCAGAAGGTCAGTAGATCGACTTCTGTTCAACCACAGGGGCCAAAAATAGATCGAAATTCATCCAGTTCCTGCTTACGCGACAAACTGTCAATCCATATACTGGGAGCTTAAATGAGAAAAAAATCTCACTAAGTGTGCCCTGGACATACCGGTACAGTATGTAAAAAAAAAACAGAAGTTTTAACCCTTATCCACTCTATCCAAAATTAGGTTTTCAATGTATATACATTTTAAAAGAAGAGGACATTTTCATTTCTCCAAGTAAGGTTATACCAATTATTTTTTAGGCTATTAAAGATGCAAACATTCAGGTTAACTTACATCCCTTCTTCAAGCTTTATACAATTCTGAAAAATGGTTCTGAAAACTGAAAACCCACACATTTATACACCGATTTACAAGTAAGAGCAATAAAATATACATATTTAAAACATACTTTTTTTTTAAATATATTTTTTCTTAACATACTTCAGAGCTGAAGGCTATTGTAAAAGATTGTGCTTTAGAGACAGTGATCAGAGTTTGGCAGTGTTATTAAAATAATTGACATTTAATGAAATACAATTTTCTTGACATTTTAAATAGGATATAGAATATTTATAGTTCTGAGAGTGGGCTAACTGTCTAGAAGATAAGAGGGCCAGGCACATTTGTCACCTAAGTGGGGATGAGAGTCCTTCTGAAATGTCCACAGACCTTGAATCAAATCTTAAGAAAAAACAGGCTATATTGGAAAATCAGAAATGTATTTGCACGTTTCAAAAGGATTCTCATCTTTTGTCACGGCTTTAAACAAGTTATACTCGGCATGGAGCAAGTTTGTCAAAGTTTAAGGATCTTCAGAATCCCAGATGACTAAAGAGCCATTCCTGGATAATACTACTGAATGTTTTTTCAGTGTCTAATAATATGAAGGGGGATGCCTCATTGGTTTTACAGTGTTTTAGAATCAACAAAAGCTTTTGAATGTCAGTCATTACCACAATACTTTTTTTTTAAATCTTTTTGGGTGGGGTATTGTAGCATAGGCATCAAAATAGCCAGCCTGTCTGCCCTATTTTTGGCATTTAATCAATATGGCATCTATATTAGCAAGTTATATCAGTCTATAGGAGCTTATAGGGTGGAATCCTTATGTTTTTGTTTAATAATATGCCTCATTACTGTTTGGTACATAGCCCCACAAGCCCATGCAAACTGCTTATAGTGTGGGTGTTATAACTTGTTAAATAATTCAGCTGGAAAGCCATCAGGCCCCGTGGCCTTGTAATCACATGAATCTAAAATATATTTTGCCCCTTCAGCTTCTGTTATGTCTACATTCAAAGTTTCCAGTTGAGATGCAAAATACTTTTTGGAGTTTCAAGCTTCTGCAGAGTCCAGTGCTTTTTTTTTTTATTGGGCACCCCTGTCCCCCGAGTAGAGGGATATGTTGTATTCCACTATTGTAGCTTTATTTTGTTTGTGGTCAGTGACCTTCAGATTCAATTTGTTAGTTGTTGTGAGACTATTCATGTTTGTAATAAGTGAAAGAAGGTTCCTACAAGGGAACCCTTGTGTAATGTAAGTGAAAGTTACAGTTTCCTGCAAATAATTATAATAATAATGGGTGATGAACCCCAAAAATTAAATACTAGTGCGATGATCTCAAAAGATAAGTCCTGTAGTAGAATTGAGTTAAAAGTCCATCATAGACATTGAATGTCATAAGCAAGATGTAAGCATGAAGGAAAAAGGGAGGGTTCTTCCAGGAATTTGCATCCAATCTGACTTCACCGTGCTCATTAAGCCTTCACCATAGACAACAGCTTCACCTGAAGTGCTCTCTTATATATTGCGCTTACCACACAGATGGGACCACTTTAATGAAAAAGTAGGTCGATTGAGCGAAGCAGGATTCAGTGCCTGCACACTCTGCGGTTGGCGCTGGAACTGTGACCCCAGATAATCAAATACGGTGGTTTTCATAGCAAAAACAGAAAAACAAATGGGATCCCATAGTGCATTACCATTTATTTAAAAAGCATTAAAAAGACATCAAACAGCTGAGTGGCCTCTTACTTTAAGAGGGACTGAGAGCGTTTGAATAACCAGAGTGACAGCTGCGCTGATATCAGCAGATTTGTAGCTTGGCGTCCTGGGATGCGACTCGCTTCTCCAATGTCGGGAACAGCTGGGGCATAGATGTGTCCAGGTCTAAAGCCGCCTTCATGTTTGTAGGGCTTTTTTCCCTCTGGGCAGGTTTGCAAGTAGTTTACCACTTTCCTTGTCAGTTGTGTTTATAGGGCAATATATGCAGCACAGAATCTTTTTACTGTGTGAGTAGGGTATTGTTTTCACTCTGATATATGCTGTTCTGGCTTTCCAAAAGAGGGTAGGGTAGATGGAGAATTATTTGTTAAAGGTGACATGTTCTATTAATCATTTTATGAAAATTATCGTTAAAGTTTTGTTAGTCTGTTAGTGTTTTTTATTCTTGAATTAGGGAGATTGGGGCATGATCTATAAATCATGGATTTGGGATTTAATTATGATGGGGAGTAGAGATTGTGAGCATAATTTGTAATGCAATTTTGATAGTGAAGTATGGACATGTGAAAAGGTTTGGGTTGTGCAATCTCCAGATGTCATGTATTGAGAGGTGTTCTTGCAACACGGGGGGGGGGGGGGGCTCTCTTACCATCTGAGGTCAATTCAAAAACCTCACCAACCCAGAATTTTGGGCGTGACAATATCAACTTTCAATTTAGCTAGACAGCCAAGACCTTTAGATCCTTTTTGGGTGATTGGAGGTTTCTGACATTCTAGGAGTTCACCTTTAAACCATTTAATGGGGGTTCATGGCAATAGAGATTTACAATGTGCATGATAGTTATAGGTGTATCAAGATTCTTATATAGTCTTAACAAAGATGCAAGTGACTTTTGAACTCTAGATATAAGGTGGAATATCCTACTATGGGAGATGTTTATAAATTGGAGGGAGTGTACAAAAATAGCATTACATTAACTGTGAACATCCTAAACCAGTATTGGGTCCACAGGAAACAATTGAGAGTTTTGCTTGTGTGTGTGGTGCATACTGTATATATTATAAGCGAATCTCAAGTCAGAATGTAACATTCTTGTACTGAAGATCTGGTTGTTAGCAGTGATTGTAAGGTGAGCACAGGTATTATTAGTCTCAAGGGTTTACAGTTGTGTAAGTACAACTGTACATCGGGGATGTGGACTGTCTTCTAAAAGGCAAGCAAGGAATTTTTGACCAAATTGAGATTAGTGGAGGGAACAGACAGGGCTGTCTTAATGAGGGGGCACAGCTAGGCACTGCCCAGGGGCCCTAGCTTTATGGGGGGCCCCTGCACTTTCCCCAATGCAGCTTGTCTTTGAGCCCTGTAATTGGGGGCCCCATGATGGCACTGTGAGTGATAGATACACAGGGGAGGCCTGCCTCCTACCTACTTGATGTCTGTTTACCTGGACTCTCATCATTGTAGGGGCCCCAGAGCATTACTTTGCCCAGGGGCCCATTATGCTATTAAGTAAATAAACTTGCAGGTTGCAATGGAGGGTTATCTTTAGGTTTACTGAGTGAAGTGGAGAGCTGAGAGGACACTGAAGATTGTCTGTTGCGTTGTTCCCACAAAGGTTTTTACAAATCTTTGTCTGAATTGACATTGGACACTAGAACAGGACGTTTCAATGGTAAATTTGCCCAATAAGTGTCAAGTGACAGGTCTGTGTAAATGCACTGTACTTTTCTACATACTATTTACTAAAACTAGAGAAAGCAAAAGCTGATGCACCTCAGCATAGAAACATAGAAGCAAAGAAACCAATCGGCTTCCAGGTTTTACTGCTTAATTGAACAAGCTAAAGTTAGATGCTAATTGGCACCAGATTTTGCACTTAATCCCATTGTCTGTATATACATCTTGATGTTATATTATTGCAAGTCCCTAGCTGATATTCTGTATTTTCTTTTTTTTTATGTATAGGTGGTTTACAACATCCTGTGATCAAGTGCAATGAAACACTTCTGTTGGAGTATTTGCCATTTTGTGGAGAAGTGTTTGAAAGCAAGATGAAGACTGTAGATCCAAACCAGTGGTGCAACCTGACAAAATTCATCACGTAAGATAAAATTGATGTTATCTTTTGTCTAACCTACAGTTGAGAAAGTATTATTCTAGCTTCTGCGCTAAGTAGTAATATTCAGCTTTAAAGTCCTGTGTTAATTTCCCAACATAAACACTTTATGAAATGTGTATGCTTTCCACTTTAAAAATGAGTAGAACTGAAAGTTTTCATTTCCGTGAAGTTAAGTGGAAATTGGGAGAATTTCACCATCTAGGTAACACGCATTGCAATCAGTGGGGAAGGTAAAATTAAAGGCCTTTTGAGTGGTTTTTAAAGTGGGCAAGAAACTTTAAGTGGGCCCTGAGGGTTGCAGAAGCTCATTTCAACTATCTTGGACCATTTCTTGTACAACAAAGACAGCCCCTTATTAGTTTCATAAATACACAAAGAAAATTGAGTACTGTCCATGATACTTTTTTTATTTGCACTAACATATAATTTTTCATGGACAAGTTTCGGGGTGTGTCCCCTTCTTCAAGGTCCAAGCAGTACTGATTCACAAAAGTTTTAGCAGAAGGTGAAATGTTACAACAAAACAGAGCAAAAAAAAATCTCTGATGGAAAGGGAAAAGAAAAACAAACACATACAAATCAATGTGTATGGCAATAGTAATAAAGCTATCAGCAACTTTTGTGAATCAGTATTGCTTGGACCTTGAAGAAGGGGACACACTCCGAAAGCTCGTCCATGAAAAATGATGTGTTAGTGCAAATAAAAAAAGTATCACGGACAGTACTCAATTTTCTCTGTCACAATTGCACTAATACGGCTACAATCACCTCAAATATAAATACACAAATAATACAAATAACAATAAAATATGCAAAACACATATTTTGTCTAAACAAAAAGAGTTTTGCTAAATTTCGCTCATTGCTAAATTGTAGATTTACATGCTATTTGCTGAAATCACTTCACTCATTCCTACTCACCACGTTTGTGAGGATTTGCTCCCACAGCCCAAAAACATACCAGTAGTTCACTGACATTTGATAAACCTTCCTTACTCTGAACCTACTGCTTGGAGAAAATCAAATTTGTATTTAGGTTTTCCCATGAAATATAACCAGTTAGTAAAAATAGGATAGGTTGACAATTTTTTTCTTTAACTGAATGGACAGATTGAGATATAGACACAATTACTGGATTTTAAATTAGAACAAAAGGCTAAACCTATTTTTTGTATAGCCCTTTCCCGCCGAGTGTACGCAGATATGCGTCCTCGGCTTTCAGGGGTTATCCTGGGATGATGCCCGCAGCTGCAGACGACATCCCGGTATCATTTTTTAGAGCCAGCAAATGGCTTTCTAGGGATAACAACCGATGCAGCTAAAAGCCGCTCGGTTGTTATCCCGGAGGAACGGGATGGGACATCCCGCTGCCTCCGCCGCTCTTATCGGGCCTCCCGTCCCACCGGGAGACCCGATCCACGAAAGAATGAATCTAGAGAAAGAATGAATCAAAGCCACAAACGGCTTTGATTCAGTCTCTTCAATTTAAACACGGAAGCAACGTCATGACGTCACTTCCGGGTTACTCCGCTGCCAATGGCGCTGGATTTAAAAAAATACACAGTATTCAGAATCGCAGTTCTTGGTGATCTGAATACTTTTAAGTGCAGAGACCCCCGATCCCTCCATAAAGAGTACCTGTCACCACGCATTACTGTCACAGGGGGTGTTTACATTCTTTGTGACAGCAATAAAAGTGATCAAAAATATTTTTTTTAAAAACACAATTGTATATTATAAAAATAAATAAGAAAAAACTTTTTTTTTAAAGCGCCCCTGTCCCCACAAGCTTGCGTAGCAAAGAAAACACATACGGAAGTCGCGCCTGCATATGTAAACGGTGTTCAAATCACACATGTTAGGTATCGCCGTGATCGCCAGAGCGAAAGCAATAATTCTAGCCATAGACCTCCTCTGTAACTCTAACCTGGTAACCGTAAAAAAAATTAAAGCGTCGCCTATGGGGATTTTTAGGTACCGTAGTTTGTCGCCATTCCACGAGTGCGTGCAAATATAAAGCATGACATGTTTGGTATCTATTTACTCAGTGTAACATCATCTTTCACATTATCCAAAAAAATTGTACTAACTTTACTTTATAATGTTTTTTAATTCATGAAAGTAAATTTTTCCAAAAAAGTTGCATTTAAAACACCGCTGCACAAATACCTTGTAACATAAAATATTGCAACAATCGCCATTTTATTCTCTAGATTCTCTGCTAAAAATATATATATAATGTTTGGGGGTTTTAAGTAATTTTCTAGCAAAAAATACAGATTTTAACTTGTAAACACCAAATGTCAGAAATAGGCTTAGTCATGAAAGGGATAGAGAAAGTAAGGATTATATATTATATATTTTTTTGCCATCTGTGTCCCATTGTGGAGGTTGGCCTTTACTGTCCTGTCCCAAAGATTAAGTAAAAGGCAATCCCTCCAAAGTGAGGAAATCATGGGTTGTCATCAGGGTCGTCAGAAGTAGTGTTGAAGGATTTCCCCTTTTTTTCTGTTCTGTGGACAACCCAAAATGTGGGATTTTCTTTCACTTTCAGTGATAATAGTAAACATTACAAATGGTGAGGATGAATCTTCCTAATGCAGGTACAGCCAGCAATTAAGAAAATTAGGTGTTCTATTTCTCTCCACTCTACAAAAATGTAAAAAAACTATTGACTTTAAATATACTTGAAACACTTTAGTCAAATTCCCATTTTCAAACAGAAATAGCTGAGGGAAGTCATGTGGTTATGGCTGCTTGAACTTTTATCAGTCAGTTACAAATTAAATAGTGCACAGATAAAATGGACATTAGGAAACTGTTTTGCCCACAAAAGAATTACAATTTCTGCCCTGAGTTTTGCACAGCCCTGTCACTCAGCACAATCCTGTCTGCCAAGGCAGGACTGCAGTTCAGTAACATTAAGGCCCTTTTGACACGCAGTGACATGAAAGTCGCGTATTTTGCCAAGATTTTGACACAATTTCAGGGAATGCTTGAGGTCTATGAACCTGAACTTGCATCAAAATCAGATCAAAGTAGTCCTGGGAACTTGAAGTTGCACAGATATGAATGACTATCATTGGGAATCATGAGGTATGACTTATCATGCAACTCTGATGTCCAAAGTCACAGGAAAAGTCACTCAAGTGTGAAAAGGGCCTTACAGGTTTCCTCTCACCCTCACCCAGTAGTGTATTTAGGTTTTGTTCTGCCTTAGGCCTGACTAAACTCGTGCACCCCCTAATTTAAATATGACACACCCCTTTCTGTCAAAGCCACACCCCTGTCTGTTTAAGACCGACCCTGAAATTTCTGAGTGGGGACACTAGTTCTTAGGGCCTGAGGGGCAATGTATTCCCTTAATTTGCATAGATTTCTTCTCACTTCCTGTTTGGCTATGGGGTAGGAAGTTAAGGGAAATCTCTGCAATGGGTCAGGGATGGTAAAAAATAAACTGACAGCGGCTATCCAAAATGAAAAATATATATTTTTGTTGCATATAGTTCTACTTTAGGCTTCATTTCCATGGACGTTTTTACCGCCACTTTTTTTAGCCTTTTTTACAGCTTAAAAACGCCTGTTTTTTTACAAAAAAAAAAAAAATTCTTTGAGCTGGAGCTCAAAAATGCAGCGGTAGCGCTTTTTAGTGTTTTTGCGAGTTTTTGAGCGTTTTTTAACGTCTGGAGCTTCAGAACAAACTGGTCCTGTTTTTTTTGTTGCAGCTTAAAAATGTCTCAGCCATCTACAGCTCAAAAACGTCATGGTGGGCATGAGGCCATAGACTAACATGGAGAGACGTTTTTAAGCTGCAAAAAACGCTCAGAAAAGTGGCTGTAAAAACGTCCATGGAAATGAAGCCTTAAGCACAAATTTCTGATAATTTTATGGAGAGGACTAAGAAGATAAAACCATGCCAATTATGCAGCAGAAAACATATAGCACAGTGAGAAAGGTTTGTGGTCCAGGCTGATAGGACAGTCAAAATTAGAAGGTGCTTGCGTTACAGTAACAGTGTAGAACAAGCCGGCGGGGACTCCTTGCTGCCCCCCTGCAAAGTGTTGCCTTAGGCCTGGGCCTTGTTGGCCTAGACCAGGATACAGCATTGCCCTCCGCCTATAATTGATCAGTGAAAGGACACACAGCACATGAATGATCCTCACTCTGTTCTCTCCTGCTACAAGCATGCTTCCTGCACTGAAGGGAAATGAATTGGCTCCTCCTGTACATAGCCTGCAAGAAACTATAACAAATCAAAATATGGTGCTTAGACTGCGTATGCTTAAGAAAATAAGTCTAATGTTGTATTAGTGAATGCATAGCCACATAAATTTGTGCGAGATTAAGTTCACCAACCGTAACAATATCTGACATGGGTTGTGGTCGATTTTCACTGCTGTCCACTTACCAGTCATGCTGTCTAAATCCTTCCTTTCTCATGATTTTGGTCCATGTAAATAGCCCTGTTTTCTCTATTGGTGGCTTACTCTAAATGGCTTTAATAACAAATTTTTCGAAGGAAAAATTTACTTTTAATGCAAAGGTATTCAAACAACACATATCACTCTTGTTAGAGTATTAAAACTGTAATGGACTACAGTCATGTTTTTCAGTTTACAGACTATAAGACCAGAATGAATCGTGGAAATAGTTTTCACATCATGGAAACATTAGGAAAACAAATAAAATTTGGCTACTGCTTGAGGAATCTAATGCTCCAGCGTCTCAAAAAAAAAAAAAAAAAAAAAGTTTACACTACTAGTAAAAAGTTATTAAAGGCCCAAAGGAAGGTCATACTCAGTGCAGTGGATATTTATAATATAGAGAACCAGTTAAGGCATACTGTAAGTCATACACACAACAAGGTCTTAAATTCTTTTGAAGATTTTATTATTTGATTATTATTATAACAGCATTATAACAGCAATGGCATAATTATAAGCACACCGTTTGCCTGTAATGTAAGCCAGCTATGTTGAAATTGGACACTTTGTTTTGTGGTCGCAGGACAATAATAATAATATTAAATTGAAAACATATATTTTTTTTTTTGGCTAGTAAATAATTAAGTCTACCAAATGTAACTTAACATGATAATTATTTTAGCATAATTGCTTATCAGAAAGTGGGGTTTCACCTGTTAGATATGACAAGCTCTTCAGAATTAGGTTCAGGGTTAGGTTTTATTATTTGTCATTAAAGTAAACCCCAAACAGCAGGTCATGATATGTTTATGTTACCAGTGCATGGAAAGCTTGACAGAATTTATTTACCTTTGCTTCCTGCAAAGCGGTGTAACAGGCCTAATTCATAACAGTACCAGTTATCACCCAGAACATAATTGTTCACCTGAGGAAAATATTATCATTTACTCCAGGATTTGATTCTGGGTACTATCTTAAGGGGCTAGCTGTTCCATAGTACCCTGAATGTCAGGAAATCAGGATGGGGATCTGTTTCCAATTCATTGTTACCTGAGTATCTCTGGTGGTGGTGGTGGTGGTGTTGATGGTGGTGGTGGGGTTAAATGTTTATTTTCATAATCTCTCATCTAAGTTAGCTGAATTCCTCATGTAGTCCTCACTCACATGCAAACATCTACGTTGCAGCCCTTATACTAATACTAATACCTCGACATTCATATACCCAGGACCTTCATAGTGAGTAGAAAAATTTGGATAACCAAACAATTGGAAAACAAACATAACTACTTCAGCAGGAGTGCTCTCAGTACAGTATCAATTCAAAACAAAATCTTAAATTCACCATAACAAAATGGAAACACTCTTAGTCCATAGAATCAGGACACATTTTGCACATCAGAGGTGCCCTGTAAACTTGTTTTCTCTGTGCATACGCAGCTCAGTGTACCTCAGTGTTGAACTTCCATACTTGTGCACAGGGGTTACATGATTCTGGCCCGGCCAGGCAAGGTGGCCTAAGATCCTGAATCCAAAAGAAGTTGGTGCTGGTGAGGGAGTGGGGGATATGAGTTTAGTTCCACTCTAAGGGATGGATTTTGGTGGGTGCCCTACTTTACAATCATTGCAGGAAGCCACTGCTTTACACATGTTGCAAGATCTTGAGCTACCCAGACATGGTCCCTAGGTAGACCGCATGCAGCAGCGGAACCCAATTTAAGTATCCAGGGACATGGTGGGGGACATATCTGCAGATGTACTTTTCTTTGATTATGTCCCATGTACAACTGTCCTGTCACAGCAAAAGGCTGCTCAACCCGGAGTCTTAGTTATCTTAGTTATCTTATTTATCTGCCTCTAGCGATGCTTAGAATAGCATAGTTGCAATAAAAAGAGAACCACCCATATTGAGGCAAGAACAAGAATCACATCCTGACTAGTCTTCTCGGCAGCACTTCCCACACTGGGCTGTGAGGAAAAAGCTTTTTGAGACCGACCTGCCCTTTATACTGTATGTACTTACGATGAAAGTCCAATCTGTGGACAGCAAAGTGACCACAGTGATCAGGCTCACATACACAGGGCAGGACATGCACTAACCAGAGAATCAATCACAGTGCAAAACATGATATATTAACATATGCAAAAACCCATCAAATAAATTTGTCACAATAAATTAGTCACTGGCCTACAGGTTCACAGTGAAACAATTACTAAAACATATTTGATTCAGGGGGTCAGAAAATATAGCAGATTGCCACAGCTCCAAAAAAATTGCATGAAGGGTGAGTAGTTCTGTTTTGGATCCGTTGAGTTTGAGGGAGCTTTCAGTCATCCAATTGTCGATCAGTGTAAGGCACTTTTCAAGTTCATGAAATTGGTCTTTTTTGTTGGTGATTCGAAGGTAAAGCTGCGTGTCATCCGCATAGGAGTGGAAGTGCAGGTCCTGTTTGCTGATGATTTGGAGGAGCGGGCGGATGTAGATGTTGAAGAGTACGGGTGAGAGGGGTGATCCTTGCGGTACTCCGCATGTAATGGTCCGTGTTTCTGATGTAAAACCTCCAAGTTTCACGGTCTGAGTGTGATTTTCTAGGAAAGATGCGAACCACGGTAGGACCATGTCAGAGACTCCTGCTACTTCTTTGATGGTGTGTTCAGGGTGATGTGCAGAGTTAGTTTTCTGCCACACATACAGTAGGTGAACCCGATTTTGTGTCAATCTCGCTCTCCTTCTCGGCGAGATTGAGCACCTACGAGCCCCATCGCGGGAGCCAGCGCCGAGCTGGCTTGCCGCGATGGAGACAGAGCCGTCATAGAAGCGACGGGAGATCCGACTTGGATTCCCGCCAATTCTACACGTGTGCGGCGTTTGTTATGAATCCTGAGGGGGAAGTCCCCGCCGGATTTTAAATAAAAATCCGGCATGGGTCCCCCCCTCAGGAGCATACCGGGCCCTTCGGTCTGTTATGGGTTGTAAGGAGAGCCCCCCTACGCCGAAAAAACCGGCGTAGGGGGTCCCCCTACGATCCATACCAGACCCGTATCCAAAGCACGCTACCCGGCCAGCCAGGAAGGGAGTGGGGACGAGCGAACGCCCCCCCCCCCTCCTGAGCCGTACCAGGCTGCATGCCCTCAACATGGGGGGGTTGGGTGCTCTGGGGCAGGGGGGCGCACTGCGGCCCCCCCACCTCAGAGCACCCTGTCCCCATGTTGATGAGGACAGGGCCCCTTCCCGACAACCCTGGCCGTTGGTTGTCGGGGTATGCGGGCGGGAGGCTTATCGGAATCTGGGAGCCCCCTTTAATAAGGGGGCCCCCAGATACCGGCCCCCCACCCTAAGTGAATGAGTATGGGGTACATCGTACCCCTACCCATTCACCTGCAAGAAAAGTGGTAAAAACACAAATAAACCACACAGTGTATTAAAATATTTTATTAGTCTGCTCCGGAGGCCGCCCCCTGTCTTCTTTATTAGCTCTTTTACCAGGGGAGGCTTCTTCTTTGACGTCTTCGGGTGGGTGGGGGCCGCCGTCTGGTTCTCTTCCACCGCCGGGGGGGGTGGCTTTTAAAAAAGCCCCCACCCCCCCGGCGGGTTTCCTCCGGCGTCTTCGGCGGGGCTCTTCTTCTTCCGCTATCCCGACGGGTCTTCTCCGCTATCCGGGGGGTCTCGCCGCTCTCCGCTGTTGACTCGTCGCACCCCGGTTCTTCGTCTCGCAGTCCGGTCCCTTCTTCCGTGCTGTACGTCTTCTTCCGCGCTGTGACGTCATGTTCTTCACTTCTCTTCTTCTCCCGATGTTGACTCGCCGGTCCTCCTCGCTGAAATGACGGATGCGCGCCTTGCATCGGACCTATATAGGCCTCACAGTCCCATCATGCTCTGTACCTACCCATGTGATACCTACCACGTGGTAGGTATCACATGGGTAGGTACAGAGCATGATGGGACTGTGAGGCCTATATAGGTCCGATGCAAGGCGCGCATCCGTCATTTCAGCGAGGAGGACCGGCGAGTCAACATCGGGAGAAGAAGAGAAGTGAAGAACATGACGTCACAGCGCGGAAGAAGACGTACAGCACGGAAGAAGGAACCGGACTGCGAGACGAAGAACCGGGGTGCGACGAGTCAACAGCGGAGAGCGGCGAGACCCCCCGGATAGCGGAGAAGACCCGTCGGGATAGCGGAAGAAGAAGAGCCCCGCCGAAGACGCCGGAGGAAACCCGCCGGGGGGGTGGGGGCTTTTTAAAAGCCACCCCCCCCGGCGGTGGAAGAGAACCAGACGGCGGCCCCCACCCACCCGAAGACGTCAAAGAAGAAGCCCCCCCTGGTAAAAGAGCTAATAAAGAAGACAGGGGGCGGCCTCCGGAGCAGACTAATAAAATATTTTAATACACTGTGTGGTTTATTTGTGTTTTTACCACTTTTCTTGCAGGTGAATGGGTAGGGGTACGATGTACCCCATACTCATTCACTTAGGGTGGGGGGCCGGTATCTGGGGGCCCCCTTATTAAAGGGGGCTCCCAGATTCCGATAAGCCTCCCGCCCGCATACCCCGACAACCAACGGCCAGGGTTGTCGGGAAGGGGCCCTGTCCTCATCAACATGGGGACAGGGTGCTCTGAGGTGGGGGGGCCGCAGTGCGCCCCCCTGCCCCAGAGCACCCAACCCCCCCATGTTGAGGGCATGCAGCCTGGTACGGCTCAGGAGGGGGGGGGGGGCGCTCGCTCGTCCCCACTCCCTTCCTGGCTGGCCGGGTAGCGTGCTTTGGATACGGGTCTGGTATGGATCGTAGGGGGACCCCCTACGCCGTTTTTTTCGGCGTAGGGGGGCTCTCCTTACAACCCATAACAGACCGAAGGGCCCGGTATGCTCCTGAGGGGGGGACCCATACCGGATTTTTATTTAAAATCCGGCGGGGACTTCCCCCTCAGGATTCATAACAAACGCCGCACACGTGTAGAATTGGCGGGAATCCAAGTCGGATCTCCCGTCGCTTCTATGACGCGCTTGCTGGGATGTGCTGTCACTATTCCAGTGAGTGCAAGATGTCGGCGAGATCTCGGCACCACGTCGCCGAGTATCAGCGCGACGCTGTCGTGCTAAAAGCACAATATCACAAACACCTACTGTATAGCCGGATTCAGTAATACTTACGACGGCGTATCAGTAGATACGCCGTCGTAAGTCAGAATCTGCGCCGTCGTATCTTTAAGCATATTCTCAAACTGAGATACGCTTCTCTGTTGCTAAGATACGACCGGCGTAAGTCTCCTTCGTCGTTGTATCTTAGCTGCATATTTAAGCTGGCCGCTAGGGACGTGTACGTTGATTTACACCTAGAATATGTAAATGAGCAAGATACGCCTATTCACGAACGTACTTGCGCCCGATACGCTGTTTACGTAAGGCGTTTTTCAGGCGTAAAGATAAACCACCAAAAAGATGGCGCAGCCCATGCAAGGTATGGACGTCGTAAGTGCCGTCGAAATTGTTGTCGTTTGCGTAAGCGTACGTGAATGGGGCTGGGCGTAGGTTACGTTCAAGTCGAAAGCAAGAAATAATTTGCGACGTGATTCTGAGCATGCGCGCGCATGCGCCGTACCAACGGCCCTCATTTACATGGGGTCACGGGTAATTTACATGGAGCACGCCCCCTACCTGCCTATTTAGAATTAGGCGGGGTTACGCCGGGCCATTTGTGCTACGCCGACGTAACTTAGGAGGTAAGTGCTTTGTGAATACAGTACTTGCCGCACTATGTTACGTCGGCGTAGTGCAAATGGGATGCGCTATGCCGGCATAAAGATACGTGAATCTGGCTAATAGTGTTTTGCTTTTAGGCCATAAAGTAAAATTTTGGTCTCATCTGACCAGAGCACTTTCTTCCACATGTTTGCTGTGTCACATGGCTTCTCGCAAACTGCAAACGGGACTTCTTATGGCTTTCTTTCAACAATTGCTTTCTTTTTGCCACTCTTCCATAAAGGCCAGATTTGTGGAGTTCAGGACTTAGGTCTCATGCCCACAGCCACTTTTCTGAGCGTTTTTTTGCAGCTTAAAAACGCCTCTCCATGTTAGCCAACGCTAGTAAAAGAGCTGGGAGAAGATAGCGGAGGAGCCCGGCAGAAGGCAGAAGGGGGCGAAGAGAGCAGAGAAGCCGAAAGAAGACCCCCTAAGTCGGAAGAAGACCCCCGGAGCTGCCTAATAAATTACTTTAAAAACCTATGTGGTGTGTTTTCTTTATTGACACTTTTTCCCCCCAGGTGAATGGGTAGGGGTACAATGTACTCCATACTTATTTACATAGGGTGGGGGGCCAGGATCTGGGGGCCCCTTATTAAAGGGGACTCACGAATTTCGATAAGCCCCCCGCCCGCATACCCCGACAACCAATTGCCAGGGTTGTCGGGAAGAGGCCCTTGTCCTCATCAACAAAGTACCCACCCCCCCATGTTGAGGGCATGTGGCTTTGTATGGTCTAGGAGGGGGGCGTTCACCCCCTTTTCCTGACCTGCTGGGCTGTGTGCTCAGATAAGGGTCTGGTATGGATCTCTAGGGGAACCCCTGCATAATTTTTTTGGTGTGTGTGTGGGGGGGGGGGGTCCCCCTTAAGATCCATACCAGACCAAAGGGTCTGGTATCATCATTGGGGGGAACCTCACGCAAATGTTTTTTTCAATTTTCGCGGGGTTTCCCTTCAAGATTCCCAGCACACGAGTCGCCCCGCAAGTCGGATCACCTTGATCTGACTTCTGGTGCGACCTCTATTCAAATCAATTGGCTCCCATAGGGAACCATCGATTTTGAACAGAGAAAGAAAAAAGCGTCTGAAAGCTAGCACGGCAAAATGTGCATTGAATTTAATTCAAAACGCAGAAAAAATGTAGTTAAAAAAAACGCCGCTTTTTTCCTGGTGTGTGTACTAGCTTTACAGACCATTTTTTAAAACGTCCATGGGCATGAGGCCTAATAGTTGTCCTGTGGACAGATTTTCCCACCTGATCTGTGGATCTTTGCAGCTTCTCCCGAGTTACCATGGACCTCTTGACTCCTTCTTTGATTAATGCTCTCCTAGCTCAGCCCATCAGTTCAGGTGGATGGACATGTCTTGGTAGGTTTGCAATTGTGCCATACTCTTTACATTTACGAATGATGGATTGAACAGAGCTCCGTGAGATGTTCAAAGCTTGGGATATTTTTTTTTATAACCTAACTCTGCTATAAAGGTACACAACTTTATCCCTGACCTGTCAGGTGTGTTCTTTGGCCTTCATGATGCTGTTTGTTCACTAAGGTTCTCTAACAAACCTATGAGGGCTTCACAGAACAAAATTAAATTACACACAGGTGGACTCTATTTACTACTTAGGCGACTTCTAAAGGCAATTGGTTTCACTAGATTTTAGTTAGGGGTATCAGAGTTAAGGGGGCTGAAAAAAAATGCACACTTTTCAGATATTTATTTGTAAAAAAAATCATAAACCATTAAAGCGTGGGTTCACCCTAAAAAAAAAAAAAAAATCCTACCATGCCATCCTGCATACTAGCGCAAGCTACAGTATGCCTTTATTTATTTTTTTGCGCCGTACTCACAGTTTAATCCCTTAGTTAAGTTTCAGACTCCCCGTGGGGAGTAGGCGTTCCTATGCAGAGGGGAACATGATTGACGGTCGGCTATGGAGCACCACGCTTCCCGAAAATACATTAAAATTTTTGGTTGTAACGTGACAAAATTTGGAAAATTTCAAGGGGTGTGAATACTTTTTCAAGGCACTGTATGTATTTCAGATGTGTTTTTCACAGTTTATCAGGAAGTTTACTTTAACCCCTTCATAGCAAGTTGTCAATATATTTTACTAAACTTTACAGTACCTCTTCATGGTACATTGATTTTCTCTACATAAACCATTATTGATCTCCTTAATTTACCTTGCTGAATTTTGAGTGTTATAATTATTCCTCTTGGTTCTGTACCTTTGCCATTATAATCTGCTGTTTTTGGTTGCATACTGTTGTTGTGTGCTGAGTGTTCCAGGAAATTACCTATAATCTGTATCTGTGAGTGCTTTGATAACCATATAGGTTTGTCTGTGCTTTACACTTAGGAAAATGGACTCATTAAAACATATGAGTTCATCATCAGTTAATAGTGCATTTTTGTTGAAGAGTTATGAACTGAATTGAAATGTAAGTGTCATTTAAAATCCCTTGTAATTGGTGTTTACCTGAAATGATGATAGCCCCTAGTGATCAAACCATTCACATTTTTAAATTATATGCACTATGCATTAAGACATTGTCCTTCACTCTAGTGCTCGCTGTGACTTTTTCACAAAACTAATTGACTGTAATTTTAAATTGGCACAGACAAATATAACAAAAGACACACATTAGACTAAATTAGTCAAAATATTTGCTGGAAGTGATAAATTGCACAGAACCTTCCTTTTTGAGAAAGGAGGATTTTTATTGTCTTAAGAAGGTATTTTATATACAGTATATTGATACAGTCAATCTCTTACAGATGCTTATAGTTTAAATGGCATCTTACTGTTTCTATCTGAGATTAAATTGTAAAATGCATTTTCCCATAAGACTTTTAATAAAATACATATGTATGGAATGCACCCACGCAATCAAAGAGAGGCAAGGGTGATTTTTTGTAAAGTAAACATTCATTTATTATTACATGAAATTCATTTAAACTGAATCTTGCTTTACTCTCCATTGGATTTTAAGTTTTATGTCTATTAATATATAGCGGTTATTTTCCTTTGATTTTCCTGTGATTGTAAGCGTTCAGTTTTAAAAACAATAACACGCTTACCCACATTGACCAATGGTTTTGCACAGAGCAGCCCTAATCTTCTTCTTTTCAGGTCTCCTCACTGGCTCTCCTGGCTCCTTCCCCCCGCCTAGTACCCACCATAGCAAGACGCTTGCTATGGAGTTACTTGTGCAGGCTTGCACCTGAGTCAGCTCTGTGTGTCCATTGACACATAGATTTCATCTTGGGCTGCCCCTGGTCCCTCTTTACTTGATGTGATTGACAGCATCAGGTACCAATGGCTCCAACTGCTGTCTCTGATCCAATGAGGAGTGAGAGAGCCAAGAGAGCCACGGCTCTCGAACACATTGCTGGATTAAGATTGGGCTAAGGTAAGTATAAGGAGGGCTGGGGAAGTTGCACTCCAATTTTTTTTTTACCTTAAAGCAGAGTTCTACCCACATTTCTATGTTGTCACCATCTACTTCATAGCAGCAAGGTAAAACCACATTGGCTGTTTTTGTTTGCCTTGTTTAGCACTGCCGCGGCGAGGTACGCCATTTCCTGTGGCGCCTTGGCTTAGTTAGCATTGCATTATTTCCAAATATTTCCAGTAATTATACACCAAAAAAACGCGCTATCACAACACCGTTAATTCAGGCAGCGGCTAGCGTGTGATGACAGGAAAATAAAACAATATAAAATTATTTCCAGTAATTGACGCAATGCAAGGCAGTGATAAGCGTCATTGTGATGGCAACCCGATATACAATCCGTGCGTCGCGCCTTGTGCTTTATGCGCAAGATCGGGAGGTGCATGCAGGGTAGCCAGCAGCACCATATCTCAGGAGAATACACTAGTGAGCTTTGCCCTCAATTACGATGGGAGCACTTTGGCAATTGAGAATAACGGTTAATTTTGACAAAATACAACTACACCAGTGGCATTGCATATAATTACCTTGTTAGACAGGTAAGAACATCACAGGTTTCTTAAAAAAAAAATAGGCTGAAACTCTGCTTTAATGCATAGGGTAAAACATCTTCAGCCTTTAGAACCACTTTTATTAGTGATGTGTTACATAGATTCATTTGATTGCTTAAGAGCCGGTTCACACAGGGGCGACCTGGGATCCGACTTGAAGTTGACCCAAGTCGTCCCAAGTCGTGTGGTTGAGAAAATCAATGGAAGTAAATGGAGCCGTCTTAATACACACTACTGCAGTCGCTCCAACTTCAGAAAAGGTTCCTGTACTACTTCAATCCGACTTCTAGGCAACTTGGAAGTCGCTTCAGAAGTCGGATCACTGTCTTAACTGAAGCAACAATACAGGAAGATAACATACATTTCTCAGTCAAACCCCTCCCTCCCCCTCCCTCCCACAGAGCTGATTGTTGTTAGATTGGCCACTGGAAAGCCTCCTGTTCTGGAGGCGACTTGAAGTTGCCTTGTAAGTTGCCTGATGATTCATACTCAAGTCGTGTCCAAGTTGCTTCCCAAAGTCATGCTGGAAGTCATGTTGCCCCAGTGTGAACCGGCTCTTAAATGACACAAACACATTTGTTTTGACACTGACACATTATGCTGTCAAAGACATTCTGGTAACACAATTTCAGTATTTTACAAATCATTTTTGTTTATTTATTTATTTTTTTGAATTGTCTGCAATAGAAACAAAATTAGTATTTGAAGACCAAGTTAAAATATGTAAAAAGCTTTTGATAGTTTGTTTTGGAATTGCCTATGCTGATGTCATAGAATTATTTATGTTATACGAACACACTAGTGATAGAACATCACAAACTATGGTATTCTTTCCCCATGCTTCCCTTACACCCCCTTCTAATCTATACTGACAGACTTTTTCCCCCCTACATGGTAAATGCAGCGTTTAGTCTCCCATGTGCCCCATCTTGGTTCTTCTTTGCCATTGTTTCTGTTTTGATGGACCACTAATCCAGTGCTGCAGTGGGCACTGCAGATGACCACCAGCCATCTAATCGGAAGTGTCCACATCATTCGGGGAGTAATGGTGACACCTAAATAAGGAACATTCCATGAATTAAACAGAAGAGGAAAGGAGGAAGATGGGAGGGTTGCGATGTGAGAAGGAATATTTTTACCACTAAAAAGGACTTCAAAGAAATTTAATAATTATTCTAACATCCCTTTTGAAACAGATAAAATAGTAAAGGCCAACCACTGTCCTCTTTCTTGTCTTTGTAACCACTCAAATACAATACATTTTAAATTCTGTAAAGGTACATACCTTCTATCCTATTTAATTTTAATACACCTACACTAAAATAGGTATGAATATCACCTTGTTTCTTTGCCATTAAAGGAAAGTGTTAGGACCAAGTTTGCCTGCAGCTCCAGTGTCCACCAGCAGATGTCTCCCAGAGGCCAGCAGGCCTCAGTAATCAGTTCCAAATGGTCTCATATAATGCTTTTTTCACTTGTACAAGGTGCGTCAGTGTTTTGCCTGCTCCTGTCCTGTACTCTGGTTGCCGTGCCATTTATTCTTGAACTTGCTGCTGCCCTGCACCCAGTACCCTGCTGCCTTGCTCCCTGCTTCTCCCCCTGCCTTGTGTGTATATCATTTGTGTATATAGTGAATATTGTTAGTTTTGTTTTTGGTTGCTGATTAGGCATTTTGTCATTTCGTTTTGATTCTCGTGGATTCTCACGTTTATTGTTTGCTGGTATGTGTTAGCCATTTATTTCACAGTAAATAAATCTTGCTTTAAAGATATATATATATACTGTATACTGTACATGGTCTGGTCCCAGTTTCTGTGCATAGCTACAAATATCTGGCCATCCCCGCTGTTGACAAAAAGACTGGGAAAAATTAAAATTGAATAGCACATACAATATTTATTTATCAAATAGTTTGTATTAAAAATTCTGGCGATCATTGTTAAACATCAATATTTTAGACATTGAATGTTAAATGTTATCCTCACACTGTACTCCACTCCCACTGAGAGAATTCGAGTGAATGACCACCTATCGAATGACTTCTCCATATCTAGTGGAACACGCCAACTGTGCCCCTATCTCATCTTATCTTTGTCCTCACTCTCGAACTACTACTCAGATGCCTCCGAGCAAACCCTGATATTAAGGGTGTCTCAATAGCTCACCAAACCTACAAGTTAGCTGATTTTTCAGATGATATCCTTCTCTTTCTCACAGAAACACTCACAACAAATTTACTCAAAGACTTTGCCATTTCCAAATCTTTAACCAATCTACAAATCAACTTTTTGAAATCCAATGCCCTAAACATTACACTTCCACAGGAAACATATCAGCAATGTCAATCTAACTTTCCGTTTAAAGGGAACAAGCACACGATTACATACCTTGGCATCCAATTACCCTCCTCCCGAGCAGACCTTTATTCTAAAGCCGCGTACACACGACCATTTTTCATGTCATGGAAAAAAACAAAGTTTTTCTTGACGTGATTCCTCTCAAGCATACACACGATTGTAATAAAAAATGCTTGAGCAAAGCGCGGTGACGTACAACACGTACGACCGCACTATAAAGGGTAAGTTCCATTCGAATGGCGCCACCCTTTAAGTTGATTATGTTAATTTCCTGTCTCATAACTTGCTTCTAAGCATGCGTGTTTTTTTCCCGTACACAAAACGAGCCTACACACAACCGTTTTTAACGATCAATTTAAACAATTGCATTTTTTTTGTCATGAAAAATGGACGTGTGTATCTACTGTTACTGCAAAAAATACATTGTGATTTAAATTCACGGTCTATTGGTCTCTTAACTTAACTCTACACGAATTGGAACTTGAATTTTAAAGCTAATGCCGCGTACACACGATCATTTTTCGGCATGAAAAAAAACTACGTTTTTAAAAACGTCATTTAAAATGATCGTGTGTGGGCTACACATCATTTTTCGGCTTCTAAAAAAAAGACAAATAAAAATTTGAACATGCTGCATTTTTTAACATCGTTTTTAAAAATGACGTTTTTCGGGTTGTAAAAAATGATCGTGTGTACGCGGCATAAGACTTCCAAAAGCGATTGCCTGGGAAAGCAGTAGGACAGGGATAGGCAATTAGCGGACCTCCAGCTGTTGCAGAACTACAAATCCCATGAGGCATAGCAAGACTCTGACAGCCACAAGCATGACACCCGGAGGCAGAGGCATGATGGGACTTGTAGTTTTGCAATAGCTGGAGGTCCGCTAATTGCATATCCCTGCAGTAGGAGGTATAGGGGACAGAAGGTAGGGAAACTAAGAATAAGCACTTGAAGATGGCAGCTCAGGAGAAAGACTGCTTGACTGGCAATAAGTTAAAGAAGATTGAAAGGAGAAATAAACCATTTACGTGATCATCTGGGATTATTAGGTACTGAGAATGAGACAGTGATTTACTGGATAATGGAAAAGGAGGAGGTAGGCAAAGACAGCAGGAGTAAACTCTGTGAGGTGACAGCTGAAGAAACAGGAAAACAAGGAAGCAAGAAATGAGTAGAGGGAAGGACATTGATGAAAAGCCAGCAGGCAACAGGGGTAAGGAAACCCAGCAGGAGAGATTAAGATCAATATAGAGCAGAAGTAGAAATAGCCAGAAATGACAAGAGAGACAGATACAGTTTGATCTCAGGAAATGACCAACTGCTTCACGAAACACATTATTCAGTGATTCCAATTATAACTTATTTTTATTTTCCTATGAGTTTTGCATTTGAAACGCCTTCTTAAGTACCTCCACACTAGCAGCATTATATACATGTTATATCTAGGTTTGGAGGGATGCTAACATTTTTATTCATTGGTGTTCAACAGTGAAGAAAGGTTTTTAGTTCTATAGTTCTTAACGGATAATAGAGCTTTATTTGCCTTTGGGAGCTCTGATTTAGCTGCTCATTCATTACTGGTGGCATGATATGATTTTCCAGCCATATTATGACTTTGAATCTTGCAGAGATCCGTTATTTTTTAATAGTTATCTTGTTAGATTGTCTAACCTGGTGCTGCTGTTCCTGCTTTTAATTTATAAATGTTTTGTTTTCTTTGAAATCATTTTGAAGTTAACCTCCCTGGCGGTATGATTCTTTCAGAAAAAACATGCTGAAAGCGGTACCATTATTTGCAAGGAAATTTGGCGTTTTATATTGTAGGTCTGTAATTTTTAGAAATAACTCACTTAAATCTGACCAAACAAGATTCTAATAGGCATCCCGGGTATGACATTTTTTTAAAAACAAAATTATAAATTATAATATAATAAATAATTATAAATAATTATAACAAATAATAATATAATTATAATAAAAATTATTCAATAATGTAATCAAATTAAAATCACTGAAATTTGCTCAGTTGCAGAATTGTTGCTGTCATTATTTTTTTTTTTTTATGACGAATTTCCCCACAAATCGCTATCGCACAATTCTGCAAGTGATTATAATTTATTATCGCTGTTTTTTAGCTGATCTAAAACTATTTTTGACATAAAGGGACACTTTTGGTTGCTATGGACAATCTACAGTTTGCAGGGAGAAAGAAACGTTTTTATTATATAAAATGACATGCATGACACAGGACAGTCCACTAGGGACAGGGGGGGTGTGTTTTTTTTACATACAGTACTGTAATCTATAAGATTACAGTATACTGTATGTAAGGTGTTTGTTTACGTTTTTGAATTTGGCGCCGTTCTCCGTCCCCGTGCGTCATAACGTCGCAGGGAACGGAGATCGGCGTCACACGGAGGCACTATGTGAATCGAGCGAGGTCCCGCTCGCTCACACAGCGCGGTGGCATCGCTGGATCCAGGGACAAGGTAAGTAAAAAGTGCCTGTGGATCTAGCGAGGCAAGCCCGAGACTGACTCGGGGTTACCGATCGTAGCAGGAAAATCTAACCCCGAGTCAGTCTCGGGAACACCGCCAGGAAGGTTAAGCTTTGAATTGGCTTATTTTGCCAAAATGTTAACAATTACCACAACAAGTAATCTGCCCAGCTTTACAGTTTAAATAGTCAAAAAGTTACCAGAAACAAATGATTAATTGGCTATAAGTTGAAGTCAACATTGAGAACTGATGTCTATTGTGCAATTTTTATTATCAAAGATGGGAAGAAGGAAGGGGGGGGAGAGACTGAGCTGGGATGGGGTGGGGGAAAAGGAGGAGAGCAAGTGGGAGGAACAAGAGAGGAAGGAAAGGGAGAGAGGGAGATAAGAGTGAGGATAGAGAGTAGGGGGAGATAGGTAGGGATAAGAGTGAGAAAAGTGGAGGGGTAAAAAGAAAAGGATGAGCAGAAAAGGAAAGGGAGGAAAGAGAGATGGATAAGAGGGAGAGAGTGTGGGAAAGAGAGGGAAAAAGAGAGAAAGAGACAGAAAAGAGTAGAGAGTTAGAGAGAAGATTGTTCATTGTGTGTGTAAAGCTCATCATACACTATGCAATCTGACTATACAATCTCCTTTAGATCTACCATAAACTATATAGTGCAAGAGCCTGTCTAATTGGATACAGAGTGATTGGATAGATAGGTATGACTCATTTTATAGCATATAACACAAACAATTTTCATGCTAGACAGTGATTGCAAAAATAGACATTGTGAAATGAAGGGATATAAATTAATAATAAGTGTTCAATTCAATACATTATTAAGTGCTCAGTTCCAAGTCCAATAAATGTATCATAAAGAACAGTGTCCATCCTGATAAGAGTGATGAAAGTGCTTGTATCTGGACACCAGAAGAATAACCCCAATAATGCTATGTCACCATGTGTTCATATAAAAATCTGCACTTATCAGATTGCATTGACCTCCTTGTTATACAAAAAGAAAAGTTAGCCTTGCTTTTGGTTATACTAATGGACTGGATCATGCCACTAGATTGGTGGCTGGGATGAGTATCCTCTCCTCAGTGATCCAAAGGCTCAGATGATAGAGATCCAAAACAGGAAAGTAGAGGGATCCTCTAATAGCGTAAAAACACTTATTTATTGATAAAAAAAGTTTGATTCCAAAGCAAACACTTAAAATGTGCTCCCAATATGTCCGGTCAGTGTAGCAGAATCTGGGGGTTTTGGTTCATCTTGTTCTCATTAACTAGCCTGGTTTGTCCTCAATTACTGTTTACTAATAGTTTTATGAACCACTGATTATGGCAAATCATATCTCAATGTACTCTCCTATGTTTACATGAGACCAGATCTGTTGAATTAATGCCAATTTAGTTTTATTCTTTAGTGCACATTGTGGCTAAAGTAAAGAATAATAAAAAAGAAAGTTTACTAACACTGAACCATGGAGTACACCACCTTAAGCCATTTAGAGTATGGATCATTAATCGCTACTCTCTGAATACGGTCTTTTAACCAGTTTCTACCCATTTACAAACTACATTTTATGAGCCTGTAGACTTTCATTTACACATTAGCGACATGCGGGCACCTGTGTCAAACTCTTTGGCAAAATCCAAGTCCGACCACAACCCTTTGTCTATTTTTTTGCTTGACTTCTCCTAAAAATAAACCAAATTTGCATGACAAATTTGATCGTTTGTGAATCCATGCTGTCTATTGCTTAAAGTATTATTTTATTATATTACCTATTCATATGGTCTTTTATTAACCTTGCACGTATCATCCCAACTAGAGAAAGTTAAAGTGGTTCGAAGGGCAGAAGATTTTTTTATCTTAATGCATTTTTCTCTGTGCAGCAGCCCCCCCAGCACTCCTAATACTTTCTAGAGCCCCATCACGGTACAGCAATGTGCATGAGAGCCTTAGCTGTTTGGTGAACTCTCCCTCCTCATTGGCTGAGACAGCAGTGGGCACTATTGGCTCCAGCAGCAGTCAATCAAAGTCAGTGAGCCAATGAGGAGAGAGGGGGATGGGGCTGAGTGTCTGCATGGACACACAAAGCAGTGGCTCAGGAGTGAGCTCAAGTTCCCCCAGAGCAAGCTGCTTGCTCTGGGGTCACTCTGCAGGAGGGAGAGGTCAGGAGTGCCAGAAGAGATCTGAGAGAAGGATGATCAGGGCTGCTCTGTACAAAACCACTGCACAGAGCAGGTAAGTATGACATGTTTGTTATTTTTAAACAAAAAAATAGGCTTTAATATCACTTTAAACTAATCGGTCTGTAAAGACTTTGATCTTTAAATATAGGCACCCCATTGGCCTACACCAATACAGTGATACCATGCCAGTCATTGAAGAGCTCTATAAATGTAAACAATGGCTTATAGGGAAAAAAAATTAAAACAGAGACAGTAAAAATAAGGAAAAAGTACACGTCAAACCTACCTCTTTTTTGCTGTTGTTTTTTTTTTTTTTTTAATAACGTTTTTATTTTGTTTTTAGAAAGATAAATCATCAGTACTTGATGAAATTATGAATGTGCCTAGTGCATATACAATAAGGTGGTGAGGGAGGAAGTCCTCCTCCGATCTTTGGCATCGCACATTTCAACAGTAATAACAGTGCCTCAAGTAAAATTTATATAGCCGGATTCACGTAGGACTTACGCTGACGTATCTTCTGATACGCCGCGTAAGTTCTCGGATGCGCCGTCGTATCTGTCCGCCTAATTCTCAATACAAGATACGCCTGAATTTTGGCTTGATCCGACCAACGTAAGTCTCCTACGCCGTCGTATCTTGGGCGCATATTTACGCTGGCCGCAAGGGGCGCTTCCATTGATTTACGCGTCGAATATGTAAATGACCTAGATACGCTACGCCCGCTCAAATATACACCGCTCTACCTGAATCCGGCTAATAGTGTCCAATACCCTGAGACTGATTCCTCACTTAACTTTGCACAGTTAGAAGCCAGATAAACAAAAAAGGGAAAGGAAAGAAAGAAAAGAAAGCAGAGAGGGAGGGGGAAAGAGTAGGGAAGACCAGGTAGGAGAAGATACCAAGTTACCTCGATGACTCCATTTCCGGCTCAAAACGAGTCCTCCCGAGAATGCCACTGCTCCCAGACACCATTGTGGTCGTCCAGAATGTCCCGCAATCTGGCCGTCATTTTCTCCATTAGTTCCACGTCCTTGACCCTAGCAGAAAAGGCCTCCTGACATGGGGGCACAGTTTTCTTCCAGTGAAGGGATATTAAGCACGTTGCCACCGTAACAACATGCCTGAGCAGTTTTTTGTAGGGTTTGGCTTTTTTCGGTTGAGAGAGACCTAAAGGAAAAGTTTTGGGGTCAGAGGTATGGGTGCCTTGAACAGACGAGTCAGTAATTGCTGTGTTGAGGTCCCAACGGGACTATCAGGGGACATGTCCAATATATGTGGAAAAGAGTGCCCCTGGTTTGCTGGCATTGCCAGCAGCGATCAGAGGTGGAGGGGTAAATTATATGGAGTACGTCCGGAGTCAGGTACCAATAGAAGAGAATCTTATAAGCATTTTCTTTCTAGAGGGTACATAAGGAACTTTTGGCATCCTGACTCCAGACTGCCCCCCCCAGGCCTCCTCCGTGATCTCCTCCCCCAACTCCCTCTCCCAACAGAGCATCAGAGGTCAGTCCTTTACATTAATGGACCTCAAGTACGATGCGTTCAAATGAGGAGGGTGCAGAAAACTGCAGGTGTGGGGCTAAGGTTTGGGCGTAGTGACGAATCTGTAAATAGCTGTAAAACACCTGTTTGGGAAGGTCTTGTTTTGTTTGGAGCTCAGAGAATAGGATCAGCTTACAGGACCTGGGGTCCACTAGGTGACCAAAGTGGAATAGGTTCCGCGAGGCCCAGGGCCACGACATCTGATGAGTGAGACTTGCTGGCATTTTGGGGTTTCATAGGAAGGAGGTCATCAGTGAACATTCAGATTTAAGCTCACATTCACAGGGATACAGTAGGTGACCGCGATATTGTGTCAATCTCGCTCCCTTTCTCGGCGAGATTGACCACCTACGAGCCCCATCGCGGGAGCCAGCGCCGAGCCGGCTGGCCGCGATGGGAAAAAGCCCTCATAGAAGCGACGGGGATCCGACTTGAATTCTAGCTGCGGCGTTTGGTAGGAACCCATGCTGTTTTTTTATTTAAAATTTGGCGTGGAGTTCCCCCTCATGATTCATACCAAACGCCGCGCTAGAATTGGTGGGAATCCAAGTCGGATCCCCGTCGTCCTTTATGACGCGCTCGCTGGAATGTGCTTTTCCTATTCCAGCGAGTGCGAGTTGTCGGCACCATGCCGTCGAGAATCAGCGCAATGCCGTCGTGCTGGAAACACATTCTCGGAGACAGGTACTGTAGCTTCTACCACAACCGTCGGAGCTGGGAAATAGATCCTAACAATCGACCAGGTTCTACCTCCACATTCGCGTTTCAGAGGAGACTATTCAAGTGTACGGGCGCTAGCCAGATTTTCTCTATCTCCGTCCATTTATTGTACGACTGTTAGGGGAACCAGGAGACTATTACTCGAAGTTGGGTGAATGCCAGGTTAAGGAATGCCAGGCCCCCGTCGGTGCGGGATGCCATCATGACGGAGCATGGGACCTTGTGTCGCTTGTAGTTCCACACGTTTTACAACAATAACTTGCATAGTAGGCTTTAAAATTAGCACTTTTGAATTTGAACGTTCGAGTCCCATAGACGTCAATGGGGTTCTAAATGTTTGCGCAAACGGTCGGTCCGTTCGAAGGTTCTGGTGCGAACCGAACAGGGGGGTGTTCGTCTCATCCCTATTGTCTAAGTATAGATCTATGCTTGTTCCAAGCATGTTGAAATTCACTTACTGTTGACTGGCCCACTGCCCATGGTGGAAGTCTAATCTAAACATCAACTACTCTTTTGGCAATTACATACTTTCTAAGATTAGTTTTGAACTTTCATCCTGCTAGTTTGAAGTCATGTCCCTGTGTTCTTGATCTTAGATTATTATTGAAAATACTGAAAATATTGTCCTCCTGAACCTTATTCACATTCTTACACTAGGTTAATATATACCTTTATCACAGTGTTGCATATGTAAGATGACCAATACCAAATATTTTTTTCCAGGCTAGAAGGATTGGCAAAGCCTGCTCTATAGTAATGAGTAAATAAAACTAGGTTCATGTGATTGTATGCACTGAAACATAGGTGCTGATTGCTTTTATGAGAAATAAAGGGTTTGTAAAGGATTTTTTTTTTATCTTAATAGCTTCCTTTACCCTAAAGCGGAGCTCCACCCTAATGTAAACTCCCGCTGATCGGAACCCTCCCCCCTCTGGTGTCACATTTGACACCTTTCAGGGGGGAGGGGGGTGCAGATACCTGTCTAAAGACAGGTATTTGCACCCACTTCTGGCCACAGTCTGCGGGCAGGACATCACCTCTAGTCCCCCCCCTCGTGTTCTGGGAACACTCGGCTCCCAGAGCACAGCAGGCGCAGTGCGACTCGTGCATGCGGCGTAGGGAACCGGGCAGTGAAGCCGGAGCGCTTCACTTCCTGGTTCCCTCACCGAGGATGGCGGGGGGGCAGCAGAGTGACGAGTGATCGCTCGTCCTCTGCTGCGGACGGCGCTGGACTCCAGGACAGGTAAGTGTCCTGATATTAAAAGTCAGCAGCTGCAGTATCTGTAGCTGCTGGCTTTTAATATTTTTTTTTCAGTGGAGCTCCGCTTTAATGCAGTGCTGTTTTCATGTCCTCATTGTTCGTTTTTGCTCTCAAGTTGCTGTAATTCTTCTCTGATCTCCATAATTTTGGTTGTCTGTTTCCTGATGGCCACAGTGCTGGGAGCTTTCTCTCTGTGGTCACTAACTTCAAGGAGGTGTGATTACTGTGTGTCTAGTTTCTAGTTTCGTTTTCCAAACCATCACTGCTCTATGGCTCTGTAAGGCAGAGAGGCAGGAAACAACATGCAAAAACGAAACTAGAAACTACAGGTACATTATATGATTGATTTTTATCTATTTTTAATCATTTTTAAAAGGAATCAGTAAACTATTATGTCTCTATACCCTGTAAACTGTCATTTCAGCAAAAACTATTTTTTTATTTACAACTCCTTTAATTTATTTTGTATGGTTTTAGGGTGGGAGGGACATATACTTTCTACTTTGTGTACTTTTTTTTAAATTGTAATTTTATTATTGTCAGTAATTTCTATGTTTAAAGCTCTTTCAAGTACAGTCGCTGTAGATCTGAGGGGGACATGCAAGGAAAATAAAAAACAGCATTTTAGCTTGCACATGATTGGATGATAAAATCATCAGATCTTCCCCTCAGATCTACAGAGACCACACTTCCAAGTGCACTTTCAGTGCACTTACTAGTGCACTTTTAGTGCAAAGTGAATTTGCCTTTCGTAAATAACCCCCTATGTGATTCTTATATTAGTTTACATTCCAAGCAGAGCCCTCAATACCTACTGTTGGGAGATTAGGAACCCAGAAGGATAGTTGTTGAATTAAAAATAACAGTTTTAATATTTATAGAGCTCTCTAACGCAAATGTTATATTTTGCCATAAAAAGATTGTAAGCATGCTGTTATATACAGTAACATTATGAAAAGACTATAAGATGCATTTAAAATGAAAGGTTAAATAATGAATTTGACATTTACCAAACATTAACTGCAGCTGTTTCCCCCTGGTGCATGTGTTAAACAACGCTGATTCATCTGCAATGAATATCACATTAACTGGTTTATAAATATACACTTAAATATGTGTTATAAAAATAATTTTTGCAATTATTACAATTACAAATTAGCAATGCATATTAGCATGCAGGTTTACCTGTTGATTGTAACGAATAAAGGAACTACCATATGTACTTAAATACAGTAAATGACAGTACTGCAGTATGCTAGGTATCAACGGACTGTGCTATAGTTAAAGGGTCACTAAAGGAAATATTTTCTTTGCTGAAATGACTGTTTACAGGGTATAGAGACATAATAGTTAACTGAATCCTTTTAAAAATGATTAAAAATAGATAACAATCAATCATATCATTTACCTGTAGTGTTTTAGTTTTGTTTTTGCGTTTAGTTTTGTTTTAGCATGTTATGCTGTATCTGTGCTGGACAGTGCCATAGAGCAGTATTGGTTTGAAAACGAAACTAAAATCTCCCAGTACTGTGGTGATCAGGAAACAGACAACCAGGAAGTGTCCAAAACAGAGGAGAATTACAGCAACATCAGAGCAAAAACGAACAGTGAGGACATGCCAAACCAGGACTGCAGTACGGTAATGAAAGCTATTTAGCTAAAAAAAAAAAACTTTAAGCTATTAGTTTTTTGTGCATTTCATAAAAATTATTGTTTAGCACAAAATTTAAATGTCCAGCACAAATAAAAAACTTGAGTGACAAATTATAATTTCAACGAGAGTGCTTGTGAAATGGTCTAATGAAATGATCTTTTAGAGGAGCTATAAGAGCTGATTAAACTCATTTAAAAATACAAAACAATATTCTTCTCAATCACCTATTGTTACCTGTAGTATGAAAAGGAGTTTTCAATATAATCACTTTATGTTCAGTTTTGAAAATCAACATGTTGGGGGATACGATTAAAAGATACTTAGAAACATTTCAGTTATTATTCTTTGCTAAAATTAGAATCTTGGAGAAAAATAACACATGGTTTATTCTTTTTTATGTATATTAATGTGACATAAAATGTGTTGAAGCACATTGTGGTTGATTTACTAAAGGGAAATAGACTGTGCACTTTTGCACAGTGCAGTTGCACTCTGCAAGAGCAGTTGGTTCGGAGTTTAGTAAATAAGTGGAAGCTTTGTTTGCTTCGATCATCCAATCATGTGCAAGCTAAAATGCATTTTTTTCTCCAAATCAAACAAATATTTACGAAATCTCTTCCCATGCAAGCATGGGAGAGGGATTTCAACAAGGTTTATACAGAAGTGCAGTGGCTCACCAAATGTACTAATCTATGGGAACTATTTCAAAAAATAATGTTGCGCTGGTACCTCACTCCTTATAGATTATCCAAATTCGTCCCAGGTGGGTCTCCCCTGTGTTGGAGACAATGTGGGGAAACTGGTACTTTGTTTCATCTACTATGTCCCAAGTTACTTCATTATTGGAGGAGGATTTATGATCTTATATCGCAAACACTTCATATTGGGCTGGATCCGTCGCCGGGGATGGCACTGCTCTCTCTGGAGATGGATCTCGTCCCGTACCATCTGAGAAACCTACTGTCCTACATTTTCTTGGCGGCTAGGCTCGCCTTAGTTAGGCACTGGAAGGACATAACATGCCCAACACTTTTTGAAGTTATACAAATAATCAACACACGTGGTACGTATGAACAACTTTTTGCCTACAGTATGGGTAAATACCCTTCAATTGATTGGATCTGGGAACCATGGAACAAATGGTATTCTTCCTCAACCAGCTCTGGTTCTACTTTAACTGCTTGACTCCAAAATATTGCCTCTCATCCAGTTGGCTTATTGCCTGAAGTATCTAACTGCACTTATTATTTTATTTAGATTTTCATTTTTATCCTTATTTTTTGTCTTTGTCTTCTTATCCTTATTTTGTTTTATTTATATGAGTTTCTTGTTTAGTCATGGTTCTTATGAAGGCATTTCATGGTTCGGTCACTGTATAGAATCAAGTCCTTTCGGTCCTCTCTGAATCAGACCATGTGTGACGCTAGTAGATGTAATGATGGATGTCACTACGGTGATTAATGTATCGCATCATATTCTAACAAATGGTGTCATAGATCCTTCATCTGTTACCTCATTATGAAACTGTGTACGTGCTTGTATGTACTATGTTTGTTAATTTGAAAAATTTAATAAAAACTATTAAACATAAAATGCATTTTTTTTTTCCTTCCACTTGATTGGGTAATCTTTGCAAATTGAAGCTCTTGAGCAACTACACTTGCAAAGTGCACAGTCTATTTGCCTTTAGTAAAACCTAATTGTGTATGGACATGGGTCAGCATGGACACCCTGAACAGTCTATGACTATGCAGCCCTATACACAACAAACTGATGCCATTTTTTTATGCTTTCAACATATTATCTTCAGGGACAAAATGTTAACTTGCTGTCTAATATATCCCACTGACTTTCAGATGCTATTGTAATGAGATAATCAATGTTATTCACTTAAACTGTCAGTGGTAACAAATGTACGGCTGACTGGTGTATAGTATGCAATTTGAAGAAAAAAACAAACAAACTGTGAAATTAATATTCATACTACAAAGATCAGTGCAAATCAAGCTATACAACCCTAAAATAGTGACAAACTGTAACATATCTGGCAGCATATCTTAAAAACAAAACAATAGTTCACAATAGTCATAATTATTGTTAGTTACCCTGTAGGTTACCTGTAGTTTGCTAATAGCTTTTTTTTTTTTTGCTTTGGCTTAGTATTATTATTATTTTTTTTTCTAAGGCACTATATAGTTGTATAAATATATTAGCCCACTAAACTTGAATCTGTTTTTTTTTTGTGAATGACACAGGAGAAATTGCTATGTATGTAAACCTGTGCTAGAGCTATACTTTTAAATCAGTGGTTCTCAACCTGGGGGTCGGGACCCCCATGGGGGTTGTGACGGTATTGGTATGATATCCCCGTCAAACAGTCCCTTCTTCCCATAACAGAACATCACAGAATCATCCACACATGAGCCAAGGCTGAATGCTGGAACCAGAGAGACTTTAATGGTATAACACACAGCTTATATGTAATTTCCAAAACTGTTACAATGACAAATCTCCGCCCCCCTCCCACTGGGGCTTCCATACAGATCATGGGCAGACATTTCGGAGCCGACTCTGAAAACACACTTTCTTTAGATAATGACATCAGTGGAGTTAATTACTAGGTGTAACAGAATACATTATCTAGACAGCTTGGCCCCGCATATAGAAGAGATAATTACCACAATGAAGCAATCAGAATAATTAACCTGAGCCCCTTCTAATCACAGTAAACAGTAACCACAGGGCTTCTTCACACAACACACTAGATCAATTAACATTTCAACAGCCTGTTAGCAGAGTGAGTCACACCTGAAATCACCTTCTAACACAGCATTAACCAAGCAGGGAGAATTTAAACTGAAGCATCCTTCACAGGGGTCAATTGATGATTTGACAGGGGTCACCCCCAGCTGGGCTGTTCCTGGAGCCCACGACCGCCAACTCAGCCCCTTCGCAGCTGCCCATTCAGTTCACTGCATGGCTGGGGGGGCAGAGACTAGAGGTCCGCTTACTGGTGAGGAATGTGAAGTGAGAGGGGCTGGAGGAGACCCAGTTTCCTGATTTCGGCATTGGTGTCACTGCTACGAGACACCACAAAGTCAGAGACACACTATCTGTGATTAGAGTTGCCATTAAAAGTCCCCACTACAATTTTCAGATCAGCAGATGACCTTGATCAAGAGCATCCAAGTTAGCTGATCAGAACTCCCCCCAAGCATTGCGACTCATCCCACCCCCCACCAAGGAGTAAGAGAAGGAATAAACATGGAGAATACATGGAAGGGAAAGGAAAAGAGGGGTAGGAACAAAGAAAAAGGGAGAGAAAGAACAAGAAAGATGGCTAGAGAGGGATGGGGGGGGGACAAGAATTTAGGATAGAGAGAGATAAAAGGGAAAGAAATAAGATCAAAGAGGAAGATTGGTACATCATAAAATGTACCATAAGGGGTTTTAATATTGTACGAGTGGAAGGCACTCAGGGATCACTAAATGTCCATGGGTTTGCGGGCACAAATTACTTGTCTTGCCTTGGCTGTGGACAACCCGCGCTACAATTTTTTTTTTACTGTTAGGGGTCCCCACAACTTGGGAAATTTTATCAAGGGGTCACGACACTAGAGGGTTGAGAACCACTGTTCTACATGAAATTTAAAACATCTGGTTTGGGAAATAGCTAAGGTCCTCAAAAGACATTGAATAACAACATATTCTAAATATTTTTTCTCCTTAAATTGTTTCAAGGGGTTTTGAATGGTCTTTTTGTCAGACTTAGCAGGTTTTTATTCTTCAAAAGAGCCTATATAAAGCTTATCAAAGCCCTGCAGAAATAAAATCCTGTAGCATTCTAATGCAAGTAAATCTGATTAAGAGATGCAAAATGGATTCTTTGCACTACAAGTGCCCTGCAAGTGCACTTGAAAGTGCAGTCACTGTAGATCGCTGTAGATCTGAGGGAAAGCTCTGAAATTAGGGGAAGCTCTGCTGAATTTATCATTCAATCATGTTCAAGCACAAATGCTGTTTTTTATGTTCCTTGCATCTCAACCTCAGGTCTACAGAGACTGCACTTTCAAGTGCACTTGTAGTGCAAAGTGGATTTGCCTTTGGTAAAAAAAAAAAAACTATCTGTATGTAATATGTGTATATGTATGTCCATATATTGCACATTTTGAGATTTGACTCTTCCAGTAAAGTTGTTTTTATTGTACAAGGACTATGCAATTCTTTGGGGGTTATTTATGAAAGGCAAATCCACTTTGCACTACAAGTGTATTTGGAAGTGCAGTCGCTGTAGATCTGAGGAGGACATACAAGGAAAATAAAAAACAAAATTTTAGCTTGCACATGATTGGACGACTAAATCAGCAGAGCTTCCCCTCATTTCAGATCTTCCCCTCAGATCTAAAGCGACTGCACTTCCAAGTGCACTTGTAGTGCAAAGTGGTATTTCCTTTCGTAAATAACCCCCATAGTCTCTATGCTGTTTCACTGGTTAATTGTTTATGATTTTGCTGCCACCTTTTGGTCATTGTTTTAAATGTTTATTTTTGTGCAATTCCTCCACCTTGTATGATGTAAGTTTCTCCTTCCTCATTTGTGAGTTCTGTATTGTTCCTACATAGCACACACTATAGCTAGGAAAGAAAGTATTAAATATGACCATTTTACCACTTGACCTCCGAAGATTTACCCTCCTTTATGGCCAGGCCATTTTTTTGCGATACAGCACTGCGTTACTTTAACTCACAATTGTGCTATCATGCAACACTGTACATAAATTACATTTATGTAATTTATTTTCCCACAAATATAGTTTACTTTTTGTGGTATTTGATCAGCACTGGGTTTAAATTTGTGTGCCTAATAAACAAAAAAGACAGAACATTTTGAAAAATAAATGCAATTTTTTACTTTCTGCTATACAACATATCCAATAAAAGCATTTAAAAAAATAAAATTTCTTAAAAAATTTAGACCAATATGTATTCTGTTACATATATTTGGTAAAAAATCCCAATAAGTGTAGATTGATTAGTTTGCGCAAGTTATAGCGTCTACAAATTATAGTATATATAATTATTTATTATGTTTTTAATGAATTATTTATTTATGTTTTATGCTAGTAATGGCGGCGAGCAGCAACTTATAGTGGGACTGCAATATTGTGGTAAACAATCTGACACTAACTGACACTTTGTGGGAACCAGTGACACTAATACAGTGATCAGTGCTAAAAATATGCACTGTCGCTGTTCTAATGACACTAATGGCTGGGGAGTGGATAAACATCTAGGGCGATCAAAGGGTTAACTGTGTGCCTAACCACTGTTTTTGTGTTTACTTTTAGGTGTTTTTACTAAGGGATGTGATGGATTTTATTCCCTGCTTTGCAGAGAAACAAAATCTAGCACATCCCCACTAGCAAGATGGTTCTCTGCATTGTTACATATGCAGAGCTCCGTCCAATATGTCTCCTTGCCAATCAGCCGGTGAGGCGGTCATCAGCGGTCATCCATGGGCTGGCACCTGCTGATTGGCTTCTGCTGTGATTAATCACAGCAGAAGCGGTGTGCTGGCAGCATGCACGCACACCCCTTACCAGGAAGTGCAGAATCACATTATATATATATAGATAGATAGATAGATAGATAGATAGATAGATAGATAGATAGATAGATAGATACATATCTATATATACGTGATTCTGCACAGAGCGACGCCCTGTAGCAGTAAAGCTGCTATAGGGTGGTCGGCAACTGGTTAAACATTTCAGTGCCAACATCTACCACTTAACATAGTTTGCCCCAACATTCTGCATGTAGTAAAGATATACTTGGATGACAAGTGTTTGGGGAGTTCAGCTATCTGATGAAAATTACCTTCAGACCATGCATAGAAGTCTCAGGAAGAGAAAGTTCACTATTACAACAACTGGAGCCAGTATAAACATAGTGCTTAATGTCATTATCAAGTAAAATAATAATAATAATAAATAATATTAATAAAATATTGATTGTTGAGGCTTTCTTTCTATGTGTTTAAGCAAAATGAGGGAGAGGGGGCTGCAATTGGATATGTTAGAGCCATTATAGTCAGCACAGTCTATTTTAAACAGTTTGGAAAATACCACCAAAGGCTTGATTAATTCTAGGTTCACATATATGTGTGTTTCAGAAATGCATGCAATTTACACACAGTGCTTTTCAGCAGACAAGCAGGAGTGACATTAATATGCCATCTAGTGAGGCTCAGGGTTTGGAGTTTGAGAAGGAGGAAGATCTGTTGGCATTCTAAACATTGAATGCATTATTCCCTATGAAGGGCATTAGCCAAATATTGATCTATTAAAGTGGAGTTCAACCCATTTAAAAGTCAGCAGCTACCAAGTGTAGCTGCTGACTCTTAATAATCAGACACTCACCTGTTTCACGGTCCAGCGATGTGGGCACACGAACCCCCTCTCCCCCTCCTCTCTGGGGCGCCGACATTCTAACTGTTGGTGTTAGGATGTGGCTCCACAGCCGGACACGCACTGCACATGGGCGAGCCATGCTACGCTCTGTGAATGGCATCAGGCAATCTTCTAGGATGTGTCCCAGAAGATTGCAGGGAGGGGGTGGTGATCTTCCTTCCAGCACCTTGTCGCCAGGGGAGTAAGTGGGAGTTGGGTGCCTGTAAATCCCCACCCCCCCCTAAAAAAAATTACATGCCAAATGTGGCATGTCAGGGGGTCACCGGCCCAGCACTTAAAGTGGAAGTTCCATTTTTGGGTGAAACTCCGCTTTAAATGGACCAACTATCTCATTCATATGAACAACTTTTCAGCACCAGTCAGTCTTCTACCCCAACATATAAAGAGTGAATTCATGAAAACTTTCTGTGAAATGATGGATGCAGACATCAACACTCTCTGTAAAAATAACATACATTGTAGATTGGGTGGTAGGTAAGCTATGGATAAAAAAAAACTCACACAAGATAACAAGCAAGCATAACCTACACGTGTTGTTTGGGCAGCTGATAAGGGTGGATTAAAAATTCCCAAAATACAAAAGACCATCTTGAAGAAGAAAAATGGTTAATCTCTGTCATGGTGGTGCCATGGGCATTTGCAAAAATCATTGTTTGGTCTAACAATTCTTTTGCTGATTAGCTGGTTTATTTTGGTCACTTTATAGACAACATAATAATCATCAAGAATGGTCTATGTAATCTAATATCTTACTTTGTCCAATATTTCATTCAAATATGTGGCAGACTTGAAGTATTTGGTATTTCTGGATCTGGAACTATGTTCCATTTCATTAGGTAATATTATTTCCAAAACCCATTTTTGTTTCCAATATTTTATTAAAGTTTTTAAATAAAAAATACAAAAAAAAAAAAGAACAGCATTTGTCATTGTCAGGAGAACAAACGTACAAGTATAAGTTATTGCGAATACAAACGCATCATCAGCACACATTATTCCCTTGGGTACTCTTATTACATCTTTCACCCAACAAGATCCAAAGCAGACCCAACTCTGGGCCTCCTAGCTGGAGCACTGACTAGTCCCAAGGAGCCAGCAGACAATAACAAACAATAGCTAATTCAATAAGAGGACAGAGACGAGTGACAATAGAAAAGAAAAAGAGAAGAAAAGAGAAGAAAGAAGAAGAAGGGGTGCACCCCTAACTCAACAAAGATCCCCTAATGTTAGCCCAGCTCATTATGTAGTCGTAAGATAAGTGATCCAGGGGTCCCACACTTTATTAAACACAGTGACCTTGTCATTTAAAATAGTCAAAAATCTCTCATTCACCATTATCCAAGACAATTTAGACTTCAAAAGATAAAAGGGAACAGTGGGGGACCTCCAAGACTTTGCTATGGAAATTCTTGCCGCTACAAATATAAAGGCTATCAGTTTTCTTGTGTACTTTCCCTCTACCGGGCGCCCCAGCAGTGCATGCAGAGGTGATTTAAGAAGATTCACCTGAGTTAAAGAATATATAAAATTATATGTGCGTATCCAAAATCGTCTCACCTTTTGGCATCCAAAACCCATTTTAAGAAAAGCAATAGGCCTACTCATTTTTTACATCAACAGAGTTATTATCACACAGACTGGAAAAGTAAATTTTTACTAAACCCAGGACCCTGCATTCACTGTATCTGATCTCCCACAGTGCACAGAACATGGAAATGCAATTGTTTTAGTAAATATAAACAGCTAAATACCTTTTCTCATCAGCATTATATAGCAGTCTTGTGACTTCTATTAGTGTCCGGCCGAGCATTGGTTAAAGCTTGTAGTTTTTATTCTCCGCAGACTGACCCATGAGGCTGCATGACTCCTAACCATCTGTATGAACAGTGCTGATTGGCTCTGTGCCGATCACATGCACCCTCCCAATAAAAACAAAAACAAAATAACTCTCTAGCAATATACACCAAACTGAGCATGTGCAGAGTGCCCCCAAGGCTCTGTACTCTTAGGAGCTGGATTGGAAACTGTGGAAGAAGGGGAGAATCAGAGAACACAGGATCAAATAGCCTTTTTACACAATACTGAGGATTAACCCCCTAGGTTCCAGAGTAAGTATAACAAGCATGCTTTACAGCATATACAAACTGATTTTACTGTTGAGGGTTTGGTAACACTTTAATATTCCATTTAGCCAGTACCAAAGGTTACAGAGGAATTGTGCAGAATTCTACAGAACAAAGTGAAACATTGCATTCTAAAGAAGGGATACAGGGAGGTGCAGGCCTAAGAAAAAAAAAGACATGCAAACAAGAGAAACTTATAATAACATATCAACAGTTTTAACAACACAATATAATGATTAGCATCAAGCTAATAATACAATTATTTGTAACCATTGGACAGTATTGTTACAAGATCCCATAAAAACTGAAAACTGTGTTTAGGAGAGCAAAATATTCCACAGAATAGTAAGATGTTTCTTTATTTAGATTTTTGGGAAATTAACAAATGTTTACTGGGCTAAATGTAACCTTATTTATGCCACAAGATTAAATTATTAAATTATATTGTGGCACCACCTCTGTAGGAGCCGCTAGTATCCTCTCCTACTTCATGTCTTCAGCCAGGCACACAGTATTTTCGACTGCCAAGCTCCATGTTATGCTTGTTTCTTCAATAATCTAGGTTTTTTTGGTTGTTTTTGATGTTTTATTGAGAACTTTGATTG
Organism: Rana temporaria; assembly: GCF_905171775.1. Classification (NCBI taxonomy): domain Eukaryota; kingdom Metazoa; phylum Chordata; class Amphibia; order Anura; family Ranidae; genus Rana; species Rana temporaria. The sequence continues at coordinate 165,360,396 of NC_053493.1, forward strand.
GAAAGGAAATGTGGTGGGATACTTCAGATTTAACTAATTACAGGAGGACAACTCCTTTACCCAACCATGGAAATTCTACTTGATGCACCGTGCACTCTTGAGTAAGTCCTCTGTAAGGATTATTGGACTATTGCTCTTCAGGACACTGGCCAGTATCCCCTTTCTGCTGAACCCAATATATGACTTTCCTAGCAGGGGGTAGCCTAAAGAACCAGGCCCTAAAATCTCTACAGTCTGTCCAGGAGTCGCAAACAGATCCTCTCTGGCACAGCTCCTCTCAGTCAGCTCTTCTGAACACATGGATCAGCTCTCCAACTTGCAGGCCTCCCACTTGAGACCACATGGCAGCAGGTGCTGAAAAGGACAAAACGCCCCTCCTCAACGGGACTCCACTTTTCTGGGCAAAAAACACTTTGTGTGTGTCTCACCGAATATAAATACCCTTTTCAGCAGGCTTAGGGGCCTGTATTTTGCTGAGATGACAAATATATTCATGCTACTAGTCTGCATGAATCACTCCTGCCCATCCAGCAATTTACAAAACTGCCCAGATACAGATGAGCCAACATAAATACAGCAGCACTTTAAAACACACAGGACTCCCTAGTTGAACAAATGTAGCTCTCCTGTTAGGCAGGAAAGTTGCTATATTTTACCTTACAATCTCCTGTTAAGCAGGAGACCACACTATTCTAACTATGTACATCCTAGCATTCTACCTAGGAGGGTGCTAAACTATGATTTCTAAATCTTCTTATTTCTACGAACTGGTATCTGGATAATAGTGAGAAAATGCATGCATATTAAAAACCAAGCACCTACAACAGAAGAGGTGAATCAACCTTTAGATTATAGGTTCTCAAACCTATTCACAAACCAACTGTTATTTCTATGTTGTTATAGGACTGTAGACATTTATAATTCATTGAGCATATACACAATTCGTTTTATACAATATGTAGAGTTTCATACGGCTAATACGAATCAGATCATACTTACCAAGAACACCAAAATATGAGTTGAAAATGCAAATAAATAAATAACATTTATTTTTATAAATAAACCTATTTCCCTGACTTTTGCTTCTCTAATCCATGTTTAACAACCTTACCCTTCAGCATGTGACACTTTTACAGCTTAACACGTTAAATGACAATCATGCTTGAATGCTCCCATGTGATGTGACATATAAAGCTTCAAATCCATGCTACAGTACCTTCTTTAAATAAAATCTCTTGCTAACAATGTACTGCAAAATATCTACAAGCACTGATGGATAAGACACAAGTCACATTATGTAGTTGCCAATGAGAACTAATTTTAGCTTTCACTTTGATTAACCTGACCTGTCAAATTAAATTAACTTCTCAAACATATTTTTCTCACACAGAATGGTATGGCAGACAGCTCAATGTAGATATTTTCAACTACAGTTATGGCTGGTAGCAATTTTACATGCCAGATTATAACAGATTAACATCAGATTTCAGTTTTATAGAGCTCCGGTTTATAGATCAATTTACCATTCATTACTATTGTTCCTCTAGGCATTTTAGTTGCTGAACCAATAAAATAAAATGAATGCATTTGTTTAATGTAATTAATTAAAGCAAACATTTTAAATTATGCAAAAGGTTAATTTTATCAGCAGCTATGGAGAGGTTTTTGTGTTGCTTAATAATGACTTATCGTTTAGTAGTTGTCATAAATTCAATATAGTTTAGTATCAGAATTTAAATAAATTAAGTTATGTGATCAAGTATTTTTTTACAGCAATTCTGTATGATTGTGAGTGATTATTATGATTGATTTCATATAGGAAGGAGCACCAGACCAAATGATAAAAGAGCCATTAATTTGTTGGTTTAAACTAACAGCCAATGTGCTGCAGTGGTCAGAAAACATCCCCCTTTATCAGAGCTTCAGATAAAATAAGAGATTTCAATGGATTCAAAATAGGGCTTTGCCTATGTAGGAAAGCTAATTGCTGGATTAAGAGCATTTCTAGCTTGCAACATCTGTGTGAGTTATTTCTAATTAGCATGCACCTCATTAGGTAATTAAATCAATGTAAAGAATACTATATATTATATTTATATATATATATATATATATATATATATATATATATATATATATATAATATTGTACAGGACGCCAGGGTTGGGTCCTGTACATAGCGCCAATTTTCAGAGTCTAGTCCCTTTAAAACACTGGTTCAGGAGGTCACTCAGAGGGGGTGAGAGATTCCGGGAAGTTAAAAGTGGATCCAGAGAGGACGGGCTTACAGTCCTCTCTGTCTTTCTTAATGTTATTTGGGGGCCTGGAATTTTGGAGGCTATAAAGCGACATTCAGGAGGGAAAATAGTAAAGATCCTCCACCAATATATATAGATGGCCTCTCACCTCAGCCATTCGACCATGGCTAGGTCACATAGCATATTATACCTCCCAGGTATGAGCAAGACACCTCCAGATCTCAATAGATAAGCAGCAATCAGCTCAGCCAGTTCCCAGATCCGAGCGCGGGTGACGTCACGTGACTCCTCGAAGGGGGAGGAGTCACGTGACGTCACCCGCGCTCGCTGCCTCACACGCTGATTTGTGAACTGCTCGTGGATTCGGAAGCCTGGAGCTCCGTGACATGCTTGTATGCTTCACACTCGGCTATGAGTGTCATCTATTGTGAGTTTATTTTATGCTGATTTTATTAAAACTTAGTTTGTTATACAGAGAGCACTAGTCTGTCCCCTCTCTTATTTGCATATATCTCTCTGTGGATCTGGGAACTGGCTGAGCTGATTGCTGCTTATCTATTGAGATCTGGAGGTGTCTTGCTCATACCTGGGAGGTATAATATGCTATGTGACCTAGCCATGGTCGAATGGCTGAGGTGAGAGGCCATCTATATATATTGGTGGAGGATCTTTACCTGTGGATCACTGATCTTCGATTTACTGCACTCAGTCACTTTTATATTGGAGCACTTTTTGGATTTACTTCACCTGTGCACTTTATGGACTTCTTTTGATATATATTTAATATTTTTATTGTTTATTATTTCACTTGCGCTGCACTATTTGTTACACTTTATGCTTTTGGACTTTTTATTTAAATTGATCCTTAGTGCTGGCTTGCAATTTTTTTTTATTTATATTATTCCAGCGCTGAATTTTTTTCCTTTTTATAGTCTATGCATTTCACAGATATTCTGCTTCCTAAGGACTTGGTATATATTCTAAAGTTTCAGAGATCAGCTCTAGTTTCTTAGATATAGTTGAATTTATATAATCTTTTAGTCAGTTTTTTTAAAAGATCTTGCTGATCAACTAGTTATTCTGTTACCTAGTTTGTGTTTTTGTGTACAAGTTAGCATATATCGTGAGAGTGTTTACTTACCTCTAATGCTGCGTACACACAATCGTAAATTCCGACAAGAAAACCGTGGATTTTTTTCTGACGGAATGTTGGCTCAACCTTGTGTTGCATACACACGGTCACACAAAATTCTGACCGTTAAGAACACGATGACGTACAACACTACAACGAGCCGAGAAAAATTAAGTTCAATGATTCTGAGCATGTTTGTTTTTTGTGCTTTGGAATTGCATACAGACGATCAGAATTTCCGACAAGAACTTTTCTTGTCGGAAAAAATGAGAACCAGCTCTCAAATATTTGCTGTCGGAAATTCCAACAGAAAAAGTCAGATGGAGCCTACACACGGTCGGAATTTCCAACCAAAAGCTCACATCGAACTTTTCTTGTCGGAAATTCTAATCACTGTAATTTTGCAGCAGAAATATTGGATTCTAAAGTGTACAGCCCTGGCCAAAAGTTTTGAGAATGACACAAATATTAGTTTTCCCAAAGTCTTCTGCTTCAGTGGTTTTAGATCTTTTTGTCAGATGTTACTATGATATACTGAAGTATAATTGCAAGCATTTTTATTAGTGTCAAAAGCCTATATTGATAATTACATTAGGTTTATGCAGAGTCAATATTTGCAGTGTTGACCCTTCTTTTTCAAGCAATTCCCTCTGGCATGCTGTCAATCAAATTCTGGGCCACATCCTGACTGTCTTGCATAATCAAATGCTTGGCATTTGTCAGAATTTGTGTTTTTTTTTTTTTTTTTGCACACCTGCTTCTTGAGGATTGGCCACAAGTTCTCAATGTGATTACGGTCTAGGGAGTTTCCTGACCATGGACCTAAAATGTTGATGTTTTGTTCCCCAATCCACTAAGTAACTTTTGTCTCATGGCAAGGTGCTCCATCATGCTGGAAAGGCATTGTCCGTCACCAAACTGTTCTTGGGTAGTTGGGAGAAGTTACTCTTGGAGGATGTTTTTGTACCATTCTTGATAACAAAAATGTCTTTATTCTAGAGCTGGCAGGTAAAAATCTGTGCCATTTTTGGAATCTGTGGATCAAATGTACCCAGGAACAGGTCCAACATTTGAGTCACCAAAATGTGTTAGCTCTGTGCTATCTATAATGCTGTATCAAATATCTCAAAGCTGTCTGGAAAACCACTGAATAGCAGTTCTGCTATATGAAAATATTGTATTTCTATCTATAGCTCTCATGTATTCCATTATTTCTAAGGTATGTCATATTTAGCCTTGCGCGTGTTGTCCTTTCATTAGCTTACTCTGGTATAGCTTTCCAATTAAGTACAATTTATTGCAACGATTTGCTTTCTCATTTACTTTCTGTAGCTCCCCCTAGGATTATTTTGCAATTTCGCACTTGCATATGTGCACAATTTGATTATCTTCTATGCTCAGGGATCTAGTACCTTCAGCTTTTTGGTGTTTCTCTATCAATTTATCTGTAGTTGGGCATGGGCTAGGCTCTTGCATACACTTCCATGTACTCTCTGCTGTTAGGAGCATTTACATTTTTAAATTATAGCACTGATAGTTGTAATCTGTCAGATTAAACTTAAAATTTTGATGAAACACTGGCCCAGATTCAGGTAGCAATTGCGCCTGCATAACCATAGTTACGCAGCGCAATTGCTGACTTGCGCCGGCGTAACGAGTTCTCCTGATTCAGAGAACTCGTTACGCCGACTGCAGCCTAAAATCTGCGTGGCATAAGGCTCTTATGTCATGCAGATTTTAGGCTGCATTCTTGCGTTGACCGCTAGGGGGAGCTCCCATTGTGGTCAGCGTATAGTATGCAAATTGCATACTTACGCCGATTCACAATGTTGCGCGCCCCCTGCGTACGCAAGTTACGTCGGTTGCGTACGGCGTCTTTAGTGTAAGCTGCCCATGCTAAAAGCAGGGGCAGCCAATGCTAAAGGATACCCGGCGTTCCCGCGTCGCGACGTTCGAGTTTTACGTCGTTTGCGTAAGTGAATCGTGAATGGCGCTGGACGCCATTCACGTTCACTTTGAAGCAAATGACGTCCTTGCGACGTCATTTCCCGAAGGAGCATGCGCTGTACGCTCGGCGCGGGAGCGCGCCTAATTTAAATGATTCCCGCCCCCGGCGAGATCATTTACATTGTGCGCGCTTACGCCGGGCAATTTTGCCGGCGCGCCCTCGCAATTTACGGAGCTACTGCTCCGTGAATCGAGGGCAGCGAAAATTATTTGCGGGGGCGTAGGGCAAAATCGCTGCCCTGTGCCCCAGCAAATAATGCGCAAGTCCTACCTGAATCCGGGATAGCCATCATACTGTGTATACAAAATCATCTCTGACAAAAAAAGGTCAGAAGTATAATTCTGACCTTTTTTTGTCAGAGATGATTTTGCTGTAATACTGAGCTGTATCTAAATCTGCAGCAGAACATTTTACTTTGGATGTAGTTGGACCCATAAACTCTGGGAAAGTTACTGCAGATATGGATCTTTCCAGTCAGGATGTTATGGAACACATGGTGGAGCCTTTTTTGTTAATTGGAAAACAGGAACAAAAAGACAGGAAATTGTATCATAACCATGACAAATTTGACTAAGAACAACACTATGCAGGCATTAACCACTTGCTTACTGGGCACATATACCCCCCTCCTGCCCAGGTGAAATTTCAGCTTTCGGCACTGCATCGCTTTAACTAACAATTGCGCGGTCGTGCGACGTGGCTCCCAAACAAAATTGACGTCCTTTTTTCCTAACAAGTAGAGCTTTCTTTTGGTGGTATTTGATCGCCTGTGCGGTTTTTATTTTTTGCGCTATAAACAAAGAAGCGAGACAATTTTGAAAAAAATACAATATTTTTTACTTCTTGCTATAATAAATATCCCAATTTAAAAAAAAAAAAACATTTTTTTTTCTCAGTTTAGGCCGATACGTATTCTTCTACATATTTTTGGTAAAAAAAATAAAAAAATCGCAATAAGCGACTGGTTTGCGCAAAAGTTATAGCGCTTACAAAATAGGGGACAGAATTATTTTTTTTTAATTATTTTTTTTTACTAGAAATGGCGGCGATCTGCGATTTTTAATGGGACTGCGACATTATGGCGGACACATCGGACACATCGGACACATTTTTGGCGCCATTCACATTTATACTGCGATCAGTGCTATAAATATGCACTAATTACAGTATAAATGTGACTGGCATTGAAGGGGTTAACATTAGGGGGTGAGGAAGGGGTTAAATGTATCCCTGCTTAGTGTTCTAACTGTAGGTGGAGGGGGGGGTGACTGGGGGGGTGACCGATCTGTGTCTCTATGTACAAGAGACACAGATTGGTCTCCTCTCCAGAGACAGCACCGCTGTCTCTGTGTAAAACGGCAATGAGAGATGATCTCATATGTTTACATATGAGATCCTCTCTCATTGGCCGCACAGATCGCCTCGCGAACGGCCACTCTGATTGGCCGTTTGCGGCGATCTGTAATTGGCTGTGTCCGAGGGACACGGCCAACACAGATTTTCCCCGCAGCGCGCTCTGGAGCGCGCGCGGGGAACGCCCAAAGGGGCGGCCGTCAATTGACGGCAGTTTGGAAATTGGGATCCGCACTGTAGCCGTCAATTGACGGCAGGCGGATCCCAAGTGGTTAAAGAGGGAGTAAAGTCGTTACTGGTACATTTAGCTACAGGTAAGTTTATAATAACGTTTACCTGCAGGTAAAATGAATATCTCCAAAACGTGCACCGTTTAGGAGAAATTCCACTAAGCAGCAGCCAATACAGTTCCTTCAGAGGTCTGTGCCTTAAACTGTGACTCCCATGCATATGCGCAGGACTGACGTCATTGTGACTCAGCCAGTCAGACAGCTGGAGCCTGCAAACCTGGAAGGAAGACTGGGTGTAAATAGAAGTGACAGAGCACCACTAAAGGGCTTCATTTTAAGTTAAGTCTCCCATAATATGTTAGTATACGATGCATACTAACACATTATGACACTGACTTGTAGGGTGACTTTTTTTTTTAACAAACAAAAAATAGCTGTTCTACCTATGTCTGTATAAATATAAACAGAATGCTAACAAGAAGGCTCTAATAAGAAAACATATAAATTAAGAACAGTATAAACTTCTTGCCTAACAATAAGGCTTCATTTCCACTGACGTTTTTACAGCCACTTTTCGGAGCGTTTTTTACAGCTTAAAAACGCCTGTCCATGTTATTCTATGGCATCATGCCCACATAGGCGTTTTTGAGCTGCAAATGGCATAGGCGTTTTTGAGCTGTAAAAAAAATGCAGGACCAGGGCGTTCTGAAGCTCCAGAGTAGAGCTGTAAAAACGCCAGACGTTAACGAACGCTCAAAAACGCTACCGCGGCATTTTTTAAGCTCCAGCTTACCAAAATTTTTTTTTTTTTTTTACAAAATAAACACGGACAGGCGTTTTTAAGCTGTAAAAAAAGGCTAAGTCCCCATTCACACCTAGGCGTTTTGTCGCCTGTAGTGTGACGCCGCTGCCGCCAGAGGGCTGGAAACACATTGCCCTCTATGGAGATGGTCCCGGACCTTTTTTTCAGGCGGCTTTCGGCGTTTGGGGACCATCTCCATAGAGGGGCACATCTAGGCGGACAATCGCGGCGTTTTGTCGCCGCAAATCACGGTACAAAACGCCGCTATTTGCCGCCGCAATTCGAGGGACAAAACGCAGCGATTTCGTCCGCCTAGATGTGAATGGAGCCTAACAACAGTGGCTGTAAAAACGCCAGTGGAAATGAAGCCTTACAGTGCAGCAATTTTTCTTTCAATTATGACATTTTCTTTTAACTAGTAGTAAAGTCTGACTTTTCAAACTATGTTTGAATTTGACTCTAACACTACAGGAATATTTTTTCAGAGTGACCTAATATGTGTGAAAAGATTCTTATGCAACAAGATAGATATTGCATGGCTTACAGCAGCAAATTAAAAGCAGGTGTTAAAATTGCAAAGGAAAATGTTATGCCTCAATAACATAAACCTTTTCCTCAGAAAAATCCAGGCATTCAAAATTTCTAACTCTTTTATCTCCTTGAGGAATCGAGTTATACTATAAGATTTGAAAGCAAAGCTGATAAGGATACTTTTGTTCTGAAATATGTTATCCTGTGGTTGTATACATTAGACATATAGATATAATGGTGGCACACAAGAGGCCACGACCTCACCACAAAGATATTTCATTTTTACCTTTTTTTTGTGACATGCAAAGATAATGTCTCCACAGAATATTAATTGTAAGCTGCAATATCAGGTTGGCTACTTCAAAAGGGTTATTAGACTAGCTGGTAAATTTTGGCAGCACAATAAAAGACAATAAGCTTCGGTGTAAGCCATAGGAATAGTTCTGTCAAAAAGTATTTTTAACAGATCACTTTAACTTCCTATGATCACCAACTTCCCTAGTAATTCCCTAGTAATTAGTTTGATATAGTTTGATATAGAAAGGAGATTCGACATGACGCTGACAATAGCAATCTGTGTCTATCGAATCTGCGGTCGAATGTGCCTAACCTTAAGTCCAAGATTATTCTACATAGAGAGGAAAGATTCGACATAGAGAGAAAAGATTCGACATTATAGAGACAGTGTTGGGATAGACTATGACATGACATGAACGAAGAAGATTCAACGAAGCAGCGAAAAAACATACGAATGTTGAATCTGCCATTGAAGGCTTATGGTGTCTGGCGAAAGTTCTAAGAAGATTCGACAAGCAATTAAACTGTACGAAATCGCAATCGTACATTTACGGTCAAATGCTCGGCCCATAGGCTATAGAAGAATTTGAATGTTGGTTGACTAGTAATAATAATTTATAAATATAATTATTACTAGTTTCATACAACATTAGAATTCTTCTATAGCTTGTAGGTGGAACATTCGACCGGAAATGTACAATTGCGGTGTTGTACAGTTTAGCTGCTCTGTCGAATCTTCGACAATCACCATAAGCCTTCAATGACAGATACGACCTTAATTAATTAATTAATTTTTAACGAAACAAAATAAATAAAAACGAATTTTCGGGAGTAAGTAAAAAAAAAAAAAAAAAATTACGAAACAAAATATTTCAGTGTGCACATATCTACTAGACAAGTCATCATAAGACAAAACTCATACAAGTTTAACCACTTAAGACCCGGACCAATATGCAGGTAAAGGACCAGGCCCCTTTTTTCGATTAGGCACTGCGTCGCTTTAACTGACAGTTGCGCGGTCGTGCGACGTGGCTCCCAAACAAAATTGGCGTCCTTTTTTCCCACAAATAGAGCTTTCTTTTGGTGGTATTTGATCACCTCTGCGGTTTTTATTTTTTGTGCTATAAACAAAAATAGAGCGACAATTTTGAAATAAAATCTATGGGCTAGATTCACGTAGATCAGCGGATCTTTAGATCCGCTCGATCTATCTGTTTTAAGATACGATGCCGCAAGTTTGAGAGGCAAGTGGGTAATTCACATACCACTTACCTCCAAACTTGCGGCGGCGGATCGTAAAACCCCCGGCGGAATTCAAATTCCGCGGCTAGGGGGAGTGTACTATTTAAATCAGGCGCGTTCCCGCGCTGATTTAAATGAGCATGCGCCGTCCGCAAAATTTCCCGGCGTGCATTGCTCCCACTGACGTAACTAGGACGTCAGTGGTTTCGACGTGAGCGTAACTTGCGACGCGCGGGTTTCTGAATCGGCGTACGCAAACGTCGTAAAACAATTCAAACTTGACGCGGGAACGGCGGCTATACTTAACATTGGCTGCGCCTCATAGAAGCAGGGGTAAGTATACGCCGGAAAACCGCTACGGAAACGTCGTAACAACACTGCGTCGGGTCCGCGTACGTTCGTGAATTCGCGTATCTCGCTGATTTACATATTATTCAGCGTAAATCAGCGGGAACGCCCCTGCGCCATTTTCAAATTGAAAATAAGATCCGACGGTGTTACACAGTGTAACACTGTCGGATCTTAGCCATATCTATGCGTAACTTATTCTATGAATCAGGCGCATAGATACGACCAGTGTAAGTCAGAGATACGACGGTGTATCAGGAGATACACCGTCGTATCTCTTTGTGAATTTGGCCCTATATTTTTAATTCTCAGTTTAGGCCGATACATATTCTTCTACATATTTTTGGTAAAGAAAATCGCAATAAGCGTTTATCAATTGGTTTGCGCAAAATTTATAGCGTTTACAAAATAGGGGATAGTTTTATTGCATTTTTATTAATAATTTATTTTTTACTACTAATGGCGGCAATCAGCAATTTTTTTCATGACTGCGACATTATGGCGGACACATCGGACAATTTTGTCACATTTTTGGGATCATTGTCATTTTCACAGCAAAAAATGCTATAAAAATGCATTGTTTACTGTGAAAATTACAATTGCAGTTTGGGAGTTAACCACTAGGGGGCGCTGAAGGGGTTAAGTGTGACCTCATATGTGTTTCTAACTTTAGGGGGGCGGGGCTGGACATGTGATGTCATTGATCGCCTTTCCCTATATCAGGGAACAGACGACCAATGACAGGGCCACTGTGAAGAACGGGGAAGGTGTGTTTACACGCACCTCTCCCCGTTCTTGAGCTCCAGGGACCGATCGCGGGCCTCCGGCGGCGATCGGGTCCCGCGACCACGGTCACGGAGCTTCAGACCAGGTCGCAACCCACGGCTGGGCATTTAACAATCACGTACAGGTACGTGATTGTGCCCAGCCGTGCCATTCTGCCAACGTATATCGGCGTTAGGCAGTCCTTAAGTGGTTAAGCAGTCTGAAAAAGGGGAATTAATTTATCTTCATAGACTTCTTGAGGGAGATTGTTAATAAATGATTCTGTCCCAAGTGGGGGAGCATCTCCAACCCAGTCTGCAAGAGGGCCACCATATTTCCTCTGACCATTAACCTCTACAAGATTAATATTACACCTTTCCCGAGAAGGGAAGCTTTATTGTCCTCTTTTCAGAGAATTAATCCAAGTCTCTCTCTCAGCATTCATCAGGTTGTTGAAAATGATCTGCTCTCTACATGGGATCAGAGGCTGAACTGAGCTAATTTCCATGCTTTGATCGAGAGAAACAGACACAATCCCTGGTATTCTCCATGGGCCATAATCTGTGGGTAGAAGGCTAGCCCCCTAGTCCCCTCCAAAAGCCCTTGTCCCAACTGGGTTTGTCAGAACTCTTATTTACATTCTGTACCTTTTTTGTTGATAATTTCTTCCAGTCTTTAAGGGAAGATATTTTTATTGTTAGGTAAATGCAGTAATTTCTTGCGTTTACCATATATGTTTTATGTATTTATCTCCATTATACCAAATAATAATTACTATTTACTAGCATTAAATATAAATTAGTATTATTACAATTTTAAACCCCCTTACTATTTGTAAACCTAGAACAAACGTTTGTTGTTAACGTGGAAGTAAGCCGGCAGAAAAAACAAAGAAGCCCCCAGGATCTTTTTGATATAATGTGTAAGTATGACAGCATATGTTGTATTTGCACATTATGTCACACTTACCTAGCAAAGCAATCCCCTCCAGTGCTGTAATGCCTACCCTGTCTGATCTCCTCGGGGTTCTGCTGTCTTGATCATCTAGGCCAGGGGTGCCCAACTTTTTTAAGAGCGAGGGCCACTTAAACGACTTAGTAACCAGTCGCGGGCCACAATGAGTGGAGCAGGCAGATGACAGGTCCATGTCCACTCTGCATATGCTCTACTCTATGGGCCCTCAAATCTGATCTGCCCAAATGGAATGGGACGGATCCCCCCCCCTTCTGTTTTTTTTTTAGTGAATGGGATTGGAGGTAGGTGTGTGTATATGGTCACAAGTCCGTTTACATCTGTGGCTCAATAGAAGTGAACGGAGGGTCCGATTGGGTCGGACTGATCATGGCAAAGGGCTGCTTGCACCCTGACGCACTGTGGTTTACCTGCAGCGCAGTACACCTTTGTTTTTTTCTGCGTGTTGGCTGATCTTTGCCATAGACTTCTATTATATCCTGCACTTTCTGAAAGCTCACCACACCTGTATAACAGAAGTCTATGGCTCTGTGCAGGTAACCCAAGGGTGTTCTGCGCTGCACCTGCGGATCAGTTTAAAAAGCAGCCCAGTAACCACTGCAGAAAAGATATGCCCATATATACACTGTGATTTTAGTAATAAACGTACCTTTAATAAATCTTCCATTCAGGTATCGCCGGCTGTTGCTGTCCCAGGCAGAGTGCATTTGGTATCACTCTGTCTGTGACAGGGGGTGGCGCTATATAGGAAGCATTGCCTAATGCAACTCTGTAGCCGCTTGCTTTCTCTACAATCTGGGCTTGCCAACCTGTCATCCCTGAGCAGGAGGTTGCGGGCCACATCAGAGGGCTCCACGAGCCACTGGTTGGGCACCACTGATCTAGGCTGTTTGACTGTACATGGACCTGTGCATGTGCAGGGAAAGGTAATTATGACAGAGAAGACATACAATTTGATCTGACGTTTCCATCTATACAGGGTGTAGTATATATGTCACCATTCAGTTATATTGCACAATGTTGGTAAAAGGGAACTATTCATGAAACAACATAAAATTGAACTGCACAACTTAAAGGACCATAAGTACAAAGAGAGACTTTTGAAAGATTGCAAACTTGTATTTTTAAATTTTTAAAAAATTTAATTACAGTGTTTGCGTTTCCTGATCCTTTATCATTTACAGAAAAAAAGTGCATATTGCTACATACTCATTAATATTTTATCCCATTGCAGGTTTATGTTTTAGGTAGTGAGGAATTCTCTACATCAGGGGTAGGCAACCATTGAGAGATGGAGATCTACCTGAACCTACTATGTAACTATGTAAGATCACCAGGGTTTGGCACCCTTTGTTGTTAAAGAAATAAGCTAGCAAAGCCTAACTGAATTGAAAGGAAAATGTATAAAAAATTCACTGCAAAAATATAAACTTAGTCGATCTTAAAAGTGGACTGTGTCAATCGGTAGAGCAGTGGGAAGTGTCAGTTGGGCAGTGGATGGTGTCAGGGCAGTGTCAGTAAGGCAAAGGATAGTGTCAGTAGAGCAATGAATGGTGTCAGTAGGGCAATGAACAGTGTCAGTCGGTAGATCAGTGGACGGTGTCACTAGGGCAGAGGATGTTGTCAGTAGAGCAATGGATGGTGTCTGCATAGTGTCCTATACCTCTGAATTTCTAGCCAAAAAATTAGAACTTGCCACACTAACACAGATCAGTTTCAATACTTTGAGTAGTCAGTTTAGAACAAGGAAGAAATGTGATTGGCAGGAACAACCAGGTACTTCAGAAAGGAGAAGTGCATAAAAATGATAGAAACTATAACTATAAAATACACATATTGTCAAAAGTATTGTGACAACTGCCTTTACACGCACATGAACTTTGATGGCATCCCAGTCTTAGTCCGTAGGGTCCAATATTAAGTTGGCCAACCCTTTGCAACTATAGCAGCTTCAGCTCTTCTGTCCATGGGAGTTTGACCATTCTTCCAGAAACGCATTTGTGCGGTCAGGCACTGATGTTGGATAAGAAGGCCTGGCTCACAGTCTTCGCTCTAATTCATGCCAAAGGTGTTTTATTGGGTTGAGATCTAATGCCGCGTACACACGGTCGTTTTTTGTCTTGTAAAAAAACGTTTTTCAAACTTCTTTTTAAAAAACGACGTTGCCTACACACCATCGTTTTTTCAAAATGCTCTAGCAAAGCGCGGTTACGTTCAACACGTATGACGGCACTCTGTTCCATTCAAGCTTGCGCGGGTTTAAAAACGTTGTTTTAAACGTCGTTTTAGCCCACACACAATCATTTTTTTATGACACAAAAAACGACATAAAAAATTGAAGCATGTTCGAATTTTTTTTTTTGTAGTTTTTTAGAAGACAAAAAACTACGTAAAGCCCACTCACGATCATTTTAAATGACGTTTTTTAAAACGTTGTTTTATTTCATCACAAAAAACGACCGTGTGTACGCGGCATTAGGTGTTGGTTTTCCATTTAAAATGGACATTCTCATTTTAAGCTAGTTAAGTTCATGCATATAATCAATAGAATGTTAAAAAAATGCTAAATATTCAAATGAAAAGCATACAGTATATAATTATTATAAAACTACTTAAGGTCTCATGCATACTGCTGCTCCTAAAGGTGAGTTTAGGAGCTTTCAAATTTTTTTTACCAAAGCCCCTGAACTCAACTCAATAAAAGGCTATGGGGTAGATTCACAAAGGAGATACGACGACGTATCTCCAGATACGCCGTCGTATCTCTGAGTCTGGCCGGTCGTATCTATGCGCTTGATTCATAGAATCAGTTACGCATAGATTTCTATTAGATCCGACCGGCGTAAGTCTGTTACGCCGTCGAATCTTAACTGCATATTTACGCTGGCCGCTAAGGGCGTGTACGCCGATTTACGCCTAGAAAGATGTAATTAAGCTAGATACGCAAATTCACGAACGTACGCCCGGCCGACGCAGTACAGTTACACCGTTTACGTTAGGCTTTTCCCTGCGTAAAGTTACCCCTGCTATATGGTGGCGTACATGCGGCGTATCCTATGTTAAGTATGGACGTCGTTCCCGTGTCGAATTTTGAAAAATGTACGTTGTTTGCGTAAGTCGTCCGTGAATGGGGCTGTACGTCATTTACGTTCACGTCCAAACCAATACGTCCTTGCGGCGTACTTTGGAGCAATGCACACTGGGAAATTCCACGGACTGTGCATGCGCCGTTCGTGAAAAACGTCAATCACGCTGGGTCATGGTTAATTTACATAACACACGCCCACCTCTTCACAATTTGAATTAGGCGGGCTTACGCCGGCCTATTTACGCTACGCCGCCGCAACTTTCTTTTGAGAATACGGCAATTGCCTGTAAAAGTTGCGGAGGCGTAACGTAAATAGGATACGTTACACCCGCACAAAGATACGCCATTCTACGTGAATCTACCCCTATGTGTCCATGTACACACAGACTTTATCAGAGTTTAGGAGCAGCGGAGTTTAGGGGCATTTAACCACTTGCTTACTGGGCACATATCCCCCCTCCTGCCCAGACGAAATTTCAGCTTCCGGCACTGCGTCGCTTTAACTGACAATTGCGCAGTCGGGTGATGTGGCTCCCAAACAAAATTGACGTCCTTTTTTCCCCACAAATAGAGCTTTGTTTTGGTGGTATTTGATCACCTCTGCGGTTTTTATTTTTTGCGCTATAAACAAAAAAAGAGCGACAATTTTGAAAAAAATATATATATTTTTTACTTTTTGCTATAATAAATATCCCCCAAAAATATATAAAAAAAAAAAAAATGTTTTCCTCAGTTTAGGCCGATACATACTATTCTACATATTTTTGCAAAAAAAAATTGCAATAAGCGACTGGTTTGCACAAAAGTTATAGCGCCTACAAAATAGGGAACATAATTTTTTTTTTTATTATTATTTTTTTTTTACTAGTAATAGCGGCGATCTGCTATTTTTATTGAGACTGCGACCTTATGGCGGACACATCGGACACTTTTGACACATTTTTGGGACCATTCACATTTATACAGCGATTAGTGCTATAAATATGCACTGATTACTGTATAAATGTGACTGGCAGGGAAGGGGTTAACACTAGGGGGCGAGGAAGGGGTTAATTGTGTACCCTGCATGGTGTTTCATACTGTGGGGGGAGGTGACTGACTGGGGAAGGTGACCGATCTGTGTCCCTATGTACAAGGGACACAGCATCAGTCTCCTCTCTCCCTGACAGGACATGGATCTGTTTACACACACAGATCCACGTCCTTGTCTGTTTAAGCACCGATCGTGGGTGCCTGGCGGACATCGCGTCCGCCAGGCATGCGTATTGGCATCTCAGTGATGCGTCGGGGGCGCGCGTACGTGCCCCCCAGTGGCCGGAGGAGCCGAGGACCTCTAAAGACATCCTCCTGGCAATTGAGAGCCACATTGAGGCCGTCTTTATACAATAGGCGGGATCTCAAGTGGTTAAACATCCATCTCCTGAATGCAAAAAAAGCAAACACGCTATAATCGCGGCACTACTGACAGGAGAGTTACGTTTACTGGCCAGTGTACATGTAGCCTTATGGTGGCAAAGCCTGATATTCTGCCTCATGCAGCACAGTGGCTAAGTGATTATCATTTCTGCCTGGCAACATTTGGGTCATCGGTTCAAATTCCAACCGCAGCACTACCTGCATGAAGTTTGCATGTATTTCCTGTGTCTGCGTGAGTTTATTCCAATACTCCAAAAACATGCTGGTAGGCTAAATTGCTCTGGTTACAATTAGCCCTAGCATGTGTATGTATAACTGAGTTGGAGACCTTAGATCTTAAGCTCCTTGAAGAAAGAGGAATGTACAATATATATCTATATACAGTATGTAAAGTGCAGCATAAATTGACTGCTTTATCTAAGTACCCATATCGCCTTGGCACGTTTATTGGTGTAAAATTTAAATCCATTTAATCATTTTTAAATAATACATAAAATTCTTAACTTGTAAATAATAAGTACAATACCGCATATCAATAAACACAAGTCCCCACATGCCGGGCTTGAAAATATCAAGGCCGACCTGCCCCACCACCACGGCCAATTCAATGTTATTCTGCAAACCAACGTTAAATATGTCTCAACCTATTTCAGACAGATGGACTCCATCTGCCCTATATAAACCTTTAAAACCTCCCTCTTATTTCCTATGCCTGTAAGAAAAACCACCGATAAGCGGCATACATTTTTCCATTAATCTATTTACACAACTTTTGCTCTTCTCCAATTTTTTAAATTGTATATCCTGCTGCCATATGAGCCTTGGAACTATTTCAGATAACATTATTGTGGTATCCAGGGAAAGAGAATTTAAATCTATGAAGATTGCGCTTCAATGCAAAAATAAGATCTAGGGTTTTTACTTTACCCACATCATTTCCCCCCATGTGAACGACTAGTATATCCGGGACTGGGACCGGGACATTTCCAATAACCTTTAGAGATAAAAAGACACATTATACCATTGCAGGCCACAAATTCCTTTCCATAGCACTTGAAATTTCTCAGGATCCATTGACAGGTTAGGTGCGTAGCAACACATCTTGGCTCTTTTGTTAGACCAAAAAATAAAGAAGTGGCCCAAGATCCAAATATGTCTTCTATTACCTACAAAAAATCAAAGAGAGAGATCAGGTCTGACATGAATCTAAAATTGGTGAGATTCTCATCTGCCTATTTTCTAATTATGGCGTCCTTAAGGCCCATCTTTGCAGCATCTGTTACTGCACCAATCCTAAAAGAATGGGAGGTACAATTTAATGATTGTTGTCAAAACTTTTTAATGCATTTTTTGAGAACCATGTTGAATTGGTATCCTGTAAGGGGTGACTTTTCCAAATGAACCAAAAAAGGTCCCTACACATGATGTACCGATGTATTTTGAAAATTAGGCAATCTACCCACATACATTATTTCTTACTGTTCAAGTAAAATACCTTCACATGATGGTCTAATTCAGGGGTCTTCAAACATTCTAAACAAAGGACCAGTTTATTGTCCTTCAGACTCTTGGAGGGCCGGACTTTGGCCAGCGGGAGTGAAAACTTTCCTGGCATCAGTGGGAGTAAAAATCTGGTATTAGGAGGGAGGAATATTGCCCCATTGCTGGTATCATAGGGAGGAATATTGCCCCATTAGTGGTGTCAGTGGGAGAAATAGTGTTCCATTGTCGGTATCAGATGGCAGAATAGGGTCTCGTATCATTGGGAGGCATAGTGCTCCAAGGGCCAGATAAAGGCAAGCAAAGGGCCACATTCGGCCCTCGGGCCGCAGTTTGGAGACCACTGGTCTAATTGATAGATAATTGTGTACTTTCCTTAAGGGACACATTTCAGCGTCTCCACAACTATAGAGAGGGATCCGTAAACCTTTACCAGTTGTATCTGTTTTAGAATTAGAAATAAATATATTTAGTCCTGTCCTGAAAATCATCACATGATGGACTAACAGGCCAGACACAGACTTTTTGTTTTTGGGTAACAATTCGGATATTCTCATAACACCAAAAAATGCTAATACAAATGCTGTTTTAAATAATATTGACTCAAATTCTGAAAAGCATACACTTGTTGTAACTCTACAAATTTCCTTTGGCAAAATGGTATCTGGGGAAGGATACTTCTTCTTATAGCCTTGTTGTATAGAAAAGAAAGATGGATGTACATGGAGGGAAACCTTGTAATGTAAAGAAGAATGATACCCCTGCTAGTATCTTTGGTTATAGGATAATTCTGACTGCATTAGTGTACATAAAATATTTGAATGTCTGTCTCTGAAGGAGAATCAAACTGCAGTCCAAAATCCTTAGTGAATTCTGTCCACCAGTGCCATGCGGCCAAGTATTCAGCCCATGTACTATCGGCCACTGAATGTTTGATTGACTTTATCAAAATTTTAAAATTAGGTTCCATAGATGTTCAGGACATACTGTACTTGACATACTTGACCTTCTTTGGGCAGTAGTTGACAGAATTTGTGTATCTGTAATCGAGATAATACACGTGTTTTTTTCTTTCAACCAAATATTGAAGTGTAAGCATAAAAATACTAGGGCCCATATTCACGTAGAATCGCGGCGGCGTAACGTATCGTAGATACGTTACACCGCCGCAAGTTTTCATCTCAAGTGCCTGATTCTCAAAGCACTTGCATGAAAACTTATGCTGGCGGCCTCCGGCGTAAGCCCGCGTAATTCAAAGGGGTGTGTGCCATTTAAATTGGGTGCGCTCCCGCGCCTGACCTACTGCGCATGCTCCGTTTTGAAATTCCCGCCGTGCTTTGCGCGAAGTGACGTCATTTTTTCGAACGGCGACGTGCGTAGCGTACTTTCGTATTCCCGGACGTCTTACGCAAGGACAAAAAAATTTCAAATTTCGACGCGGGAACGACGGCCATAATTTCTACAGCACATACGTGTGCTGTGTAAAGTTAGGGCAGCAAAAACGACGACTAACTTTGCGACGGGAAACTAGACTAGCAGCGGCGTAGCGAACGCAAAAAAACGTTGTGGATCGCCGTAACTACTAATTTGCATACCCGACGCTGGTTTACGACGCAAACTCCCCCCAGCGGCGGCCGAGGTATTGCATCCTAAGATCCGACAATGTAATTCAATTACACCTGTCGGATCTTAGGGCTAACTATGCGTAACTGATTCTATGAATCAGTCGCATAGTTAGGAAGACCCTAAAACAGAGATACGATGGCGTATCAGGAGATACGCCGTCGTATCTCTTTTGTGAATCTGGGCCTTGGTATTTAAGCCATAAGGAGGGATTTTGTTGATAAGCAATTTACTGCATAAATTACTCCTTTATTAATAATCTTTTATTGGCAAATTGTTCGCCCCATATTTATAATGCTACAACCAATGGAAATAATTTGAGCAGAACTATGCTCCTAGTGGCTTTTATTTGTGTCCATCTTTCTGGCCATACACCACAGAACCAGTGATTTTTCCATATCACAAAGAACCCCTAAGATCCTGCTGCATCCGTGTATAATTCCAGATCTGATGAAAATACAAATTCCTCTTGAAAAATTAATGGCCATTATATATTTAAAAAAATGTCATAGATACCATAAGGTCCTTTTTAAGATCTGATATTAATCTAATGTATGAAAAAAGAGATTTAAGACCTGACATAAATATAGGCATAGAGAGAATGTCCTGCCAACCAGCATAACCCTGGTCGCAAATGCAAAACTGAATCTGAATTATGATAACATTCTGTTCAAAATTTAACCCCTTTTTTTCTTAATGACAGTCTTCTGCTGACTGCCAGACTGAAGACAATGTGAGTAGAGTTGGTTATATGAATGTAGAGCCTATGTACTTTACAGTACTGGTGCTAGTTCAATTTAAGGGTAGATCAGAGTGTAATTTAACTCTTATCCAGATTGTTAGTAGCAAAATGCGGTCTCTGTCTCAGCTTGGCTGTGCTGTGAGCCCATTCTGCTGTGCTGGGGTGTTCTTCCAGCCCCGGTGCTGCAGGTGGCAGCAGTGGAGTCAAGGTTTGGGTACTTTTTCCCAGCAGCCAATCACAAGGGTTTGTCCTCGCTGTGCATGCTGGGGAGGGGTATTTATGGGGCATACGCCATTGGTTCTGGTTCTTCTTTGTCTAGCGTGGCACCCACCTTTAGGGTGGCCACATCACGGTGCCCCGGCATTATGGCCTACCTGACCGGGGCATGCGTGCCACGCGGTGTTCCTGGTTCCGGGGCCCTGCTGGCCTGGAGCATCTGAACAGCGACGGGGACCCAGTGAGTGACTGGGTTCCCACTTTGAAGATCCCAAGCTGTACTGCTGTTCAGTGGGGAGTCAGTCTGAGGAGCGCCATTGAGAGGCTGGCAGTCCAAAAGGACCTGGACAAACCACCGGGGATCGAGGTAGCCGGACACCGAGGGATTGATCACCTATTGGGTTGGTACCTGGGCGACAAGTTGAAGGAGATACAGACGTAACTAATTTAAGGAGGCATATCTCCAAGAATTCAACCCAGAGGGGACCTGTGGCATAGGTATCTTTCTGAGGCTCATTGAGAGGGGTCTGTGGCAGAGACTTTCTCCCAAGTTCAAGTTCACCAAGGAGGGTCTGTGGCAGAGACTTTATCCTACAATTGTCCGAGTAATACTCTGGCTGCTAGGTCAGTGAGAGGGGCCTGTCCGGGTACACTGAACCCATTCCGGCGGGAGTGGTGATAAGTGTTACGTTTGGGAGCAGGACTGTTTCCTATCATTACGCCTGAATCTGCTGTTCTCCTATCTTCTTCAGCTTTACTTTCCTCACCACAAGATTACAGTTTTTACCCAGCTGGGTAATAAAGAGCACAACAAAGAGCACCTGTCTGGACATTCCTTTACTTCTACTACACGCATCATTCAGCCCTTGGAATTTCGGAGGAGCCACGAGATAACACGCCGCCCAAAAGTCCAGCAGCTCCAGCTAGTTTTCTGATCAGCTAGTTGGCTGTTTATTAACCCCCTTGATGGTATCCCCGAGAGTGACTCGGGGTTGGTTTTCAATGATAAGATCGGTATCCCCGAGTCTCGCTCGGGGTGGACGTGCAGAGTGTGCAGCGGCGCGGCTTACCTTCTCACTGGATCCACAGGCAAGTTACTTACCTTGTCCCTGGATCCAGCAATGCCACCCTGCTGTGTGAGCGAGCGTGACCTCCTCGCTCGATTCACAGTCTCCCCGTGTGCCGCCAATCTCCGTTCCCTGCGACGTTACGACGCACGGGGGCGGAGAACGGCGCCAAATTCAAAAAAGTAAACAAACACTTTACATACAGTATACTGTATTAAGTATACAGTATTATTATTTGTTATAATTATTTATAATTATTTATTATATTATAATTTATAATTTTGTTTTAAAAAAAAATCATACCCGGGATTCCTACAAGACTCTTGCTTGGTCAGATTTAAGTGAGTTATTTCTAAAAATTACAGGCCTGCAGTATAAAACGCCAAATTTCCTTGCAAATTGTACCGCTTTTGGTACGTAATTCCAGACAGAATCATACCGCCAGGGAGGTTAAAACAAAACAGATTCCCCAATCCACACGCAAGATGGATAGAGGGTTCCTCTTCACTGTGCTGTTGTATTCTGACAGTAAGGACTCCTCCACTGTTAGAAAACACTGATTATAATCTTATGTAGGAAGGGTGGAAATGTAAGCACCACAGTACTGCTAAGAGGTCTAGCTACAACTTTATTCCATTAAAGGTCAGGGGTACAGATCAAGAAATAGCCAATGCATTTCAGAGGCCTATGTGCCCCCCTTCATCATGGCTTGACTGGCAACCAAGTGAACAAACCAGTAGTAAACTGGACCTACAATGGTATTTGTTCAAGTGTAAGTTTAAAGCACAGGCCTAATCAACAGCTTGTTTGGCAAAACCCTGATCCAACAAAAATTTGACTCATCTACGGCCAGCTTAACATATGGAGAGCAGAAATAGAGCTGTACACTATTGCTTAGGGGCAATACGTAAAGGCAATCATCTCATCCAGGTCATTGTACACTTTTCAACTCAGAATGTACTTCCTATTTTTTCTTTTATTCACTGCTTTTGCTCTGAGACATGCTCCTTCTCTTGTCCCCATCCTAGCTATCGTTCTTTGGCAGGTTTGCCATTAACACCCTGCATTTCTCTTAATTTATCTCCCACTTCATTATTTGATTATTTAAAGGTGTCTTTTCCTATTCTCTTTCATGTTGAACAGCCTTTCAATATAGCTCATACATTATTTATTTGCAGCCCCTATGATATGTTGAGGAATCGTGCAGTATGTTGCTAATTTTCTCTGACATTCCAATGAGTTCTGGTGACTGTTTATCAATCTATACAAATCAGCCTCTCTAGTGGGGAATACAGTTTGGGTTAATATCACGAGTGCAGGTCTAGGAACAGATTTTTCACGCACTGTATTTTAAGTACCCGGTCTTTACACAGACAATTTATCTATGAAAATTGTAGCTGAGGCTGTGATAAAAAAATAAATAAAAATAAAATAAAATTTGAATTTCTGTCTGCTTTGGGCAGACTTCACTGGAATAGTCACTATATAGGTACTGTACTGATAATTTGCATTTACTAGTTTCCATTTGGGCCTGTAAAGCAGGGTGAATACTGGCCATATGTTGGGAGACGTTAAAAAAAAAACTGCCAACATTATGCCATGTGTATGTCAGTCTGTCCGACAGAAGGCGGTAGAACGAAAAACCAGCAGCCGGTTGACTCCAGAAAAACGTGCTAGGCCAATGGCAAAGAGCGCTGATCGGAGTGTTCTGGTGGGGGAGGCGGTCCCTCTGTCAGAACAGCTCAGCAAGGGAGATCGCTGTACTAACCTTGTATGGTTAGAACAGTGGCTCTGACCGGAGCTGTCAGCATTTTTTCATGCAACTCAGCGGGTTGTTAGTGTGTATCAGGCTTAAGTTAGCTTCACACAAGTCTGAATAGCGTGTCATATGTTAACAGAGACATTGTACTTCTAAAAAATTTATGGATTTTAACCTGTTTATTACAGCTACCCCAAGTAACATCCAAAGTCCACAGATATGAATGTTTCCAGTATGCTTTTACTATATCCCACTTGTGTTGCATGCTGCATGTTCCACTAGAAAATTTGTTTTTATTAACCCAGACCGCTAGGCTATGCATCTTCTTGGTAAAACTGCATGGTTATTAGTATTAGGATCACAAATGGAAGTGACAGCACATGAGTTCAAAATGGCAACACGTGGGACACAATAAGTATGGATAAAATGTATAAAATAAGACAGGATACAAACAACATTGCTCATTTCCT